>NC_134196.1:16854425-17458711 GCF_964188355.1 Buteo buteo
ACGAGACTCAGTGTAAACTTTATGTCTGTGACCTCACTGAATTTCAGCTTTACAGACAGTTCTAGATAAAGTTTTCCTCAAAGGCTATGACTACACAGAAGAGATACCTTCAAGTACACCGGCAATTAGCTACCTTGCATTTACTGCAGTACAAGAGCATGCTTGTAGACAGATACCAGAGAGAAACTAACAAGCTGTAAAAATCCAGACTGTAGTGTATGGCATGACAATTTCTTTGGGTAGTCATACCAAGAGGTTTTTTTCAGGAAAAGCAGCTACAAAATAGCACAGCCCATCCCCTGCCCCAGGGCTCCAGCAGCTGCATTCATAGCATGCTTGGCTAAAACACAAGCCCAGTCGAAAAAAGCTTGTCTCTTCTGCATCCTAGTACATGGTGTTGCCAGCACAAAAATTAACACTTAAGCTGCCCAAACAAATGGCTACAATGATTACCTCATCTCACCTCATATTTGTGATGTCGTCTTTCCCACTTGCTACTTGAATCCGTAAAATAAATCAAATTTTTCTTTGATATTTCTAAGCCATTTAGGAATTTGAAAGGCAGCCCATCCACACCTAGTTAATAAAAATGACTACTGATTAAAATAAGTGCAAAACCACCAAGTGTTCAAAATTATTCAGATCCACACAAGCTTAATATTTCAGACATTGCAATTCCAAATGTCATAGTTAATGCTATCCTTAATTTGTCCCAAGCTGAAGTCCAAGTCCCAAATTACTTTCATTTGCAGGGAAACATGTTCAGGTTGCAGCTCAACATAACACATACCAAACCAAAAGCCTCTGACAAATATAATTGCTTTTGTTTTCCTCTTTTTTAAACAAATCTTAAAAATACAAAGCCAATGGGCTTTCAATCGGTCCCAGTTCCCCACCCAGTAGTACTGACGTCAACTGATTAAAGTGCCTCAATCTTCCAATTTATATGTAAGCATGAAGACCAAATCCAGGATCAATCTACTTCCCCGCTAACTATAGCATCACCTTTTTCACTCGGCAGCAGGAGGGTTTTTTCTCCTGTCCTTGGATTGACTTTGTACAGGCCTAAGTATGAATCCACCACAATCACGTTACCGTCCTGATCCATTCGGACACCATGGGGCCGGCCACATATTGGTTCATAGTCTGGAGTTCCTGAGATACAAATAGGAGAATGTGTAAGACCAGGAGGTTGACAAAATGAAGATCCTGAAAATGCAAAGGCTGAAAAGCACTAAACTACCATCCTTGAATAAACTACATCCTTAAAAGCTTCCTTAAACTGTCTCTAAAAGTAAGTTGCAATGGAAGTGACCGTATAACATCACTCTAGTCATCTCTGTTCCTTATTACTTAAGAAAAAAATTTGCTGCCAACCTTCAAAGAAATTCAGCTCTACTCTGTTTCCCAGACAACTTTAAAGATGACTGAAAAACTGGTAGGATTACTAAATCAGTGGGGGAAAAAAAAGATTAGCTGCTGTTTATTTTATATCCCCAAGAAAAAGATGGGAGAAAGCCGCTTTTAGGAAAGATTTAACTACTTCCCTTCAGCTGAGGGGCCCAAGTGCCACGGGTCACATGAGAGTCCTATATAATCCTCAGGTAAAACTACAAAAAACAGATCTACCATGTTTAGTATTTTTATAGTGAGTAATCTTCCTGAAAGCAGTGAAATTAGTAAAGCTTGACACCCTGCAGTTTTGTGACCTAATGCCCTCTACTCCCATGTATTCCCCCCTAGTACTCCAGTAAGCAAGGGACAACATCCATTGCAGCTCACTAGAGCTGTAACAGATCATTAACACAAGCTGACTGATTGACTGACAGCTGCCAAAAAGTTAACAGCTGAGTTCTGATTTTGCTCTGAATGGATCAATCATTTTTGGTTTCTTAACCTGTCAGTTATTTACATAAGCCTCAAAACAGTTCAGTAATCTTTGAGAATTCTTTCAAATTCAGTCAAGACTAGCCCATAGCACAGGGACTTTGGGGACAGGGAAAGCACCTACATAACTGTCACAGGTTTATGAAACGAGGCTAAAGCCAACCAGCTATTTTAATGGCCTTTCAGGCCTGCTTGATTCATCAAAAACAAACAGGATAAAAACATAAACATTTCAGTGTTTGTCTTCCTCGTTTACACATAAGGAAAGAAAATGCAACCTTGTAGTCCAGTTACTGGTGATGGTACCAGGACATGCTATTCTGAGTCTTCAATTCTTTTGTAAGATTTGAACTGTTTCTAAAATACATTTTGATCTTGAGGCAGGAAAATAATTGGATAAATCCTGTCTTTAGACCACCCTCAAAAAGCTTTGTATAGAAGGACTTCTCTAAAATGTTGTTCATTTAAATACAAATGGCAATCCAAGGCAAGTCAGTCTCAAGGGCTGGAGAAGTGTGCCATTATGCCTTAATCTTGCCTACATTAAGAAAAAACACGATAGCAGGCTTCTCTTACAAATTTTCATAAAAGAATCAGAAAACATTAACGGTAGCTAAAATAGCACTGCAATTTCTCATTCAGTGACATTTATATGAACAAGTTTGTTGTCATTTTCACATCAAAACTGTCGCTCACCACATTCAGGCATATCCTGCCCCATTTGAGTAATGAAATGCAGCTGGCCACCACTGATCATCCATAGTTTCCCATCCACAGTACCAGTGTAGATATTACCTTAAAATAAGTATATTAGAAGACTGTTTTAAAAGGGACCAAGGCAAATAAAACTTACTAGAAAAGAAGGACAATTCCTCATTATTGTGAGCCCTTCCTTTCTCTTAATTTATATATTCCATGCACACACAAAGCAATGAAACAGCCAGTAAAACATACAGCTTAAATATATTTTTATAAGGCAGAAAGAGCAATAATAAGTTGGTGATTAGAAAAAATAGGAATTGTTCATATGTTTATTTTAAATAAATATAAAACATTAAAAGCTATCTTACGACTCCTCTGGGATAGCAGCAAAGGCATCAAGGACTGGACTAAAGATTCGTAGGGATGTTCTCTTACTGTCAGTGAAAATCAGGGAAAGCATTAGCAGAGCTCACATGATCTACCTTTTTGTCCTGAGGGTTCTGCCATGTTACCAGCTAGCTAAAATGTTCAGCAGGCAAAAGGAAAACATTACAATGACTGATCCAAAACAAGAAAGTAATCCTTCTCCTAGGACATTAAAATCCTAAGCAAAAAAACCAAGTGTGTTTTGGTTTTGGTTTTTTGACCCTGTTTTGCTTTGGTTTTGAACTACCAGAATAATACCAAAAAATGTGTAAGTTTTCGTTAAAGGACTAAGCACTTTTTTTTATTGGATACCTGCTTAGCAGTTGCTTTCTCCTCTGCTTTTAAAGGCAAAAACCTCACAGGAAGTCTTCAAATCTTTTGACGTTGTATTTTCAAAACCTTCTGTGTTGAGTATCAAAGAGAAAACACTAGCAGTGATTAAGCCCCACCTTTGAAAAATAGTGTCCTCCTACCTTCTGACTAGTCCAGGCTCTGAAATAGTACAATGCACATGACCAGTCCTAGGCTTACTGTTCAACAAAATACACTTTTAGTGTAAATTCTGTTAACTGTCTGGAAATATTCCTCTGATATGTCTTTTATTTACATAGATTGAAGTAAAGTAGACATTATTTTCTTTAGGTGTGACCTGCATTTTCACCCTGGCCTTGTTTGCATTTAAAAATGTGCACTGTCATTTGGCAACAGGTGTTAAAAGACACTGCATAGAAGTTATGCTATCTTTCCATGCCAATATTACTAAAAAACCATGGATTCTGACTTTGTCTAAAGAGCATTTACACCAGAGCAGATAAACAGCTATAAAAATGTCTAGCATCTGCTCACACATCTATGGAAAAATGTTATGAGCAAAGAGGACAGATTCTCACAGTATCAGCTGTCAGATCTAGATTAAAAGAATTGTCTAGGATTACTGGCATACAGAAAACACCTGTTTATCCAAAGGGAGAACTTCAGAGCCACTGTTCAATACGACAACTTTGCCTGGGAAAAAACAGAGGCTGAATCTTGCTGTCATAAAATATACTGGCATTCCAATGCCTCCCGAGGCATGTTGGAAACAGCTGAAATTTCTGATCACATACCAGATTCTGTATTTAAAGAATTGTAATGCTATTTTCTATCATGCTATGCACTAGACTATGATGCTATATTTAGATTTATATAGTTAGCGCAAGTGGGTTTTGCACTAGACTTCTCTCATGGGTATTTGTAGTAAAGTGAAGGCAAAACAGAACTATTCTAACTACCCATAATATCCTGTCTTATTCATATAGAAAACAGCATTTACCTAAATCAGGCAACATCACCACAACACTTAAAACAACCTTGGGTCATATTGTATGATTTCAACTGACTGAATCCAGTCTCCTAAAACATCCTTAAATGCAAGGAAGATACACGGTAGCATTAACACACTCAAGAAAAATTGAACCAAAACACTATTTTATACAGCATCATGAAAGAGATTAGATTTGGCAACACAGAGCATTTGCAGGATTAGTCCTCATATTTAAAATATGCTCTGCAAAATTCCAGTTGTGAACACTACCCTTTCTGAAAGTTGTAGAGGAAGAAGTGGGAAACAAAAAGTGTGATAAAAAGACAATTTAAAACAGCACCTTTGAGGAAAGCAGGAATGAAACAGCTTTGAGAAGACATTTGCTTGGAATGGGTGCCTCAATGCAAGGTGTTGAGCTAGGTCCCTTCCAGGCCTATGCTACTATGACTGAAAATGCTTCCAATTTCAGCTTGCACAATGGCAAACAAGAACGTTCCAGATGATGACCTCTCACCTCTGTAGCACACAACACAAGACAGTATCTTTCAGACAAACATGTCTGGGGCTATTCAATATTTCCTTGAAAAATACCATAAAACTAGCACCAGCAGTAAGGGAGGGTGTCTGAACTGCCTGGCTCGAACCACTCTGGGCTGGGAGTTGCCTGCTTCTCCCTACTGGCTACTGCAGGAGTCTATTTTACCCACTTACACATCAAGAAGAAAACAATTCCTCCAGAACAGGTAAGTCCCAAGTCCACAGCAGTAAACCTGTGTCCTAAACAGAAGATCACAGTGTGTCTCCTCTATTTGGCTTGAACTTTCATTGCAATCCCTACTTTAGTCACACTCTGGGTAAGAGAGTTGTTGGAAAGATGCAAAACATGCTACACCGCTTCAGCCCTCTGCTTCCCACCATCTCTAAGGTTCCTACACCTACCATTTTGCAATCTCACAGCTGCCAGACTACGAAGATGAATTACGTGGATAAGTAAGAGGAGGTTTTTTGTGACAGTGAAAAGTTCTTTCATATTCCAAGCTGCTCTAAAAATATGTTTTTGAGAACTATGCAAATTTTAGAACCATTCCATTTGCCTTCCCTCTCTGGCTCCGTGTTCAATAAGAGCTTTTGAAATAAGAGCGTGCTGAACTCAGTGACTGAGCTCAAGCAGCAAATTAACACTGCTTTTGGAGACTTGAAACAGAAAAAGAACAAAAACCAACGCAAGCTTACCACTAGTTCCATGTCAAAAGCCCAAGCTTAGACTCACATTTAGAAGAATTCCCACAAAAATCTTTAACTGTTTTTGCATGTTACTTTTAGAGAATATGCCATTTTATACCTTTTTAAAATTATCTTTTAATAAGACTTCTATATGTCGCCAATTTGTGGGTGTATGTTTTTTAATATAGCAGTAGGACGTTCACTGTGTCCTTGGGAGCAGCAGATAACAAAATGTTCTGGAATATTTCCAGGGAAATGTTTACAAATGTGAAGATATGGAAGAACATACAATTATCTTAATATTTTTGGAGCAATCATTTAGCAAACATTCCTATTTTACTTTCTTTGGATTTAATTCTTAATTCTTGGATTTAACTTCTTAAGTCTTCTATTTTAATAACTTGACCAAGCAGACGTATCAGATGTATAATATGTAGCAGAGGTATATAACTTTACCCATATGGAAGTTATCTACTTGCCTTCATCATCAACAGTAAAAGACTCAGGACCTTTCAGTTGACCCGTGAAGATTCTTTGTCCACTCTGAAGCTTTTTATTCACTTGCAGTGATCCAACTAAGGCAGGAGGTGGCTTTTCAAAACTGCACCAAATGAATAATAAATGTGAGAGACAAGACAACGTTGGACTATAAAATTATTTGAAGAGAAAATAATAGGACTTTATTCCAGAGATACTAGTAACAAGGAATTCTCTTTTTTTAAAGAATTTGTTAAAACTATTAGTGTTTGTTAAAACTATTACTTCAAACTAAATTAACAATTCTGTGGAGCTTGCAGGCCCAGGCTAAAAAGAATACAGACTTTAGGTTTGGGTTTTTTTCTGAAATCAATACCAACACAAAATTGCCATCATCCTAGAGAGTTTTATTCCCTATCATTAGTCTGACATCTACTACCGATCTCTCTACGTGTATGTATGAATACTGCACTGGTCAGCACTGTTATGCCTGAAATTCACTTGTTTAAGAAAGCATTTCTATTTTCCAGTTTTATATGAGAAACACAACTTCTGCATATGAAATTAAGTAGCATGCTTTATATGCTCCTGCAGGTTGAAAAGTATAAAAGAAGTTTTGAAAGCACAGGTATTTCCCAACAAGCACAAGTATGCTATTAAACTTTAAAATGTAGCAGGGAAACATACATGAATGGTTCTGGATCAATGGGAGATGGTAAAAAGTAAATGCTAGCAAAAATCACAAGGACTGCAGCTGGAAACCCCCACGCTGGGAACCTGGGAGGAAAAGAAAACAATTGTATATCATGCACATACAGGAGGAGGGCAGGAAGGGAAAAAGAAGAGTCCTTTTTTTTTTTTTTTTTCCAAAAGTTAAAAAATTTCAGTACTAAAAGTTAAGACTAAAGGAAGACAAAGCAGACTGCAACAACCTGGCAATCCCTGCCATGGAGAGAAGTGGCCCTGCTGCTCCACAGGCAGTACTGCTGTCTTGCTCTGTCTCCACGCTGGAGCTCTTCAGTCTCCAGACAGGTGATCCAGTCAAAAGCCACAAGGTTTCTTTTGCCAAGTTGTGTTTCTAGTAGTACATAACTGCTGTAGGCAGAGACCCAAGCCCAGTTACTTGTGTGGTGAGCAACTTTGATGACTCTAGTATCTTTAAGGCCTTTTACCAAACTTACCCCAGCCGAGTATTGGAGTATTTGCTATTAATGGGTTTTAACAAGTGCATACATAGTCATAATATGGTTGTTACACACATGAAGCTATGAGGTCTCACATGAATCAACTTTCAAGGAACTGGTCAAACCATTATCTCCTCCATTGCAGGGCTGCAATGCCCACGGAAGAGCAACAGAGAGACCAAAGCGATGACCAAAGTAACAATTCAACTAGAGAGGATGAAACCATTTTTAAGAAACACAAAATAAGTAACCAGAAAATTAAACATACTAGTTGCCAGAGAAAACCACTAAAATGCCTTTAAAGATAAAAAGGGGCAAAAGGCACTTGCTGAGAAGGGAGGACCTGAGGATCACCTCCAGCCCAGGACACTTCCTCGCTGTATTCACCTCGTGTTTCTGCAGGAGGTTTTTTTGCACGAAGAAACCACTCGACCGTGAGCTTTCCCACCCAACTACGGCGGGACAGCACCCACTGCGAGCCCGCGGCTGCGCTCCCTCTACGGCGGAATCGGGTCCCTGAGGGCACAAGAAAGCCCCGCTCCGGCCCTGCCCGCCGTCTTCCCGAGGCAGAACATGGCGGGCCCGCTGCCCTCGGCTCTCTCCGCATCCCCCACCACTGCCCTCCCGGGGGAGACCTCTCCTCACGCACCGCCGCCGGCCCTCCCACCGAGCCCACCGCTTACATGGCGTCGCGGCGGGCGGCCTCCGCCTCGGAGGACGGCTCGGCGGTGGGCGGGCGGACGCCCGCCCGCCGCCGAGCCGTCCTCCGAGGCGGAGGCCGCCCGCCCTCCTCAGAGAAGAGGCGGCCCCGGCGGCGGGAATTGCCTCAGCGCCGCCCGCCCTCCTCAGAGAAGAGGCGGCCCCGGCGGCGGGAATTGCCTCAGCGCCGCCCGCCCTCCTCAGAGAAGAGGCGGCCCCGGCGGCGGGAATTGCCTCAGCGCCGCCCGGGCGGGAAACGGGAGCGGCTCCTCCTCCGGCGGAGGGGCGGAGTGTGAGGTAAATGTGGGAAAGAGAAAGGAAACTTCGAGGTATGTGCGTCGATTTCAAAAGGTTGGATTTTTTTTTTTCCTTGTATTTGAGAAAAACCGATTGGTTTAGTTTTCCTGTATGACTCTTCAGGAAAATCAGGAGACAAAATTACAATATGTATACAAGTATGACTAGAAAACATACACTGAAATGTATCTGTTGTTCTAGGCAAACCTTAGCTTACACTTAGGGCAAGCTGCACCTCCCCCCACTCATTGCTACGAGGAAGTCTCGTTCGGCATCAAAGTGATCAAAACACGAGCTTCAGGTAACAGAAAAAAATAAACACACATCACATAACTAAGTATTGCCAACTTCAACTTTAATAATGGAACCATCACTTTTTGCCATTTCAGTAATAACTTTAAGGGGAATAAAAACTTCCCTACAAAAATAAAACTAAGCTTGTCAAAATTATAAATAGTTTAAATGTTTGTTTTTAAAGACATACATTTGAATGTTTCCCTGCATCCCCCTTCCCCCCCTCCCATATCATTTAATCATTCTGGTACCATCATATAATGAAATGAAAAGAGTTTTGCAACAAAAGCTCTGACAGTTCAATTTGATGCAAAAATTAAAAAAAGAGAAAAACTGACAGCATGGCCATTTCCTTTAAATTAAAGCTGTTGTAATCGCCAGTGTATAAAAAAAAGAAAAAATAACCCCACACATGACATCTTACAATAATTAACCATGGACTAAGACAAAATTAAAATATAAGTTTATTTTGGTCCCCCACCCCCACCCTCACCCCCTTCACCCCAAATCAAGACTCATAGTGCATACAACACTGATTGAGGTTTTTGGCTAAAGTAAATGCAGATGCGCCTACTTAAAAGACTGATAGTTTAGTTCAAGTAAAAACAAAGTTCACATATTTTTATACTCCACTTTTAAACTCAAACAGTGTTTAAATCTGAGCAACAAATGGTTCAATATTGACAGCGATTATGTAATGATTACATAGTTATGGGCAGATATGTAAATTAAGTAGATGTTAACAGAATACCCACCAACATGCTGCTGCATTCATAGAAAAACAAATTGTAACAAAACATAAAAGCATTCCCTGAACCATTATAAAGTGTCTCACTTGAGGATAATGTTACTAACTCACACATGCACTACAATGTTACATGTGAAATTAAAAAACAAACAAGATATGCCTTATATATACTTTATAGTTAGTCCTACCCTTAATTTCTCTTAACACTTTAAAACAATATGATTGTCTCATTAAGCTTGCAAATTCTTTTTACCAAAAAAAACCTATGAAGAGGTTAAAAAAAAGTCTTACTAAGGAAAGGAAACAAAGGCACAATTACATCAAATTAAGGGGAAGAACAGAAGCATCTTGGAGTTTCACACAGTATCCATTAGATGTCACCAAAGTTTTAACAATTCCTTGGGAATTTAAAACAAACACCCTAAGAATGGAGGGGAAAAAACAAAACCAACTTCTGCTGCTCTTAAATTGTTAGCACTCCTCCACCTCCCCACCCCCCACCCCCCCCCAATATATAACTCATTTCCTCTCTGGCATGATGATGACTAAAGTATCAGTTACTCAAATCTGCCTCATGCTTGTATTGCACACCCACTTCTTTGGTTTCCTTTGAACGTGCTTTTTTTTAGATAAATAACTCTGAAAGAACAACAATTATATTTACAGTAAAGTAAAAAGTTTTCTTGCTACATTTTTCCTACTTTTAAATCAAGTAAATCAGCAGTCTGCAGGATTTGGTAATCAGTTTTTCAATTAAGAATTTAAAAACCATAAGGAAAAAAACTCTCTGAATTACTAAAAGCAAGAGTTACTAAGCTCAGTCACCAACACAGCCAAGAAATGTTAATTTTCTGCTAAGCTGGAAACATGAATAAGAAATTCTACTTTCTTTGCCTGACTGAGCCTTTAACAAACAAAGAAGCAGAGGAAGCTGTTTTCGTCTTTCAGATATAATTCAAAATTATCCAGCCTAAAAACCAATTGCTGAGCCAGAGGAAAGATCTGACTTACAATAAAGACCAAATGCATCTGTAGTTACAGCTTATGTCTAAACACTTGCTCGATGGGTATTTCTCACAGAGTTATCTGAGACATTGACCACTCTTCAGAATTCAAGTAAGCAGCTTTTTAGCTTTGCTGCACTTTTTGCTATGCATTTATGGAACCAGCTTCTCCAGTAATGGCTTATATGTGCAGCTCCATTTCCATTCTTATTTAGCTTTTGCCTCTCATTCCTTCCCATTATTTCTATTATCTTTATTTCTTTTCCAGTGTGGATTTATGCAGTTAAAAAAAACCATAAAACTTAATCACAATATTATAACATCCTAAAACTTTAACCTTGTAGAATTAGTATTTTAACTTTCCTCTGTATAAATACTATTTCCATTTAAAACCAGTCCTCCTCTGTCAGCTGTTAAGAGTTCTCCTCCCTCAACTCTTACCTTCTTTTCAACTTTCTCTTTACCTTCTCCAGAAAGACCACTTTAAAGCCTTCCACAAATTTCACAGAACAAACCACAAGCTCTCATATGCCTCCCATCTATAACAGTTCTCTCACAAATTATACAGTAACTATGTGAAAACAGAAAGGTAGTGCAAATCAATTTCATCTCAAAGATAGTGCTTCAACTAATTCTTGTCCAGACCGTTTTATTTTTTTTTAACCCATCTATTTGCACACCCTTATTTGTAAAGCTACCATTAAAGCAAAGAAAAAAAATAAAATCTTATTTCATAGCATCCTAGAAAATTGATTACAGTTTCACAGCTTGCACCAAGATAACTTGGAAAGCTCTCTAGGCACAGAGAGGGTTGCAAACTGATGTACAAACATGCAGAATCCCTTACTTGTGGGTGCAAGATGCTAAGTGACCTGGCTTATGGAACTAAGTCTATAGCAAAATTCAGGTACCCTGGCATCACAAAACAGTCTTCCGAATAAAGAAAACTACTCTCTGCTGCTCTTTGTACATTGGGTTTGGCATGCTATATTGACATTTGGTAGCGTGCATTTTTCCTGAGTGTCCTTTGGCCCCCTTTTAACCAGGTTTCCACACCCCACCAAGGGCTTCTTCAAGTTTGTCTCTGTAGGCTGCGTAACGCTTCCTTAAGATTTGCAGTTGCTCATTTTCCTCTTTGTCCAGTATACGCAAGAAGTTTTGCAGTTCAGGAATACTAAAAGCTTCCCACTGGAAAGAGAAAAAGAGAAAAGGGTGGATGAGATGAACAGAAAATACACACGTAGTTTATATGTACTGTACTTTTAAACAAAACCTCAGACACAAAACAATTTCAAACTGAAACAGTATTGGGCACCCTCCTTGCAAATCTTAAGGGATCTGGAAACATTTTACTCTTTTAAACTGTTTTTTGTTCTGCAAGTAACAATGGATCAGTCTAACCACAGATGAAATGTTTACAAAAGGCACAAAGTAAATAGAACAAGGAAAAAAAAACCTGCTTCCAAAAAATGGATCGTCTTGCCAGCACAGATCAAACAGAAGCCCACTCATCCATGAAGTTAAACACACACACAAAACCCGCATGGGCATTACGTACCATGACTTCTCCAGTTTCATGCTCACGTAGAACAAAACTGAGCATTTCTGTCCTGGGGCCTGCCACCAAACGCAGGTAGAGGGGATGTTCCCGGTCTGACAGCTTGCATGTATAAACTGCATGAGAAGAAATCATGATATTATCACCTTTACTAATGATGCTTCAAGTGCTTTGAATGATTAATGCTAGCTAATGTTAGAAAATTTCAGATATGCATGTGTAGCCACAAAATTTACACATTCTACATACTGTCTACAATATTAGTCTACATACCGGTTTTGAGCAAATGAGTTTTAGGGAGAAGCTGAGCACATGACTGATGGTAACAGTGCAACACTACATTCACACAGGAAAGAAATGGCCTCTAGTCAACACAGTATACCATCTGCATACATGCAGGGGAAAAAGCACAAGGAAAAAATACAACACAGCTCTGTTGCTATAACTAAGCACTTAAGACATCATAGCTGTGGTATCACCATTCTGATACCTTTTCTATTTAAAATCTCATACACAAAGTCTAAGAGACAACTCTGCCTGCCTGACACAGTTGATGTGGCTGACAGCCAGAAACATCTGAGCTCCTGAAACTGCTCTCAATGTCCACAGAAGGCAGCAGATTCTAAGTGCAAGAACACAACGTTGGCAAAACATACTTTTCACTAAAAATACCTTTTGCACCTTCTGGTATTTCCAAATACAACATACAACAAACTTTCTTAAGGGCAGTCATTGCACTGGGAGAGCCATGTGCACTAATTAACACACACGAACACAATGCACATGCCCATGATGCTCATCACCTTGAGAGCTGTCTGCCAATGCAAGGACTTCAGGTATCACAGACACCAAGGTTTCTCTTTTTAAAAATCTGTCCTGTAATTTAATCTCACAAAACTGCAGTGTATCAAGCTAGCTGAAATGTAGAGCCTGATACAGGGGCATATTAAATAAAATATAACAGACTACAAGGCACAGGAGATCTGTGTGGATGGTTTAGTAGCTTCTTATGTGAATTATCCTGAAATATCCCCAAATAATTTACTCTCTTACACATGCTACTTTTCGTAAGGAAAAAAGACAAGAGAGCAAGATTGTCACCTCCATTTATCTGAGCTCTTCCACCCTGCTTATTTCAAGTACTCCTACAGCACAACTCCCTCCCCAAACCGCTTCACTACCAAAATGTCACAAGCCTAACTTATACCTTGGTCTTCCTTGTGACAGCGTTTATAAAGTGCAAACTTTGCAGGGTTGTCAGCCACGAAAAACTTTTTGAGCAAGGCCTCAATAACTTCACGAACAGTATTGGTGCTGCTGATGTGAAGGGTATTCACGCAGCCATCCGGCAAGTAAAAAGCAGTTTCGTTATTGCCGTGAGCACACCTCCCCTGGCTCTGGGAAGACTGCACAGTGATCGGTCTGCATAGTTCCATCTGAACTTTGATGAAGCCAGTGTAAATCCCATTCGCGTTCTGCAACAGGAGGAAAGTATTGGACTGTTAAAGTCAGTAATGACCAGTTGTGACACATTAGTGGATTATTAACTAGCAGATTAAAATGGTCATAGAGAACACAATTTAATATCTGATGTCTCATAGGAAAGATATTGTTTCAATAACTCAGACATTTAGTCTTTTTGGTATATCTGCTGAATATTATTTTTTTTTCTTAATAATAACTACTGAAATTCTCTAAGAGAATTAGGAACTCTTTAAGCAAAAGGTACTACAAACTAGTGGTAAGTTTTCATGTTAGGAGAGAACTATGAAGTAAAAAAGACCACTAACGTGCATCTTCAACAATAGATTTTATGCAGAAATACAGAAATTATCTCCCACATTTTAGCTGTGCTTGTTAAAATAGTCTAGGGCATTTAGATGCTCAAATCCTGTTGCAATTAAAAAAGAACCAGAATAAATGCCAATCTAATCAACATTTCAAATTATTTATTCCAGTTGCTTCTGAAAGACAGAATAGCAAAATTGATCAAACCTTACTGAGCTAGAAAACTTCAGCCAATCTGGTTTTAGGCATAGTAAGTCCTGACCCACATGCAGACATATAACAAAAATCTTCTTAGTACACAGTTGTACTTACACGGTTTAAGCATATAGTGGAATTTCAAAATTTCCGTATACTATACGCCCATAGGAATACATAATATATCAGAAAATCTGGACAATGCAACGACTGAGTAACAGCTTGCTAGGCAGATAGATGTGAATTTTAATAAAATGGTCTGCAGTAGGCTGGACTGAGCCTTAAACCTGGTCTACAATCCTTGGAAATGAAAAGTCTATATGCATTGTCTATATTGTCTGTGTTACAGGGCTGGGGGGAAGGAAGCCTCCTCATGCTGAAAACCTGTATGACTACTCTGAAAAATAAGTCTCCTATAATAAATATTGTGTGTATTAACTTTTCTCATTGGTTGAGCATCTTTATCAGAGAGATACCTGACAAAAAATTATCTACACAAACAAGATGTATTTTATCTTCATGTTTACCAGCTGAGGGTTTTCACCTGGCAAATTTACATCTTAGTGTCAACTGAGCATTTATCTTAAACACATTTCATATGACATATACATTTGTTTCTACTAGTTTGTTTCAATCCATGTAAAAGAGCTACACAGATAAAAACATTCCAGATTGAGATTCAACTTCCAGATTTAAGAAAGAGCCTCTTAGAAAGTCATTAAAACAGTTTCATATACAGGATGCTAAGAAAATGATTCACAATGCACTACAAAGTTAAAGTTCAATTGCTCCTATTAAAAATAACAGGAATCCTATGCAAAACTTACCAAGGTCATCTTTAATTTATCAGTGACAGATGAATTATAGCTTTGTATCTTCTCTTTAACTTCTTCTTTACTGAGACAAACATGAGGTTCTCTCTCCTTCTGAACATCCTTCAACAACAACAGAGACAAGTTTTAGAGGGGAAAAAAAATTAGAAAAGCAATTCTTTTATGACTTTGGATATGAGTATTCTTAGTCCAAATGGTAATTATTCCACAGAGGCTCAACATACAGTAAAATTAGCTGTACAGCAATAGAAAGGATTAACATGTTAGGCAAATCAAATAGAGCACTTGGACTGAATGGTTAAATCAACACACCCAAAGACACTTGTGTCCTTTCTCTTGCCAACTGTTTTCATTCAAATATTTATCAGCAGTATGTAAAACAGCTCAGCTCATTTTATGGCTTGATTTGCTCATGTCAATGCTATGCAATACTGTTAAGAATACAGTTGCAATTTTCATGAAATATTACTTAGGGCACAAAAGAGTATTTCTAAACAAATGAAGAACATACATGAAAATAGCAGCATGTACTAACAAGTAACACCAACAATCTCGTGTGTCCCAACAACATAAGACCATCCCTGCATTCCAACACGACAGATGGCATGTTACGCACAGGGTCACCAACTACTACCCAAAACACCACAAGTAGCTCCCTAGTTATACAATGTCACACCAAATTCATGTTTTTTCCATGGGGAAGGCCCTATTAGATTTTTCAACTGCTGCTTTTATGAGCTCGCTACAGATTTTACATGCAGCAGTAAAACCAATCCCTGGAGTTGGATTTTATCCAAACAAACATTTGTTCCCAACCCGTATTCCTGCAGCAAACGAGCGTTATAAATACACTCCAGTTTCTACCACTAGCACAAATGCCATATATAGTACGAAAAGAGCTTCAGCTCTCAGCTTTAATGATTTTAAAACTTCACTTAGCAAAGGAGAAGCTCTGAAGAAGCTTGAAGCTTTCAGGGTACATCTGATCACAGGAATATACATTCATTGTATGGACAAACCGTCAAGTCACAGTGTTCCAGTCTGTCCTCACAAGTACATCTCAGCTGAGCTTATCCCAAGAAAGGATTTCCCCGACTTCAGCAGCCAATCCTGTATCAGAGTCTTTGGGACACCACTCAGCGCACACCTTTGCGGCCACTTCAGTTTGCCAGAAATGACCCCAAAGATGAGCACATCTGGTGTGGAACTATAAGTTTCCATTTGCCAGAAATAATTTGGAGAGCTTTTTCTCTCTCCTAATTTAAAATCAGCTAGTTTTAGCTCTTTGGGGCTTAGTTTTGCTTTTCCTATATGGCATTTTACTAAATGACATGCTGGAGTGGACTTTTTTCCCATAGCTATAAAAAGAAAGGTGTGGTCTGAATGGTGAACTGGAAGCCAGAAACCTTGAATTCTGATCTGGGCTCAGATACTGATTTCCTGCATAACACAGAGAATATACCTTTATTTATTTATATTCCTCAGATCAGGAAACTGAGGTAAAAAGGAATACCAGTAAAACACAGCTCTGCTATTAGTTCCTTGAGCCCAACTCTAAGACTGTGTAAGCATCTTGCACAGTTGCCAGACCCCACCTAGTCTATTACAAAATACCAAATTACTAAATATTGTCAGAATTCAAGTCTCTATTCTCACTAGCGAAATTAAGCTTTCTTGCCCTTCTATTTTTCATCTTCCCTCTCCCCCAAACTGCCATAATAATGACAAATACAGCTTCATCTAGACTGCTCACTTCATCTCCCCAGAGGTTCTTACAGCTTTGTAGTGTTCTATTTGGGGGCAAATAAGTAGTTATAAAACAAAGCAGGCATGGCGGGGGGCGGGGGGGGCGCAGGGGAAGTAGTAATTTTTTTTCTCTGAAATAGAAGTAAATGTTATTGCTGTTTTCATGCTTAAAATAAATACCAAAAGCAACGACCCATAGTCAGAGTCTGGAAATACAGGCACTCTAAATGTTGACTTCAAATAATGTTGTGGGAATGGAGAATGGACCGAGACAACATCAGCAGTGGATAAGGAAGGGATAGGGAATAGCCTTCAGGCCTCTGGCCATAAAGGTCTGACAGAGCATTTGCCATTTATATGGCTGATTTCAAGAAACCAGGCTTTAACTTGGAATGTTCCTAGTCTGTATAGCTGCAGACAAGCCCTTTCACATGGATACCAGCAAGACTCATCTGAGACACGAACATATTGTGCAGTTCACATGTCTCTGATCTGCTAACAGTATTGATACTGAACTTCCAATAACGGGCACTTCAGTTTTAATATTTATCATTATTCCAATGCTGATTGTTCAAGCAGGTACCTTTCTCATCTACCCTGTTGGATTTGATTGTCACCATGATTACTGAAGTCATCCACAACATCCATTATCATCAAGAGAAAACACGAATCAGAAGAGGAAAACACTTACCACCTTTCCTAAGTTCAAACCCCAACCTTTGTTTAAAAAACAACACCCGCCCCCTCCACAACCCCACTTCACATGAACTTCTGTGCACCTCAAGAGATTTAATTTTGCAAAAAGGACTTTTAAGGACTGTAGATGACAGAAAGAACCTATTGCCTTTAATGGCATAGAGTAAGTTCACAAGGCTGACAGCTAGAAAACAACCTGTATGATTAAAAAAATAAAAGTGAGAGGGAGAGAGAGAAAACTTGGTAAACAAATTAGTAAGTATGAACAGACAGCAAGTAACTTTCTCCTTTTTTCATATAGGAGAGTTTTCATATACATTTCTGTTCTCCCAAGAAGATGTTCTCCCAAGAATGAGAATCTTCTCAAGTGTGGCCCCGGCACAGAGCTGTGGGTCACTGGGCATCACTGGGGGAGCTGTCATTCCCTCAGTTAAGTCAGACATGATTCCCTACTTGAACATACCACTGGAATTTCCACCTTCTTGCATCAGCCCTAGAGGCCAGGCAATTTTGGTAAAGTTTAATTAAGCACACAGAAAACATGGAGCCCTGTTTACACAAAAGCTGAGATAACCTCCTGTAGCATACTGCCAACAACTGCAGCTATAACTCATAACTTCTAAACAACCGAAGCCTGTGCCTCAACTAATTTTAACAGTATGTAGATTATGCAAAACTATGAAATGAATACAAAAAAGGAATACTAGGAATAAAACATTAAAGAACAGACCCAAATCATTCAAGAAAAACACTGTACACAATAGACAGAAACACTGTTTACTTCAATCATCATTTTCACCCCAGTCCACCATCCTTGGTGGACTTGACCATCAAGACCACAGACAGTGAACCATGGAAGATACCTGTCAAAGGAAAGGAAACATAAGTCTGTCCCATTGGAAACCTAAGCCCAAGATATTAATGAATTAATCTGCAGATACCCTTCCACTCCCAAACAAAAGCTCAAAACACTCCAACTGCCCCCAACACATTGGGGCACATCACTTCAACCAAGCAAACAAAAGCTCCTTGCTAGCTAGACACCACTGCCTATAGAAAAATCACATTGCTGTCACACAGACTGCAGAGACAGTAAATCCCACATCACTGCTGTCAGGAGAAAGCCAATGAAGAAATACCTCGCTGAGTTTATTATGAACAAGAAAGCCTCAGCCCACTATGATTCACTGGGTCAGCTGCTCTCAGTAAGTATCATTAAGTAGCATATGCAGATTTGAGGCACTTGTGTATTTTAATTTTCCTAATTACACTCAACCAACATGTGAAGAGAAGCTGACAAGATGGTATACAGTTTAGCTGAATTGCTCTCAGCATACAGCGGCACTTCACTTTTGCCACACAGCTTTGTCTAGCCATGCTTTAAGTTAAAATAAGTCTTCTTTGACCAGTGTACTTAGGTTCATGGAGGAAGACTTGGCAAACTCACTTCCCACAGTTCTCTTATTTCCTTCTGTACTTGCTACCTCATAACAGGACCCTCTAAAAGAAAAATCCTCTGCTAACTCTGCTTAGGTCTGGCAGATCAAATTCCACTTTGTTATCTCAGCAGATATATTTGTTACCTGCAGAAGACCTTGAGTCATCCAATACAACAGCAGAGTAACAGCAGTAACTAACTCATCTGTACTATGCTTTACAATATGCTTGTATCACGTTGCTCTGAAATAGCGACCAAGTGCCTGAAGGTACACCTGCTCAGGGTGGGACTACTGGGGAAAGCAATTACTCCAACCTCAGCTGTTTTAAACAAAGGAGCAAGGGCATTTCAGAGGTGAGATCCCAATGTTACAGCCAAGTACACCTATCATCAGTTCTTGAGACAGTTCTGCCTGGTCTGGCAAGAGAGAAGCCACTCTGTGTGTCACCTGGTGGCTCACTCAGCCCAGGACAAAAGCTGCTTTTTCCACCGTGGCTTTCCCATGCCCCCCCCGTCATGCTCTGCAACCCGTGGCACAGCTCCTCGGAACCAGCACACTGCTGAGGCCCGAGGGGCAGCACACTCCAGCCAGCCAAATCATCTCTCGGCCGATTCAGGCACAGCTGATTCATCTCCAGCTCTCTACAAAACGCCCAGCACACACACCTCACAAAATACGTAGGCTGGGAATTGTGAAACTGCCTTTCTTCAAAAGTTAGGCCTGGTGATAAGTCTCCTAACCACAGATCCTTGCATATGTCACAGCAGCAGAGTGGAGTATAAGCACTGGCAGCAGAGCAGTTCACACGACATCTTCTTCTGTCAGCCAAGACCTAGATGTTGCTGGGCTTAACAATGGCACTTCTGGGTGCTAGTGTGTGTTCAAAAAAGGACTTTTCTCTATAAAACAATGCACAAACATTTCAATGTTATTTTTGTTAAAAAAAAAAAAATCAAACCTGACTTAGGTGTGACTCCTCCATCACTTAGCCAAATGATATTCTCAGTAATGGCTGCCGTGTCATCACCCCTTCCTCCTCCCAGCCTAGTTAAGTGTGTTTTCCTCATTATCAGAGCTCCTGGTCTCCTTCCATTCCCTGCTTCTCATGTTATCTGCTGCTTCCTCAGCCCAGCACAGATGTGAAAGATAAAAACTAATCTCAAGGAGACAGCTGAATACATCAGAACCCATACAGATGATATATCTGGGTCCAAAACACTACCTCCAGTCTGAGCTATTAACTTCTATGAAAATCATGCTGTCCTTCCCAACACTTACAGCGCACACCATTGCGACCATTTGTATTAAAGCCATTCCTCAGGTCAACCAAAGCAGCATTTCATTCTCAGATGAAATTCCTAAGCTACAGCTGCCAGTGAGAGGGGAAATGAGGCAAGTGCTTTCATTTTCCCAAGGGGAATAGCTGGTCTTTCATTAGAGCTCATGATGCAATGCCTCTTCACAGTTGAGCTTCCTCTCAACAAAAAGGGCAGAAAATGTTTTTTCTTAATCACCTCTACCCCCCATACACATCTCATTTATTGTATCGCAGATGTTTAGAGAAGCGGCACTCTCTTTTTAACATTTATGCTCAGCCCCCCCAAGACTAGCTCAGCATGAATCCTCAAGGAACACAACTAAAACTGCACAGATTACAATTAAAATGAACTGCAAATCAAGTTGTGGTCCCCCAAAAGAAGAATCACATCACATCTGGGACTTTATGAAAGTTCAAGTCTCACGGTTATTGCCAAACCCTAGTACTGCATGCAGTAAGAAAGCACTAAGCTAAGCTCAACAGCTAGCTGCTATGGGATGAGGCTGAGAAAAAGTTCCACAAACAAAGAAAACCCCCAAACCCTGAAGCCTGTTTCCTCAGGATCCTTGCCTCAAGACAGATGCATGGCTTCCCCAAACTGCTACTATAGGCTTCTGTTTGTGGAGGGATACAAGAAAGTTTCTCTCCTCTACCTAATCTCCGATTTTCACAAAACTTCTAGAAATTAGCATCTCCTGAGGAATGGGGAACCACGCTCCTCTGAATATTTCAGCTTGAGAGACAAAGGAAAATATAGTGGACAAAAGGTTAACATATCCCAGGAACATATTGAAGTATTTTTGTAAGAAATCTAAATAACAAAAGACCTGTGGGAGCTCAAGCCAACTTTTAAACCATGTCAGTTCCTATCCCCTGCCCTCACATTTCATATTAATCCCACACATATAGTGACCTTTGATTCAGTCAGACGAATAAAGTTGCCCTGATCCTGCTGTAAATTGTGGCCAGGAATCATTTTTGAAGTAAAGCACTGAGGCTTTGACAAATGAGAAATGCAGCGTAATCTACATTAAAAAAAAAAAAAAACACACAACAAAAAAACCCCACCAAAAACCTACCCCCCTCCAAAACCTCTAAGTCTTGTTTAGTCATAAAAATTGCAGCTAATGCATTCTACTTACATCATGTTTGCATTAAAGAAAGGATTTAACTAACAGTCCTGTCATACAACAAAAAAGCCCAGCAGAGAACACAGGAAGGAAAACAGAGAAAGGGGACTTCTGATCTCAGTTGTTGCTACTTCTACAAGCAAGAACGCTCTCTTTCCTACACAGCTTGCCAGCACTCCCACAGGAAAGAAAGAAATTGAACCTTGCAATTAAATTATTCTGAAACAAATAACTTGCTTCTTCCTTATCCTAACTCTTCTGAGAGCAGAGCAGCTTTTCTAGCAACAGCAATTCCTCCTTCCATCCCAGGGCAAGCCTGCACTCAGCAGATGCACTCTTCCTTCATTTGAAAGCCTGAGAATCACCAGGTAGAGCTACTGGTCATGTCCATCCACAGATGGTCAGTCAGAGACACCAGTAGCCAGAAAGGTATGGAGAAGACCAAAAGGGGGGCAGGGGGGCCAGGGAAAAGTGTTAGCATCCAAGCAGCTCCAAGCATTGCACCTTCTCACACAGCTGCACCTTGAAACGTTTGTGTCCTCCTGAATGGAGTGAGGTTGCTCTCTGGGTCAGGGAAAGGGGAATTTTCTGACAGGATGAATGTGGGCAGAATAATCTCTGTATCCTCTTTAGTACCTTTTGCTTTATGCACTCAGAGCCACCCAGTTCCCACCAGTCAGTGGCACACAGGGCAAAGAAGCAGTCTCTTTTTTAGAAAAAGATTTCGTTTTTCTAAGCAGGTTTGATTGACCTGAGTCTTAAGTGATTAACCTGACAATTAGAGCGAGTCCACAAACAGCCTGCACCATGCCCTCCTGAGGTAGAAGAGAAGCAGCACCCACCAGGTCAGGTGTATGGTGCATCCAGCCTGGTATTCTGCCTCTGACAGCAGCAAAAATAAAGGTTGTTTTGAGCAAGCACATGAGCCTTTTTTGCAGCCTCTCTGCTGGCATCCACAAATGTTGTAGCAGGAATTCAGAGAGCACCTCCCTTCCTAGTCTGTTCAGTGGCCATTTATGGAGCTGGTGTCCATGCATGCACATAAACCCTTTTTGAACCTGCCGATGCTGCCCATCTCTACACCTCCTGTGGCAGCAAGTTCCTGAAATTCATGACTGCCATCTGCTTTAAGCTGATCTTCTAGTAAGACAGAAGATAACTTCTGTTAAATATATTGAGTGCCCCTTAATCCTAATATGGCAGGACCTGGTGAACCTAAGTTTCACACTCAGCTTATACATCACTCTGATTTTGTAAACCATGATCACACCCCTCCTTTTTTTCTTCTCCAAAGTGAGGAGCCCTGGTCCCCTTAGTCTTTCCTGAAGTAGCTGCTCCGTCCCCTCAATCATTTTAGAGAAGAGCGACTAATTGCAGTAAGCCCTTCCTGAGATGTGGCAACCAGAGCTGCATGCAGATCTCAGGACATAGGTGCACCAAAGCTTAGGTGCTCTTTGTTTATTAATTTGTACGCTACGGGTTTATGAAAAATCTTTATCTAAGATACCCATGATGCAACATGGTCTCTCCATCGGGCACTTCCATAGTGGTTAAAGAAATTCCTGTGCAACTACCACAGTTTATAATTTTAGCATAATTTTACAAGGTACCGGCATTCCAGTTAATAAGTAAATACTTGCTACTTTCAGACTATTTTCAGTTTTTCCGAAGTACCACCACACCACATGGCTTGGCATGCTAATGAAAGCACTGAATGACAAAGGGTAAATAAAGTAAAGCATTATGGCTCCTGTCTGACCTCTCTGATATAAACACTCAGATGTTTATATGGTGAATATTTTTAAGCAGCAGAGAAACAAAAAAAGAACTCTAACTTCCCTTTATTCCTTTTAACAAATTATTTTCCTTCAAATAGAGGCAATATAAACACAGTTAACGTTCAGCATTGTGAAAGGAAGGCTAGAAAAAGCATTCTATTTGTTGGTGACATTAAGATTGCTGCTTAAGTTTTGTTGAAGTTTATCATGACCTCACCTCTGAAAACCCCTAGTTACAAACCCTGTCATACCCTATATGGCTGTACTTTAATTACTGGCATGCAACCCAGTTTTAAAAAGCCAGTCATCTGTTTAAAGTGAAAACCAACTCCACGAAGAATAGTATCTGAGGCTTGGCATTAAGATTCTGACCCCACAGAGAAACACAGCAGGTTTTATGGAAAAAAAAAAAAAAAGTACAAATCTGCATATTATGACATTTTTAGAGCAATACAGTACATGATTTTAAGTAACATTTCACAGCTGTTTCAATTCCGCAAATTTCAGTAAAACTAGATCTAAGAGGCATCACAAACAGTAAATAACCTCCTTCAGGTCTCCTCTCCAGAAAGCATATGAGTTTTGACTGCTGCCTATTTAAGCCGATAAGGGGTTTAATGAAGTAAAATGGATTACCAGCCTCTTTGTGACCTGTGCAGCAAAATCTAGCTTTTAGCAGTCAGTTAAGAAACAAGCTTATACAAGATATTGTATAGAGAACTAATTAGTTTATCTTGAAAAGAAGGTTAAGTATGGTCTGGAAGCTGAGCTATTAATACAGTTAGCAATCAGACAATTA
The DNA here is from genome assembly GCF_964188355.1 of Buteo buteo. Lineage (NCBI taxonomy): Eukaryota > Metazoa > Chordata > Aves > Accipitriformes > Accipitridae > Buteo > Buteo buteo. Next base: position 16,877,951 of record NC_134196.1, read on the forward strand.
AGTAATATATTAGGACCCCAGGTCATTACACCACAGTATTTGCATGTGACCTTGCAATGCAAGAATCCAACACACTCCATCTAACAGAAGGTAGGAAGAGGTTGTTTGCGACAACAACCCTACAGGTCTTCAAATGCAACTATCTGTATTTTACATTAAAACTGGTACTGGAAACCAACCAGCCGTTCCTGAGGAAGCACAGTGCAGGAAGAACAAGCCCCGTGCCAGGCCAAGGCATGCAGTCGTCTTCTCCCAGTGGTTATTGCCGGCACTTCCCAAGTCTGAGGCAAGCTTAGTCATGGGCCTTGTCTCAGCAGAAGCTGGGTGACGTGCTGGTTTTCGCATGTGTGTCAAACACCATTTTATCTTTAGAGTAACATTCCCTTCCCAGGTTTGGCTGGGCAGTTCAAAGATTATGTCATCAAATTATTTTTTAAGCCTTCTGACAAAACCTGCCTGTATCGAGAAAAGGCAACAACTTCCTAACCAGGCTGAGCCTGCACATGGTCACAGTCCCACCAACCAAGTCATTTTTGTTTGGATTTGTTCTACTTGAAAGAAAAAAACCAAACCTCTTAAAAATTGCATAACAACAAATGTCATCTAGGAAATTTGTAATGTAATGCATTGGCTCTTCAGATATAGCGCAAGGACAATGAAAACAATGTTATTCAAAAAGATGCACTGTCTTCTCAAATACTGTGTGTGTGTGTGTGTCCTTGTTTGAGGGACATACAGTTCCCTCCAAAATTCAAGAAGTTACTGTGTCTCTCTTGGTCAACCTGGTGCTGATCCCATATTTGAAACTTTTCTGAAGGGAAAAAGCCTTCTTCTACCACACACGCATCTCAAAACCCCACAAAATTTAGGAAGCACAACTATCTATTTTTCAAATAAAATCTGCATTTTAAAGGCCTCAAGAGCCTGTAACAATAACCTTGGCAGGGGGTGGGGGAGGGATGTTAAAAGTTATAAGCCATCACTGGTATCTTTAGTAAAGTACACATCCTCTAAGCCAAAGTATTTTCTTAGTATGTTGAATATGATCACAATAAAACCATCATATGCACTTACAGTCAACTTATGTAACTGCTGCTCTATATACATACACATCAAATGGCAAGAGCTAAAAACTAACTCCATCTAAAACCTAATGAAGTTTTCAGTGACTGCTCCTCTCCTTCAACAGAGCAAGCTAGGTTTCTATGAAATAAGCCCATAGGAAATATTTTTATACCAACACTACCTCTCTTGCTGCACTTTGTGTAATTAATACTCTACACAGCTTCCATAGATATATTAAAAAAGGAACCAGTCTCTTCAAAGAGGCTTCCAAATTAGATATTTCACATAGTGCAGACAAAAGGAGGCACCCCTGCAGTCTAGCCTGCATGAAGGATTTTTCTTCTTTTACACTCCAGAAAATTTATATCACCTAGCACATTTCATTAACAGCTGATACTGTAATGACCGCATCCTCCTGTACAGCCTTTATTATTAGCATGTTTTTATTAAAAATAGGGTAGTATCCAAAAGACATTTCTGAAGCAGCACACCACAATCATTAGCTTTACCTACTACTGCCAGATCAGATCTGGCAAAAATTCAGTTCGGTATTTCAGGAAAGAAAAAAAGGAGAGGGGGCAAACTAGGCAGCCATGTCAGCAACACCACTGTGTACTACTACAGCATAAACTTACATTGACCTTAATGAGAGGATTTTACCTCTCTTTTATATCCCCAGCCTTAAGAGGTCAAGTGCTGAAAAATAAATACCAGAACCCTTTACTCAATTATCTGTCTCAAGGCTGCAGCAAACAGGAATTTTTTAGTTCTTTCCCCACCTTCATTCAATTTTACTAGAGTTCCAGAATGAACTTACTAAAGCTTCAGAGCTCAGATTTGACAGCTGTTCCAGTAAGAAGGAAAATGAAGAGTTTTGAAAAGATTTGAACCAGTCTTGGATCCAGCTTTGCTGCAACTCCCTGGTTTAAATTCTTCTCATCTTGCAGATGATGAATGCAGTTGAGTGGCTTAGATGAGAAGAAACTGGCAAAGGCAGTGGGCCACTGGACCTTAGCCATTCAGTCCCATGCCACCACCAACTAAAGCCCATGTCCTAGAGACCTCAAGCTCACACTGGTGAGGTAGTACTCAATCCTCAGATCTCTGCATTGTGAGGAAACTGACCCATTGATTCAGCAAGATTATGCCTTGAATAAACTCATCAGCATGGTAATGATAACCTGCTTTCTGAGGGGTTTTAATCCCTTGTTTTTCTACACCCTGTTTTTATTACTCATACATTTAAACTGGCTACCAAGCACTTCAGCTGCAAGCAGAGCGGGACTGACAAAAGGACAAGTTTCTTCAGAACTCGTACGTTCTCTAAAAAGAAAAACAACACACACTACTACCATGATGAAAATGGAAAACTGCCACCAACTTAGAGTCAACCCTTTTTGCAAAAACACACTTACTGCCTAGTTTCAAGTATGAATTTGTTTTCCAGAACACACATGCACACACACATTTATTTCTCACAAATAGATCCAGATGCCTCAAGTTGTAGACATCCATGCTGCGACAATTTAAAAGATTACTGCTTTTAGCTGTATGCCTGCTTCTCTGCTAGATGCTACCGCTGCCTCAGAAACCAGTGTCAGCTGTCACAGTCCTCATCCAGTAACAGACCCACTACCAGGCTGCAGATCACTTCTACAAATACAGGAGGCTCCTTTCTTAATTAGGATGAACATAGTATTTTTTCCTTTTACAGGTGAAAAAGAACAGGATAAACAAATTGAAACCAAAAGCACTAGCAAAGGAAAGTGGGGCTTTTGTTTTATTTTTGTACAGGTATTAAAAAAAAAAAAAGCCCACAGATTATATAAACAACCATTGAAAAAGTCTGCAGCATAAGAGAACTACAGTGCAATAAACCCTTTACCACACAGGTCCCAACTTACCCAAACACTGTGCTAGCCTGGTGCCATGTATCAGCAGACAGTTTACACCACTAACATCTCCAGTGGTGATGCCAGCATGCCACTCGCTCCCGATCAACTCACAATTTCTGTCTCGGGGCAAACAATTCTGTAGTATTGAGTTGCTTCAGAATCACAGGGCAATTGTTACAATCAGACTTTTTTTTTTTTTTATGACATCAATAAAAGAGTGGGGTGATACCAGTGCTATTCAGATCAACACTGGCAGGACACAGCGGAGAGAAGAGAACAGAGTAGGAGGTCACAATGGGTAAGCTTTCAAGGGAGGTGTGAACAGAAGACTTTAGAACACAGTTGATGAATATCCCACTGGAAAAGCTGGATAAACAAACTTTTCTTCTGAGGAAAGGTCAGGAGAACAGCAATTAGGCTGCACTGGAGAACAGGGCTTGCTTGCTTACAACCTGATGCTATGGCCCAACTCCAAACACAAGTTATTTTGCCATGCTGGAGAATGGCCACCAGGAAACCAGAGAAAGGGGAAAGAGATTACATGCTTTGTTCTTAAGCAGCAAATGGTAGAATGTGTTGATTTTACAACAAAAAGTTCAAAAGTTGTTCTTTTTTTCTTTCCAAACAGCTATTTCCCTGCTTTTATGGGCAGGATGTTACAGGCACAAGGAAACACTGCTGCTACTCCACCTTTCCTTACAACCAACTTCTGCTTCAGGAAATGTAATTATGAAGCTCATGAAAGCATGAGATCTGTTAGAGCTGATACACATTTCAGGTGGAAGGAGAAGAGAGCCTACTAAAATTTTTCATTAAAAACCCCACCCTTGTTAATGTTAAAGAGAATAGGGAGAATCGGTACCCACCACACCCTCTGAAAACACTCTCAGAAGACAAGACACATTAAAAAGGATGGGTCACCTTATGGACAAGCATGGGATAAGCTGAAAACAATAGAAATAAAGTTCCCTCAAACAAATAACAAATTCTGCAAAGCAAAACCACAAATTAATTGCCTTTCATTAAAAGTCCCTGAAATACTTTTGTTAACTTTTCCTGTACTTTACCAGAAAATACTAAGAATCTTGATGTTTAATTCACATTTTTAGGGGGCAAAATAAAGCAAGCAATCTGGTATCAACTCCATTTAAACAGGGGATCAAAAATGAAAGTTAAAAAAAAATCACCCAACTAGAAACAAAATGTTTACCTATGTCTATAAACTTAAACTTGTTAAGTTACTAAATTATAACACTAACTCATACTAGAAGTTTATCAATCTCAGGAGCCATTCTTAGCTTACAAATATACACATGCACACCTAAAACTATATAGTCGAGGGGAATCTCTTCAAGAGCCGGAAAAAATAAGAACATATCTGGAACTTCTGACAAACACAAAAGCATTAGTCCTGTAAACAGACTGGTCAGTTCACACCCACTCTTCCATTGAACATATAACACACAGGTCCCCTAAGACAACCTCTCTAACTGCAGACTTGCGATGTGTGAAGGACCTCAGCTTTACACACCTCAACCAAACACGTAATGAATTAAAAATTTTTTCTTCTTCTGGTCCAAACCTGTATGGGCAATTTAGCCAGAACACTGAAATTCAACCAAATTTCTATCAGTAGCTCCTTTATGTAACCTGATTACAAAACCTCTTCAAATTAACAAAGGTCATAGGTTCATGTAAAAAACTCTTCTGTCACGCCTAGTTGCACGGGGTAGGGAAGGGGGAGAGGTACACACTGTTGTTTCCTACACAGCGTCTTGGCCAGGCAATACCATATTATAATGCAAGACACAAGGAGCAGACCTCCAAACTCCAGACAACAGAACAGTGGAGAGCAGGTATTCAGTTTTCTATTTTTTTTTAAAAGTTGTTCATTTAGCACCCAAACAATCATTTCCATCTCACTGACTTGTACTACAAATGTCAAAAGTTACAGTAGCATAGTAAAGAGTGTCACCTTTGCACATAAACTACAAGGCATCCCTGAGCCTAAGAAAGTTCTCTCAAGATGGCAGAGCCTGGTCCTTGATTATTAGGACTGTTCATTAGTAAGTCCTAATGAAATCAGTAGAGTTACTCATGCAGTCATTTGTTAGAAGAATTAATTAGTACATCTTAATGAAAATCACTGTAGTTACTGACATAGGCTTTATAAACATACCAAGGTGACACGCACTGATGCCCATGTGTGCACACATGCAGGGAAGAGATGTTTTTAGAAAAAAATAACATGGCAACATCAAAGTGTGGAAACACGAGGACTTAAAGGGAGCTTACTACATGCTTTTAATCAAATGGTTTTTATGATGCAAAGTGGAAAGAAGCCAGCCACAGCTGGCTGTAGCATTATAAAATCAGCATTTCAGAAAAAGAACAGAGGCAATCTAAACCAGCAAACTACAAAGGATGCAAGTGATCCTAAGAAAAGATAATGCTGTGGGGTATACAACTTGAGATGCCACCACACCTTCCAGTTTTGCTTCAGTAAGCTGCATTTTGTTTGTAATTTCTCAATCTAGTAAATCTTACAAATTTACATTATTGGAAAATTAACAAGAGCCCCAAACATCTTAACAGACTTAACCAGACTAGGAAATACCATATTTCTAGTAAGTCATAAGAAGCTTAGTCCTGTCTTAAGGAGAGACCCTGATCAAAACCAGTAACATCTTGATGTTACCGGTAATGAAAGGAGAGCATGCTCTCCCCAACTTGTACTCCTAAGCAGTTTTACATGGCCACACAATTATACTAGAAATGAAGCACACCTGCTTCCAGCCTCCCTCCCACACAGACACACAGTGTTTTGGGTCATACAGCCCATATGCAGGACAGTCAAGGAGCCTGCTCTGGCACACAGCTTCCCAAAACACCCTCTGCACCCGACAGAGGGGCAGACACTGTGCAGACCTGCAGACCCTGCACCACAGTCCCCTCCTTCCACCGGAGTCCCAGCTCCGTGCCCCAAGCTGCAAAGGATGAAGCTGGGCAAGAAATATTTACATTTTCCAACAGAATTAACCTGAGTGCCAGTTATGGAGCTGCACTCCTTTCCTGTTTGGCACATCTCGGAGTCCATCAGCCACCGCTATGTTTTTCCTGCCCACACAGGACACCTGCACCCAACCCGATTTTAAAACACTTTGAAGGGAATTTCTGTGCATGTAAACAGGCAGGTGCAATACCATCAAGGAGTCATGCTCTTGTTTTAGTTAGTTCAGATGTTGCCAATAAAAAGGGTAACAGAATAATTTTCACCACAGAAGATTATTTTATGTATTAGTAATATATGGTAGGTGGATGACCCACTGACTGCTGTAACTGGTGATACACTCGGAGCTGGTGGGTGGAGAGAGGCTCCCTGCCGGCAGGCACTGGAGTACCAGCCCTTGGCAGTGCCTTGCCCGCGGACTGGGGGCATCAAACGTGCTCCTGTGTATTAGGACTGCTCATAACCTGCACTCCTACTCCCTCTGGGAACTCTTCGCAAACTGCTACTGGTTAAGAGAATAATTTGCCAGCACAACTGGAGATTCCTGGGAATATTTTGCAAATCAGCTGTAAACAGTAGGCTTAGCAAATCCTTTCTAAACATTACATGTAACAAGGAAGCATTATCTCTGGACTCATAACCTCAGCATCCTTGGGTTTCAGTTTACAGTAAGTCCCATATATCTGTTTAACAGGACGTTTTGAAATACCAAGTTATCAGGAATGCTGGCAATAGGATACTAGATTTTCACATTAACTTTTCTAACATTACAAGATCTTCCAGATCTGACTGCTTCAGTTTAGAAGAAGTACTCCCACCGAAAGGGCTACCGCCGCCTTCCACCACGACAGCTGTTTGCAAAACGTGACCTCTGTCTGCATCCAAAGCCTCACTCATATTTGCTGTCTTGATCCAAGCTGTTTAAATGACCCTGTGTTGCTGGTAGCTCTGGAGTAGAAAAAGCACTGAACAAACCCAGTATAGTAAGATTAAAAACTAAGAATTAACAAAAGAAAGATGAGCCAAAAGAGCATAGTAATCTTTGTTTAGATTTATAAATAACAGAACACAACTCTCCCCACACCCAGACTGACTTAGAAACTCCTAACATCCAGCTTGCTTATTAGAAACAAGAGCCATCAAAATGCTGCCAAGGGACACCTGGCCCCTTAAGAGGCCTCTCATTTACTTTCTCTGCATCTGGATAATGGGAAAAGTCAGGATTTTTCACTCCTGCACTCAAACCAGGAATGAAGAGCCAGTTCAGATTTTGCCACAAATACACATGTAGTTTTAAGGAGATAAGGTTTAATCTAGGAGTCTTTAATCATGTGCCTTGGAAGTGAAGTGCTGAGCAAGGGTAGGTTATAAGCTTTATTATGAACTTGAACACGACCACTAAATAATGGGTTTAAGCACATTTCATTGGAAATAAGGCTATAGAAAGGTATTTACAATGCTTTCAGGAGACAAATACAGTACATATCCAAGTGTCAAATTGCAACAATAATTTGCAAACAGATTATTTGAAAAGAACACAAACCATTACCTCTATGGCACACAAGTATGTATTGACTGAAATTGTGGCAGACAGCAACAGCCGTTTTTCATTTGATCACAACTTTGACAAATGTTTAAAAGCCTGAGCCAGGGTTCACAATACTATGTATCAAGACAATATTTTTCCCCTCTCAAAACTCCAGCCAAAACTGCTCCGTTGCAGCAGAGGGAGAAGCTGCAGGGAAACGGTGGGTTTGTCCACAACAGAAATTCATCCAAGTGTCTCTGGAGCAGCTGCAACTGCAAAGGGAGAGCTGTGGAGTCCAAGAGGATGACAGGGAACCAGCAGGGAAAGGTAGTGCAGGCACAGCAAGTCAGGACCATGTGCTGAAGGAGATGTATTTAGCTGTGTTTCAGAGTTGCTGCTCAATTCAAGGACCACCTACTGTTTAAATAAATGCATCCATCTTTTTGAGCAGCATCGTTACACTCACTCATCAACAACCAAATAAAATTTAGAACAAACTAATTAATTCATGGTTTATCATCAGTATATTTTTCTCCACACTCCACATAGCACTGTTTTCCTCACACACTTGCAAACATGAGGATTTTTAGGTGTTCTGTGGCAATATCTTCATCAAGCAACTGTGTGAGGTTGGGTCTGCAAGATCCCTTGCTGCAGAAACTGGAAGACACCCAGCAAAGGAGGCAGGAACAGCAGGAGGAACCCCAGAGTCAAACTGGCTTGGCAGGAATGGGTTCCACCCCAGCCCTGAAAAGGGGTTTTAAGTACAAAAATATCCACAGATGATTGCTAACGGCAGGTTCTCTCCTTTTGGGGGAGCTGACTTGAGACCTGATAGTAATTATGACTTGCTGGGTCATGAACATTCACATCTGCAAACAAAGCAAGCACATGCAGGATCTGTGCATTCTCTGCAATGTGAGGTACACACAGAAGTCTTGTCACAGCTGTAGATCTAACCAGATCAGAAGTAGAAGACGTTACTTACTACACAAAGGAGGGAGCAAAGAGGGGGACAGGATGAGACACTGATCTGGGTCAAAAGACTTGAACAGTTGCATTCCCATGCCAGGTGATGCAGCGAGACAGGAGAACCCAACTCCACCTGATAAACCCAACTGCCATATTTCAGAAATCCTAGTGCATCCAAGATGCCTGCACAGGGCTGGCAGATATGTCAGCAGTTTAGTGGGATGCCTGCAACCCATCAAGTGGCAATGGGAGACTGGGCAGGATACACATCCCACAGTACCCAAAATGACACCAGATACCTCTGGTTTAAGCAGCTGAGTCCCAGCCTATACGTTGATTTGGTGGTGAGCTGAATTGCTCTCAGCTCCAATGCCAGCATTGTCAGAGAGACACTTGCATTCACACACCTGCATATAGGTGTTTTAGTCCAGAGCTGAACCCTACCCCAATGACACTAGCAAGAGGCAGACTCACAAAAAAACACAGAAAGATGGGGTAGTTTTTGCAAGTAACAGTTAATCTGTGGAATTCCATGTCACAGGACTCTGGGGATGCTACAAGTTTACATAGGTGCAAAAGCAACTAGGCAACTCACAGAAGAAAATAACCTAGCCTGCAAATCAAAGAGGCTGGAAAAATGTTCTGGCAAAACACCACTGTGTATTTGCCCTGGTTTTCTACTCTTCCCCTCGCACCTACCATCAGCAACTGTCAGATGGGATGCTGGTCTAGATAGATCTTGCTTTTGCCTTTGTAGAGGTATTCACACATTCCTTATGTTTCAGCATCCACTATGGAATGGGAATATCGCCACTGTGCAAGAGAGAAACAAATAGCGGGTCCCAAGCTAACCAAGGTGACTGCCAGACAAGACCTGCGCAGAGCCTGAGGTGAACAGCTACAGATCACCCAATTCAACCCTAACACAAAACAGACTTCTTAAAACCAGAAACATGGAGGGAGTAGTGGTACACTTGCAGATGGGAAGAAGTTGTCGTTAATATGTTATTATTGGAAAGCACGTTCACAAACATTTGTGAAATATCATAGGAGGGGAAAAAAAAAAAACAAACCCACCAAAAAAACCCACACACATGTTGAAATGATTAATTCTTCTTTTAAAGCAAGCTTTGAGTACTGTGCAGGAAACTTATGGCCTTATGCCACATATTCCACAAAAAGGAGAAGGGGAAATACTCATCAAGATTACTACCATATATTCTGTGTGCTGGATGAAGCAAAGAGTCTGTGGGAGGGATGCTGGCAAGCAATAATGTAATTAAAAATTGTAACCTAACCCAGAGAAACAAGGAGGGGAAATAACACTGGCTTTCCCAAACTAGAGACAACTTGACTTAGTTATCCTGTGTTTTTAAAGATAAACAAGCACACACTTTACTGTGATCATTTATAAAAGAATTATTTTACTACCTAGAAAGCACAATCCAGAATTAGAGTACCATGGAGCTAAGATTCATCAAAAAACTATGAAGACTATGATCACACTTTACACTTAAGGACAAAGAGATGTTTTCAGATGAGAAGAGTTATGCTTAACTTTACATAACTAAGCCCTGGCATGCATATGCACATATATATATGTGTGTGTGTGCGCGCGCGCATATTTTTTCCTCATACCTCAGCGAGAATTCTGCTAAACAACTATTTATTTTTAAAAGATCTGTAATAAACTAAAAGATGCGGGAGTTGGGCTTGAATGAAAAAATAACCACAAGAACAGATGAAACACTACAAAAAGTAATCATGTTTTCTTGCTTCCCTCCTCATTAAAATACACTGCAGCACACATAACTCTTTTAAACAGACTTTTTTCAAGAGCTCCTCTCTTGGGGAAAGAGTTTATTTAGCTTTTTGCACAAATTGTCTTTAAAGCATTTTCTCTCTTTACTAAAGATGGTTTATCTAGTTGTTACTTACATTGTTGCTTCTGATGAAACACTGTTAGAGTACTTGCTTTCTTCTTCTTACTAATGCTCTCCTCTGTTCCTTCTCAGCACTTCATTCGTGCATTGTCCAGCCACCAGACGAAATGGGAGCTACCTCAAGCTTAGCAAGACTGTAACGTTCTTCCCGCTCATGTTTGAGTTGCACGAACAATTTTCAAACACAAGTCTTGAATCTGAAGTCAGCATTTTACTATTTAAAAGACCGTCAGCTTATTTCAGAGCTCTGTTTGAAGCCCACAGAGAAAGCAGTAGTCCAGCTTTTCTGTTGCCCTGTCTGGAGAAAGTGTGGTCAACCCACCACACATACAGAAGACATTTCAGAGAGTAGCTGTTCAGAGGTCTCTGTTGAAGAAAAAAATCTGCCAAAGAGACCTCCACTGTCTCAAAGAAATAACAGGACACTGTCCCTGTCCAAATAACAGGACAAGCTTTGGAGAAGCCAGCTCGCGTTTCAACCCAAGAGGCAGATATGAAATTGTTACAGCTGGCTTTCATTTTGACAGGTCAGGAGAGATCTGCAAATCCTACACACCTATGGCACATGAGAATTAATCTATCCAGCCAGGGCAAAATGAAAAGCAAGAATTACCCCCTCTGTTTACAACCTTCAAGGAAGACAGAGACTTGTATTTCCTAAGATCTACCTTTTAATTTCAGCAACCATTAACAGCCTTCTACAAAGGTCAAAAAAAAAAAAGGCGGGGGGGAGGCACCATTTCTGCCTTAATATCAGCAGAGAGAGAAACAAGGAGAAATGTGGGAAGTTAAGCTCATAATATACATGACCTTATCTAAGTAGGGATACAAATAAAGAGTGACTTAAAAGAAAAATCGGTTGAACTACCATCTATCATGCTGGAAAGGATATTAAAAAAAAAAACCAAACATAAAAACCACAAACAAAAACCCCAACAGTTTAAAAGGATAATAAAGAAAAGTATGAGCAGAAAGTGTATCTGGTCAAGAGTTCAAGACTGCATCAAGTTTCACAGGGTAATCAGATACTGCGTGGAAGCCAACATAACAGGATGCCCTTCCTGAGCAAAGGAAAAATTATTGGCTGGAAACTAACAGGACAGCTTGTGTTCCTGGGTATTGGGAGGGCCAAAACCAGGTCTGCAAGGTAACCCTCAGCCAATTCCTCAAACACAGCCTGCAGCTAATCAGCAGAGCTAATCCCCTTCTTGCAAGACAGACCTTTTCTTAACTGAAAAAAACCCTAATGAGAGAAGCAAGTGCAGATCCTACAACTTACATTGAACACATTAAAAATACATAGAGATTCTGTAAAAATCCACCTGCATACTTGTTTACATTTCCCTAATTTGGACAATACAGCAGAGTGTCACTGGCGGAGGCAGAAGAGCTATGTCTAGCACCACAGAAAAAGGAAACCGAAGGTCCTACAGCCCTTCCCTTGAAGCTGCAAAACAAAGACCAGTCAACCTTCCTTTGTTCATTTTCACACTTTTTCCAGAAATTTGCATTGATGGGGTGGCAGAGGGGAGTTGTTTGAAAGTACTGTTCAAATAAAAACCCACCTCAAAGAATCCCACCACCATCTGTTGCAATTTATAAGAGAGGTATTTTAAACCATACAATCCCCTAAGGCATGCTGCTCCTCTCACTGGCCCCTCTTGTACGATTCAGGGAATTCTGCCTTGAGTAGCACCAACACATAGCTACATCTCAAGGAATCAGGAGAGATAGGAAGACAAATGTCTGAAGTCAGTGAGCGTGTCTCAGCGTTTTGTAAATTCTGCTACTGCCCCGATTTTGCAACTTTCCTGCAGAAAACCCTTGGGCTGAGGCAGGCACGGAGAGATGATGGAACATTAACTTTTCCTGAAGTAAACAGCAGGCTACGCACCAGGGCAATGCTGCCCGAAGCAGCTGCCAGCAGGTCCGAAGGGCAATATATACTACCTGGGGACAGGGTAAACTGAAAAACCACCCCAGTGATGGCAGCTACAGAAAGACATGGACAAGATGCCTAACACCTCTCCTCTCCCACAGCAGGAAGGGTGGAGTAGAAGTCTCTGACAGCCTCCCCGCAGGAGAGGCCTCTCCTGCTGCACCTTGTTTTTACCAGCAGAGCTCTGAAGGATCTCTCATAGCCACCCATAGAGCAATTGGCTCTGCGCCTACCTCCTCGGAGCAGAACTGGGGAAGCCAGGAAGCCCAAGCACAGGTGTCTTAACCTATGACATGGCTGAACCAACACAGTAAGGGAGCAAAGGCTCCTGCAAATTCATCAGGTTGAAAAAAAATGCAGTGGTCTCCTATGCAGAGCTTCTGAAAGACACAGACTCCATGAATGTAAGTTAGCTGGCTGTCCCAAAAGAAGGTGGGTTAGAAAGAAAGTGCAGATCATCATCTGACCTATCCCACAGGGATTAAGATAGAAACATTGGCATTTGAGGAAAGGAAACGGCTACAGAGAGTAAATACTCAGGGCAGCAAGTACCTGCATGGAGAGCAGGTAAGTAGCTGTTATCTGACAAGGGAAATGAGTGGCTGTAGGAGGTACCAGAGATCAAAGATACAGTAAGTAGAGCAGGGAGGAGATTAAAGGGCTGAGCTGCAGACACCCACCCAACCCAGGCTGAGTCAGTACAACAGCATGGAAAAGACCAGGGAGAGCTCAAACCCTGGTGGAAAAGGGTGTCCTGCTGCACCCAAGAGACATGTAAGCAGAAATCATCACAGGGAGCAAAAAAACAGCCAAGGTAGGGCTGGGCAAGAGGAATCAAGAAAAAAGGTACAAGCCACTGGTGCAAGTGGAAGGCAAACATAGTCACTGTTCTACAACCTAAGTACTTCCCAGCTCTGCAAACGCCTCAACATCAGGGTGCTCTTTGGACATGGCAATGGTCCACCATGTCAAACAAAACTGTCTTCTAGCAAAGTCACACCACCACAGCCTCCACACCCAGTGGAGGAAACACTTTAAAGAAGCACTTGGGAAGCCATTTATATTGTATCCCGGTATAAATGCCCAGTGGTCCAGGACATACAGATAAATTGTCCTCAACTCAGGTTAAGGATTTGCTATAGAAGGCCAGGAAACAGTGCTACACTTCTGACTTCCAGCTCTCCAGAAGCCAACTCCATCCCAGGGAGGGCTCTGCCCTGGCTCGCAGCTTACCCTGCTGTCTGGTTTAGTGTAACAAATGTGGTTTGATCTCCCTGCAGCTGCTGCTGTCTTCCTTCCCATCCTGCGCCACTCTGAGGGCACAGAAGAAGGTAAGCTATAGCAGCCTGGTCTGCAAAAACATCACTTCAATCCTCCCTTCTTTAGAGAGACTATTCACACTGCATAACAAGCAAAAAAGGAAATGGAGATAAAGAAGAGCTGACTGCAACTAGTCAACAGACTGGTAAGTCAAGTAGTATAGTTTGCTCACTCATACAATAGAGTAAGTAAAAAGAAAACTGGAGGCAGTACAGCTTGGTGACCTAGGGGTATCTAAAAGAACAGCAAAGTCGTTTGCTGCTACCTTGTAACAATGGAGATGAGTCTGTCTCTCCTCACTGTGAAAGTCAAGGAAAAAAAAAGCAACACTTCACTTTGACAGTTGAAAATCTAAAGGGATTTAGAGTGCATGTTAAAAATCAAATGGAATGCCGATTCTTTTCCTACAGAGGTGCATTTTAATTCACCCAATGCCCTCAAATACCTGGAAACGGCCATCACTTCTAGCATTCACATACCACACCTAAGTGTCTCAGAGGAAGCTGCTGGGTGTCACTGACCAACTTCAAATTAAAGCATGACAAGTCAAAAAGCAAGATTGCTCCTATTGCTATGTGTAAAGCAAGCTTCTAAGAAAGCACTTGTCAAGCCCATTTGTTTTTTTAAATACTACCTGTCACAACAGCTAAGCCATTTCAGGAAGCGTTTAAAAAAAGAATAAGCTAAACATAGTGCTAAATTTGAGGCTTACAGACCTCAAGTGCTTTTTCCAAATTACCTTTCATTTCAATATCACATTCAACAGGTCAGAATATGGAAAGGCTTTTCTGAACTTCAAGAGTTTGAAACCTGATTTTCACAGGTGTCAAGTGCTTGCAGTTGTCATCAACTTTTCTGAAGGTGTAGGACAAAGGGCTGTCAGTTGTACTAAAGAAAAAAAAATCCTTTAATCCTTTCTAGAGAAGACAAACCAGTAACAACAAAAGTTATTTGCACAGTAAAGTCCAAAAGGACTATGAATTTAAAAATTAATACTTAGTCTTGTGTTTACATTTAATACCACAGTGTGCCTGCAATAACACTGAAAACAAAACACCCCTCACCACTTGCTGCAAGTTTGGTATTAGTGTATATTTCATATGTCTCAAAACATATTTAAGCTAGCTTTAGCAGACAGACTCAGTATGTTTACAAATTACTTCTGCATAGTGTAGATTACATGCTGATAGGTATTTTCTCAGTACTAAGCAATGAATGGTTAGACTTCAACAATGAAATAGTTTCCTTCTGATCAGCTGCCGTTTGCAGTGGCAAAAGTGAAATATGAACGTATGGAAAAAGACTACATGGTAGTTTTGCCTCGATTTTTTTGTGCTTTAAAATAAAAAGATAGATTTCCTGCCATTTTTAACATGTTATCCATTGCCAGTTTAATTTTGCTAAGAGAAGATTCCTCTTCAGTCTGTCACTTTGACTAGCCAAGAGAGAAGATGGAGAGCACTTAAAAGAGTTGTTTATGAGATGACAAATGCTTCGAAGGACCTCTTAGGTATGTATTAGAATATCAATTTAGACTAGCAGTGGAAGTTACTTCTGTAAGAGACAACTCTCCATTAGATCTCTCCAGAAGATAGATAACACCTTCAGACTTGAAGCTGTGCATCCAATTTAAGATTTCCCAACAGCAAGTAATTCAAAATTGAAGCTACCATTTATTTTCTTAATGCTCAAGACTTACGAGCAGTAGGTAGCACTACATGGTACAGTCCATCACTTTAAACCACCATTAAGAAAGAAATTAGGGTTTTTTTCTGGTGGTTGTTTTTTTTGTTTTTTTTTTAAACATTATATAGCCAATTCTCTACTGTGGGGAGCTGGAAGGAAAATGCGGGGAGAGGTGAAGCACAAGCAGCGAACAGTATGATGCAAAAAACACCCCAGGTAAGTTGTGTCTACATTCTGACATGGCTGGTACTGAGCTACTGTCAGTAAGCTCTGCTGAACCTAAGTCAGCTCCTCCAGACACCAAGGCATCACTGCAAAGAGCTACAGTGCAGGATGTAGTCCATGCATTACAAAACTCTCCACACACCAACCGGCCCTCTCACATCCCAGGCATCTTGACTGGCAAGGTTAAAGCTCCAAATGGAGATACACTCTTTTCTGCTGGCAGATGCTCAAGCAGCCTCACTCCCTCTTTTTTCCTAGATACATCATCTTACTGGAGTTCCCTGATCTTTATATACTACAGTCCCACCAAAAGCTATATGTATTGGCATAAGTGAGGGATAGAACGAACCAGTGTTACACTGGGCAACACAGCCACCAATTCACGTCACACCACACTCTTAATGGCTTTTATTTGCTCTAGGGAGCTAACACTAAAGCATTATCACCCAGACTTGCTCAAACATGAGTGTTAAGTTTTCCTAGGTGTGACACAACCCAACAACTTGCTGCTCTCAAGGACAAAGGGGATATTCCACTCCCCTTCCCTATAGCTGTGACATCTCACCTCCTCCCTGGGTCTCAGCATTTATCCAAGCCCTTGGTGAGGGAAACTCAGCTCACTAACCTGTCAGAAAATTAACTCTGGAAGAAAAGCTAAGCAAGCAAAACAAGGTCCAAGCAGTACAGGAGGCAGGGCATGGACGGAGCGCAAGGTTTTTCTTCAGCAGCTTCCACCTGCTCTACCCAGTTAACAACTTCCTGACCCAATCACACCGTGTTAGCCAGATGTCCTATAACAAGGTTTCTAGGGTTTGGGTTGGTCATTTCTTAAAAGCAAGAAATTAAAGGCATTTCCATGCAAAACTGGAGATAACATGCCCTAGCCTTCACTGGAATCCTTTACATTACTCTTTGAAGAATCTATCCCCCCCCCAAGTTTGATATGCTCTCTGAGCAAATCAGTAAGTAAGGAAAAAACTCAGTATGTACAAGTTTAAATCTAAAGATCTGGACCCATCAGATCCAGAAAGGAATTCAGACTTCAGGCATACTAATGTGGGTTTTGAAAGAGGATTTGTTCACCACCAGTGAAGCTATTTGGGAAAGTGCATCGTATTGACTACACATGCAGAATTTTTTCCTTCCTAGTTTTATTTTATTCTTCTCAACGTCAGAGAGATTGAAGGTCTTAAAGAGCAGCTCTAGTAGGAAAGTACAACAGACACCAGGACTGGAGCTGCTCGTCTCATCAACAGGATACAGCCCAAGAGCCCAAACAATTACAGAAGACAATGTCAACTGCAACAGCCCTGTGGCTGGACAATCCTTGTCCAGATTTGCAAGCCCAGAACAGCAGGAGAACTTGTAACTACTGAGGCCAGAGCTATTAGGCATGCCTAAGCAGACAACCAACAGCCTTAGAAATTCAACGTGCACCTTCAAACTTGGCAACCCCCCTCCCAGTTGAATTTTTTTCACCAAGAGCTAACAGACAACCTCACAGGTTACCTCTGCACCAGAGCAGAGTCAAGCCTGTGTGGTTTTCCCACTCTAGTCCGTAATACTTCTTCAGTCACACGACACATTTCCTCTGCAACTAGATTGAACTGTCAGCTCTCCAGCAAGGGACAGCTGTGATGTCTAATAGATAAGCACCATTCAGATTTTGATGTGGGGCCTGTAGTGAAGAGAATTAGTATCGGAAAACCCTACTTGAAATGACGCAAATCACCACATGCCCTTTATGATATTACAGGGTCGCTAAGTTTCATGCATTCCAAAACTTTCATACACTCACTTAGAAAAGTATACACTTAATGAATTTAAATGCAAATCTTGTGTGTCCAGTAGTTGACTATTAACATTAAAAACAACTGCTACTGGAAACAAATAATAGGAAATGTTTATCCAGAGAGTATTTTAAAAATTACAGAACTGCAAATGTCATACTGTCCTTCCACATTCAGAAGTATTTCCTTTATTAATCTTTCTAATCAGACTTAATGTTTAAAGAGTTTCCTACTTTGCTTCATGATTTGCCTATATATCATTTGTTTATAATCCACCCTACAGAATGAAACCACCTTTCTTTAAAGCATCAAAGCCAACTTATGCAGTTGATCAGATGTGACAATGAAGCAACACATCCTCAATGGGAAGGGAAGTATGGCTATAAAACGCAGGCATGCAGAAGATACCGAAATTTAGCCGGATGACAAACTTGAATATTGTGTTATTTTATTCAAAACTACTTTCCTGCTTTAAGGTATCTTTACTGAAACTACAAATACTCCAGCTTTCCTCAACAGCCTCTCAGTTTACTGATACCTTATTTTTAATTGTACTCTGGGGTAAGAATTTAACATGCTTCCTATCAACTTGCTGCTAAGGACAAACATAGCCATTTGCATGATCCAGCTAAGACATGTAATCAGCTGCTTACAAGAACAAAGAACTTGAAAGGAATCCTGTTTTCCAAAGATTGAAGTGGTAAAAGCAGCAGAGGAGGAAAAAAAATAGCATCCTTTGCTCTGATGTGTAACGTCTATTGCATATGACTAAACCCTAGGTCATACTTAAACTTCAGAATGAAAACTTCCCCCCCCCCCCGCTTTTGAAATACAAAAGATTGCATCAAATGGAAGGACATTTTGTATATTCACTTATAAACCGAAGTTCTCAACCTTGTCCCTCTTACATCAATTGCTGGGTTAAAAAAAAAAAAAGATAAAGCTTATTCAGGTCAGATAATTGCAAAGACCAAGATATGCTGTTCCATTTGCTTTATTCTAAAAAAGACTGATGTGACTAGGATGAAGACAGATTTGGTCTAGTTCTCTCTAACAAAGGATCTTCTATGGTTTGCTTCATCTGGAGGTAACTAGCCTGGTGAAGACCCCTTCAGTCTCTGCCATACATCGCAAAACAGACCTACACACAGACTTTTCACAAAAGGTATCGTGGGTTGTTTAGAGTACTGATGACTAACAGATTAAGCTGTTCCAGAAAATTAGTTCTGTAGAAACAAATTGCCTCACTTCTAAAAATCATTTCAAAATCCCATTTCTCATTAGAAATAACTTCCAATACCATGCAAAAGGTTTGTGCTGTGAGAGCTGAGGGAAGGAGCACACAGTGATTCTGAAGCAACCAAGGGAAGCCAAAGCATGGGATGGAAAGCCAGATGCCTGCTTTAAAAGAAAGCCAAATCCTTTGAGGTTTATAAATTCATTAAAGATGTATCTGTCCATTTTTATCTGTGTCTTGTGATAGGAACAGTTAGTGGAAAGCAGGCATTCATAATCCTGCCAGAATACAGAACAGGCCCGCTGCGGAGGACAGCTAGCCCAGGAGCTTCCCAGCCAAAAAAGCCCTTTGAAGGAGGTCCTGCAGCACTTCATCTCAGAAGAGCAAGGGCTGAGAGGCACAACTGGGGGATGGGAAGGAAGCTCGAGTATCTGCCACTCCAAAGGGAAAGGAGGTAAAGGGGTAACCTCTGTACTGCAATAAATACACAAAGTCCAGGGAAAAGCTAATGCCAAGTCTCCTTCACTGGGAGCATTCACAGCTCTCTGCTGTTCTCAGTTAAAAGCAGATTGCCTTCTTTAACTAGGCAGACCCTGGACTGTCTAGGGCAAGAACTGAACTATGCCAAACAACAGTGTAAGAGTAAACACACGTAGGATGCTTACTCCTCTCTAGATAAACACACAGAACTGACAACCGCACAGCCTCAGTCAGCAGCAATGGACACAACCCATTTCCCTTCCCCACAGGGAGCACTCACAGGGTGCCACCAACGCCAGAGGGAAGGCAGAGGAAGGGGCTGGAGGTGCAAGCCAGAACAGAAATGTAAAACAATGCTCCTGCTATAGTCCCTGCCATAGAGTCCAAGCTGCTGCAGGCCATACAAACAGTCTTATTTACACAACTTTTCAAAACTTCCAGGTCCTCCTTTGTTCTAAAAAAGCAAGGCTGTTCTAAAAACATTTTGACTCAAATGACCCAAGGTCAGGGACAGCATCAGCTCCATTTAATACTGGAAATTCTTCCATTAGCCTCTGAAAGGGCAACAAAAAAAACCCAAGTGGTTTGCATGCAAAGGAACTAACAAAGCCTGGTTTCTTGCTTACAACCTACTTGTAAACTAAACTGCACAAGATTTTCACATGGATGGCTACAAAGGGGCAAGTTGTGATTGAAGTTCTTTTCCCTCCTATGGATTACAGACCTTCTCTTTTGAGTGGCTGCCCTGATGCCTCCAATGGCATCTGTTCCCACTGCTGGCCTTTCTTTTGGCCGGAGCACCAGCAGGGTCTGTCTGCAAAACCTGCTTACAGCTTTACTGAAGATCTGTAGAAGCTTCAGTACCTGCACGTTTCCACTGCTTTGTGAGACCTAGTCAACATGTTACCTAAGCTTAGGAGAGGGAATGGAAAGATTGCAAGTAGTCTCACTTCTGCGGGAACCAGCTAGAAATGGGCTGCCAGGATAGTTTTAAGATCCTTCCACCAGCAGCAAGTCAGGATAGGTTTTGTGTTCAGTTATACCTCCACCAGAGCAACGATTGATTTTGAAACAGCTACACACTACCTTGAGAGACAGCACAAACACACTCATATTTCTACCACCCATGCTTCTACCTGTGCCATGCACAGCTTCCAACATCCTCAGACACCAGCCAAGGGCTCTGCACAAATGCTACAGATCTGTTAATGCCACATGACTCTCTTACAGCAATGAAAAGGAAGTTTAAGAGTTTCAGAAATACCACTCTTGGAGCTTCTTGCAAGAGGCTACTGTTACATTGGTAGCGTGGACACAAAAGCACAAAGCAGAAATTCCTCATGCACTCTTGTAAGTTGTGTAAGTATTCAAATAAAAACAGAATACAATTTATTTTGCTCAGAGAACTAATTTTTCCTCCAGAGACGAATGTAAGATGACGAGTCACCTTGAAAATAAGTCGTATCATTAACACAGAACATTTTCAAATTAAGAGGAAAAAAAAGAGACGCCATCAAGGTTCAAGGCAAAAGAACAAACTGGAACCAAAGAACAAGACCTCCTTGGAAGGAGAGCTTTAATTGCATAGCCTTTGCAGCAGGGAGCGGTGTGGAGAATTTGAAATGGGACACAGAGCTATAATTGCATGGGCATTTGCTAAGTAGGTCTGTGTATTCTGTTGTGCAAAAGAATAAAAAAACCTCAAGAGATAAGCACTTCAGTGTGCACAGAGCTTGGACACCTTCCCAGAATTCAGGTCATAAGCAAAGACCCTCATATGCAATGAAGGGTGCCAGAGCAAACACTTCCATGCAACCGGTCTGCATTTGTCTGTCTAGCCAAAAATTAAATGATGCACTTTTTTCTTTTTATTGGCAAAGGCGCAATACAAAAGTGCAATTAGTAAACAGCAGCTTTACAAATTTCAGTCTCTCACCCACTTTCACACAATATCACTGTATGTCAACACCCAAATTTTAAATACTGTTATACTTCATGTATCTGTTGTGTTAACTTGGGGCAGGGGGGAGGGGGAGAGTAAAATCCTGCTTTCTACATTTACTTTCAAACAAGTTCTCTAGAGAACAGCCAAAGTATCCCAAAGCCTGCTGGAGAAAGTCAGTTGGATTCCCGGCGCAGTCACGCTCTGATAAAAGGAGCTTCAAATTCAGTCTCAAACTACATCTTAACTGTATCAGCTTCATCCTGCAAAGGAAGTTAAGGGACTAGCATTAGGCTGTGGTTGCTAGACTTCCGGCTTGGACAAGTATTTTAACCACCTGTCCATTTATCAGCAACCATCTTCAAATCTCCAAAAGAATAGCAGCCAAAAAGGTGGGATTCACAGTTAAT
The DNA here is from genome assembly GCF_964188355.1 of Buteo buteo. Classification (NCBI taxonomy): domain Eukaryota; kingdom Metazoa; phylum Chordata; class Aves; order Accipitriformes; family Accipitridae; genus Buteo; species Buteo buteo. The sequence goes on from NC_134196.1 coordinate 16,899,393, forward strand.
AATTACCCAGTATACCGGTGTTTACAAACAGGCTTGCTTAACAGAAGTCTGGTAAGTGGTATCGATAATAATCTGAAAAGCATTTGTATGCAGCCAGGTATTGTTTTGTGATCTCTTCAGGCATCACAGCCATGAAGTAAGAGGTTTAAAAGCACACAAAGTACTGAAGGTTGAATTGATGGTATCGGCTCAAAGCCAGTCCAGCCAGTCCTGACAGACAAAGAAAACAAAACAGGCGGTGGAAGAAAAGACAAAAAAACCCCGCACACCTTTCTCCATACATAAGCTGCTCTCATAAGCATCACTGTTTGTATAGCACAGACTCACAGTTCCTTCCAGATCAGGTCACCGTTCATCTTCAGAGCTCCTGCCAACCCATCACCTGCACCGCTGCAACACACGCCACCACCTCCACCTGGCCGCCAGCCCTGTTAACTACCCACAGCACCCAGTGTCTGTGCAAACCTCCACTCCAGTTCCCAGTGGGAGCAACCTGGGCCATCCTTCTCCTTGCTGTTCAGCTCTCTGGACTCCTCTCGCCCAGGATACAGGGCCTGGCACACCGCCTGCCCAGCTCCCCACACCACTAACCAAAGCACGCTGGAACGCCCAAACTACAGGGCTCACGATCTCCTCTCAGCCCCAGCATCCCTCACCCACACAGAAGGCGACCCGGGGCTCGCCCCTTCTTTCCAGGCAGCTTGGCTGTACAGATGCCTCATCCCCCACCCAGCTCACGACAGAACTCTCTGGAGAGCAGGGATAGCCTCCTTTTCCCCAGGCCATGGCAGCAACCCCCTGTCCCAGCCTCTTGCCCTGTTAATGCTGGCACACTGCACTGGGACGGGGGAAGAGCCCGCTGGGAGCGGAGGCTCAGCCACAGCCACACAGGCAGGCTGGAGCACGCGAGGGGCTTCTTACCTCTGCTCACATCATCCCCTTTGCTCAGGGTAGATGTTTAACTCTTCATGTAGGTGCTACACAGAGAGCAGCTTTGAGCCAGGGAAGAAGGAAGAGACAGCGGCCACACGATTTCCCCCGGTCTCCTCGCCCTGCCCAGGACACACCTTGTCCCCGGAGGGCCAGACACACACATGCTCTTCCAGTCCAATGGCTGCTGACGGTCATTCCTCCCTCTTCCAGCTCTCAATAAAACACAAGAGACTTTGCAATTAATTCCTAAGGGACATTACTAATTGGCAAAACCAAAATTCATCGTACATAAATCTAAATATTTATACCCATTTCTCAGCGTCCCACTGCATTGCATTCATCTAAGGGCTGAGTTCAGAGACTATTACAAGAAGAGGTTGCCTTCAAACTGCCAAATGCTTTCAGGTCTCAGCTATGTCAGTCAGGCTTTGGTCCTTCTGCTCCTGCTGGTGCTACCCAGTCCCCTGGTAGCCGTCCATACTTGTTCTTTGTTTGTTTTAACAAAGTACCCAAAGCAGATTCATACACTTGTAAGAGAAAGATCTAAGAGAACAAGGAAGGGAGGGAACATCTCCTGTCTCGCACAATAAAGACAACCAAGGTTAAAAAAAATAGATCTAACCTGCCAAATGATGAGGTATCATTTTATATATTTTTTCAATTTTGTACTTTCCTTATGTTAATAGCATACACAGCTCTGCTATTTACCATGATCCTGACTATATTAGTGCCTTACTCATCTGAGTTCTGTCCTATTTTTCATTGCTGGTCTTGTGGGGGGAGAAGAAAGAAGAAAAGAAGGGGGGGGGCAGGGAAAGAGAGAGGAAAAAAAAAAGAGCAGTGACATTGCCTTCCAGTTTGTCCAGAAACTTATCAGGTGATGCTCTCCCTCTTTGAAATGAGCAAAATAAACTTTGAAACAGTCAGGAGTCAGGACACTCAAATGTTCCCATTTCATGACTAGGGAAAGGCAGGAGGTGTGCACAGCCCAGCCTTCTCTTCTTCCAGTGGTCCAACAGCTGAGCAAGACCTCCCGCCAAGAGGAGCTGCCTCTTCTCTTGCTGTAGCTTCTTTTTCACCTGCCTTTCTCTATGTCTTCCATCCAGTAAAAGATACTTTCTTCCTCTTAAGCAGTCATGGTGTCCAAAAAGCTGCCTATATTTACACTTATGAAAACAGCAGTAACTGTCATGCCATAACCAATAAAGCCCAAAATAACAAAGTAACATCATGGCACAAGGTTGATTACTGCAATAATTACCACAGGCAGATAGTTTCAGCTGTGAAACTTTTTATGAAGTGGCATGAAAGTAGATACCAATCACGCATTTGTCAAACATTAATAAATCCCTTCCAACCTTCTCTCAAAACTGGCAAGCAAAGGAACTTACTGCAGTTTTAAAAAGCAAGCAAAGGACTAAGACTTGATTGCCATTAACAGGCTCACACTTGCAGTGGAAAATTCTTATAACTACTTGAGACTGAAGCTAGTCAAGGTACAGGAAAGACTGCTGTTACCTTCTGGTGTGGCATAACATTTAAAATACATTTCAATTTGTTTAAAATAATGCCCTCAACTTTATTCCCTAGATGGATGAACTGGCCTGTAAAACCTGTTACAGGGAACAATTAAGGAAGGATTCTAAAGCCACAGAAAATACAAAGAGCTAGAAATACACAAATGCATGTATTTTTTAAATCAGGAATCTCAAGTAAATCCAAGGTTTACACTGCAATCCTATTTGCTGCACTACTTTGCCAGATACTAAAGCACAAACTATTTTTTCCATTAAGCAATTTCTACTGCTTTCTCCTTGCTTATCTCCTTTCAGAAGTGTTATTAATTAAAAAAAGAGAGAGACAAACCAAACCCATACAAAACCAAAAAGACCAGACTTTTCCACCTTCTGCTTACCTGTAGCATCTCTATCCAATTGAGAAATCTGTCCAAATGCTCTAAGGCCTGTCTTCACTGCACCATCTGCTGAGGCTCTTCCTCCCAAAGCGCAGCTCCGCAAGGTAAGCCAAGCCCAGACAGGGCTTCTTGAGGTCCCACCCTCCCTGTCAGCCTCCCCATCTGCACATTCCTCCATCTGCTCTAGCACCAGAACTGCTCCTCTTGCAACCACACAGAGATCTGGATCAAGGAAGGCATCTGGCAAAAAACTAATTAGTTTAAAGTGAATCTGCAGTGGAACCACACCCTCTGCTCAAGCGACGGCAGCCACGCTCTAAAACAGCCTCAGACCATCCACCTTGTAGGTGTGTGGCTGGGATGTTACAGGGCACGACCAATGGAAGTAGGATAACTGCTCCATGATACTCCCTTTGTGTTCTACCTTGCGAGACATTGCTTGTTCCTCTTGGTTCATAGGATAAATCTAGAAGACTGGAAACCTGGCTGTGCTCAGCACCCTCTACAAAGTGTCCAGAGTACTGTAAGTTGCACCACGCTTGTGTTTTGACATAAGTTACATCTCATGAACCAACTTGTGTTTAGTATTTAGTTTACCATGTTCTCACCAAAATGTTTTGTACACATGTGCTTCAATGAAAGTGGAGTATGGTGAAGTCATGAACCCAAAAGAAAACACTACCTACCTATTTACAGATAGCTTGCGTGGATCAGCAATCCAATAACTAATGTGGGTAACAACTTATACCAGAGTTAGACTTCTTTGTGAGCATGCACTGAGACCGTGAGAAGAACAAAAAGAGGGAACAGAGCAAGCACTGCCCAGGGAAGTACATCCTGGTACACGTCTGAAAAGAGAATGGGATCCAATTGCAGCTCAGAATTTCAGTAGCACATCCCTGCCAAATTTCAAACTTTTTTGCTTGCCTTTGTTGGGAACAGTCAGATCAAAGTTTGGATTTCTCTAGGAGGGCATAACTGAGGTTCATTTGGCAGCATATAGTGAGGGGACAGGGAAGAACGAGAACGGATCTCTGGAAGAACCTAAAAAAAGCAATTCCTTCCCACATCCAGGGAATGGCACCATGTTTCTAATGATTGCGCTTAGCACACTGTAATGCTCCTACCTTCAAGATAATGAGATACCAATGCTAGTACTAACAATGCTGCTGTTATTATATATTATAATCCTTATAATAATAAATACTCCTCTGCTGCCTTTTGTTTCTGACACAATCGCTACCAAATGTGAAATGCCTTCTGAAAGATTTTTTTTTTTCCCCTGTATCTTCCAGATCTGTCTCTGAAGATTAAAACATATAGGTTACTACTTGTATAAGAGGTTAAATCCAGACACACAGCATGGAGCTCCCATCTTGAATTCTCCACATAACGTTTTCACAACTACATAGTTCAGTAAAAGCTGTAATATATTACAAGATTTTTCCAGCATTGGCCATAAAGGCCTAGCTAAAACCAAACTCATTTTGACGCAGCACCCTTGATCAAAATTCAAGGAAAGGTGGGAGAGGGGGAGAAAAATAAAGAAAAAATAAAAAAGCAAGGGTGGCATACCAACATCCTTACTATGTACTTCACCAAGCTGCTTCACGAGCTGTTTTGAGCTATAAATCATTAGAAAAAGAAGTCTGCTACCAACTTCGGCTGTTACAGGAAAAATCACTAGGTTTATGACTTTATTTTTGCAATACCAAGCTATTTTCACAGAACACGCCATTTTACCATCTTGAAGCGAACACCTACTTCACTAATGGTCTATTATCGTCACAACTCAAAGCTACATCTTCATATTCCAGTGGTAACTTAAAAAACGCCTCAAGGAGGAAATCACTAAATCATTAAAATCAAATATGCTTTGAAGAATATTTGGGGTCTGTATTTAGGGGTGGGGAAAGATGTGCCTTTTAATTATTTTTTAATTAAATCAGCTGTGAGTTTTAAAGTTCAGAGCATTAGAAACTGCTTTGATGTTTCACTTCACATAATATCAACCTTTTAGCACAGTATAAACAATCATGTTCCCCCATCTTGAGATAAGCCTCACATCATGTGAACATGTAACTGAATCAAAAGCAGCTGTCAACTCAGACAAACCCATCAACTCTATCCATAAAATGAAATAACCTGTGATATAACTCTATTAATCATTTTTGCCCATGACTGGGAAAATGCATGCTGTAAGCAGAAGACAATTAGAAAGATACTAAAGGTGTTTTGTAACTTCTGTTCTATTGAAATTATCTGTAACATTTAAATCCTCTGACCTTCGTATTAAGGCACATCTTATCACCTCTCAGTTGTAGGAGAAGCAATAGAACTACAGTTTGGATATCCAAAACGCCAGTCTTCCTACAGCCATCACAGCAAAAGTCTTTGCTAGAAGAGTCCCTGAAGTCCCCACAAGTAGGATGACCACTTCCAGGATAGCATATCAAGAGAAGAAAATGCATTCTTTCCTAGGATTCAGCTCAGCAGGCGCAACACTCCTCCCAAAAGCTTCCATGTCCAACCACTGCTGCCATTGGGGGACACAGTAACAGCAACTTGAGAACCAAGGACACCCAACAGGAGTGAGCCAAAACAAAACAGTACTGCCAATAACTTCACCAACTGAAAACACACTTCACAAGTTCATCTCAGGCACAGGTGAGCACAAAGCAGGGGTTTTTGTGACAAAAACCCAGGATTAACCTCCCAGGAACCTCACTGCAATTTGGTGATCAAAGAGAAGTCAAACCAATTTGTATTACACCACCTGCCACGTTTCAAGCCAACTTACTTGATCTTCTGACAGCTGGGCACTTCTACAGGGTTATTGTTTTACAGACAGTTCCGTTCTCAATAAGAACTCGAGAAAGGTGTATACCAGGAATTATTTCTCTTGCATTTTATAACAAACCTGCCATCACAAAACCAAGGCAACCACAAATACCCTATGGTTTAATAAACCAAAGAGGAAATCCTGATGCAATATGCTCCACTAGCAACAGAGCCACTTTGATTTGACATCCATTGACTTAAGAAGCATCACTGGTTCTCTTTGTCAGCTAAATACTTGGCATTTATTTAGGATAATGTTATGTATGCTGTGATCAGGTCTAAGATGTAGGAACTGTCTGCACTGTGTGCTGGCTAATTGGCACCTAGCCTAATCCAGAATATAAAAATCTTACTGTACTAAGCACAAGCTGTCTGCTTCATTTTACAGATCAAGAATTTTGATGAGGGTGACAAAAAGCCAGAAATCCCACAGCCAAAATCACCTCTTGAAGTCCCCTTGCAGACAGGCTTGAGCTAGCAATAAGGGCATTCTCCCAATTCTTCTGCTCTTTGATAACAGTCTACTGGATATTTTCTCAATAATAAAGTTGCAACTTACAGCACAGAATTAAAAAACTTGTAGAAGATAGTCTCTTTAGTATACTTCAATTAAAACACAGTGGGTTTAGGCAAGTTGAACTTTATTTTGCCAGCATTATATTTTTTAAAAAGCAGTAAAAATACCTCCTAGGCAAGCAAGGGACCAACAAAAGTTCAGAGAAGTGGATCACATGGTCAGCTGAACACTAATACCGTTTTTCAAATTCTATGAAAACAAACTTGTTCCCATGAAGGCCAAATCAGACCCCAAAGCAATACTTTGCAGCTGATATAGAGAATGTTGAGAGAAGGTATTTAGATTTGTCAGCGATTCCGTTACAAACAACAGCAGCGCAAGTCAGTCTCAGACTAAAAGGAAAAAGGAAAGTAATTTGTACCCAAAGAATAAAACAGGTTCTCACTTGGCCAGGACCTTGAAGAAAAAGGAAGGGGGGTAGGAATCCTGAATATTCTGTTCAGGAATAATTCTTTACATACTGTCAGCAATGGAGCCCAAAACCAACTTAAGAAAGGCAACTCTTTACATAAATTAATTCAACTGTAGATTCAATGAGAACAGAAAAATGCAGTTGAAAATAATGTGATGATCTAATGCTGTCTTCTCAACCAGCCATATGTACATGCAGTAGTCTCTTACCACTACAATGAATTAAAAGGTAACTAAAGAAATTCAGTAATATTTTAAGAGTCACTTCCCCAGGGAAATAACTAAATTATATTAGCAAACAGAAAAAGATAGTACAGCCTTTGAACTCTGCAATGGTCCCACTCTGTGAGAATATCTTACCTCGCTGCTGTGAATCCATCCACTTAGGTGCTGAGATCCATTTTCTGGGCTCTCCAAGAGCAGCTAAATTGTTTTCATTATAGAAGGCGTTGATTAAGACTCCTGTCATTAGTCATCACCCCACACTGCAATTTCTTTGAAGGGAAAAAGGTGTTCCCTTAATTCAACAACTAAAGGGCCCCTGAATATCAAGTTAAGTACTCCTAGGATTTGGTTTATTTTAACCCGACCTGCTAACTCATGCAAAAACTGCAAACTGTCCTTAATATTAGATTTTACATCAAAATTAGCTCAAAGATTTAGAAACACTTCTAAATAAAGAAAACAAGATTTTAGAGTTACAAGGCTACAGTTTATGTAGACACTGCATAAGAAAAGTAAGATGTTAAGTTAAGCTCCATGAAAGCTGAGAGTATCATGACCAGAGGAATATTTCTTTAAGGAAAGATCAAGTTCTCCTTAATAAAGCGGACTTCTCTTGTGCAGATTACATGGGAGTCTGGTTACTGCTCGCATCAGGTTGCCTGCACAAGTGATGTTCCCCAACTCGGTGTCTGGTGTTCTTCTGCAGCCAGCGTTTGTATATAGGCACCCGATGCAGCAACTGCTCCAAGTATGAACTTTTGATTAAACTGTCCATTTTTGTATGGGACACAAGATATCACTCCCTGGTGCGGAAATATGAACATGCCATTTTTCAGCCTACACTTACAGCAGGACAGATTAATACTTTTTTTTTATTCTTTCAGTCAGAGCTCCTGAAAGATAATCAAGTCACAAATCAACTCCCTGTCTCAAATAAGACTTTTACCATGCCTCTAATGCAACCTGGTTAATTTGCTCCAATTTGCTCTCAGCAGCGGATAATTGCTCCTTTCTATCATCCTGCAGCAGATGGAGCAAGTCTTCTACACAAAGATTCCTTCCTTCTCCTCCTCCTCCTCCATTTCTTAACTATCAAATATGAAAGCAACACCTACTTCAAGCCTTTAGCTGCCAGGTCCATGTCTCATGCAGAGTTAAGGATTTCAGCAACTTTCAGGAGCATCACCTACTGAGGCATTTACCCCTGTACTATATCATGAAAAAAGAGCCATCACATGGGTCTAATTTTTGGACCACAGGTACTCCTGCTGCTGGAAATGGGGAGCCTGCATGTTTGACAGGATTAAAATGAACTTTTCTCCTGCTCATATTTCTGTTCCTTGGTCTTCAAGACTTAGGTTAAACAGTCTAGCCTGACAGATCCAGAAATACTTCTGCAGGAACACTCTCTCCCCACTGCTTTTCAAAGTTAAACACAAACGCACAGTAACAAAAAAAGGAGCTGCCCAGTCTTTAAGTCACCAGTCTGGACAGGTGGGGGATCAGCTCCTGCCGCTGGCTACAGCGCACACCTGCTGTGCACTTTAGGCACAGCCTAGGTCACCTGCCACACGTCAACTTTGCTACTACTAGTAAGCTAACCAGAAACACAAAAAAAGGGTTTTGTTTTTTACCCTTCATAAAGGATAACACAAGATGCCTGTCTATGCCTATACTACAAAATCTTTGCACACATCAATAACATAATAAAAAATTGTAATACAGTAGTTCAAATTACATCTGTTGTGAAAAAAATTGCACTGACTCTTATGCTGATCTCACCACAGCATTGAGCCTTGAACTTACTCATTTCAGACATTAGAACAAACAATGCAGGTCAGTTCTCCCATTGTGCAACACACAGCCACCATATTCTTAATCTTTTAAGCAGTGCCAAAGAATATGCCAGTTTCTGTACATGTAAGCATTATGGGTCATGCTGAAATCCCTAGTGCAGTTCCTAGAGTTTATACAGCTTTACTAGATGCTTCTCAGACGAACCATAAAGATATTTTGCAATGAAATGAGTAGCTGTGAACAAAAAGACTTCCATAATCTTAGCTTATGTATCTATAAATGAACACACTAAATCAAGCTGCTGGTGGACAGAACAGCAAGATGAGCAGGTTTTGTTCCTGAGAAGCAGAATTCTTCAGAAGAGAGCAACTCAGTAAAAGAAAGAAAAGTAATGCTCCAAACAAAACATCTGAACTAAACTCTTCCAAGTTTACAGGCTAGTGTGATCCTAGGCACAACTATGTTTACAAGTCACTGAGAGGAAGTCCTCTACCATAGAGGTTATTAGCCATCAATAAAGGTGTTAATCTACTTTTGCAGTATTAACAAACTTGATCTATCCCAAACTTTTCTTCAGGGGGACAAGCCAAATCATGGGATCCCTGCTTCAGTGGAAATAAGATTAAGCACTTAATTCTTTAGCAAACTACCGTCTTCAGTCAGAGCAGAACTTGATCTTCAGTTTTTATTATTGCTAACCAGGCTTTAGAGGGACCATATTGATTAGGTACTGCAAACACAAGATACAAGGACTGTGCACCATGAGGAAAAGTACAGCGTGGTTAGACTGTGTGTCCATGCACTTGATCACACCTCGGATCAATTAGGAGACAGAACACAAGATAAGCAGTTGTAATTATGGACAACAGGGATAACTATAAAAGATTACAGACAACTGCCTTCATAATTTGCCCCTACTGTATTATTGTATATAATTTCTAAAAGAAACACACTTGCAAACAGCATTTTCCACAATTACTTAGTGGGTAAAGAGCGAGATGGAGAAGCTGACAACCAGCACACCAAGTACTCCTACATACCCAACATTAACACTTGATGCTTCCTCTGAGGCAGATGAACCACTGCCGCTTTTACTATTATTTTCAGCACAGCATAGATTCCTCTGTATACAGGAACACAAATTCCTCTCCAGCACACACACAGATGAGTAACTAGAAAGTGATCTTAATTGCTACATAAATCACATGTGGCTACTTAGCATAGCCAAATACATGTCTGCATAGGAAGCGCTCTCCTCAAAACTGTCTGCAGTATTTCATCAACCTCACAAAAGAGCAAGTGCGCCAAAAAAACGAAGGAAAGCAGCAATTACTCATCCCAAGTCAATTCATACCTGTCTACAGACACGTGTGGACTTTGTTACAGGCACCTAAACACATACAAAAGCTGGACAATATCCTAGTCAGGTAAGCACTGCACTGGAACTGCAGAGGATGACAGCTTCAGTCCCATCAGGGCACGACCCTAAAGTCTGTGGAACATGCTGATTTTAAAACCTTTCCTGAATGCTGGTCTCAAAAAGTACAAATCTGTGTAGGTGGGTGGGTTGGGGTTTTATTTTGGGGGGGTGGTTGTGGTTGGTGTGGGTTTCTGGGGGTTTTTGGTTGTGTTTTGTTTTGGTTTTTTTTCCAAACACACACACTTTTCTTTTTTTTTTTTTTTTTTTTTTTTAATGTGAGTGTATATAAGCACACATACATAAAACCCCTACTATTTCTACCTGGGAGGAAAGTGCAGTACATATTGAACAGCCTGGCCCAACACACTGTCTGTGGAAGTCCCCAGGGCCTTAGCTGCCCGTCCATGAGGAGAGTTGAACAACAGAGACGTGTCACTCTCACTTCTCTCTTAGTGATGAGCTTGGCTTGGCTCACAAGTATACTGTCACCAAGCAAACACTGCATTACAGATCTAGCACTTCATCCAAAATCCTCTGTTAATCAGTTTATTTGCAACTATTAATCCAACACTGGTGCCACTGGCTTTTTACACAAGGGACAAACTGCAGTATCAGTTTTTACTTCAGTTTTTCTTCATAATTTTGCTCTTGTGGTGGCTAAATGTTAGCCAGCAAGAACCTCTTCCAAAATGGTTATTCTGATATTGTTCTTACACACAGATCTACAGTTTAAATAAGAGATCGTGAAAATGGGGTACCAAATTCCCTCCTTCAGTAGCTGTTTATGGGGTTTTTTAAATCTCTAGTGTATTCAGAGGATCCTGAGCTCAGTAGCTCTACAGAACACTTCCCTGAATTCACCAGACTCTTCAGTTAAAAACTCCTTGTGTCTGCATGTCTATTCACATGTGTCTAAAGAAGCCTAAGCCTAAAGATGTTGGACCATAAGGCTATAGGTGCCCAATACTTTCTGACTTCAGTGAAAGTTCAAAGCTTCAGCAGTTCTGCCCTTCTGCCTTTGCACTTAAAGCCACAGGATTATCCCAACTCAATTACATCACTTAAATCACAAAACACTCATACACACTAGGTACTCCTGATCTTTCCAGTCAGAAGCCTAGCTGCTGTACTCCAACACTCAGATAGGTGAATCAAAGTATTTTTTTCTCCAAATAAAAGGAGGAAAAAAAAAAATCCTGTGTTTATTTGGTGATATTCAAACAAATGTCAATAACAAAGCTAGTCATACATTGCTGGTGCTCCAGAAGTTTATGCTAACAGATAAGCAACTGCTGGAGATACACCTAGTATAGTATTAATACAATAGACTAAAGAAAAAAGTGGAAAGATAGGAGTCAGTCACCTAGTCTGAATACTACCTGCCACTATTGCTGCGCTCATGACACTTAAATTGCTGAATGTTAACAGCACTCATCAGATGTTTTAGTGACTTGAATTCCTCTTGAGACAGTATGTTAAACTATCTCTCCTAAACTTGTTTCTTAAGTTTTTGTGTGCAAGGAGTTACTATTTCATATAGTTAAGTCCCCAAAATTTAAACTGATGATTCTAACAACCAACTGCAATGATAAACCAGTATACACCAATCAGTGTCCTCTGCAAAGCATGTAAATCTCATCTCACCTCCAGAGGCTTTCAGACACGAGGAGGGGACTCGGAGCTCACCCCAAAACAGCCACCACACTCCTCCAAGCTACAGACGCACGCACACACACCACATCAGGCACTCCCGAGACACAAGTGAGGCAGAAACACAAAATGAGGACCGCTAGTTTACTCCCAACAGTGACATGGGCTTAAAATAGACACAATCTCTACCCCGCTTCATTCCTTCAACTCTTAACTTTCAAGTATTTCAGTTGCGACAATGTTTACCCCATAATATTCACTGACTGCCAGATGCATTTAAAACAAAAAAGAATGAAACATTACTGGATATTTTTAGGGTTTTGGTTTTTGTTTTTTTTTTAAATAAGTTTCATGACTACACATCAAACATAAACCTAAACTTTTTGGCTCCAAAGCAAGTCTATAATTAGAAGCCTCATTTGTTCTGGTAGTCAGGAGAGCCATTTTCCCTGGGGAATGTTACTGAAAGGAAACCCAGGAAGAGTTGTAACAGCCAAAACATGAAACTTTATTAATAAACGGACACTGGTAACACAAAGCCATCCTAACTAGACTTGAGCAGTTACAAATTGTGTTTTACCCCTAGAAACTGTTTTCTTCCCAAATAAAATGCTTTTTTTTTGTCTCTCGTCCTCTCAATGAAATGCCTTGACCCACTGTGCAAATTCACATGGAAGAGACCTAAAAAAGGGCTTCTGCACCCAGAAATTTGTCTACTTTCTCACAGCTGCACCAGCTCACCCATTTTAAAAAAAAAAAAAAAAAGTGCGCTACACCTTTGCCGGCAAAGCTCCTCTTCCAACAGTGGAATGATGGCTGGTTACCTTGCCAGGACAAGTTAGGGATGAGACTTTCACCTTCTGCCTTTTGCCTCTCCCCTTGATACCTCCTCTGCTCTTTTATCTGCTTTCCATTTCCAGCTTTTTTTACGAACTTCCTTTCCCACCCCCATTACCACACCTGCAAATTCCACTGATGTGCAGAAAAGACGGCCACAAAAACAATGTAATGGCAGGGGACACGGGGTGCGGGTGCAGGGGAAGGAACTAAGATGGCAGGCCTGGAAGCTGTGAAGACCGAGACCAGTTAAGGGGAAGAGAGAGGGGGAAATCAAATTTCAGATGGGGAAGGGTCGCAGTTGACAGCGAGGCAATGATTATGTTCTTGGGTGCAGGAGGAAACCATGCATTTCTGGAAACTACCAATAGAAGCAACTGCATTTTTCCTGCAAGCACTTTTGAAGAGCCCTGTATGAAATGGTGAAAAACAGAGCATAAACACACAGTTGCTTTTTCCTTTGAAGAGAAGAGCAGTATCCAAGTGCCAAGCTTCATATCTCCAAGCAGAACTCTCTCACATTTTGTATGCAAACTATTCACAATGAAATGCTGAATACAAGCTGCAGGATTTGCCCTCTTCTAACAGCTGCGATCCATGATCTTCACAGCACCACCAGCTTTTGAAGCAGTGTTTTCCAAAGCACAGTGGTGTCCTCTCTCGCAGACTTCTCACGTGTATGGGCAGTTACAGAGACAGATCTCTTTCACGTTTCTAACTGTTATAGCTACAGGGACGGGGGACACTGAAATTCACAGCAGGCAAAACCAAGCACAGGGATGTCCCCAAGTGTTTGCAGTGATCCTCAGGGAAGACAGGAGCTTAGCAAGGCTGGGAACTAACCCACACACCAACCACAACATTTGAAAAGCCACTGTCCATCAAGCCACCTGAGAAAGGAGAAGTATTGCAAGGATTTACATCAATCCTGTTCAAAGTGGGAGAATACAGAGAGCTGACAAAGGGAAGGGAAGGGAAGTGCAGAAAACACACAGGAAGATGTGTATCCCTCCGACATACTGTAGGAGCAGGCACGACTGTTTTCACTTTTCCTGAAAGGATCAGGGTGGGCAGGAGGAAAGAGGGAGAGAAAAGGGTCAGCTTTCAAAAGTTTGCAAATCATCTTTTGGCATTTTATCTACAGGGAATGGACAATTTCCAAAGGCTTGATCACACAGAAGCACGGGTCTGATCTTGCAAAAGCCCATGCACATGGATAACTTTACCTCACATGAATAGTCACACTGGCAGGACAAAAATATTTACAGTTCCTCCTTTTTCATGTATTAAATGAGTCATTGCAAACATGAAACAGGCCCACACTGAGCTTAATCTAACCTCCAATACTTAAATTCTATAACAGCCACAGAAGATAGGAAACCTTAAATAAAGCTAAACTTCCATGAACAACCACATAGCATAAAGCAGCCTGCATTTTATGCACGTTGCCCTCAGATTAAAGTATTTCTTGCTTAAGAAATTGCTTTGGGGCCACTGCTTGGCCCCAAAACACCATGCTGCCTGTCATACGCTATAATGGTTTTTATGCTTCAATTTTTTAAAAGTGGTAGAGAGAGAGGAAGAGACAAACCTTGAAGCACCCTAGAGAAGATAAGCCCTTTTAGGCAAAGCCCAAAGGTACCCTCATAAGATTTTTACACCAAAATTGCTATCAATCCATTAATCCTGTCTTAGCTGCAGAAACTGAGGTACATAAGCAAGCCCACCCCTGCCCCATTCAACGGAAAACAAAAATTCACACAGCTACTTAATTTCCTTTTTTCCGTCTTTTCTTTGGAAATTCATACAAAACAAGTCCAAACACTACTATTGAATTTTTCTGCAGGCACAGCTGCAAGCCAAAAGCTCTAAGCCATTTCTTCCCCACGAGAAAGGGGGCAGAAGGAGCTAAGACAGAGAGATAGAAGTAATTGCCAGCACTTAAGTCTTCTAAAAGAAAAAAAAAAACAGCCCACATTGCAAAACAGTATCTGTATAGTTGAGAAAGACACAGAAACAATAACTAACAGCTCCCCTCTTTTCTCTTCGCTCAAGGGGACATAGTATGCATTTTTTGACTAAACCTCAAATACAAACCAAAAGTAACATCCTCATCCGTACAAAGAGGCTTATTATGATTGTTATTGCTGGAAGGGGAAACTCACTCTTACTGGCCACATGACTGTTGAAATCTACATTCAGCATTGTTTGGGGTTTTGGGTTTTTTTTTGGTTTTTTTTTTCTTTCCTCTATAACTCAGCAGCTCAGAGCAACTGGTAATAACTTTATGACTAGAAACATTTAGCTGAGCATTTCTGACGCTGCAGAGTCAGCAATACAGATGAATTTGTTCCAGGCTACTCAATACATACTTAAACACGTACCCTGCAGCACCACACTGCAGTATTCTTTTGGGAAACATTACTAAAGCACAGTATCAAATTCTAGGGTTTTTTTCCATCCCCCCCTTGCTTGGAAATGTTAACATCACATACAGCAATTTATGTGTTTACACAATTTACTACTTACACAACTAGTACTTAGTAAGACAACTCATACAACAGTGTTATAAAGACACATGTATGTTTTTAGGCTCTGTATCAAGACCTGGGCCTTGTCACATCTTACACACAGCACTACACACAGCCTGACAGCAGCTAGGTATCTGCTCGCACAGTACCGTCACGCCGTGGTCCTCCTCTGTAATGGCCAGGTGGCAGCCAACGCCGGCCAAATAGGTTAGCAGATGAAGTTCAAGGACACTCAGCAGGGCTTGCCAACTTCCAGAGTCCCTCAGGTTAGTGGGAGGCTGAAACTCAAGATGGATGAGAAAAAGACGACCCCCGAGGAGGGGTGCAGCGAGAAGCACCCTGGGGCAGCAGCCAAGACCTGATAAAGAGCTGGTGCCAGCCTATTCGCACAAGGTGCCCAAGCTCAGGTGTAGGGAGAGGGTGTGCTCAGGCTCCCTGCCAAACTTTGCAAAGGAAACTGAAGCTCAAGAAAGCTCTGTGCACTTCCTTAAATGGGAACAGGAGTTTCCTGAGGGGCAGTTAGAGGGCTTAAGTTTTAAGCAAATCACAAACAGGGCACAACAGATGGAGAACCTCAGAGAAACAGAAACCAAGGTTGGCCTTCTGCAGCACAACATAGCCTAGAGGAACAGCTATGGGCAATGAACGATGGGTCTTGACAATCCCCAGGGGTGGACCAGAGGGCACCCAAGGTACCCAGGCTTTGACAAGCAAGTTTATAACTAGATCTCCATAGCAGCAGTAATATCAACACCAAAGTCCAGCGGGGAAAAAACACCAAAAGTTTGTACAAAGAAACAGGCGCTGAAGAGAGAGAAGCCACAGACACTGGTGGGAGCAGGGGAAGAAGAGCTAGCATAAACAGGCTCACTGGCTCATAGTTTCCTAAGATACAGAGCACCTCTAGGAAGAGGTCCTGCGCTTTGGGAAGAGAAAAAATGAGAGGGGCTGGACTGCTTAGCTAAAGAAACATGAGGTTTACCCTATATGGTTTAATGACTGCTCTGGATCGGACAGGGACTGTTCCATTTTGTATCCCTAATGCAAGTTTTGCTCCTAGGGGCTGGTTTTGTCATGGCAAGGCTTCCTCAACACACCAACACTTCTCACTCCGCCTGCAGCCCCGGAGGTCCTCCACTGAAATTTCAATGCTGACCACAAACAGAATTGGTTTTGGGTTTTTGCCTTGTTTTTAATCAGTTCTTCACTTCAAAGCCCACCTGCAGTTGATTTCCTGAGCCTGAATGCTTAAACCAAGACACTTAAACACTTCTGAGGGCCTTTCTCTGCCAACAAAACAGCTGAAGAGGCTGTCATTCATCTCGAAAGGAGCTCCGAGAGGAGCGAGGAGGCCGACCCCGCCGTACCCCAGCGGAGAGCTGCCCGCGCAGCCGATAGCAGGGCTGATAGCGCGGTTACTCACCACAGAAACATGTGATTTTTGACCACGTCCCCAGCCCGCCGGGCTCCGGGGGTTCAGACTCGCCGTCTGGCTCCCTCAGGCCGGCTTCCGAGCGCGGCACGCCGGCGGGCTCTCGGAGCTGGCGGCGGCGCCTCCTCAGAGACCCTCGGCCGCCGCTCCGAGCCCGGGGAGGGAGCCCCTTCCCCGCCGCCCCCCTCCCCGCTCCGTCCCGGGGCCCGGGCGGCTCCCGTGGGGGAGGGGGGCGGCGGACACGTGGAGGCCGAGACCGGAGGGAGGGAGGCGGGGGGGTGGCGGCCCGGCCCGGCCCGGCGGCAGCGGCCCCGCGGAGCGAGGCCGCCCCTCAGCCCCGCGCACGGCACTTACTTGCGGGGCGGCCCGGCTCTTGCCCGGCGGCCTCCTGAAGAAGGAGGTGCGGGCGGTGAAGAAGAACTCCTCGGACTCCTCCTCCTCCAGGCTGCTGTAGCCGCTGCTCATGCTGCTGGTCCAGGTCATCGGCGGCGGCGGCTGCTGCTGCTGCTGCTGCTGCTGGGGCCGGGCGGCGGAGAGCGCCGTCCCGGCCGCCGCATGGGGCCCCGCCGCTGCCGCTCCTCTCCCAGCGCCGCCGGCCCCGGGGCGCAGGAGGAGGAGGAGGAGGAGCGGCGGCTCCGCTCCCGCCCTCCGCTCCCTTCCTGCCCCACAAGTTTCCGCGGGCAGCGCCGCTCCGAGCCCCGCCCGCCCCGGGCAGCAGGTGAGGGGGCGGGGGCCGACCGCTTCCCGCCGCCGGGGGCCCGACGGACCGGCCCGGAGCGAGCGGGAGGGGGTCCCGCCGGCACGGCGAGCCCGGGTGCTGGGTGCCACGGGGGGGGGGGGGCGGCGAGGCGGAAGATCAAAGCACGGGCGTGGGCTGGAGCTCCCCAGCCCCCCCCGGCCGTGCGCTGGGACCTCAGCACCCCCTCGCTAATTACAAGCAACGAGGCAGCGGAGGGGGCGCTGGCTGAAGAAGGAAGTTCCCGAACTTTTCCCCGGTGACTACCTGGGTTCCCTTTCGTACGCGCCTTTAAGAACAAAGTTGTTAAAAAATAACCACTGGCAAAACAACCGCACGCCGTTCCCGTGTTGTTCTTCTGGTAATCCTTGAATTTAAGCTTTGCCACCGGTAGCCGTAACAACCCTGAATTCCCGCAGCTGCTGTGGGTGGCTGGCCCTGGCCTCCCCTCCCACGATCAGGCCCACAGACTATAAAGTCAATGGAATCCATCGCCCCAGGATGTAGCAAGGAGCCAGGCTTGTGAAGACTCAGCAGAGATTAGATATGTGTAGAGATAGGAAAAATATCCAGAGCTGCAACTGGGAAACACGTTTCAAAGCACAAAGGTTCTGACAAGATGCAGGGCGTACATCAAACTCGTCAGTAATGGGGGAAATGACAGACAATGCTTGAAGGTCAAGTCACTCCGTAATTACCTGCTTCAGAGTTTCTCATCTCTTCCCTCAATTTACCTAGGGCTGGTCACTGTCACAGACAGGATACTGGGTTTAAGGTACGGCTTCCTAAGGCTACGCAGCTGCC
Organism: Buteo buteo; assembly: GCF_964188355.1. Lineage (NCBI taxonomy): Eukaryota > Metazoa > Chordata > Aves > Accipitriformes > Accipitridae > Buteo > Buteo buteo. The sequence goes on from NC_134196.1 coordinate 16,917,502, forward strand.
CGAAAAAGCAGACTTGCCCTTCCTGCACGCCTCAGCCCGGCATTCCTGCCGTCCCCCGTGCCACGGCAGTGGTCCCAGGGGGGGAAGTGAGTCACGTCGGCCACTCGCTGCTGAGCAAACCCCCGGAGAAGGGGCTGTGGGGATCAGGAAGGAGGACAGGCTGCACCTTTCAGCAAGAGCACAACCTTAGATTAAACAGATTTGAAGCTGTGGGTTTACCAAGCCACCGTCTAAGCCAATACATCGGTTCCCGTGGTCTCACTACTCGGCCACAGATATACCTGGGACACCATCAGCTGATGTCTCCTTTCCCTCTTCTCCTTCCCCATCTCGCTGGCCCCTCACAAACTTCTCATCTGCTATGTGCCGCCATTCCTACTCCCCCCGCCCAAGTGGGGACTGGGGCTGTTTCTGCCCGTTAGGTGCTCTTCCCACACCAGTATGCTGTACATATTGATTAAGTCACCTCAACACCAACAAAACAACTCACACTGGGAACTAAATGCAGTTAATCAGTTCGGGAGGTGTTAAATCCTTACTTTCCCATCAGCTCTGAGTCTCCCAGATTTTTGTATGAAGTGTGGCATCTGGCAGATTAGAAAGTTGCATAGCTTTTAAAAACAAATAATTGAGTCTAACAGCGTAGATGTGAATGTGTCAGATCTTGAGCGTACTTGTTGGTACTGTAAAGCCCCATGGTATTCAAGATAGCTTCAAGTTGAATGCCAAGTTACTTGAATGCGACTAAAACGTATTAAAATGCTTGCTTTAGACAAATGAGCTTTGTGTCACCTGGCTTGCCAAGACCAGCCCCATGCCAAAAGGAAGTCCCACCAGAGATCTGCTGGGCTTTCCCCTGAACCTGTCCAAGATCCAGTAACAAAGCTTTTGGATAAAACGCCCCTGACCGTGATCCTGGTGAAGGATTTTCAGTGACTCGGGAGTGCTACAAAATGGGATTTGTGTTTTCAAACTACAAAGGTGTTTTTAAATGTTATCCACTGGCACACTTGATGGACTCCCCAGCAACAAAAGGCACTGTGTATATAGCTTGTTTGCTTGGCCGCAGCCTCAAGCCTGATAGTGCCTGGGTGGACCACCGAGCTGGAAAAAAGGATCATTGAGACAACAAGCTGCTGCAAGGGAGCTTGGGTCAATCTGTGCAAGATCAGTTGCAAGTCCTGCGCTCGAGTTTATCTGTTCTCTGGCAGCAAGGCATGGCATTCACCTTGTCTGTGTAGCATCATTTATATTGATAACACTGAAAGATTTACAGCATCGTTTTCTCCTGCTGCAACAAAGAATGATGGAGAAAATATGTCTAAGTTCTTTTTTGAGATGTCTTCCCATATGAGTTCACTCCTCCGCTATAGCTCTCTTTTTAAGCCTACTAATTTTGACAGTGATTTTTCCTTTGATTTTTAAGTTTTGACAGTGATTTTCTACTTCAATTTTTTTTTTCAGACGTGACACTGAACCAAACAATTCACATGAAGGTACAAACAGATGTGATGCCTTTCCATGTTGACTTGCTTGGTGCTTGCAAATAACATATCCAAATCCCATCAAGTATTTTGCATGGTTAATACTTAAAGATCAGTTGGTGCATATTTTTAAGGTCTCTGTCCCCAGAGAAGTACTTCTCAAACTGACTTCTTGATCTTACCTAGGTAAGATTCATCTAAGGCTCTTTGTTAGGTGCTGCATTGAAACCTCTACACTACCAGCCTTGCATTATTTTTCGTTCATTCTGACAGGCTTCTTAAATAGTCAACCCCCAAAAAATAACACTGCATAATGAAAACAAAGACATCCATGTCTCAAGATAAAGTTAGTAATAAGCTTGCTGAAAGCATACTTGTTCTTAAGGAGAATTATTGAAGCATTAGGTAAAAATAATAAAGTTAAAAGCCAAGGAATGTGGCACAGGAGAGAGATTTAAAACATAGACAAACACTATGAGGCTCTCCATCAGTCCTTCCAAGAAATAATTCAATCCAGTGAGAAATTAAGCTGGCAATCAGTTACCATAGGATCACACAGTCAACTGGCAAGAAGAGGGAGATGCCTTTTTTTTTCTAAACGAATAATTAAGTTCAAGTAGCAAGTAGTGCTACAAATGCACCTGTGAAGAAAAGCAGGATAAACTTTTTTGGTTTTTATTAAAGCTTGATGACGCAGATAGAATTTCAGAATATTTTTAAACTATAGCCCATTCAAGCCAGTTAAAAGTGGTGACTCAAGTAACACAACCAAATATAGCAATGGGCACTCTGTGTTCCAAAGCAAGAGTCTCATGAATAAAATATTAATAAAAAGCAATCACAGGCAAAGATAACTTGTGTGATACACAGTTGTTTGTTGTGTAGGGGGAAAAACAATATTTAAAATCACTGTCACATTCAAGGATAAAATTCAGCTTTAAATCACTTTGTGATTTTGGAGAGTCAGTTCAGAGAAATGCAACATCAAGCATAGCTTCCAGAAAAGTGGAAATGAAAGCTGAACTTCCTAAATGGCAAAACAGGTGTGAATAATTTTATGAATCTGGCAAGGATTAGGACTTTCAACTACCATAACTGAAATAACCCTTTGAACCAGACATTGAAATGCACAAAGGTGGACTGCTTCACAAGGTCCTGCAGCTTCATTTGTTTATTTGTATTAAAATATCACTTTATTGAAGTGATCACAATACCACAGGAAATTATGGTTGAACCGGATTACAAGGGGTACTTCAGTAAATTCATCCCCCCTGCTCTGAAGAAGAGCCAAGGACTTGACACCATCCCTAACAGACCTTTAGCTAACCCATTCCTGAAACACAGTACTGTAGCATGGCACCTCCCCTATGGGTTATCCCTTCCAGTGTTTAAGCTATTTATTTATTGAGTTAGAAAGTTTTTCTTAACATCCCATTTTAAAACCTTAACGTTACCCATTTGCTCCTTAGCAAAAGAAAGAGAGGGAGAACAGTCCATCGCTGATTTTTTTATACCTTTTGGGTATTTGAGGACTCTTTTTGTTCCCCCCATTTCTTCTGCTTCCCAGACTAAACAAAGGGACAACTGACAAAACATCCTATAGAGTTTACATTAACTCCATCAGCAACTGCATGATGTTTACATGTTTCTAAAACATCTCCTTGGCCCTCTGACATAGAACTGGGAGGACTCATTAAAATGGGAAAGCTGCTAAACATTCACTCTGCCAGTACTGCTGCTTTGAGCCCTGGAACCAAGATGCTCACTTCTGCACACAAGCCTTGGTCTTTTCTCCATATTTTTGCTGGACTACATCAAAAGGCACTGGGTCAAAGGAGGAGGAAAGCTAAAAGCAAGATAGGGCATGGGCTTGGAGAGTCCTGTAGCATTTAAGACTGCATTTCTTTTAAGATAAAAACAGTAATGTGGAGATCTCAAGAGAAGAGTCTACAGATTCCTCCTTTCCTGCCTCCCCTGACTTCAGTCCCCCCCAGGTGAAACCCTGCAAGGGTGCTTGCATGCTCCGGCAAGCAGGACCTGTGGTGGTCCGGCAGCCACGGGCAGCAGCCTCCGGCCGGGTGGGAGCAGTGAAGAGCAGCAGGACGTGGGCTGTGGGAGGGAAAGGGTCAGCGCAAGGACTATACTTCCTTCCCCCCCCCAACACGCATTAGTATCCCCTCAGTTTCACCAGTGTTTTGCAGGAAGAGTTTCATTAACAAACTTAGCAGTATTTATAATCGCTACGAATTTGCAAGATGCCCCCAGCCCCTGGCTGCTTCGGGAACCCTTTTGGTCACTTCTGGAGTCATGTGGGTCTCCCTCTCATTTTCTGCCTTCACATGTCTTTGCAAGCCCTGGCCCTGATCCTCTAAAGGCTTGACCATGGACATAGCTTTATCAATGATTAGTCCCTATGGGATATATGGACATACTAAATCTTAAGATATGTTTAGGACTGAAATCCAAAAGGGTTCCTACCTAATAGCACCTTGGATTTGGCTTCTTTGTAACATATTTACAGGGAAATATAATTATTCCATGATGTTCATTATGTAAATTGTGGCTGTATAACAAAGACTACCCAAAAGCAAGTTGCAGAGGAAGGAAAACAGTTTGTAACAGACTGTCCCTTTAAAATCAGAATAAATAATTCTGAAATCGTGTGTGTTTAGTTTTTACTACGTTCCAGCTGAAAACAGTGGTAATTTCAAATGATCAAAGCAAAGCAATAAAGCTGAAATACAACGAACACAGACCATCCACTCAGGCCTGTAGTTTCCTTACACCAGTAAACTTTCTGTTTACTCATTTCTCTCATTTGTCTTGAATTAATAGCTCAGGTCTGTTTAGTACCACTGGCAGCAATGACAATTACCCTTTGATTCATACTCAGCAACTTGTTAATTCAAACAAGGTCATTCCAGCCACACAGGCACATGAGTGCAGACCGAAAACAAACAGGAGCCAGCTAAACAGCCTCTCTCCATCTCCTAGTGAAGAAATGCCACAGGGACATGTGCTTGCTATGGCAGATACAACCTTAGTATTGTCAAGAATCCTTTTCCGGCTCTTAAAATTCTTAATTCTGCCCAACCCTAAGCCCTCTTGGTGCAACTCTTTCCTCCAAAATCCTCAAAATGAAAGGGATACCTGGAAACTAAAAATAACCCATGTAATCGCTTTCTTACTCACATGGTCACACACTTGCAGTCACACACCAAATCTGTGATGTTCATCTACCACACTTGGACTTGCCAGAAGATCTAGAGATCTTGCAGAACTCAGAGCAAGTTCACCTCCCCCATCCCGTCTAGGGGTTGTGCTCGGAGACCAGCGCAGTCAGACCTACATTATTTTGAAGGGGGATAGAAAGGGGATGGAGCGAGGAGACTGCACTTGTCTCCTTTTTGATGATGCTCCATATATGTGGCACCTACCCACATACACAGTCTTACTGAAATCAATAGAGTTACTCATAATTTTAAACATGCACATGGTTTGGAGGATGGGAGGCTTTATCTTGGTTGCTACCTAAAGCTATAAAGATAAAACTGTACCTTCCTGACAGTTTTGGAATTGCCATCATCTTTGGGTTAGTTTCCCAGAATATTCAAGAAATACCCCTTTTTATCTCAAAAAGATGCACGTTGTCGATCCAGCTTTGCAAGATGACTCAAGATTGGCCAGCGTAAGACTACAAGTACAACCCTCTCCAAGTGAGTATTTCTGCAGTTTGAAGACACTGCCACGGAGTCTGGCCTTGTCATGGGGTGCGAGCACCAACCTTCCCACATCCTGCCCTGCCCCAAAACCCACCAGGACCAACTGAAAGACTCCCATCGCCTTTGAAAGGATTTTGATAAAGCTCACAAAGCCACCCTCTGCTGTACTTGTGTGCATTTTTCTTTCAGGTTATTTGCACCCCAGTTAGGCAGAAGTACTCTCCAAAACAGACACATTTGCTAGTGGTTTTCCTTTCTTGCTCTCCTGTTGACTATAAACTGCATTATTAAACAGGTACTTTCTTGTCACAGATATGAAAAGGTAGATTTTATAATACAAATGATGAACAAATATTTCCTATGTCTGTCATACATTTAATCAGAGGGCTTCAGAGCTGTACAAATGTACCAAAGTGAGTCTTGTTCTGCCCCTCACTCTCATTTCAAAGGCTGGATTTCCATGGCACAGACAGATCAGTGGATGTGCCAGTAGCAGTTAGGAGTTCAAAGCTGAGAGCCATGTTACATCTGGCAATCCGTTCCCTGCAGCAATGGCCTTTTTAGCTTATGCTGTAGCCAGCCCTAACAATGCCAGATCACAAGTCTGTCAGCACGCAGATGTAGCCCACAAGCCCTGACTCAATAAACAGGTGAAGAATTCATCCTTACTCGCACAGTCCCATTGATGTGAATAGTCAGACGTAAGTATATGCTAAGGTTGGTGTAGAGGAAGCTCAGAGGCCTGGGAGTGCTGTCATCTAATTCTCTGTAAGCACCCACACCTTGCCAGGGTAAGCAGTAGAGCTACTATATGAGAAAATATAATTTTAAGGAAATATTCTATAATAAAGTGTACAAAAACCAGATATTCTCCTACTTTTAATTCTGTTCCTAATTGCTAACAGTATGTAAAAATGCTCAGGGCAGTAAAACTAACTAGGACCTTCTGTTTTAAGTATAGAAACCACAACTGTGGAAGCTCAGCATGCTTTGTGGATACCACGAAAATGTGAGCCCTAATGTGCTGTAGCTGCAATCTGATTCCCAGCATCTGTCCCCAAACTGGTGAATTGGTGGGGGAAGGGGCCTTCTGGTCAGGGAATCACATCCACATTGTCATTTCCCAGACAAAGAACAAGAAATTGTCCTGTCATACTGTGTACGAGATGACATTTTGCTCTGTTTAATAAGTCTGATTGTGATAGATAGTAGAAACTCCCTAGAAACCGTCCGCACAAGTTTAGGACTTTCTAGTAAATCATCCTGACAACAGTCCATGAAGACAATCATCCCAGAAAGACAGTGCTGTTTGACAGGACAACAGTTCTGACAACTTCTTGCTGAAATGCCTGTCTAATCCATCCAGTCCACCCTTAGCTGGAAAAATCTGAAAAAATTGGCATCGAAGTGCAGTGCCCTATGCCTGCTTAGCCAGCCTTGCCAGCTGAGACGCTGGGGGTTGCAGCAGGGCAGCCCTGCTTGCGTGTTCGTGCCTGCCCACTTGCTCCCCAGCTTGCAAGCCCAGCAGGCAAGGGAGGAGCTGCCAGCTGCTAACGCCAAGGTAATTAATTTTCAGCTCCCCTGTACTTCTGCAGTGGTGCATAAGATGAACATTTTTCACGTTTTCAGTAGGATGTGACCACCTTTGAAAATTTTGCCCTGAATCAGGCTTTCTTTTAGCTAAATCTCACTAACTCCTTTCATATTCGGTCTGTGTCCCCTTCCTTGGCCCAAGAGCTTCCTGATTCCCACCTTTGCTGTGATGCTCTTCCTCCCCCACTACGAGAGCACTGGTGCAAGGGGGGAAAAAAGTAGGACAATTTAAAGAAGAGACAGGAGTGCGGGGAGTGGAAAAAAACAGAATTGAGAAATAGGCAAATCAGCAAAGTAAAAACCGAAGGAAAAAGGTAATATTTTTAAATAAGAATCAGATTTTTCTTTCCAGAATTCCTGAAAATCCCAAAACAAATGACCAGGGAGATTTCTGGGTGGAAAAAGAGCACATGTCTAGGAAAGCTGAAATGTATGTTTCTAATTTTGAAGGAAGATTTAGAGGAAAAATATACTGAAAAATTAGAAAGGAAAATGATGGGTAAAGTACTCTATGTGAAAGGGCAGCTAAAGAAAGCATATGGACCATGGCTGAGAAGATACTGGAGAACTAGAAGAGAGAAAACAAAAAAAGAAAGTATGGTTCTTCTTTTTTTCTTTCAAAATTGTAGAATGATGTACACACAGCATCTCAAATCCTCAATTTAGGAGATTTAAAGTCAGCCTCCTGGCTGCACATATGGAGGGGAAGAGGAAGGGAGGGAGTGGACACCTTACATCATGAGAAGTCCAGCAGAGCTACAGACCGCACGGGGCTGTAGCCTTGTCAGGGCGTCCTGCTTCCGTACAGCTCTTGCTCTCCTCTGCCTATATTTTATCAATCAGATGTAGCGACAGCTCTTTGGGGAAAAAAAGAGATGACCAGAGGGGAAAAAAAAAGCAACCTTTGCACTTAGATGCAGCAGGAGCACTATCCCACCCCGAGGGAAAGAAGCTATTTATGCCTCCGCCTGCTGCCACGTCTGTCTGGTCCTGCCATGGGTGAGAAGGTCAGAGCCCGAGACCTGCGCTGATGCAGGGAAGTGGAGGTTACTTATTTTTATGTTTCATTAATGGAAAAAACCCTGAAGTTATGAGAAATAAAACACAAAGGGGATATATTTGGGTCTCAAAGGCATGTACTTGTAAGCTGGGTAATGCCTGTTTCATGACTGGCTGCCTCGAGCTTAACATGTCCCCCCAGCCCTGCATGCAGGGTATGACCAAGACCCTCGTTACTTCTCTAGCCTGCAGCATAGGTCAGACAAGGTTCAGTATTCGGATCACAAAGGAAACTGTAAATCTGGCATTTGATATACTTTTGTCTGTTTGTTATAGATAGCCTTTTATACATAACATGTGTATGACCTGGAATTTATAAGACTTGGACATATACTGCCAAATAATTCAGCTTCCCAGCTTGGTTCCAGGGTCTGGTGCTGTGATGGTCTTATTTTACATGTTAGTTCATTTCTGGGACCTCTTTTACAGCAAATCAGTGCATTTCCTTCAAAACAAACCTCAGAGGTGCTTCCAGGGGTAGTTAGCACCAGAAATCACACCATCCTAGCAGTATGGACCCCCCAGCCTTCCTCTGCTCTTCACCAGCCTCTCACACTATCCCAGCCAGCGCCGCCCCCTCATCCTCCCCTCACGTTTTCCAGGCAATTTGAACCGATAAAACACGCACGCCATGTCTTGAGTCCACTGGTACGGGGGTGTAGGACACAGCCTGCTCTGAGAAATGTGGACCTGAGCTGCTTTGCGCTGCCTGGCCTGAGGCCAGGGGTCACTCCCTGGGATGGAGGCCTTTGGCCACAGAGACAGTCACGGCTGGCTCAGAAGCTGTGCTGCTTCTACTCATTATTTTTCAGTCTTAACTTTAAAAGCAAAATAATTAATTTAATTTTACAGTCATTGCTTATGTTTACATTGTTTATCATGTTAAGCTTGTTTTCTAAAAACAAGTTTCTAAAACTTGTTTCTAAACTTGTTTTCTAAAATCAGGAAAAAAACCCTATTCTTACAAAATTCTTTTCTTATTTTACTAAGCTTGCATGGTTACTCTTCCCTGTGATTTTAAAAGGGAGGATCTGAGATTTTAATGCTGTTATCATCTGGATGGAGAGAAATGGTGGAAGAACATGCAAAAAGAGGTTTTACACTGCAGAGCTTTTAATACGAAATTTTGCCAGTTGTGGGACATAGCAAATTGTACAGAAATCCTACAGAAGCAATGTCTCTGGTATTTTCCCACCGCAGCAATGTCCAAACTCTGATGCCATGGCTGTAGATTGATTTTTTTTAAGGCTTTAAAGAGGTGTAAACTCTGAACTTCTGCAAATCGAACTAGTTGTAAAGTAAGCAAGACTTTTATAAGATTGCTTGTAATTGTTATCCAGTCCTTTTTCTTCAGACATGGCCACAGACTCACTGCACAGAAGCACTATTTACATACCGCTGTTTGAGAAGGCAGGCGGGTTTAAGTTAGGCACGTGCACAGGGGTGTTTTTTATACAAGAACGGTCTGTATTTGAGCACTGCCTCGCCAGCATGATCTGTGCTTTACAGAAACTTGGTTAAAAATCACAGAAAATGGTACATCCAAAGGAGAAGCTGGGGGAAGGGAAGGAGAGGACGTGAAGCAGATGTGTCTAACTCAGGCTGTTTTACAAGCTATGACTCCAGCATTCAGTACCAAGCATATGCTATATTTTCTACTTGAAAGCCGACTGCCACTTCAAATGAAAATGGTTTTGTATGTGCTGCACCATAAAATTACACAGACACAGAGGTCCACACTAACTAGCTGTTTACCTCTATGCTTCTACCACAGCACATAAGTTATAATCGGAGGAAGGAAACTCCTAGGAGATCTGAAGGCTTTAATTGTTTCAGCGTGCAGATGGTTTGCATTACAGCAAATCGACACAGCTCAAGGTCAATTCATAGTTCAGCAATAGCTGCTTCAGCAAGTGAATTTAGTTTGTTTACGCCTCTTCTGGGGAAGATTTAACTGCTTTGTTACTTATTTTATCGATATTTCTAGGCTTAAGAAACATTGCAACAGGTGAAACGGGAGGAGCGTAGGTTGCCACAGCCATTTCCTTCATGTCTGGTACTAAGCAATTTTTAGAGCAGCTAAATATAGCTGTTTTCCTACAACATTTGAACACTTTGTTCCGACATGTTCTCTTTTCTGTCACTGACATAAAAATGCGCTCTCACAGACTCACGAAGACATCGCCCGCAACTCCGATTTTCTTTGCTATGTTGAGATGTGCCACGGTAACTGCTGCACCTAGAGACTGAGGTCTGACACAAGTAGTTACTTGTGCCCTTAGACATCAGTCTGAGCTGCCTCTTTCCCAAAGGTTCCCAGTCCTTCTACACAGGCAGCTCAGCTGTTTGTGAAGCAGCTGCTGAACTGCCTCAATTTAGGGCTTAGATGGTTAGGATAAACTGGAACCAATTTTGATTTTTTTTTTTTTTTTAATAGCACCAGGCTGAAATCTGCCACAGTACGGCAGCTGCTTCATCAGCTGAGCCATCCCTTCAGGCGAAATGGAGGTCCCCAAGAGGAAAACAGGCTGGGCACCAGGGCAGTGGGGGACTCTTGTAGCGATACCAAGGTAAGATGTCACTGGTCAGAGGTTGGAATGCTCCATGTAGGAGAGGAACACAAAGCACTCTGGGGCACAAAGCACCAGCCTGGGTGAGCCACAAGCACTTTCTTCTGTGCCATCTACCAACTGGATCCCAGATCTGTCTGTGCAGCTGCCACGACAAAGGCAATCCCACCAATGCCAACTGTTAAAAAACTGCATCCAGCAAAAACAGTGCATGATTTTTGTTTTAAAAGCGATGGTCTTTGTTCCTGTCCTGGTTTTGGCTGGGATAGAGTTAATTTTCTTTCTAGTAGCTGGTATAGTGTTATGTTTTGGATTTAGTATGAGAATAATGTTGATAACACACTGATGTTTTCAATTGTTGCTAAGTAGTGTTTAGACTAAGTCAAGGACTTTTCAGCTTCTTGTGCCCAGCCAGCAAGAAGGCTGGAGGGGAGCAAGAAGCTGGGAGGGGACATAGCCAGCACAGCTGACCCCAACTGGCCAAAGGGGTATTCCATACCATGTGACATCATGCCCAGTATATAAACTGGGGGGAGTTGGCCTTGGGGGGGATCACTGCTCGGGAACTAACTGGGCATCAGTCAGCGAGAGGTGAGCAATTGCATTGTGCATCACTTGTTTTGTATATTCCAATTATTTTATTATTATTGTCATTTTATTATTATTATCATCATTATTAGTTTCTTCCTTTCTGTTCTATTAAACTGTTCTTATCTCAACCCATGAGTTTAATTTTTTTCCCCGATTCTCTCCCCCACCCCACTGCGTGGTGGGGGAAGTGAGTGAGCAGCTGCGTGGTGCTTTGTTGCTGGCTGGGGTTAAACCACAACAGTTCCTCACACCTTGTCTTTGAGTTCTGCTGATCAGTGCTTATTCCCATCAGTCATACACTGTCTCCATCATTTACCCTCTACCTCTTGTCCCCACAATACTAGACCCCCACACAATTGTGGGGCAGTACCATGTTTTCCCGTCTGCACTCAGTGTCTGGAGTGCCAGACCTAGAGAGAAACCACAGCAATGCATTGCCAAAGAGAGATTATGTTCATGTGACTCAACAGAGGTACAGATGTGTCCGTATGTCCATATGTGCAGGTAATTTAACACTGTGGGTGCTCCTCCCCTCCCCTGACATGCGACCAACTTAGCAGAGTCACAGGATAATTGAAAGATGGGTTGTACCTCAAGGTCAGAAAGTAATCAGTGAATTTACAGTCTACTTGCAGACCTCAAAATGTGTCAGAAATGTCAATGAATGTAACATCACAGCACAACAATGCTAAAAAGCTCATGCTCTTTGCTGTATGCATTAGGGCATCTACCTTTATTTCGTTTGGGTCTGAGTCTTTTTTAAAACTATCTGTTTCAAAGACCTGGTTTTAAATTAACTTAGGAAAACTCTGCAAAACTTTTTAAAAGAGGCTTGTGGCAGGGCTATGAGGATTTCAAACAGAGAGGCACACCAACACTGAGCCATACCTAAGAATTTCACATCCATGTCCTGGAAGCAATCTCCTGTGCTCAGCGGTTCTTGATGTGGCCTTAACATCTGCTTTGGCATCTGCTCTTTTGGTAGGATGTGCTTCTATGTGCTTTGCTGCTTTCAAAGGCCTGCCTGCTATTGCCTAGGCCGGCTGGCAGTGATCACCACTACTCTGTGGTCAGGCAGATACCCTTTAAAGGAAACGCAGTGATTCACTCTGCTCCTTGGTGGGAGTCCGGTAGGCACATCCACCACTGTAAATCTGTAATCCAACTTTACTGGGTCCATTTAAAACAACTTCGGGAGGCAAAAGGCAGCCTGAGCTTTAGGTCTAATTCTTCGCATAGATAATAAGCTGAGATGTCTTTACAGGACAGCGTGTAAAATTCGCTTAGCTCCTAACTTGGACAAGAGGCTGCAGGCATCTGGGCCAGAAGGCATGTGGCTGCCAAAATGAAGCAGGCGGCTGGAAGCGGAGCAAACTGCCGCCATCAGCCCTGCCAAGAGATTCTGCAGGTCAGCTATTGAAATGATTTGCACATCAGCATATTTCAGATTTCAAATGCAGCCTTTTCCAAAAGACCCCAGCAAGAGCGTTTGTAAAGAAGGGGCTGTTCTCGTAGGAAAGCGATTTCCTAAAGAATCCATTTCCTTACTCAAACACCAGAAAGGTGGAAGGTTTTCCTAAAACTGGCACCTAGGGCATATCTGTGACATGGAGATAATTACTGGAAGTAACCGGTGAAACTGCCAAATCTGACTGCAGCAGAACTGCCAGAAATTTTTTCCTTCTTACTGGCAGCCAAAAAACACAGGTGACTTAAAAGAAATGAAAGTGCGGGAAGAGTGTGGAATGACCAGGAAAGACTGCTCCTACACACAGTGCTTTAGCACAGTCTAGAGGACTTGTCTATGAAATGCTGCCAACCGTTGGACCATGGCCAACTCATCTTAAAATTCGGGTAGCCTGGGGGTGGGTGGGATGGAGGCACGCACACTTCCCTTGCATCAGAGGCCCTGTGTCTGCTAACCTCTCTTTCTGGCTCTGGATGCGGGGCAGTTCCTGTCCCCAGCTCTGGGACATGCTGGGCTGACTCCCCAGCAGGCAATCTCAGTCCAAAGAAGGCCTAAAACTGCGGCTGAGGACACTTTAAAGAAAAAAGAAGGTGGTTAATAAAAGTTTACAAACTGTTAGTGAAACTGGATCCGTTTGCTGCAAAACTCTGCTCTCACTGTCTCCCCTGGACCCTACATCTCCTTTTTCAATGTCTAACCTAATGCAATGATTCTCAAACCCAAGAGTGGGGCTGCCCTGGGAGGTCCAGACTGTGTGATGGGAGACAGAGGGAGACAAGAACAAAAAATCCAGATGGCTCGTGTCAGCCCCTCTTGTCCCTTTTCTGTTCCTCTCTTCCTCTCTTTCTACCAGTGACAGTCTCCCCTCTCTCCAGCCCCACCATGGGGGATGCGCACATGGGACGAGCAACTCCTGCATAGGGCAGAAGGACCTGGCAGCAAGGGGGTGAAGCCCGGTGGCTACGGGTTGATCCAGGGGAAGCTGTGGGAGCTGTGCAGCCTGGCACAGCTCAGGAGGTTCCTGCTGGGAGGCAAAGCGCAGGATCTCAGAAAGAGGGTTCAGCCGAAGGAGAGGAGCCTTGATCTACCCCCAGAAAGTAACATTAAGGACATTTCTCAGACAGACAGCAGCTGCCCAGTTACAACAGGAAATACGGATTCTATCTATTTCCTTGTATCCCTTGTATTCATTCACTCCAATAAATTGTTCCTGTCTCTAGCTATATCTGTTAATTGTGGGGGAAAGAATATAAAGAACTCAGCAAAATCATAGTTCATAAATGCAGCTGTCAGAGATTTTACTCCTTCCACTCTCTCATACCGAGTTACCTCTGAATTTACCCTATCTGTAACCCTCAATCATAAGAATTCAGCCTTGCTATCCTTCCCCAGATTACAGATTCTGTAACAAATTCAGGAATATTCATAGCAGTTATGGGTAAAGCATAAAGAAGAAACAATCAAGTTCTCAGAATGTAACTCTATGCCACACAGCGCATTTATTCGCCTATAATACTTTGCAACAAAGAGCTCACCCTCAATGTGACTATGAGCAGCAGATAAGCAAGGCACTTTATTCACAGTGTCACCGTTTCCAAAAACTTCTTCCACTTCTGACTCCCCAGACTGAGACATATTTGAGGTAGAACGAAACAGCAGGTTTGCATACTGTGGGCACCTCCCTCCCCTAGAAGAAGGAAGAAAAGAAAGCTGGAGGCGAGAGACTAAAAATTAAATCAGCACATCTGAAAACCAAGGCCAAATTGACTTGCTGAAGGCCATATCTAATCAGTCATTAGTAGAGCAAGGACTGCAAATCTGGCTTCCTCAGTCCCAGTTTCATGCTCTAATTCCTACCTCCAACAAATTGCTTTATAATAATCATAAGACCTTACTGATTAGTCATATATGCAGATAAGGAAATCTCTCTCCAAGGTTATTGCAAAGGAAAATACTAGTCAGGACGGCAAAAGGAAGGTCGAGGGGAGAGGACAGTGCAAATGGAAAACTCAGAGTGGGGTGTGGACTGAGCAATGTTCCTCTAAACAGAAGTTTAGGAGTACTGGGAAATGTAAAAGTAGTGGTCAGCCTTGCTAAATACAGGTCTTCCTTCCCCAGTGAATAATGTTGCAGAACTATCTGATAAGGTCGTTGTGATAGAAAAGCTTAGTGAAATCAAATCAAGACAACACAGTTTTATCCTGAAGTCAGCTAGGTGACGTCAGCCCCAGGCAGGATGCAACCGGTGCTGACCTCATCCTGCTGCCCCATGGTAACTATCACCATGCTTTGTTTTCACTTAGGGTTGTAAAGCAAAATAATCAATGATGATATTTATCTTGCTGTAAACAAACACTCTGTCAGAGAAGATAAAGCCTTAAAAGGGGACTGACCATGGCTATACACACACTTGCAAGCACTGGCAGAGAAAGAGATGGAGAAGCATAGGATATGATTTAGGCAAAGCAAATACTTTTATCCAGTTATCCAGCTGACTGCAGCACATCAGTAGGCAAAATACCTGAAAAGGGCATCTGCAGCTCTCCACTGGTCCACAGGACTAGTTCTAATGTATGTGCTTGAAGACCTCTTGGGGTCCCATGATGAAAGTTTTCCTCTCATAGGTAAAGAGAAGATGACTTTTTCCATTTTCTCTAGGGATTATCCACAAAGGGCAGGCATCCAAAGACCTGCCTAGTTTATCTTCTCGGAGCACCGTCCAGCATCCAAGCAGCACAGCTCCATCATCATCTGGGCCAGGAGCTGATCCAAAACTCATCCTTAGGAGAGGCCTCTTGATTAAGAGCTGGGTCACAGTAAAAGAGAAGTGGCTGGAGGGTTCAGGATGCTATATATATTTTATAGGGAAAACAACACACCGCTCCTCCTTGTTACCTCCTCACTTTATGACCAGGATCCTGGCTTTGCAGGTGGTCCAAATATGAATGGAGATGGGAAGTGAAGTGGAAGGGGCTGCATCCCCCAGTCTGTATGCACACAGAGGAAACAGTTGTGTAGGCTTCTCTGTGTCAGTCCAGCTGAGACATGCCTGCACATTACATGCAAAATGTCTTCTGAGACAATATACAGAAGATATGCTTAATAAAAGATGTTTCAATGAACAATTACTTTACTTGCTAAGTATGTCAAACCTCTCAAATGTTCTGCCTTTTTTCTGCCATGTAATATGTGAATTTCTTTTCTTGGCAAGCTAAAACAGATGTAGATACAAAATAAACAAAAGTCATAAGAAATTTAAAGGTCACAGGTGAAAGGCGATCAAGATGCAAAACTACCTCTGGAAAAAAATCTCATCTGGAATATCACAACCATAATGGAAGGTGTATGTCTTGAATGAAGTGATGAAGGGACTTAACTAATTTTTGAAAGGGTTGTTATATCACTTGTGAAATAAACATTCACGGAAATAAAAAAATTAATAACTGATCACCAGCATATTCTTTGTAGAGCAAACCAGATCTAAAAAGCTTGTAGGAGTCCACATTTTGTTGCTCTGTCTCTGTGTCCAGAAGAAACAACACAATAGCCTTTTGTATATGGGCAGCTTCTTTTGCTTGGCAGTAAAGGATCAGAAGGTCACAGGAACCAGAGGTGCAAGGTCCCCACTGGGACCGATGCTGGAGGAATGAAGGCTTACAATAACTTAAAAAGGGAGAAGGAAACATGACAGAGTGACTGTTGCTCAAGATCTCCCACAAGTGCTGTGAGAACCCAGTATGTTTTGATCCTGGAAAGCCAGCTACTTCTTTACGCTTTGGGTATGAACAAGAGGACTACTCCCCAGAAGTATAACTAGTATGACTTCATCGGCATTGCTTTTAAATGATATATGACTGGTGACAGTTTCCTCCTTCCCAGTAAGTACATTGAAGCATTAACACTTAATCCGTCACTGAATTTTTACACACTTATACACACTATTTGCAGAGCCAATAGGGAATATCTAAGTTCTTATCCACACTTGCCATGGAACAGACTGACATGAGATAACACATAGAAGAATGCAGCTTCGCTGTAGAATGAGATTCCTGGGAGAAGAAGAACTGCCATGCAGCACACTTGGAGCCGGTGAGAAACCAGGTTCACGCAAACAAGCAGCCTCCTCTGCATCAAGGAAAAGTCAGGAGGGCAGCTTTTAGGCAGCATCCCCAGTTAGAGGAAGCCGTGAATCAGTAAGGAAGAATGCTACCTCCTGTTGTTTGATTCCTACTCTCTGGGAAACAAGACTTTACATTCCTGTAAGATAAACAGGACTGCATCAGAACAACATAGGGCTCTGTTCGCTACCTGTTTTCCTAACAGCTGTCTGTGGAGCTGCTGGTTGGCAAGCTACTTGGATCAAAGACTGGGAACAAATATTTTTCTATCTTCACCCAGCAATGTTATCATTAAAAATAATCAAAAACTGCTCCCCACCTTCCTTCCCCACCAGGGAAGGTTTTGCATCATGCCCTTCCTGCAGTGAGTCAAAAGGCAGCAGCAATCTCTTCTCTGTACATTTCCAACAGCTGCTAACGCCATAAGTCAACAAAAGAAGCCCGATACTGTAAAAAAAAAAAAAGACAGACAGTGTGAAGCTCCAAGAATATTTTAGGCAATCTGGATGAGAAAATGGGATGCGAGTTTCACAACAGTTCTGACTTTCTCTTCTATTAACTTCCAGTGCCATCTTGTTATTTGCTTGGGGCAGTTCTCCGTGGGGTGAATTAAGTAGTCTGCAGTCATGGCCAGCCCAGCAACCTTTCTGAACACATGCAAAATAAAATCAGCCTCGTGAATATAGGCACTAGAAAGTGCGTGATATTAAATATTTCTTTGCGCCTTGTCCTGCTTGGAAACCAGTCACCCCTGTGGATTAATGGATCAGGACAGATCTGACATGGCTGCTGGTAATTCCATTTAGGTCGAGGTGTTTTATGGATATAAAGCAAATAACAGGCAGCCTGTGAAGGAGGGAATAAAAGCCACTGTCATCTAGTTTACCAGCCTATCTCTAACAGGTGAATTTTAGTTGTCCATCTGTCATCTATGGCACATGGACTTTTGAGAAAAGCCACTGTTAGGATTGCACTGGGACAGACTCACAGGGGCCAGCGTTCATACCTCACTTACCACTTTTGCAGCCAATGCTCATTTTCTTTGCGTGTTTTGAGAGCTGAGTAAGGCACTCAAGATGCTATCAGAGCTAGTGATTTATCACCCAGCAACTTGGCAACTTTCACGTACAATCATGATCTACAACATATAACAGCGAAATACCCCTCTCCAAGCATGCACGTTTTGATGCAGGCAGCCAACATCCATTTGCCTGCACACACCCCATCAAAGCCAATCGTCCTAGTGATCATTGTCCTGATCTGCATGTTGAAAATCTACCCTAAAGATAAGAAAGAAACCGTGCTCTGATCTCTTGGCTGCAAACTATCACAAGCCCAACCCTCAGGATCCTGGCTTGTTGCCAGGCCCCCCCCCCACTTGCTCAGGCAGAGCCTGGCCACCCCTCACATCAGTGTGCAGCTATATCATGCTGTATCACCTACACAACACATAAAACTTAACATTTTAGAGGACCAGTTCTCCTTGAACTTTTTCTCCAACAAGATTAGGCAATGCTAGTTAAATATCAGAGAACCACCTGGAATGCACAGGATGTGCAAGCCTATATTACTTGTATTAAATTTGTAACATGATCATCTGTGCTCTGCTGAGCCTGCTGAGATACTAGGAAGATACGAGTAACTTTGAATTAGGAAGAAAACTGCCACAATAAAAAAATGCAGTTGGTATTTTACATCCTACACCCAGCACAACACTGACCGCAGGAACTGGAAAGGATTGTGGAAAAATGTGTGTGGTAAGAATTGTCTTTATTAGAAATAAATGGTGGAAGAAGAACATTGATCTTATAATGACAGCTGACAAAATGGCAGGTTGAAGCTGGCCACATTACTAGGGAAACACATATCATTTTCTACTATACAAACCTCTTGACTATGAAAACACATAACTGTGCAAAAATCAAAAGTGCATTTTAAATGTTCCCCTTGTCTAATAGCAGTATCTTCCTGCAATTCGAAGCCTTGTCTGCTTCTTCTATGTAACTAGAAAATCAGAGCTGTTTGACTGGAGTTGATCTGGTTGCTAAACAACTGATAAACGATCTCTGGGTTCCAGCAATGTGTTCTTTAAGCAGGGAGCTTCCTACCTTTCTGTTTGAAAGGTCAGGCCTGTATATTATCCAAGCATTTTAAATGGAAAAAAACTCCAACAACCCCAACTTCCAACTTAAGAAAAAAAGTTTACAGATAGATTTACTGATCAAAATGTGTAGTTTTTAAATAGTGTTTAAAAACCACAGTGGTGGAACAACATGACCCTGATTGCTTCTATGGGCTGAAAATTCCTACCAGGTACCAACAAGCTGAAGCTCACTTTGTTAAAAATATTAATTCTAGTATTATGTTATTCGGTGGTATGATGATACAGGTCCCTTCACCACATGCCTCATCCAGTCTTTACTTACTGGGTTTTAAGATTTACTTTTAATTTTAAAAAGCCCTCCTTATTTAAATGTGTCTTTTGGATTCATCCTACTTGCAATATTCAGCTACTGCCTTAATCACCATTGGCCCAAGCATTTATTCAGTCTACTCTAGCAAACCTGACAGACTGTTCCATGATGCCTATGTCAGAGAATACTAAAGAAGTCCAAATATCTGATATAATAAATTAGACTTCTTAAAAATGTTGCAATTAATTCATAATTTAAAGCCCATTTTAATAATACCCCTGTGAAGGAAGGCTGCAGACAGTAGTGCCCCAAGAACTGTTGCGGATACTCTCAAGTTATTTTTTGAAAGCTTGGGACTAATTTCTAGTTTATGTAATCTTTCAAGGCTTTTATTTTTGCCAACTGGATTTCCCTAAAAGTAGCCTGAGCACTATACACAATTAGAACTGAAATTAGCTTTAGCTTTTGTTTAAAAATTTTCCCAGTCACGGGCAAAAATGAAATCATGCTCCACCTGCCAAAAGAAACATAATTCAGTTTTCCTCTTTTCCGTTCAACTACTACCAGCATAACCAGGTTTAACAGAGATTTGAAATACACAACCCATAAAAACCATGCCCATTGTACAGAGTACACGCCACTATCAAGAGTTAGTAGAGGAGAGCAATCAATAGCTCAACAGTAGCTTTCATTATTAATCAAAAGCTGTACACATCTCCATCCAGATATTTTGTTCTGTGTTGTAAATTTTTTCCTGAAGGGGTTATTTTGAAAAGAGATGTCAAATTACCTCACCTCTGAATAGGAAGAACTGAAACTACTTTCAGTTCCAGTTACATTTAGATGGTAACCTCAGTGCTCATGAGGTCCAGAAGTTTCCGTATGTGCACTGTGAGATCCTCTCAGTCTTCTCCACAGGAAATTCATGCATTTTGAAGCAATCTGGGGGGTGTTATTATCCAAGCTATTTGGGACATCCTATATACCTTTCCATACTTTACCAAGTGCCTCAGGTCTTGTACAAACCTCATCTCTGACCACTCTCTGTCTTTGGGAAAATTTGAGTGCAGTGAGACTTCTTTGGGAAGGCATGCCATCTTGAAGGAGACAAGAAATTGTATCTGACTCATACATAAGAAATTCTAACATTTTGATCCATCTGGGGTAAAAAAAAAACAGGAAAAAATCAAAGTCCACATAATGGCTTTGATACTTCTTAGACTTTGAGAAGCCCTTGGCAGTGTCAGTCAGAAGGTGTTGCTCCTGTAATGGGCAATGCGGTGGTGCAGGAGAGGACTGCTGGAAAGGGGTTCTATTCATCCTCCTCTGCTTGTTCCTGGAGGAAACTGGCAGCTCTTTCTGAGTGCTCTGTTGCAAGATCACAGAGAACCTATATCCATCATTTCCTCTTTAATCTGTATAGGAAGCCTTTTCAGGAGGCAAACATTTAAGGCCACACAATTAGCAAAACACCATCCCCTTTTCACTTGAGCCATATATTTCTGCCATCAGGTACTTGCAGTATGTTTGAAATTGCGAGTTTCATTTACAAATATTTAACCCTGTAACCTTAGTGATCTCTCAAAATAGCAAAATGTAATGGAATTTCCTAGACCTTTTTATAATGAAGTATATATGTGTGCATGTATACACACACATACACACACAAAGGAGCTCAAAGTTCAGGCCTTTTGAGCTCCAATGACTTGTTAACAAAGTCAAGCAGTGTGTGCCTATTCCAGATTCTGAGACTATCTGACCACTCACGGGTGTACCAAAGTGCTCCAGTCACTGGCAGAACTGCACAGGATGGAAATTCCTCGGAAATCCGTTGAATCCTTTTGCAAAATTAGCAGTTAAGAGCCTGTAAGAAATTCCTCTTTCCCATAAGGGAAATCCTAAGCCCAGATTCTCAAACTGTGGTGGAACAAGATGTTTGTTCAGGGTTATTTGGAGTTTAAGGTGTTCCACGACACCCAGCCCCTGTCATGCTGACAGCACTGTTCACAAGCTGTGTTGCAAACTAAAGATCTGATTGGGCTTTGCAAGAGCAAACATTAGAAACCACAACATTTCCCTGACATGCTAAAACAACATTGTCCAAAAGCAGCAGTACTGGCAGCTCTGGGAGCGGCAGGGCAGGGGGGAACATGCAACAGCGTACGGGCAGGAAGGAGCACCCAGGATGGGGAACTACAGCCGAGCAGCAAGCTCTGCTGCACTCAGGTCGCCACAAGGTCATTGCAGCAGGAAGAAGTGCAGTTTGTATCACCTGGATCAAGTAGGAGATATATTCACATTGCCTGACCAGTCTAAAATGGTCTTAGGCTGTACAGAGTTAGGTCTCAAAGCATTTGTCTACCATCATACTCAGAAGAATCCTCTCCCTGTGTGGAGGAAGTTACACAAGTATAAAGGTGCCGTGTCCTTTTACAAGAAAAGATCTAAGCTGTACCAGCAAATGCCGGTATAACAACTTCAAACTAGTGCTTTGCCCACATAAAATTATTTTGTTTAAAAAAAAAAAATTGCACTTCAAAACAAAATGGTTATCCCAGTAGGAAGAAAATGCACAAAGCCCAGGACTAAGGCTTGTTAGCAAGTCACTCCTCTATATAAATACTAAAAAGTTCAAGTAGTTCTGCAAAATCCCTTCATATTTGAAGTAAGTCAGTGCTCACAGTATGGGTGAGACATCCCCAAATACACACGTGGTCTTTGCAGCTATGCATTTTACTAGCATAGCCCATGCAAAATTAACTGGGTTTGCATACCATGTAATTTTCAAAGTCACAATGTAGATAAAGCAAAAGCAGGCATCACTGGAACACTTATCAGTTTGCTTCTCACTGGGGACTGTTCTGTGCCAAGTATCTGAAGCTTACGTTAGCAAATACTGTGGTACAACACAAGCAGCTCTGTAAAGGAAAGCAAGTGGTGCTGAGAACATTACATTTTATGCACGTAAATGATCGTTGCTTCAAAACCAATGGATGATGGATGCTGAAAATAGCATTTGAGCCCTCATCTTACGTGTATCAGTTGTCGGACACACACTGGCCCAGACAGCTAGTGAGGAAAATGGAGATTTGCAACAACTGTCATCCACAGCAACCAGCCAAATTGTAACTTCTTCCCAGAGGAGGGAATCAGTAGCAAAAACCCAGTACTTCTTTGATGCAATCTTGTTGTGCACAAACAAATGCTTGGCTTCCCTGAGTAATGTAAGGCTCAAACAACAAGAGTGAGTTTCCTTGCTCAGTATTCATAGCCACTTTATCCAAGATAGCACTAGCTCTTTCTTAGATCTCTCACAGCCAAGCTGTACATGCCTTTTTGAGTATAAAGGGCTTTTAATGGCCTTCTCTTTCTGGTCCTGAGGTATTTTCTTGCTGATAGTCATTCACACTTTCAAAACTTGTGTTGCCATGAACTTTCTCCTCCACACCTTTGCTACCCTTTCTTTCAGCATCTGAGTTACTCCCCTTCGCTCTTCCCAACAGCAAGTCATGAGGAGCTCACAAGAGACACTGTGTCCCCAGTCACAGTTTGGGTGCCTGGAGCAAGCATCTCCCCTACCAAATAAATGTTACACTTGCAGAGAAAATTCAGTGCTGATCTGGAGCATGCACAGCAAGCTCAGCAAAAGGGCACAGAGAAATTTTGGTGCCCTCTCAGAAATTTCTACTGGTTAGGTGTAAATGTTCCAGGGCTTAACATCCAATTAAGTTTGGGTGGACTTTTGTGGAGGCTGGAAGGTAAATGTATTTGCAAATGCAAAGAGGAATGAGCTAATTAGTACAATACAACCTTTACCACAGCACTAAATGTCTACCGGGCCCATTATCACTGTATGAACCTCCTTCTCAGAGGACCCCCAGCTCTGTCAGCAGAAATGTGCTGCTTTGCTGTGTTCCCTGAACAAACAGAAAGGCCCTGATGTCGAGGGTGAAACGCAAGGAGTGATGCTCTGTGGTGGTTTAAGGAAGGAAATGAGGAGGCACACTGTGACCCATTGAAGCCGCTGGGGAATCCAGGCGAGGAAATTTGAAATTACCCTAAAAGGGATTTGATGAGAAACAGGGGATTAACACTTTAGCAGTCACAAATAGCCAAGCCCTTAGTTTTATTTGCCTCCCTGTGGCACTACACCCAGCAGCACAGGGCACCTGGGTCATCAAGCTCACTTTGTGAGCTGTTTTCATGGTATAGCTGACTCTATCTGAAGAGGAGCTCTGTCCTCATGTTCTCATCTGCTGCCATATGTGTCTGCTCTGACCCCACAGTGACCCAAACCAACAGGAGAAATATCCTTTTGTGGGACTACTTTTCAGCCAGTTTAGCTGAAAACTAATTGGAGCAGGAGCGACCCAGCTGGCAGCAGCCAGTTGCAGCTTGACCCAGCCATACTGTAAAATCACAGCACTGGGTGGGAAATTTAGCTTTGCGGGCCATACCTAAGTGAGACATTCTTCCCGAGCAGCCGGGTGAGGCAGACAGGCCACACTTCACTACAGAGCTGACAAGAGAAAGCAGTAATTACATGAACACGAGATCTATTACCTGACCGTTGTTGTAAGATGGATCTAAGGTGTCATGTGGAGCGAGGCAGTCCATTAATTTTCCATTCCGCCGGCAGCCCAGGTGCACCAGATCTCTGCAGTGAGCATGGCAGGTGTACTTGCAATCTGAAAAACGCACACAGACACCAGAAAAAAAAAAAAAGAAATAGAAGTGGTGTTTAGAAATGAAGTTGCTGCAGGCAGAACCTAGGAGGGAGACACATCCTCATTTGCTACGTGACCTCAGAGAAACTACCACCTCTCGACTTGAGTCTCCCCATCCATACGTAAAGATAGTAATAGTTACATATTATTGGAGATGTAAATTCACTGGAGCAAATGTGACAGTGTGGCACACCTCCCAATGTCACACTGACGTGGCTGCAGTGATGCAGCTCGCTAGTTAGATCAGGGCTGCCATGGTGAGATGTTTTTGCAAAAGGTCTGTGTCACAAACTAGGTATTAGCTGTTATAATGTAAGCATGAAACGGGCTTCTCAGAAAAGACACAACATTCATGATTTAGAGATAAAAAAATTCTACCCACCTACAATTACTGCTACATGGTTTTATGTGTTTTAAGCTCTAGGTTCTCTGAAGAACATGCACATGAATATTGAAAATAGAATGAGAAGCTTATCTGAAGCTGTAATTAACCTGGTAAATCACAAAGTTGCCTTCAGGAACAATTCAGAAATTTCACTTGCTGGCTAGTGAAGTCAGCTAAGATGGCTATTAGAAATGCAAGTTCATGATAACAGAGGCAGATGGCCCCATCTCTAGTGAGAAATCAAATGATTCATACAGCCTCTAATCTCAAAGAGAGAATCACTTTAACAGTATTTGCAAAAACAACCTGTATTTGCTCTAAAGTCATGTTGCATTTGCTCTTTTTCTATGTAAGTTGGGCAGAGTTCATGATACCACCTTTGTCTAGCACTGAATGTCACATTCTATTTTTAGGTTTTAAATTGTTTATAATTTTGCCAAAGAGCAACCACTTGTACTTCAAGTTTCCATGCTGGGGAACATCATGCTGTTTGTTTTAGAACATTTCAGCTAAAACAATTCAGCCATTTCCAAGAATGAATTTTGGATGACATGCTTTCATTTTCCCTAACTAAACTACACTTGAAAATATTTTCTTGTTACAAAGCTTTATACTTTCCAGGTTTGTAGCAAAAGCTGAATTCTGGATGGGCTTTTTTTTGTTCCCTTATCAGCCTCTCAAAAATCTGTTTCCCTCATGTTTGATTAGATTCCCATTACAGATCCCGAAGAATAAATTCTTGAAGGTTCCCATTTCCAATCCATACTCATCACCAGTGTTATGGGGCAAGGCAGCAGAGTGTTCACTGAAATGCTACTCTTCTTGGCTAGGGACTGGATCTTTAATGCAAGACCCCTGTACCACTAGATTATCCAAAAGTAAAAATTATAATGTGGATGAAGTGTAAACATGCAATCACATTTTTGTGCCTGATACAGAATTTATACTATACTTGCATTAAGGGAAGATTAAATATATTCTATTTTGCACAAAGTCTGCCAATACAAATTTAACCAGTCAAAACTTTTCCAACACCAGTGACCAAGCAGAGTAAGTCCATCCTGGATCAGCACTCTGTATCAGATAACTAGGATGTTTCTGATCTTAAACCAGACTGACTATATAACAATAATATGTCTCAAGTCACAATCCTCTTGAGACATCAGCAAGTAGCTTCCAGCTAATTATGGGGCAAGAAGGACCCTCTTGCAGTATAAATCAAAACACCGAAAAAAGGCTCTAACTCTCTAAAACCATTACTGTATTTAATGCAGAATTTGGAAAACATGAAGCAAAATAGGCAGAAGACTACAGGGGGAAAAAAGGATGGTTAAGGCAGCTGTGTGGTGCCCAGGAGAAATGATAGCTGTCCCTGCACCCTTGTGTGATGCTGGCAAGTCGTGCCAGACTTTCTCCAGTTGCTGCCCAGTTTCTCCTGGGTGCCACGTTTGAGCTACTTCATCCGATTTGCAGGAAACATGGAGCATTCACAACTGCAACTGAAGTCAGGGAAAACTGTGCTTTTAACCCAAATGAGGTTTTTCAAGGGCTCTGTTTTATGCTTATGCAGCTGGGATTATTTTTCAGACGACTCATGCACCTCACAGAAGAGTTCTGGAGAAGAAAGGACACTTGCGTTTGTGGAGCCCTTGAGAATAATTTTGTATTTGAGAAGGGACCCCGTAAGATGTAGTTGGAAAGCCTCACCCATACCCGACAGGATTAAATAAAATTTGGAGCCATTGTTCATCAGGTAAGGGAGCAGAGCAGCTCCATGGGAAAACCAGGATGGGAGCACTTAATTAAAAATGACATTGTAGTGTATACACAAAAGAAGGTCAAATGAAAGTAATACTTAAATTCCTTATTTTTCTTAATTTCTGAGTTCTTTTCTTTGCAAGTTGAATTATCTTCTTCTTAAGAAAAAATGCTTATGAGATTGCACTGTACATCTACCCTTCTATTCTCCCCTGAACTGCCGAGAGAGCTGATCAATTTCAACCACAAATGGTCTAAAAGCTAATTAAGTAAGTTCATAATGAGTTTTATGAAAATTATCTCCTGGCTAAAGGAGGGAGACCCAAACTAGTATGCATACTCAGGGCAAGGCAGGCAAAACTCAGCCGTTACGCCATTGTCTGGTAACGTCTGGACAATCAGCTACCACACATCACCTCTGTGGTGAGGGAAATGGCGCACAAATCTGTAGGAAACCAGGCTTCACTAATTCCCCAACTTTCTATGATTACACAAACATATATACCAAGCATGCACCAATTCTAAAGATGCATTTTCACAAATAATATTAGGAAAAAATCTGTTAGCTAAACAGTGTTCTGAAACCGGATTACTAATTAAGTTAGGAAACATTATCTCTCAATGCTGTTTTGTTTGTCATTTATATTCATTTTAATTTGTGAGTCCATAATGTCATTTGTAAGACAAGCCCATAATTTCCACCTGGCTATTATAGGCATAATTGCAAAAAATGTAAAAGCTTCATCTTTGAAACTCTTTCTCTCATAAACTACATTTTAACATACTGATTATAAGTTTAATGAGTCAGACAAGAAAAAAGAATGATTTTCTTCTAGAACAGTAATACTTAAGCCTTTTTTCCTATGCGCTTTAGCTTTAAACACATTATTTTATTCCATTCATGGCATACAATATTTCACAAAGGTCCAGGTAGCATCAAATTAAAAATAATAACTTTTTCTGGTAATCCTTTACTGGACCACTCCCAAAATTGCCATGAGTCCAAGAAGTAGGGATTATTCTAGAAAGACTGCTTTGGTCATCTGACTGTGGATTGCCATATTCTTTCTGCTTGGAAAGCAATTAGAACCAGGTGTTGTTTCCTGATGTGGTCTGAAATGTATGCTGACCTTTGAATTGAAAGATCTGGGGTCTTTAACTGGGTGGTTGATAAAAGCATTCACTGACATTTAGAAAAGCTAACAGGTTTATTTTACTAATGCTCAGACTGTCCTGTACACTGAAGTTATTTATGAAAGTGATGCATCAATGCACACTGAGTATGCATAATCATCCTGCATCATTAGGAAATGCAAAGTAGGTATGCATTTATTAAACAAATAATATCCTTTAAAAATTTCATTGTCAACTACTGAGACATAATGTAACACCTTATTATTTATTATTCTATTGCAACAGTGGCTTGACTAGAGTAATAGAAAAAAATAACTTAGCAAATTTTACAATTACATTAAATCAAGACAACTCCTATCCTGCCTTCACAAGAGTGAACTGCAAGACTTCAATATATTCATTTTATGTGAATAGTCCCTACCTGATGTTTGGGTTTTCTTCACCTGAAACTTGATTTTGCATGACAGCTTGTAAATAGCTATTCCCATAATTGATTTGCTCCAGGGCAGTGCAACAGAAAGCAAGCAAGTGAACAGGCAGGCAACCCAACAGATGCTCCAACATCAGACCCTAGTAATTGAGCATTACTGGATCAGGCAGAGGCAGGCAGAGGCTCAACAGCAAACTCTCTCTGTCCTGCTGTGGTCTTCCCTGCCTAGGAAATGTGTGTGTTTGTTTCTGTGATGGCCCAGACAAATTTAACTTCCAAATGGATATGCAAAATGTATGTGGTGCCTGAGCAACTGAAGCACAAGGAAAGTTCAAAGCCAATTTTGTATTATGTTTGCATTGTTTATCAACTGCAGTAAGATTGAAGAAGTGCTTATTAGAAAGCGTGAGGAGGGTATACAACTTGGTCCTGCTACTGTTTGTGTTAGCAAGTTAGCAAGTAAAATCATCTTTACTTGAGAGCCTGTGGCTTGGTTCCCAGCAATCAGAAGAGAGATTACTGCTGTGCTTGCTGTACTGAAAGTATGCCTGTAAAGCTTCTTGGAAAAATATTCAAACTATGTAAGGTGCTTAATGCTTTAATTCTTAATCCCTTTTCAGCCAGCAGGTCACAAAAGGAAGGAGAATGAAGTTCAGCAATATTTCTCCTGCAAGACAGAATTGCATTGTATGTCTACAATACATTGACATCAACATCTCACATTTCGGTTTGTACTTAATATATGTTGTGCTGTTCTCCCTTTTGCTGATGCTCAAATGTCTACATTCTAGTTTGATGCTAAAGTTGCTACCAAGATCTTTTTTAGCAGTTTCACTAGAAGTTGTAGTGGAATGAGAAACCTATTTGGATAAACAGCCTTCAGAAAGCCTTAAGCACAGCTGCTAGGAGTTGGAAATCTGCTGTAACATCGGTTTTATTTCTATGCAATTCCCTTTATTTCTGATTATTTGTTTATTTATTAGTCTCACTTAGCATCAGTCTGAGATTAAAATGAAGTTCATTGTAACCATATTTCCAAATTAGTGAGTCATGGGTGATTTTTAAGGGATCACAATCATTACAGATGAGACAGACTTTCCGAGCTCCTTATGGCCATTCTTTTCCCTGAGGGATCTCTGTGCGCATTTTGTGCTCTTTCCCCGTTGTAGAGCTAGGCAAGGGTTAGATCAGACTGTAGTCCAGCAAAGCCCACATCTTCCAAAACCCTGTAAAGCTGTGCCTATCCACAAGTACCACTTAGCCACTTAAAGTCTTCTGATCCGCTGTTTCTCTGTAGACTCTGCTTTCAGCAGCTACACTGGCCATTGTCACAGCCACTGGCCATGAGACCCTATATGGGATACACACTTCCCATGGAGAGACTTTTCTACCATTTTCTCAAGCACAGAAAGACCATAGAACTGGCTTAACTTGCCTCCTAAGGAAATGCTCCAAGAAGCTTACTACAGGTATGTCTACAGGTATGTCTAAATAGAGAGTGAAACCATCTTGTTTCTGGAGTGGCACTGGAAAGTGCTGAATTAGACCAGAAGATGTAACCAGATGTGCCTTCTCCTTCAAGCAGATGAGTACTGTCTGCTGGAAAGCAAGTGGTCTCTCTCATTCAATTCCTGCTTCCTACAGCTGTTGTAACCCACTTGAAAATATCAGCAGGCAAGCATAGATAGAAACAGCAAAGGATGAAGACTTTCAAAGTGCTGGTGCTAAAACTAGGCTTCAAGATTTATAATTGAAACACCCACACAGAATTGGAATCATCATCAGAGGCAGTGACACTCACTGCTTACAGAGCACTCAAAAAAAATTTGGGTGCTCAATATCTTGGAAAAATGAAGCCATTATTATGCAAGTGCCATGGTTGGAAAGTTGCAGCCATTGTGTCAAATTTTCCACCGCCTGTTCCCCTCCTGCATGGGAAGCTATAAAATCAACTTCAGTTTCCTTCCTTATGCAACTACACGAACTGCCATGGGTACATCACAACAGATGAAGTATCCCTATTCATCCTTTACTTGCAGAATAATAACAAAGAACAGAATATCTGATATACTGCTTTTCAGAAACAGAAGTGATGTTCACTCTTAGAGAAGTACTATGCCAAACTTCAAAGATTATTAACATTTGTAGCATCTTAGTATCAAAAGACAAACTTCTGGACAAGCTCAAACACAAAAAGGAAGCCTACAGAGGGTGGAAGCAAGGACAGGTAGCCTGGGAGGAATACAGAGAGATTGTCCAAGCAGCCATGGATCAGGTTAGGAAAGCCAAAGCCCTGACAGAATTAAATCTGGCCAGGGACATCAAGGGCAACAAGAAAAGCTTCTACAGGTATGTAGGTGATAAAAGGAAGACTAGGGAAAATGTGGGCCCTCTCTGGAAGGAAACGGGAGACCTGGTTACTCAGGACATGGAGACGGCTGAGGTGCTCAATGACTTTTTTGCCTCAGTCTTCACCGGCAAGTGCTCCAGCCACACCGCCCAAGATGTAGAAGGCAAAAGCAGGGACTGGGGGAATGAAGAACCACCCACTGTAGGAGATCAGGTTCAAGACTATCTAAGGAACCTGAAGGTGCACAAGTCCATGGGTCCTGAGGGAACTGGCAGATGAAGTGGCTAAGCCACTATCCATCATATTTGAGAAGTCATAGCAATCTGTGGAAGTTCCCACTGACTGGAAAAGGGGAAACACAACCCCCATTTTTAAAAAGGTAAAAAAGGAAGACCTGGGGAACTACAGGCCAGTCAGTCTCACCTCTGTGCCCGGCAAGATCATGGAACAGATCCTCCTGGAAACTATGCTAGGGCACATGGATAATAGCCAACATGGCTTCACTAAGGGCAAATCGTGCCTGACAAATTTGGTGGCCTTCTACAACAGGGTTACTGCGTTGGTGGATAAGGGAAGAGCAATGGACATCATCTACCTGGACTTGTGCAAAGCGTTTGACACTGTCCCGCATAACATCCTTGTCTCTAAACTGGAGAGACATGGATTTGACAGATGGACCACTCGGTGGATAAGGAACTGGCTGGACGGTCGCACTCAAAGAGTTGTGGTCAACAGCTCGATGTCCAAGCGTAACCAGTGATGAGTGGCATTCCTCAGGTGTCAGCATTGGGACCAGTGCTGCTTAACATCTTTGTTGGCGACATGGACGGTGGGATTGAGTGCACCTTCAGCAAGTTTGCTGACGACACCAAGCTGTGTGGTGCAGTCGACACGCTGGAGGGCAGGGATGCCATCCAGAGGGACCTGGACAGGCTTGAGCGGTGGGTCTGTGTGAACCTCAGGAAGTTCAACAAGGCCAAGTGCAAGGTCCTGCACGTGGGTCAGGGCAATCCCAAGCATAAATATAGGCTGGGCAATGAGTGGATTGAGAGCAGCCCTGAGGAGAAGGACTTGGGGGGATTAGGGGATGAAAAACTGAATATGAGCCAGCAATGTGCGCCTGCAGCCCAGAAAGCCAATCATGTTCTGGGCTGCATCAAAAGAAGTGTGGCTAGCAGGCTGAGGGAGGTGATTCTGCCCCTCTACTCCACTCTTGTGACACCCCACCTGGAGTACTGTGTTCAGCTCCAGGGTCCCCAACATAAGAAAGACATGGACCTGCTCGAGTGGGTCCGGAGGAGGGCCACGAAGATGATCAGGGGGCTGGAGCACCTCCCTGATGAGGACAGGCTGAAGAGAGTTGGGGTTGTTCAGCCTGGAGAAGAGAAGGCTCTGGGGAGACCTGGAGACCTTATAGCAGCCTTCCAGTATTTAAAGGGGGCCTACAGGAAAGTTGGGGAGGGACTGTTCATCAGGGAGTGTAGTGATAGGATGAGGAGTAATGGTTTTAAACTAAAAAATGGTAGATTTAGATTAGATATTAGGAAACAATTCTTTACTGTGAGGGTGGTGAGGCACTGGAACATGTTGCCCAGAGAAGCTGTGGATGCCCCATCCCTGGCAGTGTTCAAGGCCAGGTTGCATGGGGCTTTGAGCAACCTGGTCTAGTGGAAGGTGTCCCTGCCCATGGCAGAGGGGTTGGAACTAGATGATCTTTAAGTTCCCTTCCAACCCAAACCATTCTATGATTCTACGATTCTATGAAAGCATGGTAGACTTGTAAAGCAGTAGGAGTACAGAAATCTATGACGCTTTGAACAGGAAGGCAAAAGAAGCAAATGAAAGTGGAAGGAGGTCAGCTGATAGAATAGCCTTCATTGTATAAATGCATTTTTTCTTCATTTTTGCTAAAATTCTCATCTTCTGTTTTCACACAGCTGGCAAATATAATTTGGATTACAATCTTCAATTAGTAAAAAGCAAAAAAAGCCCCTCAAACACTCATCTATCACTACATCTAATGTATTCACACATTTTACTAGTTAAATAATAGTCTATAAAATGTTATTTGTCACAAACCCCTAAAATTGAAGCCAAAAATCAAAGGAATATAATTACAGATAGGTGCTTAATCAGGAAGAGTTAAACCATGATCTACTGGTGACTTTAAAGAACTGCAGCTTTGTTAATACTAGTCCATGAAAAGTCATCAAATTATACACTGCACTTTATGTTTAATGCTGATTTAGTGAACAGAATAATTTTGAACAAAGTCATACTGAAAACCTAAAATGAGACCAGTTAATTGACTGTACCAATATTGTCCTTGATGGAAGAGGATGTACTGGGTATAGGAGCAGGTTTTATATTACAATATAAATCAAGTGCAGAAATGGCACTTTAAAACATGCTCAGTTCATTTGGTTTCTATGAGGAGAAAAAGTTACATGTCTACGTATGACACAAAAGTTACTTCCAAGTTTAAATGACTATTTGGAAATAAAGGTATTTCTGCAAATTCATATCTGAGACTGTTGCTTGACTTATATCTTTCTGACCTCAGATCAACAGAAATAAGAACTACTCTGGCTCCTGACTAGAGAATCAGAATTTCAAAGCTCCTCTTCAGAAGAGCAGGAAATTGTTAAGACAGTCAAAGTTTGGTTCCCATCCTGCATTCCCACCAAGCCAAAAAGGGCACCCCTGGAAGTTTTTGTACTTTTGAATCATAAGAAATGATTAATACACATTTACGCTGATTTTTCAAAGATCTCCATACTAGCAG
Source organism: Buteo buteo (assembly GCF_964188355.1). Classification (NCBI taxonomy): domain Eukaryota; kingdom Metazoa; phylum Chordata; class Aves; order Accipitriformes; family Accipitridae; genus Buteo; species Buteo buteo. The sequence continues at coordinate 16,950,090 of NC_134196.1, forward strand.
TTGTCATTTCTTTCTGGCTGCTAAGTTTTTCAACCCTGCATCCTAGCATTGTGCAACCCCAAACATTTACATACACACCAGATAAAACTGAAACTCTGCCAGGCTTGCAAGCCCATCTGTAACTGCCACAGCCCCACTCAGGGTCAGGAACCCTGGCCTGGGAACAGGATAAACGCCTGTAACAGGCTCTATTAGGAGCTGCTCATGGTGACTGAGATAAAATTAACCAGAGTGCCTAAGGCACAGACCTGCAAAATCATGTATTTGCATATATTTGGACCTCAACAGAAGGCAGGTGCTTTAACTCTAATAGAACAGTCCAGGACCCAACCCAAGCTGGGTTTTTGTCTCCAAAACATCTTACCAAGCTAGAGTTTGGGTACTGCACAAAAAATAATGCTATATTACTCATCAGTTTAAGATTCAGAGTTTTTAGATAACAGTTTATCTATCATCTAGGCAGGCAACAACCTGACTTTGCCACATCCAGAGGACATTACATTTGCAAAACAGGAGGAAGCGATCAGCCTTTTGGTGAGAAGAAAATTCCTTCTCGAGTGAATCACTGACCGAGAACTCCAGGAAGGCACGAAGGAGAAGATTAGTTATAAAAATCAGCAACCTCCATGAGCCTGGGACTAATGACCCTGCTGCCTGGGAACACTGGGACCACATCTGTGATCACACGCACCAGATAGTAAATAATTGGTTAATAAATAAATTTAGCTTCCCAACGGCAAAACAGGATGGAATGACAGGCATTTTAGACTGAACAGCCTAAACCAGGGGGGGTTTTTTCAGTTTCTGCTGCTGGTACCTTTATAAACCTCTACAATCCTGTAGTCTATTTTGGAGCTTTTCAATACTTATTTTTGTACGAGCTTATCTTAACCTGGTTTGTGCCAGAGAGTTTGCTAGACAGCTGGTAAACACCAAGACTCATGTGTTCTGTGGACATGGTCACCCTTAGCCGGGGGGTTAGTGAGACAGGCTCACCAGGACTGACACACCAGGGCAGCTCACCCTCCTACCCGAGAAGTGGAAGGAGACATTGCCATCTAGCTGCACGTTGAAGAACTGGGATGTAGGAGTTCGCATGGATGAAGCATCTTCGAGAGACCACTGTAGCCAGGTGAGCTTGCTGGCAGCCACCACAGAGAAGGTCCCTGACCGCTGAGGGAGGATTGTCCACTCTTCATGCCAGAGACTGTAAAAATCATGCGTGAGGAAGGGTTAATGCCTATCTTCAGCTACTAAAATCTACCCTGGTTCTCAGATGCTTAGATGTCTCTGAGCACCTGGCCCTACATGACATAGGAACATAAATCCCATTGATTTGCTCTGGAGCTATTACAGAATTAAAGTCAATTTAATCTGTTTGTAAAGCTCATTTGTATTTTTATCAACATGACAACAGGCTCAGGTCTTCTCCGTCCTTCCACTGCTTGCCAACAGGCTCCAGCTAAGACTTGTCAGAGGAGACTCTTGCACAAACCTGGGATCCTACACAACCAGCCTATAAACAGGCCAATGCTCCTGAAAACTACTACACCTCTTCTGGGCAGATAACGCTTTGTGTGCAGTCCTGTTTACAGTCACCACTCCCGCAGAAACAGAACACCCAGTGTTTGACAGAGCACCCTGAAACAACCACAAAATCTGTTTGCAAACAAGGCTGAAAATATTTACTTCATTCAATCGAAGTAAGGGTTAAAACATAAAGTTGCAATAGTGGAAACACTTTAAAAAGAAAAACACAAGACAAGAAAATACATGTTTATATTATATTTACTTCTCACAATCTCCTTTATCTGTTTCAGCATCTCAGGTAGCTGGATAGCCGGGCTGCATCCCCTCCTGAGGCTACCCCAGGACTATCGTGCTTTTGGGAGCTCTTAGATCTGCCTGTTTCTGGGAGGCAGACTGAGGGGTACAGGGCTGAGTTCTCCTTCCCCAGCCTGAAATGTCTCCTCCCTGGAAGGGAGTTAACTGGGCACGGGAACACCACACAGTAATGCCAGCCTGTGAAGGAGAGGAGATACTTCATTTCTCCTTCCTCCTTAGGTTCTCTTGATATACACACACCTACAGCATTCTTTAGTTAGTTTAACTTCCAGGCTACAGCTTTAAGCTGACTCTGCTTGTACAGCCTTCTGAAAAAATGGTCTGAATTGCAATGCATACCTTGAGAAAGAAGCTCCTCAGGCTGATAACATTCCTTCTGCCCTGAGCTTTGAGACCAAACATGAAATGATGAAACCAGGAAAGGGGGGTTCAATTAAGCAAGCTTCTCCTCCTCATGTTCCTGGCTAGTTTTCTGAGGTCCCCTTCTAGGGACACTGTCACACTCTGCCAAAAACCTTAAGATAACCTTAAGATTTAGTAGATTTTTTTAAACACCCTGTAGCACTGCAATTCCTGCTGCCTTCCAAAGCTCAATACATGAAAACGGCAAGACCTGGTAAGACTCAACTTGTTAATAAATGCAAAGACTAGCAAATCATACCCACGCTTCGCAGCAAATGCAAAAGGAATGACTAAGCGCTCAGCTCCCACTAGCACCTTTCCAGAGACAAGACCTCAGCCAGCAGACAGAGCCTACAGCTCCTAGTTCTCCACGCCAGATAGGGGTGAGGAGGACAAATTCCTCTGTCCAGTACTTCAAACAAGGGATTAGAAACAAAACTCAGCAGATATCTTTATATGTATCACCTTGTCTGTCGTTTCATGACAGACTTCAGAGAGTGCTTTTGTACTGCTGACACAGCGAACCACGCACCCATCACATACAGACTCATGGGAGAAAACACCAGCAAAAATCTGAAGGACCTGGAGAGTGACAGGCTTTACTGACCATGTGTGGCAGTGACAAAACCAAGGTACCACAAAGCAGCTGTACTTCTTCAGTTCAAGAGCAAAAGGATTACGTTTCTGGAAGAGAAAACAAACCTTATTCTCTGTTTCTGATGTTAACAAACTGCAGTGAAGTTACGCCACAAAAAAGAAAAAAGTGCCCTGTAGATAAAATCCTAGATTCAACCTGCCCTGGAAAGCAACTTACAATAATTTATTTACATTTCATTGCCCATAGAATTAGTAATTCTTCCTTTTATGCTTCTTTGTGTAAGACTGCAGCAGTCATTAGATATCTCTACAAATCACCGAGCAGCACGGGGGAAAAGCACAGGGCTGAGCCCCTGGCCAGCGGCCGGCTCACAGCCCTCAGAGCCGGGCTGAAAGCAGGCAGAGGGAGGGACGCCAGAGGCTGCCCACCAAGCGCTGGCTGCTTCTCTCTGCCTTTTCTCACCTGCTCCGTAAGTCCAAGCAGCCGGAGAGGAGCCGTGGTGCTGCACTGAGCTACACTTGCAGCAGCGACGTGGCAGCAGAGTGGCTACGATGGTAACATAGGAGGTACAGCTCCGTTCCTTGGACAAATCTGCCCACTGGCATTTGGACCCTAGCTACTAACCTAATCCACCAGACCCAGTATGTTCTACCAATTGCTTAAAAGCAGCCCAGGTTGTCTTCAAATTAAATTAAGTTTTCATTCAGAAAACACAAAATGCAGCAGCTCAGAGCACATGCTGAATTCCTGACTTCTGAGGGAACAGAGCCTGAACGAGGACAGGGACGCAGGTGCACCAGCTCCTCACGCCTGGTTTTCCTTTTGTGGCAGCTTCAGAAAATGCATTTGAAATCCACCTTTGAGAAAATTAAAGGCATCAGATGTTACATTCAGTAAACACCTGGCTTGGGAACACATGGCTGCATACACTTCTGCACTGCAAATGTGAGGGAAAGTAACAGAAGAATTTCTGTTTAAAAAGTCAAAAATTGTTCCAAAGTATTTACACAGTTCCACTATGTGTCACACTGATATTCTGGGACTTCCACTTGCTCTGACTGTTAGCCTCTTTCCAACATTAAAAACCTAAAAAAATGGGGAGAAAAACCCTTTCATGTTAAAAAAAAGTGAGCTCTATCTTCTGTACGCAAATCCAATAAAAATACTGCTTTTTGAAAGTGTTTACTCCAGTGCCCTCTATTGCTGAACTCCCAAAACAGCCAGCATAAAGTTAACTCACAAATCAGCACTTTCTTTTGTTTTTTCTTTAGAAGAAACCTGACCAAAAAGTAAGAACTGGAAAGGAAAGTATGGTTTAGGTGTAGCTGCCTGCACTGTTGAGGAGCTGTGAGCTCCTGACCAGACCTGAGTTAATAAACTCCCTATTCTTGCTGGAATTAATAGCGGACAAGAGGTACCACTTTCAGTTTGTGGAGGGGATGGATTATCGAAAAGCCATCCTGAGTGCTCAGAGAGGACCTGATATACCTGCTTTACCCAGCCACAATATTGGGAGTTCATTCTGAATTGCTGCTGAAGGATCAATGATCACTCTATTAGGGGAGATAAAAACAGTGATTATATCCTATCAGGACAGAGGACAGACCTTTAGCTGACAGTTCACATGAAATTTAAAAACTTGAAATTTCTGCCAAACAAAAGCTGCAGTCTGTTACGTTTAAATGTGAGATAAGAAAAAAGTTGACTCAAACCCATCAAATTAAATGAAACTCAATACAAAAATAGTTGTGCTTGTGCAGAGTGTTCTGTATTGATCAACCCTAATGCGGAGTACAGCTCAATTCTGAGCATACTTTTGCATGCTGCATCCACACTCAGTCTTTGTTTACATATCAGGCTCTAATGTTACATTACCTCTTTAAAACAGGTAATTCCACACTACTAATTTATTAATGTTTCTCTTCATAAACGACCAATCCACAGCTTTTATTTCAGACGTTATAAGTCACCATTCCCACCCTGATAGCAGACCTTGAAGCAGATATATTGGGGAGGTGCTTAGTTTAATGCATACAGTTGGTCATCTTTTCTTTGTCTTGTCTTCCTACAAATGCCCAGGGCAGCAAAGAGATGCAGTGGAGAGACACAGCATCATCCAACAGCTATTGTTTGACATTGGCAAATGAAAGAAAAAATGTGGCAGCAGAAAAACAGAAAGTAAAATTAATGTTCCAAAGTACTTCAGAAGAACAAGCCCACAATTGGCATAGTACTAGCAATTCCTGGTGATACTGACATCTCTCATCTGTTGTGGACATTCACTTTGGTAATCCAGACCCAAGCAGCAATTGGGCCTGTGAGATGACGTTCAGTCTCTGAACAGATTTTTTGTCTTACATTTATTACAGGCTTAGGAAAATCTTAATAACTCTCTGGGTACAAATCAGGATTTTCCTTTGGAAGGGAGGCAGAGTAGGCAAAGAGATTTGTCTTGTCTCATTTAAAACTGGTAGAGCCAAGGAAAAAGGAATTTAGTGGGATGCCACATTTGTCTCATCTAATTATCTGAGAAATGGAGTAAAATAACACATGATGCAATTTGAAAAAGCTACATGACTGGTCAGAGCTGTGAATGATAACCACTATAGAGAAAAACATACCATGGATTATCTGGACACTAAGAGAATGCATCTGCCTTGGCAAAATACAAACTCACAAGTAACAGAAAAGTTAAACAGTTATTTAATGGGTGGAGAATTACACAGAAATCAACAATAGTGAGAGAGGCTTTCATATTCCTTAGCCTTTATCAGTATTGCACTTGAAAAACACAAGAACAGATGGACTCGGTTAGATCAAAGATCTGTCTAGGCCAGTAGCCTGTCTTGGGAAGAGCCTGCCAGCAGACATTTAGGGAACACATATAAAGAAAAAAAGTAATTTTGTGTGATATTTCCCCCTTATGCCTTTCTACTCTCTGGCAATCTGCAACTTAAAACAAACAAATGAGCCAGAGGCTGTATCTGCATCTTTTTATTTAATATCCCTTGATGGCTCTTTCCTCCATGAATTTATCTAATCCCTGCTTGAATACATTTATACTCCTAGTCTCCTAAACATCCTGTGTCAGTCAGTTCCACAACTGAATTACGTGCATGCATATGTGAAAGCGTAGTTTGTTTTAAGCTCCTTGTTTGGCCATTTCATGGTGTGGCCCTAACTTTCATGCTATGAGAAATGCTAAATAACTATGCTGTTTTCAATTCTCCACACTCCTCTTATTAGTACAGAAGCATATTCTCTTGCAGCTGCCTCTTACCAAGCGGAAAAGCCCTGGTCTGTAGGATGAGGAGTTTGCTAATCTCTTTGATAATCCAAAGACTTCTCTTGTATCTTCAAATACTACTACACCCTTTTTAAGAGGGTGGGGTGATCAAACTGCTTCATATGACATGTGGGCACAGCACGGTTATCTGGGTTTTCCCTTTATTTCTTTCATAATATTTCCATATATTCAGTCCCCTTTTAGCTTGAACACTGAGAAAAGTCTCTTCAGAGAACCATCCACATGATTAATTCTGTTTTCCAAGTGATAAAAACTAAATTAGAAGCCACTGCTCTATGTGTGCAGTCAGCATTTTCCCCATACAGTTTAGTTCGTATTTATCAACACTAAATTATGTTTTACTGCCCAGTCACTCAGTATGATGTTTCTTCTACAGCCTTCTACAATTAACTTTAAACTACCTTGATGACCTGTTAACACTGACATCCCGCACCCACTTTCTTTTTCATTTTGTTAATAAATGCTTTTTTATCACAGATGCCGGCACAGCTTCCTTTAGAACTAGGTAAATGCACTTTTAAGCAAATCATACAATTAATTATATATATATATATACTTAAAATGAAAAGAGAAAGGAAAAGCACATATAGAGATGTTTTTGAAAAGGAGACTAGAAATTAAAATCATGCTTTCACAACACACAAGATCTTTAAATGGCACACTTCCATTAATAATCTATGTATTCTTAAATGAACATTGGCACAAGCTATTAAATTATGATTAAGAACAGTCAAATCAAATGGGCTGAAACGTCCAAAGTAGATGAACAAATATGAACTGAAAGGACTGCACCCAGTCCTAATGCAGGCAGAAAACCTGTACGTATGGTCTGATGGTAAAAGGCCATCAACTCCTACCTGCTTCCAATCTGCTGCAGTATCCTACCCATCTGCAGCACTATATAAATCATAGCCATGAACCAGACGTTCAGGAAATAAACAGATAAAACAGTCTGAAAAAGTTGGATCAGAAGTCTTGGTTACCCACCCAAGCAGGTCCCAGTGAGATGCGACCTTGAGTTGCTGGATCCATGCTCCAGAACAGCCACTTGCAGTCATAAGCTTACCTTGTCTGCTGCCACATTAGGTATAAATATAACTGATTTACATCCAAGCTGGTTTCCACTGACACAGTGTCCTTCTGCTCCCTCTCCCAAACACAGCTAATTAAGCCTTCAAATGATATGCCCTTGGAGGTAGCCATCTTGTCCACCATCCGAGCCTGAATGCTCCAGAGCCACAGCTCCCAAATGCCCTTACACTCCATTTATCCTCTGTGTTGGGCCAAAACTCTCTCCATCATTCCCAGAGATGGGCGCTCTCCTTCTGACTGCCCCTCTGCAAGCTCTGCAAGCCCTCGCTTGGCCTGATGTACCCATCACACCACAGAGCATTGCTCCTATGCACAGTGCAGCTGATTCTCAGAAGAGAACTGGAGCCTCAGTGAACCGTGGGGATGGCCAGGTGAACTTTTTTTTCACTAAAAGCACAGGAGACGTATAGGTGCTCACTGGACAGTTGCAGGGGTCTGCGCAGGAGACACGGACCAGACTATGGGGGCTGTAGACGTGTGACATGCCACTGGCCCGAGGGAGCAGGGGAGGCAGTGGCTTTCACCCACTGGGTTTTGACAAGAACACAGAAATACAGTGACTTTATCTGTTCATTAAATATCCAGCTACATAGTCTCACAAATGCTAGGTATGCTACCTCTACATACCCAAACTATTCCCAGAATAATCTGATTCAAGAGGTCACATAAGGACAGAGGCGCTTACAGCATACGCCGTCACATGTTAGCTGGTCAAATATGAAACTAAGAAATGAATTCACAAATATTTTAAACTAAGCCGCTCTAAATTGACATATGACACTAAAATTATGTTAGCCCTTCCCATAAGTGTTATAGATTTATTTTGTCAGCTGCATATATTCTGGAGAGAGAGTTCAAAGGTTGACTTTTCTCTTTGGTCAGTTAAACCTTTACATGTGAATTCTTTTAGGAGGTAGCAAGTTTAAGGGTTATCATCATACCTCTGTACAGGTTTCCATTTATTTTGCATGACACATATTCTTACATAATCATGATTTTACAGTGGACACTTGACCATTCTGATCAAAAATCCTTCAGAATCAATAAAAATACTCTAACTTTAGAAAAGGACTAAAGTGGTAACACATTAGAGCAGAAAAGTTGCAAAAAAAACTCCAATCAAGAGTGAAGGATAAAAATCAACCTCAGGCTGTGTGAAATACAGTTAGTTTAAGATTTTGTCAATAAATTCTCACTTTCTGCCCTCTGAAAGAGCCTTCCTACGTACTGGTAGGACAGTAGCTCAAACTGCTGAGAACCCTCCCCAGCCAAGAGCTGAGAATAAAGCTCTTCATGAGCCGGTAGGATTTGGCAAGAAACACGACTACACAAAATCACCCACCTCAGACTGACTTAATTTGCTGTATTTATTTATTTATTGTAATGGCTTCAGAGCAAGCAGGGTTTGCCACCAGGGCAGTTTTGTCAAAGTAAAAAAAATGACAGCAAGCACTGTGCTTTTCATGTTTGCCACAGGATATTATGGGGTGCTTTTCTGAACAGGTCTAAAATCTGTTTTTCTCCTGTATAAGCCTGAAAAATATCATAAAGGTTTAAATCAATGCAGATCACAAGATCATCTCTGCCAGGGGTGAGCATTAGTTGCTTTGGAAGAAACTGCGAGAAACAATAACAGTTGTAGGATCTGAGCCACAAAATTATCTCAAACCAATCCCTAATTGTTAAAAATTACCTTAAACCCTGAAGCAAGAAGACTTATGTCTCTTTCAAAGCTTTTCTTGTAGCTTCAGTTGTCATAATATTGAATATTCTTATTCTTCCAGACCCTCTTTAAATCTTGTTAGATTCCTGACCTCAGCAGCATCCTCTGGTAATGAGTTCTGCAATTTAATTACATGCTGAATAGAAAATAATAAAAAAATTTCCTTTTATTGGCTTTACATTTGTCACTCATAATCTTATTGCTCTGCTATAAGACAGAGAAAATAGTAGGTACTTGTGTATTTTGATTTTTTTGATCATTGTTTTCTACAGTGTTATCATGGCCCTCTATGATATTTTTTTCTAATTCCTTTGTGTTTCAATACGCCTCCCTGTGTGTAGGTACTTTATCATGATAAAATTTCTAGTCACATGATGTGTCAACACAAGTTCTATGAAGATGTTGTAGGAAAAAGTCCAAATGTATTTCAAAGAAATTAAGGCTCCAGAACCCTAAATACTACATCCCTCAGTTTAAGCCTCTTACAAAATGTTATATACCCTTGATTAAACTAATAGGACTTAAAGCATTATCAGCTACATTTAGCATATTCCGAACCTTTCAAAGATATTTTTTAGACCTCCAGTAAGTAATTTAATCAAAACCAGTTACTGAAGAGCACCCTTGAATTTTCTTCCTTCTTCTAGAGCTTAGAAAGGAGCATGTTAGCTGTAGGCAATAGTCTGTGGCCAACAATCCCAAAGTATCCATCCAAGGACAGGCTGGAAAACTAAGGATTTTTAGGAACAGCAACCTAATTATGCTTTGATAGCTCTTTCTAAAATGGCATCAAATGCAACTTCCTGAACACAGTGACCTACAACAGTACTAAATTCATTGTCATCCTTAAAAACTAATTTTGTGCTTCAGCAGATTTTGTTTCTGGGTCAGGCAGAGAGGACAAGTCATCCTGAGACATGGAGTGACAGAAGCAGAACGAAAGCAACAAATCTGAGGGTACTACACAGAGGCACAGTGCCCATCTCTTGGTTCAAATGATGTATGATATCTATCACACGAAATCTATAACAAAGCACATTAGAGAATGTAATCTCTACTATTCCTAACATGTCCAAATCATGAAAGTTTCTCTTTTGTTGTTAAAACATTAATTTATTTGTTAAAGCATAAGTGGCTAAAAACTATCAGTAAGTATTACTGAAAGCATTAATTATCTGCTGGGTTATTCATCTGTGGAACAAGCCTAGTGACGCAGAATTGTTCTGCCAGCTCATCCTGACCAAACCAAAAATTCTATTAGTGCCAATACTGGAGCAAAACCTGGCAGAAAGACAGAGGCAGAGATAAAGCTGAAAACTCTAGTATGCTGGAGGCAAGGGTAAATCTCTTTGTGTACCAAGGTAACTAGATGGCCAGTACTGCTCAGACTACGCTTATGTGTTGGAGAACTCTCTCAGGACAGAAGGCAACTTGGTTAAAAGTTACCAAAATGTGGTGTTTCATAGTTAAGGAAAACTCTGGCTACTCAAGAAAAAGGCAGAAATGTTCATGGACTTCAGTGTAGCTAAGGTTTCATGCCACTTGCTGTCTTTGTAAAGACTAAAGAGCAATCACCAGTGCAAACAGGAGCTGTATCCCCTCCCCTGTGAGAGGAGCACCAGGGCTTCAGCTTCCAGTTTATTACAGACGTACTTGATGAGATTGGCTTCTGTAAAGTTATGAGAAGTTTGAGTTGGATTTTCACACAGATTTTTTCTGCTCAGATGCAACCTTCTGCTAAAATGTGACATTTCCACCAAAAAAAGGTGATAATCACCTCATTGCACAAGTAGAAAAGGACATGTAGGGCACTTCTGACACTATTCACAAATTCAGTTCAAAACAGATGCTAATACATACATTAAAATGATGGTAGAAAGGCAAATCTTATTCAAACCACTAGATGTAGAGGGAGATGGGAGGAAAACCACAAGTATTATTTTTAACACACTCAAAGTTCATGTTGTTTCTTGTTACAAGTCATAGATGCAATTATTCTTTTGTAGTACTGAAGGAATAGATAACTGGCATGTAAACGTTTTCCATGTGTGTAACTCAGCTAGCAATTAAAGCTCTCAATAACATTTATTGATGCTTTTTAGCCACTTATGCTTTTACAGTAACAAAAGAGACACAGGAATGATCTGATGTATTATGAGGATTCATGATGATCTGATGTATTAGGAGGACTTGAGATTACCAATATTCAAACAGAGGTTAATCAAAGCTCTAATTTTAGTCAAGGGAAGTTTTGCCACAGACTTCAGTGAGCTGGGATTTCCCTCTGGATGTTTGAAACTCATGGACTCCTTCGCATGGGAAGAAGTCAAATGTCATTTAGACATGTGGCCCAACAATGTTTCTGTGACAGATTTCGGATGGTACAATTTATCCTTCCCCTCTTAAGAGTCACAAATCTGTTATTTGAAGTACAACACTAAATTGCTTAACTGCAGAACTGACCCCAAATCCCATCCCATACAAATAAAAATTTGGTATTAATGTTGTAATATTTGCAGAATTGACAAGTTCACCATTTTGGTCAAAAGAGTCCTCACCAAAAGAAAACTGATCTTGTACAATTAGTCCTTTAAGAAGAACAGAAAGAACTCAGCTTCCTAAGCTATGGCAGTGCATGTTCCTCCAAACCCCTGAGAATATGCCTCAGCCTCAGCTTTAACTAACATGTGAGCTGAGCGGTACCGCATTTCAGCTGATAAAATGGAAGTGAAGGACAGTGCATCACTGCTGAACACAAGCCCTCTCTAAGCTGCTCATTGCTTTGTGTGAACACTGGTATAATGAGTTAAGGTTTTTAGTCAGTTCAATCTTCACATAGCCTTCTAGATCAATTAACAGGTTAAGGCAATTCCAAATAATTTTCTGGCAGGTATTTGAGTCATACTAGAGCTCCTATATACATACCTAAGGGAGAAAGGTCTACAAAAACAAGACACCAAGTATCACTGACATGAATATTAAAAAGAATAAATTATACAGCTGCAAGAGAATTCTTCAGCTGAGCAAGCCTAATGAACTTTCTATTGAATTTCCAGAATATTTTTACAGTTTTGCCTAATGAGCCTCAGTGAATGGAAAAATGCAAACAATGCTGGCCTGGAAAGTTAACCAGCTGAATGGAAATAAATTATTTTTCCCTTTCAATTTCTTTTTAGCAGGAAAAAATGTCTTAAGAAACATAGCTGCAGACTCACCAGCAGACTTCCAGAGAAGTTTTACTGTCCTCCTCCTCGAACTGCTCAATGATTTAGGAAACCAGTAAAAAAACCGTGCTATCCTCCTGATGGTTTTCCTCAAGTCATTTCTTACTGCCATAGCTGAAAGGGCTCCACAGCTACACCAGGAACAACAGACACACGTATCCAGACGGAGAGAGGAAAGCCCATGAATACCCACAGAGAGTGCGCTTGCTCTGAGCTCAGCGTCAGCCAGCACGTCTCAGGACCACCTGTTAGTCCTAAATCCCCTCCCTCCCCGTCACTCCGCTCCGAGCCCTCCAGACCTCCCTCTTTATTCAAGAAGCAGCTATATTAATAGATGCTTCGGCTAAAGAAAGACCAATGCTTCGGAGTCTTAACCTGGTACTGTGTTTCCAATGATGTTAAAACAAGACGTTTTCCACAGACAGGTTTTGAAGGGCTCATTTGTTCACCTCTAGCTAGCTTTTCTAGGCTGTAAACAAAAAAACCCCACAACTGATAGGGACAAGTCCCCTTTCAAAAGCCCTTGATTTAAATCAACAGGATTTTCTCTAGAAAGAGTGTTTCTCAAAGACCTTCTTATGAAGGCTCTTAGCAGTAAATTTAACAGAGATTTCTATATATAGACAGGGTGTTAAAAATGCAACTTTACTCTTAATGGATTTTAAGGCAAGCATAAGAGTCAAATTATTCACTCCCACAGTTCACTTAAGAATCAAGCGTCTATCAACATACCGCTATCCAAAGAAATTAACAGCATCTCAGTACTTAGAGTACACATGCTTCAAGCATGACACATATTAAATTGTAAATCTAGAGATGGTATGAACTAATATGTGCCCCCACAATATTTATAACAAATTGTAGCATACGTTTTGTAACAGCAAGACTATTTAACCATTTCCCAAACTTAGTATGATTTCCTCAATTATGTCACACGTTTCTCTTCAGCTTCCCACATTCAATTTGATTTTTTTCTACAGCTAGATCTGAATGGTAGAAAACACTGAAAATCAAGATTAATGTAATTATAAAACAAAGATCCTTTTATATCAACCTTTAAACTACAGAAAGTAAGGGCTTTGTTACGTCAGCTATGTTCACAGCATGCAGTTAATAACTCTTCTAGGATTCACAATGTATTTTTCTATGCTAAAATATGTGAACTATTTAAACCCATTTTATACATCCAACATTTTTAACATACTGCTGCTTCTCAGGACCAAGCTCAATAGATTGCATTTCCTCTGGTCAGTATGTCTCTGAAAACAAATAAACATTTCCATTTGTACCGTATCTGCCACAATTCTTCAGCCAGTGTCAATGAAAGAGCAGAAGGCAGGACTCAGGCCACCAGACTTGTCTCTTGTTCGAGCTCCACCCTGTCATACCAGCAGGAATTTAGTAGCAAAGTGACAGTTTTAGCACAAGTAGGAGGTCTGACACCCAATTCAGCACATGCAAGGAGCAGAGTTAAAGGCCCAACAGCTAACTTGCTTCTTTCAGGAAACAGCATGGGTTTGAATGTTTAAGAGCGGCTGCTAAATACCAAATCAAACAATGCCTTTTTTTCCCTGAAATTTATACATATAAAAATTTAATGAAAATCAAAGTGGCATAAAAAACCACCCCATACTATTTCAGACCATAAATGAATATATGTTAACATGACTAGTTTTATAAGTTCATAAAGAATCCATATAGATATGTCTAATCTTTAGCAGGATGTGAAAGCCACAGGAATATTTTTGCCACTTAACAGAAAACGCTGATACAATATTTTTGTTATACTGGTATTTTAAGATGCTTTAAAAATATTCAGAAAACACAACAGAATACAACAATATAAAGGGGTAAACTGACTTTGCTGATGAGAATAAGAAACCTGTGGTGGCTTACACCTTACAGTGTTCAGTGCCTTACTGGAACAAAAAATAGGCAAGAGCATGAAATGTTGCATATTACTTCAAGGCAAACAGAACACTATGCAAAAAAAGTCAGCTGGATGAATCTGACAATTATGCTATGCAACAAACCATCTAATACAGATGAGAACAGACCTGAATTCAAGCTGAACTGAACAGCAGTGGTAGTTAGCCTTGCAATAATTTCATGACTCCTCCATCACTTTACATTTCTAGGCCCTACTTAGGCCAAAATGTAGAGCTAGTGGATGACAGCCTGCCCTGCACAGCTTACGGATAAGGGGTCTGTGATGATGACGGGGGTTCCTCTCGACCTGAACTGTTAGCTTTAGAGTATGAGCCACAGTGCTCTGCACAGCAATGAACCGCTGTCAGCCTGCATCAGCTGCATCAGCTGGGCTACAGAGAGTTCACACAGCCCCTCCTAAGACAACTCTGATTGCTTACATTACACTGAAGCATTACTAAAGTTAAGAATTCTCTGTATTAAAAAGGCACTACACAGGGCTACATATGTACCTGTCAATCTACTCTGACGAATAGACAGCGCACGGAGATGCTTTCCAAGGAGGACGGAAGGACCCGAAATGTGAGCAGAGTCACACTCGTGATCCCTGCCTCCCTTTAAGGAAAAAAGCCATGTAAGGCTTTTTCCTGCAGCAGATTTCAACCCCCAGGTCATACTCTGCTCATCGAGGCAGGGTGCTGGAGGAGGGGAGGAAACGACTGCTGCCCGCGCTGCCGTCCCACCTGCCTGGGAAGGGAGGTGAGCAGCTGTCCCTTCTGCTCTGGGGGCAGCCTCTGACCCCCTACCTCCCCGCAACGGTGCAAAGGTCAGATTGCAGCAGGCCTCCGCGAAGGGCAGAAACGGCACACGCAGACTCCACGTGCGTGCTGCCCACCCCACGTGCTCTCCAGCCATGGGCCAGGACGTGTGGCAAGTCACCACCTTGGTAGGAGAGCCGGGCACACCACACTGCTCTCAGCATCTGCCCCAGAACACGCTTGCCACGTGGAAACCCGTGCACACCAGCTGGAAAGCAAAGGGGTGCTCATGAAACATCCAGTGGTTTAGACACGTCACCGTCTACCGCGACCTACTGAGCTAGGCAGACCAGAGCTACACAACGACCCCGTGGTTGCCTTACTGTAGCTCTCCCGCGCCCACTGCCAGAGCTGAAAAAAACCAAACAAAAAAACAAACAAACCCTCACTGTTACGTAAAATACTCTGAAACGACGAACTGTAAACAACCAGCAGTGTCTGACTGGGAATATTCTCTTGGAGTGTGCTGAGTTTATATAGTTCTAAAGCAAATTCTTTGCTGATAAGCGTTTGTTAGAGCAACGCAGCAGTGCTGAGGTACCATAAAAATGAAGTCTAACAATGAGGAGGAGCACCAGCAGTGGTATCAGCTGGGGGGCAAATGCAGAATTTTCTCTGCTCAGGGGCAGAAGAGCATCTTTTCTCAGTGAGGAGTTACTGCCATTTCCACTCCTCCCAGCTCCTAGTTAGCAAATGACTGGGATGAGCAAAGGATTTCATTTGCTTTGACTTAACTGGAACTTCTCCATTTAGTCTGGTTTCAGGAACAAAGATCCCCACATACCTATTCACAGTGTGAACTCTGTATAGGAAAAGCTAAATGTATTAAGGAATATCTGCTTGCCTGCATTAGCAAATATCCCTATTAGCCAAGTTTTTGCTTTCTTTGCAGACAATAATGTACTGGGAAAACAAGGTTGTCCTTCCAACCCGTCACAGTGTGGGTATGTGACACTATGCTATATGCCACACTGACAGGCAGAGTTCAATGTGGAGAGGTATGCACAAGCCAGTCTTCACAAGGGTATTTTCCATATAGATGGAGCTTGAACTTTCAGAAAAGGAGGAAGAGACTTCAGACCTCCGTGGGCTGTTTCCCTTCACTTTTTGCCTGACAGAGATCTGAAATGGACTAAAAGATTTTAGCAATCCAGAACTGGGTTATGCAGAGAAACACTGTGTCTATGCACCAGACAGAACTGAATGTGTGAAATGTATTTATCTAGAAATCCCAAACAAAAGCTGTGACCTTCCCTAAACCCTGTTCAGCTGTGTGTCAGAGTAAATTTTGCCCAAGGAGTAAGAGAGGGGTCCTGCCTAACTAGTCCCTGGGCTTCAGCACTACTGCATTTGCATGACACTGTCAAGACACAGTATCACAGATTTCATACTAAAACATAATTTATAACATCATCATGTAGGACAAAGCTATGCAGTTGCTAGGAAGCTTATGAAGAACACCACAATACAACTACTGAAAGTAAAGAAACAAAAAACTGCTGCATTTGAGCTTAGTTCAGCAAAACTAGCAAAATACTTCCGATTTCCAGCTCAGCTGTTCATCCCTCCCTAATCCAAATAAGTAGCTATATTTGTGAGCTTTCTAAAAAAACTTTTGATTCTCAGCAGCTGCACTTACACAAAAAGAAGGGATTAAAAATTAACCAGTGATTGGCAATCTGCAACTTCCAAAAACCCTGCCTCCATTTGAAATATGGAAATTGAAGAACTGTAGTACTCAAACTGATGTAAAACACATTTGTCATCAGATTTAATGATCTATTACTTTGCAGATAAATAAATAAGATTAAAATAGAATTGTATAGACACCTTTTTAGCTGTGACATCAGAAGTATTTTGGTCCTCTGAAATGTTCAGTTGTTCAGTATGTTCAGTCCTCTGTTATCAAGGCTCCCAATAATTTACACACCAATATGTAGTAAGTGTGATATGAAAGTAAAGAAAATGGACAAAAGAGAAGGGGGAAAATGTTGAAAACCTTATACCATGCACTATGGATGACAGTTATGTTAAGAGACAAAAATACCATAAAAAGATCACGCAACCCAAACCTTGCTGCACATCAGACTGAACCACTACCAGATCTATATCACTAGAAATTCCCATCCAACATTTTTTTCTATAAAGAATGCTTCTAGTCTAGACACATTCCTATGATCAGAATGACTCTTTAAGTAAAACAACATGAAATTTGGATGAAACTCATCCAAAACAGAGAGGAAGCAAATGAGCATTAAACAAGCACGAGCAGTTTCAACCCTTTTTCGTGGGCCTACAGAAGTCTCTCTGTGTGAGCAGGTAGCTGGGCATCATCTAACTGGATACAGATGTCTGCAGCTGAGCTGGTCGTCACAGTTTTTACAGTCAGCAGAAAAAGACCAGTGCCTCTTGGGCATATTTATTCCCATCCTGCAGTAAAGCAGTAAAATCCACGAAATGAACCGAGCCTTGCGTAGTTTCTGGAGAAGCCAGGATGCCACTATGGAAAGCAGAACGGAGGCTGGGAGAGTATTAGTCCTTCTCAGAGCTTGCTCTGAGCAGCAGTAGGGACATGACATAGTCCGGACTCTTCTACGCCACACTGAGCACATCTTAAATGGAAATCCCTGATGTTTTTCAGGTATGCCATCTCTGTCAGGGTTGGAGTGAATGACTGAACCCAGAGCAGACAACCAACAACTGCAGGTCTCATTTCAGAGCTCCGACATACACACACAGAAGTGCTCTCCAAATACAGTGGGAATCAGATCATTTTCTTCAGGCCTTAAGTGCTGTTAATTCAAAATAAAATTTGTAACACAAATTCAGCCTATCAATCACGTCTCAAAGTCCTCTGAGATGAATTGCATACTTCTTCTACAGGCTCTCTATTGGGGAATAACTGGATTTCTCTCCTTAAGAAGTAAGGAGTAGGAAGGTTTCTTCTGAGCCATAGCTCCAATGAAATACATCCTGGATTTTGAGGAAGAAAATCGCAGTGCCAAAGGACATTTGTTCACATCTGGTTAGTTCTTATTTCACTCTACAATATATTACACTATCATTAAATATTTTCATACATTGTTACATGAAAAAGAATATCTCTTTGTGTATTTCAGCAATATTTCTGCTTGACTCTTTTCACTATCATCCATCATATTGTACAGTTGCTCTCTGTTTCATTTTGAATACTTCAACCTGTAAAATTTGTTGTAATCTGCTTTATGTTCTTTTCCAGATGCTGCAGATGTGCAGACGCAGACAGGACCAGCACAGTACCGTGATAGAAGTGAGTGTGGGAGAGAGGGCATTGCTGTGCTGGTCCAGCTGAGCATCGGGAAGATAATGCATTACTTCCTGGAGACTGCTGCTGGTACAATGTGATGCACATTGTCATTTTTAATGTAGCTTGGTTACAGGCTTACTGTATGTATGTATGTAGGCTTGTGCATCAAAATTAAAGTTGAATATAAGTTTAAAAAGCTAAATGCAGAGAATAGTAATGCACTGTGAAAATAACAGATTAGTGTTAATTTCAGCTTTGTAGTAGATATTATACTACTAGCAGTAAACTCAGGAAAATGATTGACCAGTCTTTAGGAAAACCACTTTTGAACATACACAGCTAGACTTTAGAGTACAGGGGAAATAAAACTCAAGGCTAAAACTGCAGAGAAGATACTGAGTTGCCTTGTAACATGGTTTGACACATAGGGTTTGACTCAGCGGATGATAGACCAACTTGCCTGTGGGCTTCGGGTGACTTTGTGCCAGAATTAGTAGACTTCTCAGTGAGAGCTTGAATGGAACTATCACTAAGGGAAATCAGACCGAGGCAGAAAAGCAAAAACATGTATTAAATGTTGCTAAAACAATAGGTTTATTCATCCTAATCTGCTTTGCTTAAAACCAAAGTAGCCTGATCATTTTTTAGGGTACAAGAAAGCTGTGAGCATCCTTCTTTAGATCTCTGGATGTAGTATGAGTGATTACATGCTGTTTGCACTTGAGATTAACAAGAGTGCACCTTGTACATTTATTCTCTCTTAGAAGAGTGGATGTTTCTTACTTTAGCCATGGCAGCTACTAGCTAATAGGCGAATATTTAGAACTGGAGTATAAGAGAAAAATACACAAAAAAATACACAAAAGAGAGCTCAACTTTCATTGTAGCCCTTAATACTTTCTTCCAAGCTCCTACACTCACTGTCAGGCTATTGTACCCAAGCTACTATACATGATGTGCTCTTCCTTTACTGAGCAAAATCAAAAAGGCATTCGTCAGTACTCAGTATGGTGCAGAGAAAACAGACACATCTAGCAGCTCATAAACCCACCAGGCCAAAACCAGCATCGTTATTTTCTCTCTGTTGTGCACGCTGCTGACCTGCATTTAATTCCCTGGATAAAGAGATCCATCAAAGCAGGCTGGAGGTTTCTGGTCAATGCTACTTAGCAACAGAAGGAAGAGATGACTATGGTCCCTGGACAAGAGCTGAGCTCTAACGCTGGCCTGGCCAGTGACCTCCCGGGTAAGCCTGAAAAAGTCACTTCACCTCTTGGTGCTTTCATCTGTGTCTGTTTTGCTCATAGCACTTCAGAGCGGGGGCTGCTTCTTTCTGTGCAAGCATACTGTCTATTAAGGACTTAGCATGGCTGACAGCTCCTACTGCAAGCAGCAAATGCAAATACCAAATGGAAAAAAACCTCAGTATGAGGGTATGTAATGAACTACATTAGCAATTTATCAAAAAATATATTATCGAGCAAAAACTTCAGTTCTACCTTTTCCCTCAGTGTGTTAAAAGCACAGATACTAGCAATATGTAAATGGTATGCAGGCACAATGCAATTTAAAAGGCACCTGTATCATGACTTCCCACAATGCCCCTAACTCCTGGCCAAGCAGTGCTAACAATCTGTTGAACTTTGAGCATGGTAGGACTGTATAAAACAGGCATCAAAACACAGCAAGGTCTCCAAAGCTTTCACGTGACGAGGTCAAGTTTCTCGTTGGTTCCCCAAGGCTTTCTCAGCAAGCAGACCATCAGGAGGTATCATGCTGGCAAGTACTGCCAATATTTTTATTACTAAGATCTTTGCTTTTGTAAACAGATCATTGCTTTGATGTTTTATTACACATCTTGAAGACATCCTAGGTTATGAACACTGCCTGAAGAAACACCTGTTTTATCACTTTTTCATTACCAGACTCCTTTCTACTCCTCTGTCAGCTCTCAAATACTAGTTTGCTCGAAACCAAGCCTTATGACATCTGGCCTCCTTCCACGCTGCATGTGAAATGAAACACAGGGTATTTCCATGTCAAGATGCCCTGGGCAGAGAGGGCTCCTGCCCACTCACAACAGCCTGTGCAGGAGCTCCCTACAGAGCCTCTCCAAAGCACATGAGGAAGACAAGTGGGAAAACCACACAGCGTTTTTAGAGCCTTTCAGTGTTGGCAACTGAATGTTCACTGCTATGCAACCTGAATAACAACTGCTTGTATTCTCTGTAGTCTCTTAGGGTTGTATCTGAGACACCCAAACTCTGAAGAACACCATAATTCATAATTAACTGTTCATGAGATGGTGAAAATGAGAACAAAGAATGAGGTGCTCAGGCAATGGGTGAAGGCCTCTGCTTATGACAGTGTTTGGCTTAGGGGTGGAAGATGGGACTCACACAGGAAAAGAAATGTCAGAGGCCAAGAAAACAGGACCCCCAGTAACTAAGGAACTCAGTGAGGAGTTACTGTCCTCTGCAAACAGGGGAGGAAAGGGCTCAGCTTTGCAGCAGTGGGAGCCTTGCTGTGGCTGCAGAGACCACAGAAATGCCCCAGGAGGCAGAGAGAAACTGAGGAAGACAGCAAGCATTACTCTCGAAGAGCAAGCTCCATCAACGCTGCTTCTTGCTCTCCATTTCCACACCTCTTCCCTCCTCCCTGCGCTGGGCACAGCAGCCTCCAGCTCCCCCAGCCCTGCGAGCTCCAGCGAACGCCCCGTTGGGGCAGCAGATCCCCTGCGCGCCTTCAAACCCAACAGGGAGGAGAATGGGGCTTTCTCTGAGCTGAACTCCACCAGCACAACCCAAACCCTGTCACCTCCTGCTGCTCCAGCCCCTGAGGATCCTGGGGAAACTTGGTAATTTGGGATTTAAAAGAAAATAAAGAAAATCTGGGGAGCTGCACATCATTAAACAACTCTCTGCAGAAAGAACAGGAAAGGGAAGCACGGTCCCACCGCCGCTATTTCTAATCTGCCCCCCAGTTCTTACTCTTTAGATAAAACTTTCAGAGGCTCCTTCAAGGCTGAACAGTTTTGGTAATTCAAGTCGTAACTCTAGAAGTAGCTTTAGCAACTTAACCCCCTCATTACATGTGATCAAATATGAACATACTCCTACTGCAGAGATAACGGACAATGTCTATCCTCTTCTTTAAAAACATGAAAAAAAGTGTGTTACACAAATTTGATGGTCAAAAAAATATCCTTCTGAAGGGGGAAAAAAAATCACTAATCCCTGTGTTTGCTCCTTCCCTCCACATTTGACCCTTATTTCTGTAAGGGGCAATCTATTTCTCTACCATTCTTGACAGTTAGGAGGCATTTAGATAATATATGCTAATTTCTTCTAAGGGGATAAGGGCTTGGGTTTTTGTTTTGGGTTTTGTTTGTTTTTACAGGTACTTAAAAAGCCCTGTAGAAAGAGAGCTATACCATGTACTAAAACGCTAATGCCTCTGTCGTTCAACTGCACTAAAGCAGGAGTCAGCTACCGGATATTCAGGGCCAATATAAAAAAAAAGTTAGAAATTGAACAAGGCCCCCACCAAAATACCAATTTGGGCAGAGAAAAAAACCAGAAGGCCCTGATAGGCCCTGAAACTGTGCCATACGCTTCACATAGGACGGTCACTCAAAAAACAAAGCCTGAAAAATGGGTAAAAAAGATGTAGAGAAGATTCAGTGAACAAAGCTGAAATGGCTGCCGGTAGATTTGAGAGGAAGTGGACACTTGCAGTCTTATCTGCTCCCCTGGTCTTCTGCACCTCTGCAGGGCACCTTGCAACTGGAGAGGCTTCTATGCCGGGACAGGGGTATCTGCCTGTGCACAGATCACGCTACACCCAGATAACGTTACAGGCCTAATGCCTCGGGTATAGAAAGTAACACTATAGACAAGGAGGAAACAGGCTGAGGGACATCACTTCCAGCTAGTATTTAAAGGATACCCACTGACTCGATGCGCATTGATTGCACCTTTATAAAGGACTCTAACCACCAGAAATCTGACAGAAATATTCTATTTTTCCCTTTAGCAGGCAACTTTTTAAGGCAGCTTAACAAACACTTGCGAGTCTCTGCTTTGCAAGGTCCTTACAGTATTAAAATGTACTTGTCTTCTTGCTCCTGCAGCCCCACCGACCTTGCCACATAAACCCAATACATACACCAATACATACGTTGTTGCATGGGCAACGTACAGTTGGTAAGAGTAATAAACATCAGTTCATCAAGATCATGCTTTTAACAAAAGCATCCACAAATTCCCAACCGTGTCCCATCACTAAATACTGGAAAGGAACAACCTGTTTTTCATGGCACCACTAAATACCGTCTGTTAAGTATGTTCAGAAGTTTGAACCAAAAGTCATATAGGACCTATAATCTCTCTATAATCTCTTAAATGAAGAGTAAAACTTCTGAAAAGGCTTAGCAACATTTCCATTTGGTTCAATGAAAAGGTGCATCAGAAATGAAAGCGTCAAAATGCAAGGTAAAAGAAAAGTTACAGAAATGGACTAGCAAGTCCAGAGCAAGTAATCCACAAATAATTCCTTTCACACCCCCGCCACCTATGTACACCCTGTCTGTTGACCAGACTATGGGGAAAGTAAAAATGCTCAGAAACGGTATTCCAAAGCGTGGCAGTATAGACTTTCATCTAAAACCATGAGAAATGCCTCATTTTTCAAATGCCAAATGATACAGCGAAACAATGCAACAACTCCAGGGCTCCTATGCTACATAATGCTACACACCATGAAACCATCAATATGGCATAAGAAACAGAATTTTCACTCCAGAGCACACTCAGATTGAAAGAAAAATTGAGTGCTAGAAAAAAACCCCCACTCTTTACTGTATGTCATTTCATTGGTATTAACTGGAATAATCCCGACTGCTTCTGTGTCAAACAACTTTGTGCACAGAAGTCAGGCCAGGCAATGGCATTCTGCATCTGCACAGTATCACCAGGTTTTTACCCCAAATAATAGAGGTGAAAAGGTGAATAGTGGAGCAAGTCTGGACTGCTAAACCAATTAAGTCTCTCTTGAAAAGGAATCCAAAACAACAGCAAGAGCTCAGATACTACAAAGCATCCTTTTCAGAGGTATTTCATTACACTTGGCTTTCTTCCTGGACTGAGGTCCAGAAATATCAGCGCTGCCTTATTTTTTTTCCAAGAAATAAGTTGCTTGAACAATGTGCACCTTGTGCACTGCATTGAAACAGATGATCATTCATCTGCTTGAATTTTTTTTCCATTCTTGCCTGAGATATATGAAAGTATTTTCTCAATTTTTAGCAGAAGCCTGAAAACAAACTCGTGAATTACAAACAAAAATCTCACAAAAGGCGAAAAGACCTTTTCTCAGTAGTTCTTTATTCACTCCAGGGATCCCACCTCGCTTTACAATGTGTACCATGGAGTGTACAAAAACCCAAAGACAACCACAGCCCCACTGCGAAATGGCAAAAGTCTAGCCTCTGCTGAAGCTCAGCTTGGGTATTTTCCCCATCCCTGTGGGGAAGGCCAGACAGAGACACTCAAAGGAAACCCCAGCTCCCATAAAGACATCACAGATCTTTTCTCTTAGAAAAAGTCTGCACCTAAATACTTTAAAAGTACTCCTCTGATATGCCCTTTGACTACTTCCCTATCCCAGAGGGAATTTCTCATGCCTTTTAATTCTTATCACCAAATTCAGCACCTCTGATCTGGTCTGAGGGCAACAACCTGGTGAGAACTGAATTCAACCAATACTCAAATAGGGCAATTTAAGTAATGTCTATGTCTTTGTGACTCAGAATCATGACAATTTAGTGCGTAGCTCCCTCTTCATCAGCAGTGGACCATCTGGAAGATGCTGTTACGTTTTGCTTTTTAGTTGACATAAAATGAAAGTCCCTACCAGTTGTGGCCTCTGGAAAACACAGTTATTTGGGAACCTTTGTCACACCTTGCCAGGCAGATTAAAATCTTTGAAAGGTACTTGAAATTTTAACCTCAGTTGTAATCTCTGCTTCACCAGGGATACCCAAAGGAGACCACGGCATTTTCACAGAGGCTACCACAGTGGCCACAAATTCAGCTGTAGTCTGGAGGCACCTGCTGCAGCTTTCGAGGCCAGTTTAGACACACTTTAGAGACTGAGCGCAGCTGTGTCTGCTGGCTTTCCAAAGCAAAGGACATCTTTTTCTTCTGTATGCGCTTACTCACAGAAGAGCCCGTGACTATGGGTGCAGACTGGCGTCTGGCCACAGAGTGGATTTAGCAGCTCTGAGCCACGAGGGCAGCCGGCCACACTTTCCTCCACGTCTCTGAGCTGTCCTGACATAGCCACTGCTTTCGTTGCCCCCAGCCAATTTTTCAGCCAGATCTGCTCATCAGTCTGGCTCGCTGGTGTGCCTCCAGACTGGGAAAGAACAGACGTTCTTGCAGCAATCCTTTTGCACTTTAGCTATTGTTTCCTTTCATCTCCATAGCACTTTACAGCTTTCAAATATTACATTCATGCTAGATCATAAATGCTGAATGCTTCCTATGCTACTTAAACAGCAATTTAAGAGAGCAGCTTGAAGTACTATGCCTCATAAAAATGGAGCTAGTCATGGAGGAGAAGGAAAAACATTGCAAGCTGTAATCATTCTGAAAAAATACTGCTGGAAGATATATAATCCAACGTGACACTTAAAGTTCTTGCCATGGAGCATTTGATCATAAAAGAAAAAATATCATTTTTAAGGTCTATTTTCACATCTGTGCACTACACATCCTGTTAGAACAAACGGTGCACTAACTTAAATAAAAAATATTTTATTTTCACAGCCAAAGTATTTCCATTCCAAGAGTGACTGTAAAAATAGAGCTACTTAAAGTGAGTGTAACTGTGAGAACATCCTATCATTACAGAAATTTTGTATCACAGCAGGGGACAGTATGAGGTTACTATATCTCCTTAAGCCAGAACAAAACAAAAGGAAAAGATTGACCCTTCTGTCCCACCTTGGGTTTCAAATATCTGTTAAACAAAGGCTCAGTGACATAAATCAAAAGCAAACCACACACTTTAACATGTCCCTCCACTAGGGATAGCACTAGATTGTCCTAAAAAGCGCAGCAGCACAGCAGCTGTGGGTGAGGATCAGCGAGCGAAGCAGGCCCGCCTGCAGGGTGCCACGCTGAAACCGCTCTCAGGGCCACCACAAAACCCAATGATGTGGCCAAATGCTTTTCAAACCAAGGGATGGCAAAAGAGGACTTTTCACCAGCACTAGACTGTATATGTTCTCCTACCATAAAGAACAGGAGCTAGCAGGCAAATGAAATCCCTGTATTTTAGAGTATTGCAGCAGTAGCAAACGGGCTGAGAAGCAGAACTGTTGTTTTCTATGCAGGGGAAGGAAAACACACCGTTGCCTACTGTGAATCTGAGCCCTGAGAGCTAAAGGACACGTCCGTGGTGTGTACATGGGACACGTGATACTCCAAGATGCAGCCGCGTCCTCCTACCTGAAAGACCTGGGAGAAGACTGCATGGTTTTTGCCAGGGGTGGGAGCCCACAAGAACCCTTTGGAGGAGCACTGCCTACACCCCCCTGTAACAGGCATCACCTTCCCGTTGGGCGGAGGTGGAGTGCTTTTACCAGGACCACGCTGCACCTGTGCTGCACCATTGCCTCATGCTGCACCTTTGCCTTACGCTGCGCCATCGCCTTATGCTGCACCGTCACCTCATGCTGTGCCGTCACCTCATGCTGCGCCATCGCCTCATGCTAAGCCGTCACCTCACGCTGCGCCATCGCCTCACACTGCGCCACTGCCTCACGCTGCGTCATCGCCTCACGCTGCGTCATCGCCTCACGCTGCGTCATCGCCTCACGCTGTGCCGTCGCCTCATGCTGCGCCGTCGCCTCATGCTAAGCTGTTGCCTCACGCTGCGCCGCCGCCTCATGCTGCACCATGGCCTCACGCTGCGCCATCGCCTCATGCTAAGCCATCACCTCACGCTGCGCCATCGCCTCACACTGCGCCACTGCCTCACGCTGCGCCATCGCCTCACGCTGCGTCATCGCCTCACGCTGCGCCGTCGCCTCATGCTGCGCCGTCGCCTCATGCTAAGCTGTTGCCTCACGCTGCGCCGCCGCCTCATGCTGCACCATGGCCTCACGCTGCGCCATCGCCTCATGCTAAGCCATCACCTCACGCTGCGCCATCGCCTCACACTGCGCCACTGCCTCACGCTGCGCCATCGCCTCACGCTGCGTCATCGCCTCACGCTGCGCCGTCGCCTCATGCTGCGCCGTCGCCTCATGCTAAGCTGTTGCCTCACGCTGCGCCGCCGCCTCATGCTGCACCATGGCCTCACGCTGCGCCATCGCCTCATGCTAAGCCATCACCTCACGCTGCGCCATCGCCTCACACTGCGCCACTGCCTCACGCTGCGCCATCGCCTCACGCTGCGTCATCGCCTCACGCTGCGCCGTCGCCTCATGCTGCGCCGTCGCCTCATGCTAAGCTGTTGCCTCACGCTGCGCCGCCGCCTCATGCTGCACCATGGCCTCACGCTGCGCCATCGCCTCATGCTAAGCCATCACCTCACGCTGCGCCATCGCCTCACACTGCGCCACTGCCTCACGCTGCGCCATCGCCTCACGCTGCGTCATCGCCTCACGCTGCGCCGTCGCCTCATGCTGCGCCGTCGCCTCATGCTAAGCTGTTGCCTCACGCTGCGCCGCCGCCTCATGCTGCACCATGGCCTCACGCTGCGCCATCGCCTCATGCTAAGCCATCACCTCACGCTGCGCCATCGCCTCACACTGCGCCACTGCCTCACGCTGCGCCATCGCCTCACGCTGCGTCATCGCCTCACGCTGCGCCGTCGCCTCATGCTGCGCCGTCGCCTCATGCTAAGCTGTTGCCTCACGCTGCGCCGCCGCCTCATGCTGCACCATGGCCTCACGCTGCGCCATCGCCTCATGCTAAGCCATCACCTCACGCTGCGCCATCGCCTCACACTGCGCCACTGCCTCACGCTGCGCCATCGCCTCACGCTGCGTCATCGCCTCACGCTGCGCCGTCGCCTCATGCTGCGCCGTCGCCTCATGCTAAGCTGTTGCCTCACGCTGCGCCGCCGCCTCATGCTGCACCATGGCCTCACGCTGCGCCATCGCCTCATGCTAAGCCATCACCTCACGCTGCGCCATCGCCTCACACTGCGCCACTGCCTCACGCTGCGCCATCGCCTCACGCTGCGTCATCGCCTCACGCTGCGCCGTCGCCTCATGCTGCGCCGTCGCCTCATGCTAAGCTGTTGCCTCACGCTGCGCCGCCGCCTCATGCTGCACCATGGCCTCACGCTGCGCCATCGCCTCATGCTAAGCCATCACCTCACGCTGCGCCATCGCCTCACACTGCGCCACTGCCTCACGCTGCGCCATCGCCTCACGCTGCGTCATCGCCTCACGCTGCGCCGTCGCCTCATGCTGCGCCGTCGCCTCATGCTAAGCTGTTGCCTCACGCTGCGCCGCCGCCTCATGCTGCACCATGGCCTCACGCTGCGCCATCGCCTCATGCTAAGCCATCACCTCACGCTGCGCCATCGCCTCACACTGCGCCACTGCCTCACGCTGCGCCATCGCCTCACGCTGCGTCATCGCCTCACGCTGCGCCGTCGCCTCATGCTGCGCCGTCGCCTCATGCTAAGCTGTTGCCTCACGCTGCGCCGCCGCCTCATGCTGCACCATGGCCTCACGCTGCGCCATCGCCTCATGCTAAGCCATCACCTCACGCTGCGCCATCGCCTCACACTGCGCCACTGCCTCACGCTGCGCCATCGCCTCACGCTGCGTCATCGCCTCACGCTGCGCCGTCGCCTCATGCTGCGCCGTCGCCTCATGCTAAGCTGTTGCCTCACGCTGCGCCGCCGCCTCATGCTGCACCATGGCCTCACGCTGCGCCATCGCCTCATGCTAAGCCATCACCTCACGCTGCGCCATCGCCTCACACTGCGCCACTGCCTCACGCTGCGCCATCGCCTCACACTGCGCCACTGCCTCACGCTGCGCCATCGCCTCACGCTGCGCCACTGCCTCACGCTGCGCCATCGCCTCACGCTGCGCCATCGCCTCACGCTGCGCCATCGCCTCACGCTGCGTCATCGCCTCACGCTGCGTCATCGCCTCACGCTGCGTCATCGCCTCACGCTGTGCCGTCGCCTCATGCTGCGCCGTCGCCTCATGCTAAGCTGTTGCCTCACGCTGCGCCGCCGCCTCACGCTGCGCCATCGCCTCACGCTGCGTCATCGCCTCACGCTGCGCCGTCGCCTCACGCTGCGCCGCCGCCTCATGCTGCACCATGGCCTCACGCTGCACCATGGCCTCACGCTGCGCCATCGCCTCATGCTAAGCCACCACCTCACGCCGCGCCGTCGCCTCACGCTGCGCGGTCGCCCCAGCCACGCAGCGCGAAGGGCACGGCTCCCGGCACCCCGTCGCCGGCAGCCCCCAGGCTCCAACGCTTCACTCATGTGGGGCAAGCCGGGCTCCCGTCCGGGCCGGGTGAGACAGGCGCTTCCAGCGCCGCCGGCGCGGGCCGGCAGACACCCGACGTAGCCCCGCCAGCCGCGTGCCCCTCCATGTTGTGCGAACGCGATCTCCCCGCTGCCCGACCCCGCCGCTCCCCGGCCCCGCCGCCCGTTTCCCGCCAGAGGCCGCGGTCGGGCGGCCGGCCGGGGCGCTCACCCGCGCAGCGCAGGCCCTGCGAGAGGACGAAGCGGCAGCAGAGGTCGCACCACGTTCCCGCCGCCGCCGGCCCGAAGCGGTGCGGCGGCTCCGGCGGCGGCGGCGCCTCGAAGATGGTGCGGACGTGGCGGGGCGGCGGCGGCGCCGGGCGGCGGCGGCGGCGGCCGCCGGGAGCGTCCGGCTGCGGGGACGCGGCCCGCGCCGCCCGGCCCCGCGGCGGCTTCCCCCGCCTGTCGCCCGGGGCCGCCGCCATGCGGAGCGGGGCGCGCCGGGTCGCTGCCCGCCTCTCCCCGCGGAGCGGCCGGGGCGGGCGGCGGTTGACGCCTCACGCACATGACACCCGCGGCCGCGGGGAGCGGGGAGGCGGCGGCGGGGTGGGGGGGCCGCACCGCGCCCGCGTCCTCCCCCGACCTGGCGGCCGCCGCTCGGCGCGGAGGGGAGGGCGGAGGGCAGGGGCCGGGGCCGGGGCCGGGGCCGGGGCCGGGGAGGGCGGCGTGGCCGCCGCCGGCTGCCCTCCGCGCCGCTCTGCCGCCGCGCCGCTCCCCGAGTGGGCTCCCCGGGCACCGTCTCGGGGAGCGACAACCGCCGGCGGCGGCTCTGAAGCGCTCCGGCTGCGCCGACCCCCATCCCTCGTCGGCCCGCCGCCGCAGAAGGCAGTTGACCTGACCGGCACTGTTACCTGCCGTTTTCAAGGCATTCGCTAACAAGGTACATTACAAAAAGAAGATGCGAAGCGTTTCCAGGAGGTACGTTTTACTACCGTAGATAAAACCATCAAGACCCAGTAGT
Source organism: Buteo buteo (assembly GCF_964188355.1). Lineage (NCBI taxonomy): Eukaryota > Metazoa > Chordata > Aves > Accipitriformes > Accipitridae > Buteo > Buteo buteo. The sequence continues at coordinate 16,979,847 of NC_134196.1, forward strand.
ACACTGCTTGTGGCGGCTTCGGTTTCTGGTTCCCAAGCTGAAGCGCCCACGGGAGGCGCTTTAGGGAGCCCCGTCCGCGGCAGGGGAGAGCCCCCGGCGCCGGGACCGCAGCGAGCGGCGGCCGCGGGCGGGGGGCGGGCTCAGGTCGAGCCCCGGCCCCGCCGATCGCTCCTCCGAGCCCGGCCCCCCCTCGTGCAGCAAGCTGGCAGCAAGTCACAGCACCGTAGGCGAGATGAAGCGCGGATCTGTCCTACCTACGGCTTCAGAAAACGCTGACAGTGAGCTTACCGGTACGTGTGACTGTCACGTCTCCTAGACATTAGAAACGTCGCCTATTTTAACGCAGCCTTGCACAAATTTTAAGTGGTACAAAGTGGGATGTAGCGCGGCTGCAACGCGTTTTCTGGACGTACAGGATGTGTTAACAATTCATCTGCACATTTGCGGAGAGGGTTCCAAGGAATGAAAGTGCAAAAAAAAAGTTACATCTTTTCACCCGATTTCTTTAAAGATTGTAAACCGCCCGTGTCCGCTTAAATCTGAAACTGTTGTAGGGCTTCCATGGCCTTCACCAGGGGAGCAGCCGTGCGATCATGCCAGCGTCATCTTCCTTCACCGCGAGTTAGCTAATGTGCCTGCCAAGCACAGCTAACGGCTTGCGTAGCGAGGTGCCAAGCTCGGCTCTCCCCAGCACGGCGCAGGGCTCAGTGGCCAGATGCACTTGCTCACAACCGTCTCCGGGACTGCTAACAAACCCCGCATCGGACAGCGTAAACGTACTCGAGGATGCTGAAGCAACCCTCACACTGGCACAGGGGGAGCTGGCAAGAGCTGGTGATGCACTTCAGTAGGTTCTGGTTAAAATGATCTGCTGAAGTTCCTTAAAGCAGCTAGTCTAAGAAAGGTTTCCCATGACCAGGCAGCAGTGACACAACTTTACTTTGACAGGAAGGCTGTGGAAGCCTGGGTAGTCACAGACTGCGTTCGACACTTGTGTAAGTTTTCAGGAGCAGAATACAACTTGGAACAACTGCAGTAGCCTGTCTTTGTAGCACACCAGCAACTCTACCCGTTGCTGTCAATCTTCCTTGTCAACAGGAAGCAAAGTTCTCCAACAGATGCGCATCTGCAAGAAAAACTGCTGTCCGGGCTTGTACCAGCGTAAAAAGAGCAAACTCTGCTGAGGGATACTACCCCTACCACATTTTTTTGTGATCAATGGAACAAATAACAAAAAAAAGCTGTTCCAAGCACAGAAAATTAAAAGATAATGCAGCTTTGCCAGTGGCAGAATCGGCCACGCAAGCTCCCAACAGCTAACCTGTTCCTAAAATCCCTCTTCAACCAGTATTGCTCAGTTCCCAGAACAATCTGCTCTGGCACTTGACTCTCTTCATTATTAGAAAGATTTTTCCAAACTCATAGTCTGGATTTTTTTGTTTTGTGCACTACAATTTATATTCATAATCTCTAATCCTTTCACCACAGACATGGTGCTGAATGCTGATCTGCAACAGCCTTTAGAAGACCAAAGACTTTTGCTCCCTCCCTCTTCCAATCTTTTCTTTCAGCCAGCCAACTCCCCGTCCCTCTCAGGTGAGTTTTCCAGACCCTTGCCATTCTTTTTTTCTCCCCTAACTCATCTTCAGGTGGCCAGTATCTTTTTTAATTTTTACAAGCCAGTTTAAAAGCACTCACCATCAGGCTGGTCACAGCTAAACCAGTATTCCTCCACAGACAACAGTGGGTGTCCATCCCGCTGATGTCCAGGTCCTTAGCTAGAAGCCATCAGCGGCTTAGCTAACCAAATGTGGCTAGCCAAACGGGTTACCGTGCCTTCCCTGGAATGGGTTTCACGGTAACAGCAGGATATGCAACTACTTAGTAATAGCTCTGTGTTTAATTTTACCCAACCAAGTTCAGGCAACTGGAGTTTATTCCACACATCCCCTCTTCTAGGCTTCAAGCTTAAAAAAACTGAGAAGTAATCTTTTCCATTCCTCCTTTTTAGTCCTTGCCATAGTATTATATCCAAAATATTCCACAATTACCACTTCTACAGTGATTGACTAAATTAGTACTGACTGAGCTCCACCAGTGGACTTTTTCACACCTAGCAGAGAATAGGAATTTTGCCGCTCTTACAGAGAACTAATATTGTTCAGAACGCATGTCAGCAGAGTGGTTAAAAAATAAATAAGAAGGATGAGTGGCTCTGCCATACAGCCTGTGCTAGTGATTCTATTGTACAGGACACGTTTTCTGGACAGCTGGCTAATGCAAACTAAGCTGCAATTGCTACTTCAGATTTCAGGCATTGTATTGTATTTACGAGGAAATAAAAATTATAAGGTAATACTGAAATTAACAGAAAGTGAAATTATGGAAAGACACAGAATTAAGTACACACTGTACAAGTGTTTGATGATGTATTTATGCCATTAAGTCATTCACTCATGCATTTTCACAATTCATATGAAGACAGGTTTGTTCAAGTAACAGATAATAAATATACTAAGCTAACCCCCCCAAAACAGTAAAGCAGCTTCAGGAGGAAGAACCATATATTACTTTCTATTACTTCTTTTGGCAAATCGGTAGCATGACTGGTAGTATCAGGACACTTAGTTTGAGCCAAAAATTCATGGTACTATATGCTATGCTTTGACTTGAAAAATACATTTGCTTCATAAGAACGTAATCAGTAAATTATGAACAGATTACTTCAAGTTTCTTAGCTACTGCTTAGTTAAAATTGCTTTAGAAGAAGAAATTTTAACAAGATTACTGATGTATTTAGCAACACTAAAACCAGCAATGTTTAAAATTAACATAAAATGTAACAAAACATTTTCAACCATGTAAAAGAATGCCGCACATACTTCAATATACAGACTATATTGTTACTACAATTAACTTTCTTTTTCAGACTGCTTCAGTATAAAGAAGTTGAAAATTATATACTCCAACTAACATTTTTCTTTCAAAATTAAGAACCTTTGAAACAACAAAGGGTTACAGACATAATATTGGAAAAAAATACCATTTATGCACAGTTTGAGAGCCCAATTCTTTTAACACTTACGCATGTGTTTTACTGACACTCAGTGAGACTGTGGATGTGAATAAACAAGTGTACAAGCAGGCATTAAAACATTCCAGTTAGACATGATTCCGGTATTTTAAAACAAACAGTTAAGAATGCCATGGCTAACCAAGGAAGAATATGTAATGAACTGTTGCACTCCCTTTGCATAGCTAGATTTTTGGGCCAACAAAGCTTGCAAAGAAAGGAGCTGTTCACATGGGTGTAAAAATATCTGAATTCCCTTTTAATATTTGATTCTCGGCAAGAACACTGGAAAGCAGGTCTCGGACATCAAGGCAGAGAATTTCCTCTTCTTTTAACAATGAAAGAATCAATTACAAATTTTGTAAGTTTCTATTCAAATATTTAAAAAAAAAAAAGCAATGGAAATGTTTTGTAGTCTGACCTGGACAGATAAGCGGGGAATAAGCATCACAAAACTATCAGATGCTATCACAGGTTACCACTATTTAGTTTATACCTAAATGTTTCACCATTATTTATGGAAAATTCTAAATATAGTTGGTCCAGCTCTTCTTACAGATATAATATAGCAATTAAAAGTGCTATTGGACAGCATTGAACATCCATGGCCAGGTTTCCACAAGGAAAGAACGAGTCCTGCAATATTTGCATGCTCTTTGTCTGAAACGAAGAAGTACAGCTGTAGTACCCGAAGTGAGGGATGTTTTCCCAGTTTTTGTTTGTTTGTTTTCCTCTTCTCTTTCTCCTCTCCTACATATTTTTGAGCAGACCATTTCATTCTGCCTCTCTGCAGCCTGATCACATAGTACTGAAAGTAGTAACTACTGATAGTGGAAAATAAGTCTTACTAAATTTTCCACCTAAGTTTGATCTCAGTCATGAGTCAGCAGTGGGTGTGGTCCCTTTTCAAGACCTAGACCAGTAACTTATTTTTCCAATATTCAGTTACCACTGAGGCATGATGCTATCTAGTCTACAGACTGCCCACAAATTCTAATACTGATTTAACCTTTTTTAAAAATTATGCCTGCAAACAGAATTCTGAAAAAGCTATTTTATTTTAAGAAGCCACTTCTCTTGTGGTGAGCAACAAGATTTCAGGGAAATTCTGAAAATGCTGTACTCTAAAAAAGGAATTTTTACATTCAGTCTGACAACTTGGAGTGCAAAACTTCCATATACAGAGCAGTCAAATAATTATAGACAAGATGGCACCAAATATGGAGAGAAACTTAAAAAAACATCATGAATTGGTTTTCTCAAGTAGAAGTGAACTAACAGTTTGGATGTGAAGGAAAGAGAAATGCATTTCCACTCTGTCCTATCTGTGCTTTTAGTCCCTATTCACACTTATTTAAAAAGATCTCATTTAAAACAGTCATCATGTTCTGTGATGATCAGAGACATTCAGCTAGACTCCAAAGTAATAGTGGTGGTTAAAGGAAATCCAAAACACCCTTTTAAGACTATTCATAATGTTTAGAGTTCTGCAAGTCCTCTTGCAATAAAGACTAAATTGCATTCTGAAAAAATAGGGCAATATTCAAAGCAAACAAATATCAATTTCATCAACAATGTTTTTCCTTTACAACTTTGTCAGAGATCCTCCAAGGGGCTAAATTCCCTGCTGGGAGTAATTCTATCCTAACATTGACCAAAAAAAGATATATATTTCTTTTATATTTACATATTATACATATTTACATTTTTTTTTAATACTACAGTTGTAGAGGGAAAAAACCCCTGGATACACGTTTATTATCTGCCTTTAAATGTCCCAACAGTATTTTTTTTCCCTTTGAAAAAATTTACAAGTCCTCTTCAGGTCTTTTGAAAGCTAGATACAGTCCACGTTCCGCAGGCCACCATCCATAGTCAAAGCACCAAATCTAAAATGAAAAAACAGTATACTCTTAGGTGATTGACTAGATTCTAGAATCAATCCTTAATTCATTATAGTTTATTTATGGGTTTTTCCTTTTCCTTGCCACAGGCCAACACATGCATTTGTACCTAACTTTTGTATGTGAAAAGAAGATAGAAGAGAGGATACAACACTCCAAGTATGGGACTGGGGGTGGGGAACAAAACAAGACCAATTCGGTTTGAAGCTAAACTTAGCTCTACCAGCAGTCTACCCTGAAGCTTTCAGGAGATCTTTTTTTTAATATATTTATCATCAACATCATTGTGAAAAAAGCAAAGTTAGTCTGTATGCGATAACACCACCACCCTCTCAGGATTATAAGAAATACATTGACCTCTTTCTCTTCACTTTATTTAAGCAATCTGAAAACTGTAAAATCATTCATTCAGGTTGGTATAGTTCCACTGTTGTTAAAAATTATCTCTAAAAGTGAGGAGTTAAAAGACACCACTGGATTGCTGCAACATTATTGTGTTTAAATTCAGAATTAATCTGTCTGTGCAACAAATATTTTTATTAGCTAAACATAAGTAACAGGAAACAAAAATGCCACGATTCCTGTGTCAGAATTATTTACAGTAATGTTTCAAGGTTTTGAATACTTTTTTTTTGGGTTACACCTCAGATCAACTGTGCAAAATATATTTACATTTAAAGAGATTATAGAATTGTCCCTTAGTTTAAGTTCTGGATCTACAAAATGTACCAAATTAAGCCCATTCTTAGTATCAGCCCAAAAAGGGAAAACAATTGCTTGCCTTTCCAAAATGTGATTGTTCTCAGCCAGCTCTTTAACAACCCCTTCCATTTCCTCCTTTAGTTTCTTCATACTGTAGTAACATGAAGCGAAAGAAAGGTTACATTTTTTATGGGGACAGTTATCTGCTATAACCACTCACCATCACACAGCTTTCAGCAACTTGTCATTATATACAAAATAAGGGACAAATAACAGGTTGGTTATTTAGTAAAAGTGACAGATTATATATTAGTGTTGTCCCCTACTTGCTTCCAAATCTGTACCACCACTTCAGCAATAAAGTTTTTTCTGCAATATAAAATTCTTGATCTTAATACAGCAATCAATAAGTCAACCATAAATGTTCTTTTTCAATTCGCCATATAACAGATATAGAATATTACATCAATCCAATTAAGAAATTCTTACCCAAGAGTCATTTCCACTAATGTGTTTGAGCTTGGATAGACTGTATTCATTGTATGTTTCATCCCACTGGAAGCTGCAAACATTTTCTGTGGCAGAGCATCCTGTAACTGTAATAGATAAAAAGGAAATGTAAGTTACAAAATAAGTTGTCATACGTACCTTGATGTCCACCTTAAAATCCTCCTTTAAATTATCCATTGCTATGATGCCTTATAAAATCATTACAGTAGTAAGGCAGCTGATACTCCCCAAGCTGAGATCATCATAGTATGTTTTGTATAGCCATGACCTCCAGTTCCCTGATTTGTTCCATCTTCTTAACTGTCTTTACTTTCATAATAAACTCTCAAAAGGAAGAAATATCTATTTGTTATGTTTGTAGATATCCTAAGGCAACAGGATCCTAATCAATAACTGACTTTGGTAGTGCTACTAAAATACAAACAAATAACAAGTAAAATGCTGCTCTCCACCATTCCTTAATTGCTTTTACACCTATCAGGTGCTTTTCTTTCATTTATATTTCCTTTATAAAGAATAATAATTTTACTGCATTAAAATGCTCTCGCTCTCTCAATTTTGAGGTAATTCTGATAAGTTTGCATCCTGCAGAGTCACCGTCCAAATTTTAACAAAATGTGTTCTTGCATGTCACCAGCAGCGTTAGTTTAGCATGTATCTCCTAATCTTGAATGAGTGTTTTTATGCTTTGTAAGAGCATTAAGATAATCTTCTGGGTGCTCAGACACCATTATGATAACAGTTATACAGAACACTTCTCAATGAATCCACATCCATTCGCACAGATTTTTTGGGGAGAATGCTAACACTACCAAAAAAAAAACCCCACCCAAAAAACAAGCCCCACCAAAAAAAAAACCAAACCAAAAAACCCCCACCAAACTCCAAAATCAAGTCAGGATTCAAAAAATCACACCAGTCTCTCTGCCACTCCGACATCAGCAATGAAGCTACTATAGACCAAATACTACATCCATGCAGCCCTATATTTTAATATTATAAACAACACTACTGACATTAAAAAATGTGGAATAGTCTTTTATCTATGCAAACATTTTACATAATTTTGAAGCATTCTACCTCATTTATATAATCCTGGTATTTAGATACCTCCTCTTCAATATCAAAACACTGGTTGGCGAGAGCCAGTAACTGCTTCCTTGTGTGAAGCATTTTCCTAAAAGGAAAAAGTTCTCTTTTAAGAGCTTTCTTTATAAAAGCGGTGCAGTGAACATTACCAAATATTAAAGAAATCAATAGCTTGCCTTGTCCAGTCCTCAGCCTTGTCCAAAAATGTATCATACTTGCTGACACATTCATCTTTGAATAAAGCTATGGCTTTTGTAGCATGCAAATACAGCTTCTGCCTGCAACACAGAAACAACCGGAACAGTGTTACACTGCTTTCAAAACCCTGTTCCTCTAACTTTCTGAAACTTGGAGAAGAGGTATGTGGACTTAAAATCCCTTCAGCCACCTTTATTCATGCTGTTGTAATATATAAGAATTCAACACACTGCGTGAACTGACAGTTTACATTTCAAAAATATTCCGTAGCAGGGAGAAAAAAAATATTATTTGAAGTATTTAGTTGCAATTATCTGTATATTAACAAATGGTCAAATGTCTTCTCTGAGTCAGTATTTATCCGAGCAGGTATACTTAAGGAAAAGGGATTCTAAATGGAAAGGACAGAAATCCTTATTATTTCTTATTTGCCTTCTGCAGATACTTGGAACTTCCAGCATCTATGAATAATCCTTTGTGCTGAGTAATATACATGCAAGAAAAAAACCCAAGGATTTTTGTGTCAGCTTAAATTTATGACAAGAGAAAAAAGCAAGCAGATAAGGACAGGGAAGCAAAACAAAACCCAATTCTGGTTAGTGTTGCAGACAGTAATCCCAGTGTAAGTGCCTCACCATGCTATGCATTGCACCAATAAGCAAAACTAAGGGATACTGGGACACTACAGTCTAACACCTGGTTCTGGTATTTTATTAAGTCTTGCATGATAGCTATTGGTTAATCAACTTCTGGCTAGAGTGTAGCTGGATTGTCATCAGGCATGCATACCTATCATTCAACCAGAAGAAGAATCCGAATTGAGTGCTGCTCCCTTGTCTATCTAGTGCTAAGTACTGGAACGGCCAGCCTCTGTTGCTAATGGCACACAGTTCTTAACAAAAACCACTGCCATTTCTCTCTGGGGTGAATCAAGTAAGATAAGATGTACTTAGGATCTCAGAGATACCTGAACAATCCCAAGGAGACACTTGTGGTAGAAAATCTTCCAGTATTCAAAACCATGAAAATAAAGCCTATTTATTTATTTGAAGTTATTCACATATTAATGCAAGGACACAGTCTGAGTAGTTGAAAAAGCCCTAAAATTTCTTTAATCTGCCCAAGGGAGTGCAGTTTTAAAATGAGCTATGGATTGCATCCCAATGTTTGCCTGTTTTCCAACTGTATCCTTAAGAACATATGACAAAATTGTCACTCACATAATCTCCCACATTAAATTCAATCCCTTGCTGTTGCAGGGCAATGATGCATCCAAGTCTCTTTCAGCGTATCAAGATTTATCTTACAGGTTTCCTGCTCCTACTGTCCTTTATCTTAAGGCAACCTCCCCTCCACTTGGCAGTTACCCCATTTAGCTTTCACTATAGGAAAATCAAGTGGCATGGTTGTGAGAATACCAGTGCTTTCTGCATGTTAGCTTTCTATCTGTAATCATCAGTGAAGCCACACTAGTGGTAGCAACTGCAAGAATTTTTAGAAAGTTACAGAAGCGATGTCTAAACTCACATAGCACTCAGCAAAGTCTAGGGAACCACCCAACTGACCAGCCACTAGGAGAATAACTTAATTACTTAAACATAAGCATCTAGCATCATTTGAGATGCACAAGGATAACCTGCCCTGCTTCTGACTGTATATCCAGAAAGGTGTAGGCTTCCCATTTGTCTGTTGTCCTACCTCCCAGTCGCAGAGCATGTCTCACACACCTTAGGGCAACTTAAATAGTACTAGGCATCTGCATATGAGGAACTGAATCAATCCTGAGACAAGTACAGCCGCATGAGCAGAGCAGCTGTTTACAGTTGCTCAAGAGTTAGTCAGTAGAGTCAGTGGATCCTAATGGGAGTCTAGACACCCAGGTCACATACAGACACTTAACATGGCCACCTCTCATAAGTGACAATTTTAAACAGGCATAAAGAACTACATTAATATTTATAGTGTGCTGTATTTCCTGGAAGATTAAATAATTCTAGAATTTCATTCAGCTAGTGCATATTTTATTAATCTGTAGAAAAGCATCTCCACCTTAGTTACAAAGTCACTTCACTCTTACTGAGGGCTTTTTCCTCCCTGAAAAAAAAAAACCCAGGAAAAAAAATGTACCTACTATCAGACAGTTATGCCCAGATAACAAATAGGTATTTCACACCTACATTTAGAAGGTCTATCAGTGAAGAAACTCCACTGCCAGAAAGCACCTCATTATCATATGCTGGCACCCCTCTGTATTTAAGATATCTAAAGGAAATTTTTTACAAAGTAGTCCTGAAGAGGTTACAATTCACAATAAAAATCAACAAAGAGGTTATTGGCAAGAGCACCTGAAGGACCTGAAAGCAATCAAGGTATTTCCCAAAGGTAACTTCAAAACTTACTTGTCAAACTTGTGAATTTGTTCTTCATTATAAGGAAGCCCTAGGATCAGAGCAGATGACAGACATTACCAGTTTAATTCTGTTAGTTGTATTTATGTAAAACTCCACCAAGTTTACCCATTTCTTACATGGTTTTCTTCTCCTATCCTGATAGGTAAAAGTGGTCATTTACTTTTTTTTTCCTCCTCTCCAGTCTTGCAATTCAAATTTATGAGATTAATAGTGATGTTTTATTCATATGGGCTTTAAGACGGTATCTCACTACGGAAGACCTACAGACATTGTCACTGTCGCTGACTAACTCTCCATTCCTACCACAAATATCCTTGTGGAACAAGGACTGAACTGTCCTTTACATTACAGTTTATGTTAAAAGTGAATCAAGTTACTTACTTCGTTCTGCTTTGTCTTTTTTGAACTGATGATAAATATCTGTGATGGAACATAGCAGCGCCTGCAGCCTTTCTGGACTAGAGTGACAAAATGAAGAAAATGAGATATTTTACATATAAACTTAAGTACCTGTTAAAGAGTTTTATGAACTACAACTCAATGTAGAATTCAATACATACTAGAACAATTAATAGTTACTCACTTTCTGTCTTTCGGATGCATCCCTTCCTGATTTGCCCAGGTGTCAGCCAGTAAGCCACCAGGAGAAAGTTTGGTTTTGATATCTTGAAGACTAGTTTCTATTGTGCCCTGAGAGCTGGAGAGCTATGTAAGAGCAAGAAAGTTCAATCTTACCACTGGGTAAAGTGAAAAATTACTTGAGGCTGAAAACAGACTGAGCACGTTAATACTATAGACCCATTTGTTTCACTGACCTTCATTAAAGAAATGTGCCCAATTATCTGCCTAGGCTTTGCTAAAAGTAGATGAAGCATGGTATTATTAAAGAAAGAATCATCTTTGATGCAGGCATTTCTGTTAGTTAATATTTATTTTCTTTCAACAGTAAGTTTCTACATTTCATATATTCCCTATTTACTTTTGCACTTGTTCTTTTGGTTTGTTAAGAATTCGTATAATGACTATCCACACAATTCATACCTTTCTTTCTCCGCAGTCCATACAACCTTCAAAATAAAAATCCACTAATCACCTTTTGCTTTTAGAATGGAGGACTTTATACCTGCTCTCAAGACACCAGTGTGTAAAGTTATTTTCAATTTTTCCTTACATGTCTGGAAACATGATGGAAATTTCAAAGCAGATCACTCTGAAGTGTGTTTATGTATCTATCATTTTAGAAAGCCAACAAAGTAGTTTAAAACTCTTTAAGGAAAGTGAAGAAAACTGCAAAGTAAAATATATTTCGTGGTTATAATTTTTCACTTGGGTATTTTAGAAAATGAGAATGTATTTTCAGGAACATATTATTATACGGGCAAGTAAAAGGATTTACTGTTTTCAGAAAGATATCCACATCTCAGTATGGCCATTTTAACAATCTTTGGCAGGCTAGAAATTACTTTGAAATTTCAGAGTTGTTATTCACAGAAAAACCTGTGTTACCATGTATTTGGCTTTTTCTTTAGAAACCCATTTTGAGAATGACACAGGCTTTGTAAGATACTTACACGCAACAGTTTTGTGTGTATCTCTGAAATTTCATCCACTTCTGATGCTTCCAAGTTGATCTGCATCAAATTCTCATATCTGACCACAAAAAAGCACAGTTAAAGAAAATAAACAAGCAGTGAATACACTCAAAATATTCCTTGAATCTAGAGTGTAACAATAACTACCTTTTCTTTTATATGAAATACAGTATCTGTCAAGCAGCAACCATGAAACAGGACAACCTTAAGTGGCCACTAATAGTGGCAACATTTTAGTTATGAAAAAGAATTCCTTGATTTTTTTTCCTACATTTGAACTGTTAAAAAGAAGTTTGAAACTTCCTGACTTCTTTATTCTATTCTCATTAGTTGTACTCGACAGGCAGTGGAAAACTATTTCCTCTCATCAAATCACTTTTAAAAGGTTACCAAAGTTACTTAGAGTAGTCAATTACACACAACACACTAATGCTCCAGCGCACCAAAATGCTTTTCTGTGGAAACCTATTGGAAAGGCTGAGTTACCAAAACCTTAAAGGCTGGGTTAATAGCACCATCTGTTCATATTGATACTTTCCGTATGACCATAGCTCAAGTACCAAATAAATCATTCAGGACAATATTTTTCCTGTTGAGTATCAGGCACATTTTATTTTTAAAAACACCATCAAAACCAGCTCAGCTGCTTTCACAAAAATACATACTTTGCTCAAGGTCAATACTTTGCTTACCTTTTCAAATAAAAGTTTTGCATTGACATGCTTTGAAGCATAGCCTTGAAAAGGGAGTACAAACAAGAGGACATGTCCTTTGCTAACTCCATAAAAGTCTTCTGAAGTCAAATAAACTGAAAATCCTGCCCCTTCGTAAGAGGCCAAAAGACCACGTGCAAACACGTAGCAAATTTCTGTTCACGTGAGAACTACTCCAGTTCACAAGTGAACATAATTTTTTTTTAATTGCTGCTCTGAGATACTGCTGAATGCACTAGAGTCACAAATCAGAACCTACAGTGGTTTATCCTGAGGTCTCAGAGGCTTTCTTCGGTGGGGACCTGGCAGAACGCAGGAAGAAGCTGTCTGAACCAAATACAGAGTGAACAAGAACCAGTCCTGTCAGCTAGCGTAAACTGGCTTGAAGATGAGTTTGGATTACAGCCCTAATGATCTGTAACTAGGCTACACAGGTATACTGTTATCTTGCTAGTTATCAACTTTGCTAGTTTCACTGTTTCTTTTGCGTTTTTTTTCTAAAGCAAGTACCTTAAAGCCCAGGTGTATCAGTTTGTACATGTTGGGCACACACAGAGCAAATCTGCCAAACCCTTGTGTATCCATAATTACTACATACAAGCTGTTCAATTTGCACATGCATAGCAGCTCCAACATGGCTTAAGTCTACTGTTAAGTCTGCTCTGCAAACCCAATGGCTCTACATGTGTGCATTAATCATCTTAATTAATCATCAAAACGCGGCATAACCGTCAGCAGCATTCAGTCAGCGGCAAGGCCAGCAGACGCAACGGTAAGTTGGCGGCTAAGTGCTAGACTGAGGGGGACCGGGAGGTTCCCAAGGCCCAGGAGCGCCGGGGAAGAGCGGAGGGACCCAGCCAGAGCTGGCGGCTCTGGCGAGAGAGGCTGCCGTGGGAGATTTAACTGGCCTCGAGGAGCGCCAGCGACCAGGAACGCGGCACAGCAGTTCGTGCAGGCAGAGCGCGCAGGCAGGGCACGGCCCTCGTCTTCCTCTTCCCAGCTGGAGAAGGCCACTCAAGCGGTGAGCGTCGGCCTGGAGGAAGACCCAGGTATGGTTGCCACTCAGGTGAAAGCCATTGTTAGGAAAAATGTGGCAACGCAGACAGAGCTCCCATGTAAACGTGCAGCTGTCCAGGTCTCTGGCTGCAGGGAGTGCCTGAGTCTTTCACTGATGACGGAGGGCAGCAGGGACACCTCTTCTGTGAGGTGTGACCAGGTGAACGATCTGCTCAGCCTGGTGGCAGAGCTGAAGGAAGAAGTGGAAAGGTTGAGGAGTGTCAGGGAGTGTGAGAGGGAGATAGATTGGTGGACCCATGCCCTACCATCCCTGAGGCAGAGGCAGCAGATGGAGGCTCCACAAGAAGCGGAGGTTCCCCTGCCCTCCTGCCACCGGGCAGGAGGAGACCTAAGAGATGGAGGGAAATGGATACAGGTCCCTGCTTGGGGAGGCAGGCGAGTCCCCTCCCAGTCTCCCTCACCTTCCCGGTTGCCCCTACACAACAGGTATGGGGCTCTGGAGCTTGAGGACCAGGCTAGTGAAGATCAGGGTGTAGATGAAGTCCTATCTACGGAGGTGCCTAGGCCCAGTTGGGCAGCCCCACACATTCTCACATCCTCTGAAAAAAGGAAAAGGAGAGTAATTGTCATAGGCAACTCCCTTCTGAGGGGGACAGAGGGCCCAATATGCAGACCTGACCCATCCCACAGGGAAGTCTGCTGCCTTCCTGGGGCCCGGGTTAAAGATATCACCAGGAAACCCCCTGGTCTGGTTCAGACCTCTGATTATTACCCATTGCTGGTTGTGCAGGTTGGCAGTGATGAGATTGCAGAGAGAAATCCAAAGGCAATCAAAAGGGACTTCAGGGCACTGGGATGATTAGTGGAAGGATCAGGAGCACAGGTAGTGTTTTCCTCAATCCCTTCAGTGGCAGGGAAATACACTGAAAGGAACAGGAAAACACACCTGGTTAATACGTGGCTCAGAGGCTGGTGCCATCGGTAGAATTTTTGGTTTTTTTGATCATGGGGAGATTTACACGGCACTGGGCTTGCTAGCGACAGATGTTGTCCAGCTGCCTCAAAGGGGTAAAAGAATCCTCGCTCGTGAGATGGTGGGGCTCATAGAGAGGGCTTTAAACTAGGTTCAAAGGGGTAAGGGATAAAACTAGGTGCACCAGAGATGAGCCTGGGGGCAGCGTGCCGATGTTAGGGGTGGATTCAATAACCCAGCTCAAATGCATCTGTGCCAATGCACGCAGCATGGGCAATAAACAGGAGGAGCGGGAGGCCATCATGCAGCAGGATATATCTATGACTTAGTTGCCATCACGGAAACATGGTGGGACGACTCCCATGACTGGAGTGCTGCAATGGATGGCTACAAGCTCTTCAGAAGGGATAGGCAAGGTAGAAGAGGTGGTGGGGTGGCTCTCTATGTTAGGGAATGTTTTGACTGTACAGAGCTACACGATTCTGATGACAAGGTGGAGTGCTTATGGGTGAGGATGTGAGGGAAAGCCAATAAGACAGATAGTGTGCTGGGAGTCTGTTATAGACCACCCAACCAGGTTGAAGAGACGGATGAATCATTCTACAAGCGGCTGGCAGTAGCCTCAGAATCGTGTGCCCTTGTCCTCGTGGGGGACTTTAACTTTCCAGACATCTGCTGGAAATACAACACAGCAGTGAGTAAACAATCTAGGAGGTTCCTGGAGTGTGTGGAAGATAACTTCCTGACACAGCTGGAGGGTGAGCCAACCAGGGGAGGAGCCTTGCTAGATCTGTTGTTTACGAACAGGGAAGGACTGGTGGGAGGTGTGATGGTCAGAGGCCGTCTTGGGCTTAGTGACCGTGAAATGATAGAATTTTCAATTCTTGGTGAGGCAAGGAAGGGGGTCAGCAAAACCACCACTATGGACTTCCAGAGGGCAAACTTTGGCCTCTTCAAGGCACTGGTTGAGAGAGTCCCTTGGGAGATGGTCCTAAAGGGCAAAGGGGTCCAGGAGGGATGGACATTCTTTAAGAAAGAAATCTTAATGGCTCAGGACCAGGCTATTCCCATGTGCCACAAGTCGAACTACCGAGGAAAACGACCGGCCTGGCTGAACGGGGAGCTTTTGCTAGGAGTCAAGAAAAAAAGGAGAGTTTATCATCTCTGGAGGAAAGGGCGGGCAACTTGGGAGGAGTACAGGGATCTTGTTAGATCATACAGAGAGAAAATTAGAAAGGCAAAAGCTCAGCTAGAACTAAATCTGTCCACTATTGTAAGGGACAACAAAAAAAAAATGTTTTTAAAAGTATGTTAACAGTAAAAAGAATCCCAAGGAGAATATCTTTAATGGATACGGAAGGGAACGTAGCAACCAGAGATGAGGAAAAGGCCGAGGTACTTAATGCCTCCTTTGCCTCAGTCTTTAATAGTGAGTCTAGTTATCCCCAGGGTACTCTACCCCTCGAGCTGGAAGGTAAGGATGAACAGCAGAACATACCCCCCTTAATCCAGGAGGAAATAGTTAGGGACCTACTACGCCATCTGGACACTCACAAATCTATGGGACCTGATGGGATCCATCCAAGAGTACCGAGGGAACTGGCGGAGGTCCTTGCCAAGCCACTCTCTATGCTCTATCAGCGTTCCTGGTCAACAGGGGAGGTCCCAGAGGACTGGAGGCTTGCCAATGGGACTCCCATTTATAAGAAGGGTCGGAGGGGGGAATCCAGGGAACTACAGCCCTGTCAGCCTGACCTCAGTACTGGGGAAGATTATGGAACAGTTTGTCTTGAGAGCACTCAGATGGCAAGTCCAGGATAAGAAGGGGATCAGGCCCAGTCAGCATGGGTTTACGAAAGGCAGGTCCTTCTTGACCAACCTGATCTCCTTCTATGACCAGGTGACCTGCCTAGTGGATGAGGGAAAGGCTGTGGATGTTATCTTCCTCGACTTCAGCAAGGCCTTTGACACTGTCTCTCATGGCATACTCCTTGAGAAACTGGCATCTTGTGGCCTGGATGGGTGCACTCTTCACTGGGTGAAAAACTGGCTGGATGGCCGAGCCCAGAGGGTTGTGGTGAATGGGGCGAAATCCAGTTGGCGGCGGGTCACAAGTGGTGTTCCCCAGGGCTCGGTGTTGGGCCCCGTGCTCTTTAATATCTTTATTGATGATTTGGATGAGGGGATTGAGTGCACCCTCAGCAAGTTTGCAGACGACACCAAGTTGGGAGGCAGGGTCGATCTGCTTGAGGGTAGGGAGGCTCTACAGAGAGATCTGGACAGGCTGGATCGATGGGCTGAGGCCAATCGTATGAAGTTCAACAAGGCCAAGTGCCGGGTCCTGCACTTCGGTCACAGCAACCCCATGCAGCGCTACAGGCTTGGGGAAGAGTGGCTGGAAAGCTGCCTGGCAGAAAACGACCTGGGGGTGCTGGTTGACAGCCAACTGGATATGAGCCAGCAGTGTGCCCAGGTGGCCAAGAAGGCCAATGGCATCCTGGCCTGTACCAGAAATAGTGTGGCCAGCAGGAGCAGGGAGGTGATTGTTCCCCTGTACTTGGCACTGGTGAGGCCGCACCTCGAGTCCTGGGTTCAGTTTTGGGCCCCTCAGCACAAGACAGACATTGAGTTGCTGGAGCGTGTCCAGAGAAGGGCAACCAAGCTGGTGAGGGCCTGGAGCACAAGGCTTATGAGGAGCAGCTGAGGGAACTGGGGCTGTTTAGTCTAGAAAAGAGGAGGCTGAGGGGAGACCTTATCGCTCTCTACAACTGCCTGAAAGGGGGTTGTACTGAGGTGGGTACTGGTCTCTTCTGTCAGGTGGCTGGAGATAGGACGAAAGGAAATGGCCTGAAGTTGCGGCAAGGGAGATTTAGGTTAGATATTAGGAAAATTTTCTTTACTGAGAGGGTTGTCACACATTAGAATAAGCTGCCCAGGGAAGTGGTTGAGTCTCCATCCCTGGAGGTATTCAAAAAGTGTGTAGACAGGGTACTCCATAACATGGTTTAGTGGGCATGGTTGATGGTTGGACTTGATGATCTTGAAGGTCTTTTCCAACCTAAATGATTCTATGATTCTATGATCTTGTCGGCATCTGCACTGGAAGCAAATTTGGAGAATCCTATAACCAAGACAGCATTTGGGGGAGACTGGCAGTAGGTTGAACAGGAAAACAACTACCCATAGGAGAATCCTATGAAGAGCTGGGGTTTAGAGCTTGTATCAGACTGTGTAAGAATAACACACCTTAAAGACGGAGCTAATGCTAGTTTGTGGAAAGACTGAACAAAGCCCTGCAAGGACACCTTAGAAGTGGAAAAGAATATGACTGAGAATTGGACATTGAGTAAGACTCAGAGATGAAACAAAGATCGGAAGAGAGAAAAAATGGAACTTGGGCGGGAGAATTCAATGGTGCAATCCCATCTCCTACAGACAGCTCTTGACTGAAAGAGGTAGGGCAGAAGAGTCTGACCACCAGAAAACATTTGCTTCCTTGGAATGGAAGACAAAAGAAATAAGTGTCTTTTGCGGTCTTTGAAATTTGGAAGTCTCCTATGCTAAAAGACAACAGTTCTTTAGTTGGTCCTTATTATAAATGTCAGTTTTAAAGAAAGCACTTTAAAAAACTTTCTACTGTATAGATCTAAATGGATCCATATGGGCAACAGTGAGATTCTGTGATACAGACCTCTGCCATTTGAATTAACCAAAATAGAAAAAAACAACTTAATAGTCAGGCACTTAAAAAAAAATGACAGAAGTAGAATTTCCTGTGCAATGTACTTTTGGCATCCCTATGTGCATGCACTGTGATCTAGTGATATCCTAATGCACCTTTGGTTCTTGGTGGTGGGGTTTTTTTTTCAGCTGCTCGATGTCATATTTCAACGTTAAAATTCCTTCCATGCAGGAAATGTTACAGTCTTAAAGCTGTGAATGGGGCACTATTTAAAGACATCCTTAATAAACACACACAAGCAAACTCAGTGACAAAAGCACTAAAGCACTAGTGAAAGGAAAGCTACTCGATTCTTTGTCCGGGCTTTACTATAGCTTCTAAAGTCAACAACAGCAAACGAGCTGAGTCAGAAAGAACGGAGAAAAAGAACACATACAATTACTACTCAATAGTAATTACTTGTTCCCACTAAGTTAAGCAGCAAAATTCACACTCTAATTTGAGTAAAGCATATTACTAAATCTGCTTAAGTCACTGCCATCAGCAAAACCATGCTGATTCAGATTTAATTTTTATATGCAAAACCCCTGTAAATAAAATAACTTAAAATACCGCTGTCATTAAAGATGATGGTGAAAAATCAATGCATTCAGTGTAGTGCTTCTACTCACATTTTCTCAGCTTTCTCAATGTTTCTGCTGCAGAAATCCAGTCTGATGACAACCTCTGTCTTTTTATGAACCATTTCATTGTAATCATCCTTGATTATTTCACTGAAAAAGTGAAGCATTTGTCTATAACAATAAAGTATTCAACTGCCATCTTACCAGCAATCAGTAATACAATAATATACCTACAGTAATAACTGCTAGTAAAAATTGCTTTCAGTTAGAGATGCATTAGTACAATCCTCATATAAAACTATCCTGTGCAAGCTGCTCAATTTTACCTGCATGTTACCAGAGGTTAGACTTAAATTATCCACAGAAGAAAGTGAAATTGTAAATACTTAAACCTTATTGTCAGAAAAGAAAGAAGGAAAATATTCAGAAAGCCTATTCATATTCAAGGGGTAAAGAAAACCTCCCAAGATACTGGGAGATCACAGAATTACATATTGATAATCAAGGCATATCTAAAAAAAAAAAAAAAAAAAAGTGCAATGAAATTCAATCAATTGCTTACATCAGCCATCGTATTCCTTTTCGCATCAGCTCCTGGTAAAGTAGCAAAGAACTGGCAACTCTACAGGCATAACATACGATACCCGTCACTGCCTGATGGAAAAAACAAGCAACATTAGTACTAATCTGGCATTCTCTTAACAATTGTTTCAAGTCAATTAATCACAACAAAGCAACACAGATTAATAAAAGAAAGAGCAACATGAAGATGGTAGTTTAAAATGCATAACTTTGCCCAAACTTTAGTCGGGAGATAACCAAACACTCATTATGGAGGCAGAGCTAAACATGGTAGTGAGTTTTTTCCAGTTATGCTGAAATATCTGTTAGAGATGAAAATAAGTCTCTTACAAACAAAAATGACACCACTTACTCTCAGGATTTACTTTAATTTCTGGAAAGTCACAAGTACATTTCTTCAGTAGTTTAGGAGTTAAACACATACATTAGAAGAAACTTGTAAAAAACAACACATTTTTAAATTCCAAGGCTAGGGACTCTCTTCATTCACCTAATTCCACTTACAAGTTGCTGCATTATTTAGAATTGTGAACAAATTTTCAGAAGTTATAACTTACAGTATTTTAAATATTTAATATCAACTGATGACTTTCTGTTTATTCATTTTAAAGACTTCTGGTATTCAAAGTTACATGCACTTTCAGGACTACCGTGCCTGAATACAAGGCTCCTCAGCAGGCAGTATTTTATAGGCATAGTATAAATGGCGGTCACAAAGTCAAAGCATGGCAATGCATACATTCAGTAGTTTTAGAAAAATGACCAAAAGAATGAAACATTCTCTACTTGTCTCCCACAGATTCTGAAAATTTGCAAGAGAAGCAAGAGAAATTCTACTCTTTTGCAGTCTCCTAGAGACTCCTCTCTATTGACAGAAAGATGAAAGTTACTTTTCTTACATTAAGTTTTGCACCATCACAGGGGATGTTATGAATCTTTTAGCTAACTTCAGGACTCCAAAGTGGCAGGCTCCTTCCCCGCCATCATCGAATTATGCAGTAACAAAGCACATGGACTTTAGAAGGCTAGTTTTCCGAGTTTGCTCTTTTAAAAAATATACATACATATTTTGTATACAAAGTATGGCTTTAATATACTTTTGGAGCCCTTGTTTACAAATACATTTCTGCCAATCAGAATCCTCACTAGCATATTAAAAATAGATTCATTAATATTATTCATCTGAAAATCAAGTAGTTTTCATTTCAGTATCATTACCTGAGACAGATATACAAATTAAAAGCATAATTACTCACTTTAGCCATACTGGCATCCCCATCCAAATCATAACGTTGATGTACTTTAGGAAGTAAAACTGAAACATAAACCAAACATCTTTATTTTCTTACTTTCCATAAGAGACTTTAAAAGTTCAGACTGTTTCCCCTCCCCACCCTGTACATGGTTTTTATGTGTATCTACATGAATTTTCATCTAATCTGTTACTGCCAAGCCTTTTAATATCATGTGGTTCTCATGCACACCTTCAAAACCAGTCTTTGTCTTAAATGCTTTAAATAACTTGGTATCTTCAGCCAACTGTCCTTCCCTTCCTTTTCCTGAGTCACTTCTGAACATGCTGCACAGCACAGATTTCATGCAGGTCTTCACTAGTGATCCCTCTTCATTGAGAAAGCCAACCATTTATTTCTGCTCTTCAGCCCTATGCTTGTCCACATGGGAGACTGTTCCCTCTTATCCCACAGCTGCTTAGTTTCACTGAGACTTTTACAGCCAGGACTTCACCAAATAGCTTTTTAAAAACCTAGCGTAGCCTCTATCAGCTGAATCTCCTTTGTTCTCATGCTCATTGACTCCTTCAAAAAGCTCTGGCACAATATAAAGGCCCTGTTGATCCTTCCACAAACAGCTCACCTACCCACACTCTTCAGCACCTCTGTGTGAGTGCCAGCTGGCCCAAGCAGTCAGTACGTAGCACATACCAACAAAAGCAATACTGACCTCTCAACTGGAGGCATGTCCTCCAGCTCATTTCTTATAAAAACGGCTCTGGCATAGGGCCCTCTATAAGCCTTTCAATGATAAATGGAAATGCAAAATCTAATTTCTTTTTTTTTTTCGTTATGGCATTACCTTATCTTCTAAGCAAAGGTAAGTTGTTAAGACCTCCTCTGTGAACTGAAAGGCTAACCACATTCATGACAAATAAAAAAAAAAGTAAAACTTGAATTTCCACTTAGTGAGTAAAGGAACAAAAGAACCAGCTTTGAATTACATTCTATAATGTTCCTTTCTACTTGTTAAAAGTGCCATGCTTCAAAAAATTTCAGAACTCCATATGCACCACTACATCTTAACACACAAATGCTCAAGTTCACAGCATTTGCTCACGTTCACAGCATAGGAACATTACAAGCAGCTACTGTTTCTGTAAAAATATGCTGGATGCTCAGCATTTTTGGAAAAAAAAAATGGACTGCATACTTAGAACTTCAGGTATCAACAGAGAAAATTTGCAAACACTATTTCTAAGACATAACAGACATAAAAGGATAATTAAATAACCCAAACTATTTACAAAAGATAGCTATAAGAAAGGGAAAATGACTTCTATATACCTTCTTCATAGATTAATCCGACAATGTTCACAGCCTCCCTGCTTACTACAAAGATAGGATTCTCCTCAGTTGTTCTGGGGAAGTGCTGTGCCAATCTGCCAGGCTCTAGTATTAAACGCCGACCTTCATATACCAGTTCTTGACTCTGAGATGGTATTTTTGTCTGTTTGTAGACCAACTCATGAAATATAGCAGCTCTATAATACAAACAATATATTCAGTAGTAGTTAAGACTCACTACAATACTTCAACAATTCAGATTTTGTATTACTTAAATAAAAATCCCTTTTACTTCTGATTAATTAAGAACTTGTTTACACATAAAGCATTTGACTTACAAGCAGAACAAAAGGCAGCACACTGCCTAAGGCTCCAGGTTGCTCTGTTACAAAACTAAATGCTATTTCCTGCAAAATATCAAACTTCCCTTTCTACCTCTGATTTTCCACCAAAGCACGTCTGTGTAAACAAAACTTGCTTTGGCCCGAAGTCTGAAAGTCAGTAAAAACAAGCAACACCAGATGAGAGGAAGGAAGCATACTTTGATTTTCTCAGGGACACCCATTTCTTCAAAGGAGATGGATGGTCTCCCCAAGAGAAAAGTCTGGTGTTTTACAGGTCAAAAAGCACACACCTTAAATTCAGCCTGTAAACTAACAGACAGTCAGATTATCTCCTAAAACAGCAGTAATAAGGAAGACCAAAGATACTTTGGTATTTTATTTCCAGCAATCAATGGATACAAGGCATAAGAATTTATAACAAACTTTCCCCTCTACCCTCCTCAAAACCCCCAACCACCAAACAAACAAACAAAACCTCCCACAAAGAAGAAAAAACCTTAAGCACACTAACAGGAAGGACCAGTTTGCCTCCTGCGTAGCACTAGTACACTGTCACTTCTTAATACTACAGCTAGTATATAAATAATCAGGTAAATAATAAAATAAAATTAAAAAAGTAAAGTACAAATAGCAGTTTGAGCTACAAGCAAGATTTTGCTGCAAAAATAGTATTTGGGCTCTCTCAAAGTACAAATGACAGAAGAGAAAAGAAAAATTGGAAAAGGCCGGAAATGTATTTACACATTTGATGAAATAACTGTTTGCATATTAGAGAACAACAGATGCTCTGTATTATCTGTAATAAGGCAGAGAGAAGGCACTTATTTTGGTATCAAACTGTAAACCAGACTTTACAGCTTTTAACATCAGCACTTAATGACCATAAAGTGAACTCCATATAACTCTGGATCCTAAATTGTACCAATTACAACTTCAGAACCCCTGAGAGAGTTTTACGTCAGACACAGATGATGTGCACATTTTGTATTCTTCAGGACAAGATACTAAAAGCAAGAGCGGAACACAGTGTCTGGAAAACTACTTTGTAAATAAGGTACATATACAAATGTGGGATGAGTTGGGACCCATTATGAACACAGACACGATGTAACATGTCAAGGATTAAGTTTGTGTTCTGTCACTGATTAAGACCTAGTTTAAGATCAGTTGATTTGACCTTCAATGATTTTATTTTTATTTTTGGCCAACATGCTTCTATGCACTGTGACTACACAGGAGAATTACAAGCTTTCACCTCCCCAGATAAACTGCCAAGGAAAGGCTACCGAATTTGTATTTGTAACACTGGTGATCTGAGGTCACAGTACCATTTGCCTTAATAACAGCAAAGTAATGAAAATAGAGAGAACACTTACGTATTATAACTGTGAATATAAACTTTGTGCAAGGTCATCTGCTGTAGTGAAAAGATGTGGACTATTATTCGGTGCAGTACGTCACTCGTCTCTGCAAAGAACTGGTCAAACCCCCAGCATTTTTCCTGGTCTGCTTCAAGAATATTTGCAAGGACAGGTGTGAGCAGTACTTGCAGACCCCTAGAGGACACCAGGAAGAGATAAGACAACTTGGATCTATTTAGATCTTTTCACCTTATAACCAATTGCAATATTTCATTTGACTTGTCTCATGAATGCAAATCTATTATACCTTGAAGAACATTCCAATGCTTTTTTTTTTCCCCCTCTCCTGAACAACAAAACATTCAAGGGTAATGTCCATTATTTTTCATTAATACACATACTTTATCTCCTTCCTATTTAGGCTCAACTACCAAAATATTTTTGCCTTGATATTTGACAAATTTCACAGGCATTGGAAAAATGGCATGCATTTTAAAAAGTCTACATTGTAGAGTTAAGGTCACCTTCTACCACTGCTGGGCAGTAGTCTTTTACCCAGGTCACCCACACACTTACCACAGTTTATCACTTTGAAGGAAGCTACTGCCATTTATGGTTTGCTGGCTGAGCTGCTTGTGTGAGCGCACTATGTTGCTTTCAATCAAAACCAGCTGGGTTAGCAAAGACTCATTATTTAAATTGTCAATGCTAACAGAATTCATCCTGATTGAGATGGGTCTAAATAAGTACACCATGCATACAGCTCAACTGCTGCAAAGAAAAATATGCAACTATTGCCTTACAGTCATTACTATTCTAGGACAAAAGGCAGCTTAAATTTCTTGTATTTCTACTTTGATAATCTGAATTGCAAGGAACTTTATAGATCCTACTCCTGTTATCATGAACAACTTCTTTAAAGTTTTAACATTACGTACACATCAAACCTGAATCCAGTGGTAAAACTGGCAACATTTTGAAGCAAGCTTCAGTGGCTTACAAGGACACTGATGGCCACATTAGGGGTCAGTGGATGTTGTGCTCAAACTCACTTTAGTACTAAACATATAAAAGTAAATACTGTTTAAATACTACTTGAAAATATTACTGTAAACAGATGTTTAATGAAAAAATATCTTCCTTTATTATTTCAAGCACTTCAATTATATGGAATAAGCAGAAGAAACAACTGAACAGTATCATGAAAAATATATATAAATTGCAAGCTCTGCACACTATAAACTAATGAATTGATATAAACCAGACTTTCACTCTACACCCCTTATGGATCTACATATTTGGCTTTCAGAAAAGTTTGTTTCTAGAGTCAGTTCACAGAACAATTTTTCTCCCTTTACCATGAAAGAGTATTAACTTTAAAGTACTGAAGAAGTCACAGGAAGATAAATAGGCAACTGGGTTACGGGAGGTGTTTTTAAGATCATATTGAGATTAGATCTTCCATGGGTCTTCCTACTGATTATTACGACATATGAAGCAAAAAATATGATAATAAAAAAATTTAATAGATACTATGAGAATATGTTAAAATGTGCTGATGTGAATTTTCTTCTGGCAAAAATGCAAGTGTCTGAACTGTCTTTTCTTATTATTTCCTTCCTACTGCCTAATCTTTGTAACGTCTGAAGTCACATTCTTGCAAGAAAGGGTGGCAGTCAATTCAAATTTTATTAAATCTTCATACTCTTTCCTAAGGGTGGAGAAAATATAGTAGTAATCTTTCTTCTACTCATACTGCTTCAGAATCCCAGGTGCTCATTTGTACATTAGCAGTCATAAAACTATTTGGACAGATGGGAAGAAAAAATACTTGGTAACTTAATAGTAGAATGTACCGATCTACTGAAGAATACGAAGAAAACAACTGCAACAGTCAGATCTCTGTTCCAAAGACCCAATAGTGAGAGAATAACTGGAAAAGCACAATCACATAGCATTGAAACATTTTGTGAGAAGTTCAAACTTACTTTGAAAGACTACAAGAAACAGGCATCTCCCAACTCCATTCAATTGGTCCATTTTCTGCTTTCTGTATTCCAGAAATAGCACCAGAAGGCTTTCCAGTGATTATTTTATACCTGTGATACATTGTAAAAGTAATAGAGACTTCAACTACCACCTCCTATACATACACAGGTCTAGTAACTAATCCTCAAAGGGGTATCAATAATATAAATCTAAACAACAGGTTGGCCTAAATTTGTAGGTGGTGCAATAATTAGGAAGCTTCACTTACAAGCTAACAGAGAGTGGTGCTAAAATTGTAAACAATGAAAAGGAAACACTTCGGGCTATGTTGGAGAAGCAACTTTGTCCACCTCAATTTTGGGAAAAATTTAGGAGAGATTTCAGGCATCACTGAAGGAAGCTGAAGTTTTTTCACAAGTGTTAATTAAAGTCAGATTTCCCAGGCAGTTCAATTTAGGCATTACATGACTAACTTCTAGCATGTTCCATGGCAAAAGATGACATTTAGCCTTCACGAAGTCACTTGGGGATAAAGAAGGAACAGGATGTGGGCTCTGAGAAATTAAGTTGGAAACATCTAGCAATTTGGATACAATTTGGCATTGTCTAACTTTGTACCGAACAGGCTAGTATTTCTCATTAAATCAATCAGGAGCAATAGGCTTTTTGCAACAGAAAATTTCAGTTGTGCTTTCTCTTTTTGGAGGACGAGCTACATACAAAACATACGTTCCTTGCTTATCTCTCAAGCAGATACAACAACAAGAATGCCTGTGGGGTAACCATAGGATGGGCAGTTCCTTAAACTAAGAAAATTGCAGTCAGCTTTGCAAGGAGTACCAGAACAGAAATGTTACTGGCCTATTAAAGTTCCCAATTACCACCTTGCTTTATTTTTTTAAATGCAACACAAAGAACAACAACAAAATAGAACTAGACTAAGATGAAACAGAAATCAATTCCAAACAGCATGTCATAGAAACAACTTCTGTTTCCCATTCAGGAGCTACTCCTGTTACCTTCAGCCACAGTCCACAACTATGCTCCTCAAAAAATGTCAGTCTCATGGGTAGTGCATGCATTTCAAGACTGCCTGGGAAGACAATCATTTAAAGGACAACAAAAATTTGCAGCACTGAAAACCTATTTCAGAATAACATAATTTCGCCTGAACATCCAAGTTACATACACCACACTGCAACAGACCAGCCTAGTGCCATGGTGAAGGAAAGATGTGTGGAAAAACATCAGTATTTTGGGGGAGCTCTGATGCTTAATTCAGGTCTTAAGCTGCCACACAGTAAAATCCTCGGTGAAGCAGAATGTTTGTACTGGTTTTGGCTGGAATAGAGTTAATTTTCTTCATAGTAGCTCATATGGTGCTGTGTTTCAGATTTGTGACCAAAACAGTGTTGGTAACACAAGGATGTTTTAGCCATTGCTGAGCAGTGCTTACACAGCATCAAGGCCTTTTCTACTTCTCACACTGCCCCGCCAGTAGGTAGGCTGGGGGCAGGAAAGAAGCTGGAAGGGGACACAGCCAGGACAGCTGACCCCAAGGGATATTCCATACCATATGACATCATGCTCAGCAATAAAAGCTGAGGGGGGGAAATTTGCCAGGGTGGCAGTTGGTCAGGGACTGACTGGGCATCAGCTGGCTGGTGGTGAGCAACTGGGGTTTTTTGCATCACTTGTTTTTCTTGGTTTTGTTTTCCTTTGGGTTTAGGGGTAGGGTTTTTTTGTTGGGGCTTCTTTTTTTTTTTTTTAACTTATTAAACTGTCTTTATCTCAGCCCACAAGTTTTCACACTTTTACCCTTCCAATTCTCTTCCCCATCCCACTGCGGGGGAGTAAGTGAACAGCTGTGTGGTGCTCAGCTGCCTACTGGAATTAAACCACAACAAAGTTAAAGAACGTTTTTCCTTAAATATTTTTACTATTTTAATGTTTATTATGTGTGTGTAGGATTTCTTGTTAAAAAGCATTTCATGGACTGAGTTAATTTACGAACAGATAAAATTCTCCTTCTAAATTACCTACATCACTTCCTTGTTTCTACGAGGTCCTTCAAAAGGTCGGAAAGGCAAACTCCCTGTTGCAGCATGGTAAAAGGTCACCCCTATGCTCCACAGATCAACTGTTGCTCCGTACTTTTTCTGATGTTCTTTCCTCAAAACTGCTCGCTCATACATATCAGGATGCTAAAAAGAAAAAAAATAGAAAAAAGTTAGAATTGCTTTATGCACAACACAAAGAACAAAAACCCGATCTGTCATTTCACGGCAAGATAATTTGCCATTCTAAACTTCCAGCATTTTAATCAAAAGGCAAAGTTAGCTTCATTCATAGAATTTGCTTAAGTTATTCTGACAGAGTATCACAAAAGTGTTCATAGGTATGACAGCCACTTTTATTAAAGGTTTGCAAAAAATACTTTAAAATTTAGCTAAAGATTGACTACTAGAATAAAACACCACTGAAGAAGAAGAGAAAGCCAGTATTCCTCCAGATGATTTTGAAACAACAGAAACCAAATTGGAAAAAGATCCATAGCAGAGAACATCAGTTATGATACTACATGTGGGAAAATGCGGAAGGAAGAGAATTATGCCTAAGATGCTTGTATTGATGCTTCCCTGCCTGCCTCTCTTTTGTTAGCCAAGATATCACGTGAATCTTAACTACACCTAGCATCATCCAAGTAGCTCAAATACAAACTGAAAAACACCTACAGAGATAAAGGCAGACATTCATAACCAAAATACTGTTGTTCTTTCTTTCACACAAGGCAACAGTGGAAGTTAGACCTGGAAATTATTTAAAGGCTACTGTGCTCAGCAGAACAACTGGCATGACCCAAGGTGAAAAGGGTGGAAAGTTATAAAAACAATTATAATACAAAGGTATAATACTAATTTCCACAGTCTGACCGTCACCTATTCAACTCTCATCACAAAGGGCCCTGGACTTCAAACACTTCTTCAACAGAAAGTGAAATCATATGGGCTTACTAAATACTCTTCTGTGCCATAGAGAGAAACAAATTGTTCATCATCTTCAAGTTCTCTTGCAGCACCAAAGTCTGTAAGTTTGTAAACAGACTGACCATCTTCACCTATAACACGCATTATATTGCCTGGTTTGATGTCACGGTGCACTATTCCATTCTCCCGCAGATGATTCATCCCAGCCACTTCAAAAAAAAAAACAAAAAAACCCAACAGAATTTATGTATACAACTTGACACAGACTACACAAGCACTGAATTGTAACTGAGGCTAGGAAGACATATGTGTTTACTTTCTCACTGGGAAATGTGAATAAGAAGGGACACTCAATTAAGACCAGAACCAGAGGATATTCTAAGCATTTTTGCGGTTTCTTTTTTTTTTTCAAACAGCTAAATTACAGTATTTCTTGCTCTCAGCAAGATTTTTCCCATAAAGTAATGGAGAATAATATTATAACAGGCAGACACAGATAAACCTCATTATTTTTCTGATTTACTCTTCTGAGATTAATTATCACTAGGAATCAGTCCAACATGTGACAAATAATCTTGAAACAAACAAAAAAGAATTATAGGAATTACAGCTTTAAACAGAAATGGCTTCTTAATGCAGCTATCTATATCAACATAGACATAAATAAAAGATGTGACTACTTATGACCATATTAATTTGTTCAATTAGTTGACAGTCATTCAAATTCCTCATCTCTTGCTGTTTCACGATAAACAGAACGAGTTCGTTTCAGTCAACGAATTAGACCAAAGAGCAAAGTCTACATACCCACATCTCTCAAAACAATTAAGAACTCAGACTCTGGCAAACCAAAGGCATTAGACGGCTCCTCTAAAACTGTATACAAACTCCCACATGGACAAAATTCCATAACTAGTACTTTGTGTCTAGTTGTTGTCTGGAAAAAATTAAAAAAGATAAGTCTGTGAGCATTGTGAAAACTATGTCAGAAATTACATAGAACCACAGGATCTTACTTTAAAAAAAAAAAGGTAGCTCTGTAGCTAGATCATAAATCCCATTCTGGTGATCATCTTCAAAAGAAGCGCAGGTGAATTTTTATACTGTTTTATGTATTCTAACTTGGAGGGGGGGGAATTAAGAAAGCCTCAAATTCTAGCTACTTAGAGGGTTGACAGCAGTATTGATAGATGGACAAATGAGAAACTACAGCACAGAAGAGCAGAAAGCAGCAATTGTCCTTCTTTCCTCTTTACTAATCTCAGCATCTGGGTCATTTCAACTGATCAGTCTTAGTTTCAGCACAACTACCGCAGTTCATATAAACATACAGTTCTACATGTCCTATGTCATTATTTTAGTTGGTTGCAAAGCAAAAGGATAAAGTTGTCAGGATTACTGTAACAGCTCCAACTATCAGTATGTATTAAATATTTATACAGGTAGATAGCTTAAAAATTCTAATTCAAGATAAAGCTTAGGACAGTGGCTTCTCAGGATGGCTTTGAAGAATCATAACCTGCGCCTAACCACAAAAAGCGAGCATATTCTTTCAACAACAACAAAAAAGAAAGAAAAACAAAAAATGCTAGTGATTGGGTCAGAGTATTTATATCATCATACATGTTACTGTTCTTTAAAAATATAACTTTATCCTCTATAGTTAAGGATAAAGCAAAAAGACAGTTACTGTGATTACTACCATGCATCTCAGATCACAAGTACAACAATTCATTACCTCTTCTTCAATGGCAAACAATTTGACAATGTTCTTATGATTTAGTTTCTTCAATACTTCAAACTCTCGCATCTGAACATCCACAGGACGAAGGAAACTTATACTGTTAAATACTTTGACAGCATATAAATCCCCAGTTTTCTGTTCAAAACAAACAAATTGCTAATCAAACAGAAGCATAAGACTGTAAATGTACACATACCCATTATCCAAGCATTTTGAGATCTGTTGTGCATACAAGCATACCCAGATTAGAAATAGTTCAAAATAGTATTTTGTGTTAAAGTGCAAATTAAGATTCTATTAAAAATATTAAGTATATATTGGTTTAGTTTAATATAGACTAGAAGCACACAGGCTAGCAGAATGGAAATGCAACATTAGCCCACAAAAATCTAAGTGCTTTTAAAAAAAGAACAGTTAGCATGAGAAAGGCTACACATTTAAGAAGGACCCATAAACTTAGCTGAAAAATAATTTTTCAGCAAGAGGTAAGCCACTTGCACAAATCAGTAAGAGACACACAGATACTACAGTTGAGAATCTTGGCTGGCTTAAGTTAAGAGATGACTTTTTGAAGCTGAACGTTGCTCTCTTTCTTTATTGTTCTGTTGATACTGATAAAGCAGTATTTGTTTTTTCAAAGGCGGCAGCGTCGAGTACTACATACCACTCATGCAAAATCCTGAAGCAATTCAAACCCACATAATAAGTGATAGGAGCAGTCGTGAGCTTAATCAGAGACTTAAGTTCTCAAGCAGGACCAAGCCCCAACACGCTCAGGCACCTACAGCACCGGCTGAGTGTGCAACTCCTGTCCCTCTGAGGGCAAAGTACATCCCTGCGCCCACTCTACGAATATGCTTGCATTAGCAGTCTTGTGCGTGACAGACTGTCTATGGACAAAGCCTTCCTGTGCTTAGACTAGGTGTGCTGTACAGCACACTTACATGCACTACTGCTGCCTGGGTCAAAGTTTTCTCCCGTTGACAAGGAGCTGCAGGTCATGCGCTCAGACTAGTGAGGGTGATGAGAGGTGCAACCATGAAACCATAAGCTTTACAGAGGAATCATTCCGTGTTGAAATTCACTCACCCAGAAAAGCACATTAACTGCTGAATTATTGCTTAGCGTTGCTTCACAGTTAAATGTGGAACACAGAAAACACTGTAGCTTATATATAACTTCATATTGATTTCACACAGACTGTCATTACCATAAGGGAACATCACTTTCAGAACTAGGCTTATCTTCATTTTGTGAGACATACCGTGAAATTCATAGGAATAGAATGACCTACACAAGTAAGGTCATTTTAGCCCCTCACTCAGGTTACAACATACACATCAGCATATCATTTACATAGCAAAACTGCTCAAAGATGTATTATTTTGTACTGATTACTCAAGGCATGTCACCAAGAAGATGGTGTCCTATACATGTAGGAAGCATTGACTTATGGACAAAGACTAACACAGCAACTTCATCCAATATGATAATATGTTAAGAACATTTCACTTACGGTACAAAATCATAAAAGTGGGTTTTAAAAGAACAGGGAAAAACTACGAAAAGAGAACTTGGCAAAGATGAAAATAACATATCATGTAATAAAAACTGGTAAGACTTTCATTCCTATTTAAATTCTTAAGCAAGGAGTATTTTTTCCATAAAACTGAAGAGTGGAGGAATGAAGAATTAATAATGGTTAATATTTTATAAGGACAAATAATACAATATTGAAAACAAATCCTCAGAAATAACTGTATACAACTCTAACTGAATGGATGTTTGTTAAAAATTAAAAACTAAGTATGAATCGTTACAAAGATATATTCGCTTTAGGCCTAAGTCTTGAACTGTTTTTTGTTGATTTCATGACTATACTCACACATGAAAAAATTTCAATTTTAGATGTTGCTCAGATTAGTAATTCCTCACAAACCTTATGTCGTCCCCGGAAAACATTTGCAGTAGCTCCCTGCCCTAGAATGTCAGACAACAGCCAGAGGTAATTCGAAGTGCTCTGCATCTTTGCTCTTTGATGAGACAGTTTTCTTTTTTACCTTAAAAACAAAAGGTTAAATATATTGAATTATAATTTAGTAAAATACATGAACAGGACTTACTTTAATTAGAAAGAAAAAAACCCCACAACCCAACCACAACTCCAAAGATGCACAGAAATAATTAAGAACAACCAAGTAGAAGAATAAGAGGTGAAACAAAGAAACAAGCTCAACAATCAAAACTAATGCCATAGACACACCACCTCTCTGCGTTTGAGGTCTTTACTCCCCAAACTTTGTTGGAAAATACAACTGGAAAAGTGAAAGCTTTATAATCCCTTTTCTGATGGACACAGGTGTTTAAATGATACAGGAACAAAAACTACAGGAAAGAGTCAAAAACACGTGCACAAGGTCTTTTGAAAATAAGCAAGACCTGCAATCAAATTCCATTATTTGGTATATACGCCAAAGAACAGGCATCAGAGATAATGGCAGATATGTATACGGATCTTTTAGATCCCTTTGGCTCTGGAAGCTGCACTTCAGTACAACTGTAAAGGAACTCGACTAACTACTTATAAAAAGCTATTTTTACATGAGCTAGATAAAAGTCACAATTAAGACAAGTATTTTCAGCTACTTTCTTCAACCACCAATTACTACAGGAAAAAATTAAGGGACATTTCTCTCATTTCTAAAATTCCACGTTTGGTACGTCACATCATTTCTAGACAGACAGCCTAGCTTCGCCACCCTCCCTGAAACGTAAACTGTCAGATACTCAGGTCTTCACAGATCCAAAAGAAAGAGGAAAAAAAAGTTAGATTAAATTAAAACAATTAAAACATTAGAACTACCAGATTTCTCCCCTTGCAGGAACAGCAGGAGCTGCAGGTGAATACCCTTACCTTTTTGGTTTAATTAAAGCAGTGATTTTGCCATTAAATCTAGCAAAAGGCTCTAAGATCAAAGACGTAGCTTCCTAGATCTAAAGCATCTTGAGATCAAAACAGCAACCGGACCAGGGGAAGGTCCTGCAGCAGCAGCCGCCTTTCCTCACAGCCTGGCAGGGGACCCTGCATCTGCCCCTGTTAACTGGCAAGAAACAGCTAATGGATCCTCAAACAAAACAAAAAAGCCTTTCCTGTAACTCCCAGAGGAAGAGGTATGACAGAATTTCCCGTGGATGTCTATGACAAGAAGGTGGCTCGCACTTTGCAAGAGCTCCCTGGCGCAGAGGACGACACCAGAGGAGCCCGACGGCCTGCACTGTGCGCCAGCCACCCCAGCACCCTTCGCCTGTCCCGCTCCGGCACCCACCGTTGCACTGCTCCTGATCCGACCCACGCCACGCCGCAGAGACCCCCACATTTGCTCCTGACTTTGAACGCATTCCTCTATCCATAGTGACTGCGGATTTCATACTTTCATTTCGCTGTGTGCTCATGTAAGATGTGGAGTTTCTCGCAAAGGTGTCCCAAAACACCCGGGCAAAGACATGTAGCTTACAGAACTCAACGATGCAACGCAAAGACCTGACATTACTCTAAACTAAATTCAAAGCCATGCAGCAACACTATTTTTAAAATCTAGATAAAGTTCTTAATGCCTAGAGAAGGGATGAAAGGTTTTTAATCTCAAATTCGAACCAAAAAAAACCCCCACCACTCCCCAAATCCTTACAATTCTCAGTTAACTCTGATTAGGCAATTTACAGTAGCAGAATAAGATAACTTCTCCCAGCTGGCAACTACTGTAGATACCAAAGAGCTACCTATAAGGCAGACATAGAAGGTAAGGAAGAGGTCTGCAAGGAAATATTGCACAGCCCACTCTGTAAACCATTTTTAAAATCTCCAAATTAAAAAATTCCTCATAATTAAAACCCTGTTTGTAACAAGCTAGCTGGCACATTACCAACAAACATGTATTTTGTCATTTATTTCAAAGCAACATGTAGGGTTTGGCGTTCAGAAGATCTCGCGATGTCACGGAAAGTTAGAGGGTTAGTTGCAGCCTTGTGATGTACCTGTAATCCCGCCTCCCCTTGTTAGTATAAAAGGAATTAACTGCGCAATAAAAGGCGGAAGTTGGCGCTCACACTGCGTGTGTTATCTGTCTCTTTCCCTGGTCTGGGCCGACCAGTGATCTAAGCGTGGCACCTTGATATGTAGCGAATGCTACAGCAACATTCATTAGATTCATACCAAGACGCAGAAACATAATGAATCCTTTCTAAGCAGACAGAAAGCGTGCAGAAGGATCAAGTAAACACAAAGTTTCTTCACTGACATCTGTTCAAATACTAAAAATTTTAGCAGCCTATTAGAGACTGAATTATTATGTTGCCCAAAGTGATAAAGGTGAGGTAGCTTATATATGAGATCGACTCTCTTCCTTCACAATTCCTAATTAAATTTGCTTGAAGGTCAATGGGTGAAAACAAAACAAAAAGCGACAGATGAGCTTGAATATCATTCAATGGATTTAAAAAAAAACTTGCAAAACTACAGATACAATTATGCCAGTATGAATCCCAGGGTACATATCCAGTGCCAAACCAAAGTCAATGTTGCACTATTGCACTTTTTTTATCAAAATAGTATTTTTATAATAATAACAAAGTCTACACTCTTTTGGAAGAGTCTTTACTTTTAAGGCATAAAGTCTCATTCACCTTTAGTTTTAATGTTCAAATTATAATAATTTGATTCAATAACTTATATTTAGACCTCCTTTGATTTAATACCTTTCCTTTCTTAGACTGATTCAGAACTCATCTTTGCTAAACACTCAGCACGTCCATTTTTCTTTTCATATCTTCCATTATCTTCCTCAATCTATTCACTAAGAGTTTCATATTGAAAAAAAAAATAGATCTCTAACTGTAAAACTGGTCCTGTCGCTAGATTTAATGCTTAACTTTCTGTTTCTTCAAATCGCACTCATGTACTATCAGACTTAATGACCAGGAGTCAGAAGTTCCTCACATATATCTAAATGTATCTCTCCCACCAGCAGGTTGATTGTCCCCCATGACTCATTAGCATTTCAAGGGCTAGGGACTGCTTTTGGGGTTCTTTTTTGAGTATTTTTCTGCTTCTGGCGATGCTACTACTTCTTTGTCAGCAGGGGCAATTGTAAGAGAAAAAGACTGCATTTGCTAATACAATTATTTTTTTTTTTAAACTCCCAATACTTTGAAGCAGGAGTACTAACTGCTTCTAATTAATACGAAGAAGTCTGCTGTTACCTCCGGCAGGCGGGACATGCACAGAAAGCAGGTACTTCCCCTGTTAACAGCTGCAGTATACAAGCTCACCAGGCAAGCAGGGACAGAAGATGAAGGGAAGGCTCTTCCAGTCTACAGGCAAGATCCTATATGCCACCAAAGCCGACAGGCAAGGTGCCGGGGTTCCGAACAAAGGTTACGTTAGCGTCGTATGGTCTGGTAAACATAAGGGTTTTATACTTTCTGCACGCCCTCTCTTAACGCCTAGGAAGGAAGTTTCTCCCCCCGAAGTTCCTCCTTCCTACCCCGCGTTCTTCAGCCAACCTCCTTCCGGGAGCTTCCAGCCCAACACCGACCGTCCCATTACCGAAACGCCCTGCCCTGGGCCGCACAAGCTGCTGCCCGAACCCAGGCGAAGCCCCGCAGGCCCCCAGGGGCCCGCGACGCCAGCGGCAAGCCCGGCTCCGGCGCTGCTCTCGGCGCTTCCAGCCCGCCACGGGGGAAGAAGACTCGGCCCCGGCCCCGGCCCCGGCCGGCGGCTCCCGCCGGGCCGCAGAGGCCACGGGCTGGCCCCGGCGACGCAGCCCCACGCCCGGGAAGGTGGGGCAGGGCGGGCAGAGCGCCGGAGCTCCGCTCGGCAACAGGACAGCCTTCCCGAGGTAGAAAGTTTAGCAACTCCCACACCCGCGAAGGCGACGCCGCCGCCTGAGGAAAGCTGTGGACAGAC
Source organism: Buteo buteo (assembly GCF_964188355.1). Classification (NCBI taxonomy): domain Eukaryota; kingdom Metazoa; phylum Chordata; class Aves; order Accipitriformes; family Accipitridae; genus Buteo; species Buteo buteo. The sequence goes on from NC_134196.1 coordinate 17,015,885, forward strand.
CGCCACCAAACGCACGCCTCTCCCGGCTTCCCCCCGCCCCCTCCCGTTACAATCGCAGTTCTGACGGGTCGCACCAGCTGCGACCTGCCGACATGCGCGGGGACGGAACTCGGCGACACCGGGGCAGGGACGAGCCCCAGGCACGCCGCCGAGGCCGCAGGCCGCCCGCCGCCGCCTCGTCCCCTCCCCGGGCGGGGGCCGGGCCCGCTGCCGCCTCAGGGGGGGCTCCGCCGCCGCCCGCGACGCTTCTCGGCAGCTGCCGGGAAGGCCCCGCCGCCGCCCTGGGAAACCGAAACCACCTCGCCCCGCCGGCGGCGGCGGCGCGGAGGGGAAGCGGCTCCCGCCGCGGCCCACCTCGGCTCGGCGCGGCGCGGCCTCCCCCCGCCCCGCCCCGCCCTGCCCGCCGGCCCCGACCCCACGCACCGAGCCGCCGCTCGCCCTGCCTGCCCAGCGCCCCGGCCGCTTCCGGCTTCCTGCAGCGGCGCCGGGGAGGGCGGAGCGGCACAAGCGCCGCCTCGGCGGCCGCCGCCTCCCGGCCCTTCCCCGCCCGGAGGTGGCCGGCGGGGCGGCGAGGCGCGGGCAGGGCCGACGGGCCGACCGACGGGGCGCGGCGCGGCCCCCGAGGCGAGGGAGGGGACGGCGAAACCGGGAAGGGCCTGGGAGGCGTCCGGGAGCGGGAGCGGGCTGGCCCCGAGCGGTGGTCGCGCCGGGCGTTCCGGCTACTCCGACGCTCGGAACGAGCTCGGGCCGGCGCCGGCAGCGTCCCCGTCCCCGCGGTGATTTTTTTTGCTGCGTGACCGCTTCGGCGGCGGTTCTGCCCCGCCGCCCCCCCCCGAGACCGCCCGGAGAAGCGCTTCCCCGCCCCGTGTGACCGGCCTCGGCTTCACCCCGTTTAAACCTCACCAAGTGCCGGTCGTGCCCTCGCTTATTTTTCACTTAAATGCCTTTAATGCAAAAGCTCCTTGATGATTTTTTTTTTTTTGTCTGTCTGCTAACGTTGCTGTTCCAATAAATGGTCTGTATAGCTTGTGTAAGGAAAAACATAATTTATATACTATAAAAAATATAATTTATGCAACATATAGTGGGAAAAATAGTCAAAATAAATCTTTAATTTTTCCCCCAAGACTATCCTTTTTTTGATCCTCTGCATTTCCTGTTTGGAATTTCCATCTTCCCAAATCTTAGAAGCCTATTCTCTTGAGGAACTGACACATGAAAAATAGCAACCTTTTGCTTACAGGCTTTGCTTATTGTTATCATCTTACCTTTCTCAAGCTTTATCACAAGTCCAAACTTCTGCTGGTTCAGTTGTTAACAGAGCGCTAAGCTTGTTCTAAAATTTTGCTTAGTGAAACTGATAAACCGGCTTTGATAGATTTTATACTGTTACTGTAAATGCCTAATTTATAGTCGTTGGCATCTGAGCTTCATTTCGTAGCACTTCTGCATTATAGAGGGAATAGTTCCCCGCCACAATGGTGTTGTCCTTGCATCCTTCAAAACACTGCAGCGCTCCTCGGAAGTTACACGGCTTATTTCTGCTACCCTCTCCTCCGTACCCAGCTTGGCGAGCAATTTTTTTTTCCACCAGGTGGATACCCATGAGTCAGCTTGGTCTTCTTTAGAAATATTCATCAGATCGTGCATACTTGTTTTAGCAAAAGCCCTCTCAAAATCAGGAAAACGTCAATGAACTTTTCTTTGTATCTTGAATGTGTACTTGCTCCCACTTCTGAATAAACCCAAGCTGTTGGCTTAGCATGTTGATGCTTTTTGGACCTGGCCATTTTATACCATAGTCTCACTCAGGGTGGATGGGGCTTCGGGAGGTCTCTGGGCAACCACCTGCTCAAAGCAGGGTCAGTGCTGACTTCGGACCAGGTTCCCCAGGACTTTGTTCATTTAAGACCTAGAGTATCTCAGCTCCAATGTCACCCTGCCCCTGGGTCTGGCTACCGACCGCTCTCACTGCGGTTACAAGCCCGTGTGCTTCCCCCAGGTCTTGAATAAATGAAGATGATTCATATGGTACACACGATTCAAACTGTCCATTTTTTTAGCGTGTATCTGTAACATAATCAGTGATACTTATGCAAGGGGAATCTTCTCTAGGCTTTAAATGTTTCACAGTATGAATCACAGGAAAACATTATGTTGAATGTAAGAATAGGGAAAACAGACACCAAAAAGGAAAGTGTCATCACAGTGTCACTCTAGAAATTTTTACTTTGCTTCCTTCCACTTCTTTTCAATGTATTAGTAAAACTTCTGGTATTCCTCTCCTCTCTTGTATTAGATTCTCATTCATGGTCACAAATTCAGCAGTCTGTAGCTGAATACAATTACATCTCTTCATCCTAACAATACAGCTGTAAGAATTGCAGCAAAAGCTGGCATGTTGCATACCATCTTCTCACACGTGTAGCTGTGAATGCCAGAACTCAGAAAAAAGATGCTGGGGAAGAAAAGCCAAACTGAGCATAGTCGACCAGAGCTGAGAGCATTAAAACTGGCAAAATACAGTATCATCTTCTAAACTTTTTCTTGGGACCCTCTAGGCAACCTAGCAACAAAGAGGTAAGAACAGGGGAGAGTGGAAATCGAACACAGTAGATATTTGCCAAGAAAAAAACTTCTGATTGAATTGACTTTTAAAAATTTAGAGTGAGAAATTGCATCTTACCAACCATACTAAAAGGACAACTGCTAACTTTACCAGTAAGTCAGATGAGAACAGTAACTCTAGAAAGTCCTAAGCAAGTTAAACATTGTTTTTCCTATATCATTGACAGATTTTCTAAAAGAACACCAAAGCTTTTGAGCCATTTACTCATATAGTCAAATTGCTTTCTATATCTGATTTAAAGATTTAGCAGGCATCACAGCTGAACCAGAATAAGCAAACCTATTCAGCAGTCAACTTCACTTCAGCTGGAACTGCCTTTCATAGTTCCATGTTATTTAAGCCATTTTCTCTTCTGTAGTTTGCAGAGAGGAAAGGGAAGCAATTTTATGATGTAAGACAGCTCTTACTAGCTTTGCCTTGTTTCCAGCTTGCCACCAGAGAATTCATTCCAAAGCTGTTTACAACATGTACAGATTATCACTCCCAAGCAAACCTTAGTCCAAAAGTAGTCCACAAATGGTACTCTTCCTCCTGGTCCCATAGTTACAAAGCCATCTGGGAGAGTTCAGTGGAATAGTGGCTAGTGTTGATAGTAAAACAACATTATTAGATTAAAAAAATCTTGTTCTGGAGTCTGGTATTTGCCACTTTTCTAAATGCCTGGGATATATATAGTGAATAATGAACATATGAAGGAGAAACAGAGAACGTGAGAGGGAAAAGCCTTCATGCTAGAGAGCAACAAACGCAAAACCTGTCTGCCAAACAATCTTCACAATCACCAGGGCATTAACCTGCTGTGTGCCTGTGTAACATGCATAATTCACACAGCCGGCAGGTACCCACCTCATAGCAAATTGGAAACACCGCACGCAATACCCCAAGACAAACTGCGGACACATACAACCACCCATGCATCTGTCAGAATGAATGTGAGCAACCAGCGAGGAACAGAAAGACCTGCTGAAGAGTAAGAAAACATTTCTCACCGAACAGTTACTCTGGCTCTGACTTCCCACTTCTGCTGTCACCAGGAGCTGTATCAACCTTGACTTTGGCAGAAAAGTATTTTCCAGCACATTCCATCCTTTTCTGATGTGCCACCTTTTGCCACTATCAAGATGTTTCACAGGGAGATATTCGCCCTCCTATTTCTGGCTGCCCCATCAACTTCTGTTGCTTGTTCTCATCACTACTACCGCTAAGTCCCATTCTTTCACTTGTGCTGGTCCTTCACAGCAGTTTTGGCATACTTAATCAGTTAAAACCTGTTTGCTTTTTTTCCTTCACTCCCCTTTTCTTTGGCTCCCTGTTGGCTTAACTTACTGATAAGGGCACAATTGAAGTTCAGTAACTGCGTGGCTACAGAGTGATGCTACAACTAAAGGGGCCCAATGGCCAACTGCTGCTGAAAGGCCTTGCTCCCTCCTCCACCCCTGCCCACACATTACAGCTGCTTTCCTTCAGTCTGCGGTAGCACTTGTCTCACCCCATGGTGAGGTAGTTCCAGCTAGAAAACCTTTGTCTCCCCCAAATGGTAAGTAGCTTTCTAAATAGCTTTGAATTTGTTAATAGCTTTGAAGTTTTTGAAAAATTTGAAAATAAGTTATTTTGCAAGATTAGCTTTCCACCATTGTTGTAGTTTAACCCCAGCCAGCAACTAAGCACCACGCAGCCGCTCACTCACCTCCCCCCCCCCCCCCCAGTGGGATGGGGGAGAAAATTGGGAAAAGAAGTAAAACTTGTGGGTTGAGATAAGAACAGTTTAATAGAATATAAAAAAGAAGAAACTAATAATTATAATGATAACACTAAAAGTGACAGCAGTAATGATAAAAGGATTGGAATATACAAATGATGCGCAGTGCAATTGCTCACCACCCACTGATTGACACCCAGCTAGTCCCCGAGCAGCGATCCCCCCACTCCCACTCCCCAGTTCCTATACTAGATGGGACATCACCTGGTATGGAATACCCCGTTGGCCAGTTTGGGTCAGGTGCCCTGGCTGTGTCCTGTGCCAACTTCTTGTGCCCCTCCAGCTTTCTTGCTGGCTGGGCTTGAGAAGCTGAAAAATCCTTGACTTCAGACTAAACATTACTTAGCAACAACTGAAAACATTGCATACTGAACTCAAAACATAGCAACCTACCAGCTACTAGAAAGACAATTAACTCTACCCCAGCTGAAACCAGGACAACCATAAATTGTCCTGTTATGGAATCGGACAAGTGCCAATGGTGACAAGAGAGGGGAAAAGTGCAGCTTGCGTCTCTGGGCAGCAACTAGCTGCTAAAATGTCTTACCTGCATTGATAAGGCATTCCCTGAGAAAAATTGTCCCTGATCTCAGCTTGCATCAAATTCATTGCCTCTACTTCACAGCAGGAAAAGTGCTTGCAGACATGAAAGCTTATCTGTCTTTAGTAATTACACCAGCTTGTAAATAAAAGATTCTAGCTCTCTGCATAGGCTGCCTTGTATCTTTAATTGAAGACTTGCAGCTGTGTTTCCTACTTAAACACACTTTATAGGAGGAAATAGCTTGTGCACAAAAGGGAGAGTTACTACCATGACGATGTTTTATGCATCTTCGGTCTGGACAGGGGCGTTTTGACCAATGCAGGTACACAGTAATGGTAAGTCATACGGGAGAGCTGCAGGCAGTTGTGTTTGGTGCAGCCTTTAAATCAGAAGATCATCCATTGTCTGAAGAAGGAAAACACGTGAATGTCAACCTAATCCCTGCGTGGAGTGTTCTCATCTATCTCTTGTTTCTCCTCTTCTACCCCCAAATGAAGTAGTTTTCATAGTATGTTCAAAGCATCTAAACACTGCCTGGAGAGTCTAGTGCACACTCTGAATACGAGTTGCATCACCAGATTTCTCTTTGAAGATAAGTGCACTTCTTTTCCAGTCCAGATTTAAAAAGAAAGAAAACAACCAAAAAGCACAAAGCAGGAACCCATCTCTTCAAAGTAAAAATGTAGAAACTCATCAATTGCCTTTCTAAACCTTGAGTCTTTGCAAAGATGGTTACTAGGCACTGCACACCCATCACATAACACAACTGCGATACAACAGCTGCAGACCTGTGGTCTCTGCACCACTGAAGGAAATTGCAGAAAAAAGAACATGCTAGTAGCCAGAATCAGCGTTTACATGTTTATCTAAAGTTATAGAAACCAACTCACAGATCCTGTTTTACAGTTCACTGCTTGCAAAATCCCTGACAGTATACTATGCTGATTCGACAGGGATAAAAAGGATTGTTCACTTCTATGCTTTGAATTCTTCAGGCTGAACCAAATTTGTTTCTCCGAAGATCCAGACTACCTAACCATTCATCCTACAGGATACTCTTTTGGTCCCAGATGGAAGGGCAGGGTAGAAGTCAATAATACAGCCCAGCCGATGGTTGCTGCGCACAGCTCACTCCTACACTCTGCACTCTCTGCTTTAGACCCATCCTCACCTGACACCACCACAGATGGCAACTTGCTTTGAGGGGGAAGTGTTTCTGCTGCTTCAGCTTCCTGACTAGCTCCTTACAGGGTTAGATGAACACCGGATTGGGCACAGAGGAAGCTACAGGGGGAGAGTGGGGATGAGGAAGGAGAGCAGTCTCTTTTGGCAGTGGCCAGTTTAAAGACTTTTCTCATGAGGGTGTAATTTGATAATAGCTAAATCATGCTCTGTTAGACAAATGACACAGCCAATTATACTAATAGTATTAATAAGCATAGGCTTTTTTCCTGCTTTTATACAGTGCTAAAAGCAGCAGTACTACTCTTACTTCAGAAGGCAAAAGTCTAAATAATGTATGAAAACTAAGAGCAACTCCATTACAATAGCACTGTAGTTTAAAAACTTTGCTAAAGACAGAAGAGCCCTACCTTATCATTCGCTTCATAATCTGCCTAGTGAAAGCTCTTCCCTCCACGTGGTAAAGCTGCCATAACTGCAGAGGAAGGAGACCAAGCCAAACACAGAGAAGACTGAGAGCAGACACTCAGCAGTAGCTGCCATGGCCAGGGGTGCAGCCCCTTGCGCTGGGGAGGGGCAGCAGGGAGGTGCAGGAACACAGCAGCATATGCAAAGCACCAAGTCAAAGCTGGAAGGCTTCTAGTGCTACAGGAGAAAACGAAAGGGCTATTGGACCCAGGAAACCTCTCGCACTGGTTTGGCAGCAAAAGGAGGGAAACAGGACTGTAAGACTAGGAAGTATAAAAAGCACCACAAGCACTTAATCTGTGATAAGACAAATCAAGTAACAGGAAACTTTTGATTAAACATACAAAAATCAGGAACAAAAATCTTATAGAAGTGATACTGTCCTGCTGAAGAGCAGTAAAGGTAAGTGCCCTCTGCTTTCTTCCCTCAGTGAAAAGGGAGGGAATGGCAGTAAGTAGCCTCAAAACATCACTACGCTTCACTCCTGGCTGCTGTTTCTGATCCACCTCCTCATTTATTTTCCATTTAAATTGGATGAAGAACCTAGCACCGCACAGTCTAGAAAAATGCTCATCTGATTATGCTAGAGGTAAGTCAGCTATTTACTATGACAGCAGTTCCTGAAGAAAGTATTAAACCCCATGCATGGGAAGACTCCTAGCTTCCCCCTGTCCCTGTGAAATAGCTACAAAAACTGTAATGTCATAGAATTTAAAAAAAAAAAAAGGTAAAGAAACAAGCTGACCAACTGATACATTTTGGGACAGAACTAGCAACACCCTACTAAAATCTCTCTATAGACCATTGACCCTACTGACATATTGCAGTGAATACAATCCTTTTTCTGACAGCATCCTCCACATGCAAGACTGCCATACAATTTATTATCCAAGCATCAGAAAAATTGCCAGGTTCTACTCAAATGTAACAGCCAGAAGGTTAAAGAATGCTGTAGCTTCTAAAGATTCAACAAAAATGATTTGAAGAGACTTAACATTTCACTGGATAAAATTTTATTTTTTTCATAAAAAAGATAGAACGAGATGCTACTTTTAAATGAAATCATTTATTAAACCAATCTGTTTTATAGGAGGTATATATATATAATTTTATCATTAAGACAACTTCAATGAAATGACTATCTACAAGAATGACTTTGATTGTTTTATTTTCATGTCACCATACATGAACAAATGAATTTTATGTCTTATGAAAACATTTTACTCAGTATCAAAAATGTACACATTTTAATAACCATTGCTATGGTCTGAAGGGATTTTTACATTTAATTTCAAAAATAAGTGTCATTTCATTGCTGCACGTTTTACAGCATAAGCTTAAGTCATCCTTTACATAATAAAAGTTTGTGTAGGTATACAGATTATTTTTCATGTTATCACATACCTTCATGTTTGAGACACAGGTGGGGGATTTGCATTTCTTTTTTTTTACGAGAGGCTAAAATATGTACTGATGTGAGCACAAAGCAACATTTCTTAAAAACAAACCCAGTCTGAATGGCACAAGAGTTAGCATTTTTATAAATTAACAACCAGAGTTCTGGACTATGGAAAACAGGGTACATGAGATTCCAGTACTTTCCTTAGGGCTTTGCTCTCTGGAAGAACACCTGTTAAAAATTTATTAAAAAAAACACATTTTAAGACAAAGGAAATAGAAGACATGGAATGGTTGAGCTGCAAGATAATTAGTTTGACAGAGCTCATTTTCTTGTTTAACATACTGGTTAACACACTAGGTTCAAGGATGTGACTTGTGCTATTCGATTACAATTGCACCCTCAAAAATGAAGCATTCTGACACATTCTCTACAATTATAGCATCACTTTTTTTGCTATTTCAACTATTAAACATAAGCCATAAGAACATCAAGCTATTGAGGAGATGGCAAGGTGCTGAGGATAAGTGACAGTTCTACAGATGTGGGTTTGTTGTTGTTTGCTCCTTCTTTCCAAATAACTGCTTTTACTACTTGGAGATTCCCTCTGGCTAAAACCTATTAAATAATTCAATATTTCAATTTTACTTCAGGTCACTACCACAACTAAATTGTATGACAAAGTTCAAATGGAATGAAAAGCTATTTAAAGAAAAAAATCTTTACCTTTAAGTAATTTTTAAAAACTTTAGCATCAGGCTGCTGAAGTGCTTGACAGAATTCCTGTAAGAGAGAATAAAGAAATACTAAATAACTAAATGAAGCAACAAGACAACCTGAGATATGTTAGGAGCATGTAGAATACCTTGTATGTAAAGCCATTGATATTAGTTTGTATTTTCCCTAATGTGCAAGCAAAGTATGTTATGGATAAAAAAATTGTCATAGGCTATGACAGGCCAAGTGCATTGTGGGGTGACATTCACTTTTAGCTGAGTAGACAGAAACAGGACTATCTAACAAGGACTGCAAACAAGGAGATTCTAAACCTTTAATTTTTCCAGTAACTTCTGGTGGCAGCGGAATATGCACATCACTTGAAAAAGTTATAATCTTAGATCAGAAAACATCAGGGTGTCACCAAAAGATAAAACTTGATCCTTAGATATATTTAACACCACTTAAAAAGTTCTACAGTTTTTTATAATTAGTATAATTGTCTCCTAATGCAGCAAACCCAATTACTATAGTATACAAATCAGTCACAATTAAAATTGTCAGGGTTCATCTAACAATTTATTCATGGCAATGCTTACCATATGGCTAGCAATGCTTAATATCGAGACCATGGTTAGGTGTAAAGTTTCACTTTTGAGAACCCTCTTAAACTACTACAAAATAAGCACACAAAACCCCAATGCTTAAAGTTGGACATAATTTTTGACAGTAGAACCAGTGCTGTCGCTTAAATTTCTGTAGTGTTGAATACAGCCTTTATCACATTTTCTATACACTCAACATTCTTCATTTTACTTTTGAGTTATTACTTTAAGTATTCTGATGCTTTTTCCTCAAGTTAAAAATCTGAATTAAAGTAGGAAGATGGCTTAGACAGTCACATACAGTGGACTTTTTTTGCAAGGTACTCTTGCAGTAACTTTACTCCTTATGCTAAGTTAATGCTATTCTGATATGCAGTATCAGAATACATTTTACTGAGGAATGGTAGGAGGTTAACTTTGTCGGTATTCATTTTGTTCATTTAACATTTACAATATTAAGAGTTTTCCAAATGTTCTTTTAGGAATTCCTACCTGAATTATCTCGGGAGCTACTTGCAAAGAAGGCAAATACTCTTGCTGAAGATACTGAATGCACTCAGGACCCTAGAACAAAGCAGTACACAATTTGTTCAAGTATATTTTTGTACAAATGGGAAGTCATAGCCCTATACTGTATGGTAACAGAAGAGTTTGAAAACAGGTGATCTACATGACTATTTTACGGAGAAGTTATGCATATCAAATGCTCATGTTATTCTCAGCTGTTAGCAAATAGAAAGATTTCTCAACCTTGGCATTAAGGATTCTACTGCAATTTGGTATTTGTTACACAGCAGAAGAACGCACTGAAAATTGCACTGAAATAAGAATTACAATACAGCCAGTCAGTTTGTGACATGTCAACTGTAGAAGTCAGTTAAGAAGGAAGGCGGCCCTAATTTCACTATCTGACATATGAAAGGAAAATAAATAAAAATTTGGCAATTAGTATCTGCCAACTGCTTTACCAATCTACTCCCATAGTGAAATTCAGTAGCCAAGTACACTGAACATAGTGTTTCTCGTAACACTGACTACGTAAATTTGCAGTGGACTAAACGTAATAAAATGGAACTTTCAATCCTTTGAGAGAAGCAGACAGACAGTTCTGTTTTGGTTAGCACATTAGTTTTTGTTTTCTTTATTTGCATTTATCAGGTACCTCTCATCACAAGAGGGATTACTGTACCCTGGCAGTACACAAACAAAACCCAATACATCTAACCAGGGAAAGTGAATCAACTTTATTAATTTACACAGAAGTTACCCTAGAACTAGAACATGGTATACAGCTCACATGAGGGGAAAAGATTTCAGATAATTTTCCTATATTTGTATCAGAAGTGGTAAAAGAAACAGCATTTGTAATAGGAAGTTATTTACCAAAGCTTAATTTCCTACAAATTTACCTCTTCATTGCTTTTGGGGAAAAAGGAACAAACTCAGCAGCTCTCATCAATTAAAACACAACCTCTTCTCTGTCAGTTTGTAACTTCTTACAATTTGTGTAGTTACGACTTTTACTTGCATCTGACAGAAAAAGTTAGCAGGCAAATTAAAGGGTGTAGCAAGAAACAGTAACATGAACATAGAAACTGTTTCATTTCCCATTACAAATGGAAATATGCTATAGTGTTTTAGTCATTAGACAATGCAAAATTCATTTTTTTCATGAATGTTTTTCAATCTAGTCTGCTACAATTCGAAAGACACTTTAGTTTTCACAGAGGTACTCTATAGTACATCTCTAATTGCTCTTTTATGTCAGTTTAAGTACTACACTGAAAAGTGAAAGAATGCCAATTGATCAATTAAACACAGTAACAACCAAGTGAGCAGATTTTTCTCCTTAAAGAAGAGTTAATATTTTGCAGTAATTTATCAAGAGGCAAAACAACTGCATCCTGTATTCCTACACAGCATTATGGTCATCCTATCATTTTATGTAAGAGTAGAGTAGTAATTCACCCTAGTATCTAATTTTTAGAAATTGATAAAAGCACTAGAAAGAAACCTGCAAGAATTATTCCCTGCAAAGTATTATGAAGCTTACCCTTTTGAGATGAATTGTTTTTAACGTCACTGCACATTCTGATAAAGCCTGCAATGTAATACATAACATTAGACTGTTCGATTAGTCTATTGGTTAAGTATTTAAAGCCAAAGAACCTAACGAGGCTTAAAACAAGGGCTAGTTCATGCCATTATTCCCTCATCTTCCCTTCACACAATGCTAACTGAGCCTCAACCTTCCAATTTTTGTTCCACTAACCAGAAAAATTTGTCACAGCTGAACCCAAAATGAACTAAAGAACAGCCACCTGTGTGTGTTCACTTTCACTGAACATTAGTTAATAAGTAATATAGGTCCACGTTAAATACTCAGATCTGCAATTCTCTAGCTTGATTTTGAGCATAGGTGAACTACAGAATACAGTACCACAATATTCAATAATTAATCATCCAGGTACCTCAATAAAAAACATAAGGGATTTTATATGTGAGACAACAATCTTCGACACCACAGTCATTGTAGGTTTCTTAATTTGAATCTGCCCCACAACTAAAGAAAAAAAACCCCATCTATAATACACACCAGTACTGTCTGGGCATCTGCCAAGTCAAATGTTTGCTTCAAAGGTGCTAAGAAACATGCAGGAACAATGTGCTTGTAGACAAAGTCTGCAAAACCTACTGGTCCATCTTTACCTCCTGAAAAGAAAAATAACATTCCATATTCTATTATTGCTTCATGGTTAGTAGCAGCTACAAAGGAATTATGGAAAGATAGCTTACCCCAAAGCTCCACCAACTTAGAAAGAATAATAAAACAAGTCTTCTGTGCAATAGGATCTGGGTAATCCACTGCTCCTTGAATGACAGTGAACAACACACGCTCCACATTCTCTGCACCTTAAACACATTAAAACAAGCTTGTCATTTCAATTTGCAGCCTAAAATGTTTCTGTACTCTTACACTACTTTATATAAATACTGACCTGGAAGACATGCTTCAACTTCAAAACAGCTCTTTTTTGCACAAGTCTCAAATATTTTTTGAAAGTTTCCCCTACGATGCAAGACAACTCTTATTTAGGTGATAATTGGGTTTTTTTTTTTGTTTGGTTTGGTTTTTGGGGGGTATTTTTTTGTTGAAGTTTGGAGATTTTAATTGCTCTTTTGGCCTTTAATACACACAAAGGTGAGGGGGGTACTTTGACCTGCTTACAAATACAAGTTTTCTCCTCTCTACCCAAACCTGGTAGAGCTAATTAGAACTCAGCAGCACTAAAGTAGTTCGCTTATCTTCCAATATATGGAAAGGTATTTTTCTCACACTTGAAAATTTCTGTGCTGCATTTATGCTTACTTCTGTTTGATTCCTTTAAAAATTTCTTGGCCTATCACAACTATCAAGTGCCTCTTTCAAGAAAGCTCTCACTACTACTTAATGCAATCCTTTCCTTTCCTACATGTATTACCATTATTTTAGGATTGGGGGAAGGAATTCTGAGCTCCACCTACCAGATGAGCCAGTTTAAAGCTTCTCAAGTCCCTAGCCATTTTAATGGAATACAAACCAAGAGAATTACTTGAAGAATGAAGCAACTGGACATTCGACTTCAAATTCCTGCTATGAAAAGCACTAATCTGCATTTGGCCACAAAGGGAAACCTGGTAACTACATATGTAAGTCACATGATGCCTTCTACCACAGATACCAAGATCAGGTGATAGTAATAAAAAATTACAGAAGTTACAGATGTGTCCTTCAGAAGATGACTATCACACTGAATACTAGCAGCTGTGAGTGGTCTCACCCAACAGCACAAACATTGCTACACATTGTTACATATTGTATGAGCTCCAATTCACCAATCAAATACAATGATGCAATGAAGATGTATTATACACTATTCTTGTCCTTATAGACACAGTGATCACATATAAGCTGAAAAGATCAATAGGAAGAACATGCCTATTATAGCTGGATTTCACAAACGCAACTTCTTGTGCAACATGTCAGTTGAATACTGTATTTACATTAGTCCATTCTACCTTAACATAGTTAATAGTACTTGACAGGAACTAGGCTAATGATTTGCATAGACAAAGCTTAGATGAGAATAACCACAGTACTATCCCTTGAGAAACTGAACTACTTACCTTGATTAGCTATGACTTCACTCATTCCACTGCCAGTTACTGTCTGCAGAAAAGCAAAGTAACTCCTCCGTAACATTTGTTTTTCTAAAGCAGCAGACTGGTCATTTTCTTCTGCTGGAAGGAGCAACACCTCAAAAATAGCATGAAGTAGTGGCATAAACATCTGTTGCAGAAAAGGTGAAACCTGTGTCTGTGGAGATTGGAAGAGGGTATCAACTCAAACAGTTACACAAATTGAACATGTCGAAATTAAAACTTAAGGGCTTTTTACAATTCTCAGCTTTGATTCACCTTTAAAGTTAGTATTTTCATGTACCAACTACTTATAACAAAGTGAGTCACATCAGAGTCACCATGAACATTACTGCATCTTGACTTACACTCCACCTATTTCAAGTCTTTTGCACAAAAACATCTAGTCCTATCTAGTCTCATCCTGAATAGGAACAGAAGTTTTTCAGGATTTCTCATGCTTCTGTTCAGACAGACACTATCTCAAATTCCCTGAAATATCAAGAGGGGCTACTGTAAAGTCACTGTAGTTACAGAAAATGCATCTCTCAGATGTTAAAACTGGCATCAGGCCACTTTTGTAGCACTCGTCTTTAAAGACTGCTTAAAGAAAAGTTTTCCTGAGCTGAAATACTACTGGCATTACAGAATAAATTTGTCATTTATGTCCTACTTGCAGTGAGAAATATATATTAGGGCACTAAAATAGTTGAACACTTATGAATTGAAAAACTGAAGTTGTGTGCTAGCCACACACTAAAGTTCCATAGAGACAACTCAGATGTTCATTTCTTAATGCTTAAGCAAGGTTTTATCTTTAATCTTCTCTTCACTGTATCTTGAAAGTATTCAAGGGGAGACTATTGAAGCTAGGATCTTTATTTTAGCATATTGTAATAAGAATGGTACAGTATCATACAACATTAAACATTACACCTGAACATGGTATTTGTCCAGTCTTGCTCCTGTGACTTTTTTTTTTAAACCTTCCTCACCTTACACAGACTATTTTTAATTATCTACTGTTATCTTGAATTGCTTTTGGCATAAATTGCTAAAAGGACTAGAGTAATAAGAGTCTTTCTCCCTAATCCCCAAACTACTTGATTTTTCAAAATTCTCTCTCTGCTCTGCAGATGGGATACTGCAAACAGAGGTCCACATGCTAGATTCACACAGGTATATTATGGCTCTGTTCTACTGCTCACAAAATGCACTTCTCTTTACTTTCAGTAATTTTAATTTTGCATTCTGCTGAAAGACTTATTTAAACCTATTTAAAGGACTTCTTAACCTTCTCAATACAGCAATGAATTTCCCATCCCATTCACAACAGTGCAATATTCTTGTGGCAGCTCCAGGGACTTTGCATTTGAACTGTTTAAAACTAGGAAGCTCTCAAAGGCTACACTTCAAGAACTTTTGCTAGATAATCACTTGACAGTCCTACTCCTGCTTAATACATATCTCATACCTCCATTTCAAAACCTCCGTATTTGTCAACCTATTTTGAATAACAATGCATGAAGCCTCAGCATACATTTTTGTACACCACCACCACATCGAGATTTTGTAAATCAGTATTCCTCCCTATAAGCACATCTGATATTTCTGTATCTCCTGGAAATCTCATTGTAAGAAATGAGAAAATTCACTTCAGAGCTTGCATAGTTTGTAACATTAGCTTAACACTTCAGTGCAGGGCATGAAGTTAATTGCATCAATAAAAAAAAAATTTTGTGCTGCAAGTAGTATTTTATTTTAAAATATTAAACTCAGAAATTTAGAAACAACATAAAATTCTGAGACTAACCAAAGAAAAACACTCATTTAATCACTGCAAGTCCAGCAGTGTAAGACTGTGGGTGAAGACTGTGTTTCCCAGTAGCAGCCTTAGAAATACACTTATTTATCAATTGTGAGATAAGGTTCTGACACATAGCTATTTTTCTGGAACCAGCAAAGATGAGATAGCAGCAACACTTTGACCTGAAAAGCTTATGCAGTATCATACCTTAAACTTAGCTGTTATTTGGTTTATAAGAGGAATGAATTCTTGAAGATCTTTTGCTTCACAATCTTTAAGCATGTGTTCAGAGGCAGAAGGAATGAACGGAAGAACTTCTTCCTCTAGGCAAATAATCATGCGGTGAAGGAAAGTGCGGACACCACTTCTCAGAACTTCCTTTTGTAATGGACAGCTGAGAGCTGGCAAAAATGTCTGTAAGCAGTCCAGATAAACCTCTGAGCAGCCACATTGTTTTACAGTTTGCTTATTGCTGAAAGCCTTGCTGGTTCGGCTGCAAAAGCAATACAGCAAGTTGTATATAAGCTCGTGTTCTAATATATGTTCCAATACAATAAAGAAGCAATAACATGGGGAACAACATATGCTTTAAAACCCAGGCACTAAATTAGAATATTACTTTTCATGAAATGGGAGCCAGACACTGGAAGTAATGAACTGAATTATTTGATATGAAGTAGCTACACTTTGGCAGGCTTTAGAGAATTATATTCTAACAATTTACAAACAACATATGATTAGAATAGCTCCATACAATTCTTTGAGGAAGGGAATAGATGCTGGTTCACTATAAACTTGCTCAATGTTCTCCGTATTTACACCCATAGCAGCCTTTTCTAGGGGGACTTAACTCATTTTCTGGGCTACCGTAAGAAATTCTACAACCACTGATGATTTTTTAGATCAATAAAGTACAGGTAGAAACTCAGCCCCTCCTCCCAATAAATGCTTTATATTTCCCTTTTATTCAAACCAGAAACACACACAGAGTCACTGTGCTGTACCTACCTAGCAAACCCAACAGCATGATTGAGGCAGTCAGCCAGTGCCATCTGTCTGTCCTCATCTTGTGCCATCATCAGTTTTTCTAACAATACTTTGAACTTCTCCATCAGTGGAGTCAACAAATTCCTCATTAGAACCTGTTTTCTTTCTGCAGAGTATTCGCTGTTAACTATTAATACTCCAGCTGTTTCATAAATGAAAAGTTGATCATCACTGCTTAACAGAGCCTGGTAACCATTTTCCTAAAATGGAAGATAACAGGCATAATTCACTAAATGTCCTTTATCAAAGTTTAAAGATACTACTCTTTAAGCAAGCTAAGTAATCTCTATAGTATATTTACAATAGTTTTATTCTCTTCCTACTTAAGTAGAAGTTTCAAGTACAGGTAAAAACATAGTTGAAGGAACAACTATTTTTATACGATTCAGATAGATAGCCTTCTATATATACCCATCTCTAGCCCATACTCCCAGAAACACACATAGCAAGATTATTAAAATTAGGTACAAATGTAAGCATGCGAGTGATCTCACACCAAAAGAGCAGGGCAATTATTTGTGTTTAAATGTTTGTGTACTAAGCTTACAATTCAGTAAGTACACAGGCACACCAATAAGTGCAAGCCTTATTTATTACAAAAACCTGCTGTAAATACTCACAGGGGGAGAAAGTTCCAGCAGGTCTTGTATTCTATTCAGAACATCTTCAATAAAGGGATTCATTTGCTTACTGAAATAAAACACGAGTACATAACACTATTTAGAAGTGTGTGCATCTGTACAGGTTTCCTGGTATTTTATTTAAGCTGTAAAGCTAGACACTAAACTACCTTCTCAATACAGAACTCCCCTTTAAATATCAAAGCACTGCTGTAGAAAAACCTGGCTTATGGATACAGTGCTTGTGGCAGGCCAAATAGATACATGACATAGTGGGATATAAACATTTCTTTCTTTCCCTCTTCTTTTTAAACGTGTTTAAATAGCCTCACTCAGAGTGAAATATTTTCATTAATAGCTGAAAAATAGGATCCTTCTGAAATCTGAACCATCTTGGAGCTTCTCCTGCCTCTACATTAAATACATGCCTGTGAAATAAGACCAACAGGACAGGACTGTTTGAAGGGTTCTAATACACTGAGTAAACTTCACCAGTATAAATTCTGTAAATATTCAGAATTTGGTCAGGGACAGTGAAGAGTTACTCTTGGGAGTCTCCAGATCCACTCACTCTCAGCTCTGCTCAATAAGGAAAAGCAGGACAGGTGTTTACATTGTTGATCAGTTTTAACATCTAATCAAAGTAAGCTAAGCATATGTATTCCAGTTCTTTGTTCTGTGAAAATTTTTTCCACTGCTACCTTAGTATTACACAACAGGACTACCCTGATAGAGCACTGTTTCGATATATTACTTCATTGCAGTCCATTTGAAGGCCAGCCTGTTTCAATGACAACGGTGATGTACTGAAGGGCTATGTACGGTAAATTCAGTGCCGTTGGGATACATTTGTAACAGCTTTACTCACTTAAGAGACTTGACAAATCTGGAAAAGAGGTAAGCTGTTCGACTTCGTACTTTGGGACTTGTATGGCGAAGACCACGGTGATCTAAAAATGCCATCTGCAATCAAGAAAGTATCTCAGTCTTAGACTCCCTAAACAAGGGGGCGGGAAAGCTAATCATCCAACAATTTAAGAAACCCAGCTTCTTTAGAGACCTTCAGAAAATAAGAAAATTTCCTAATTCTAAAGAACTTATCTAGCCAAAAATGTAAATGAGATGAAACTTACTAGAACAGTTGGAATGTGCTGAGGTTCAACAGCAAAGAATTTTTCGTATCTAACCACTGTTTCAAAGAATTCCAGGGTAACTGATGTATGTTGATAGGCACTAACACCAGAAGTCACCAGCTACAAATAAAGCATTAGCAAGTTAGTACTTTAGCCATTTATAACACCAAACTACAATGTAAGTGATATGCTGGTAAGTAAGATGAGCTATTCGAACTGGAATGTTCCAGTCTTTATTAGCATTTTTAAATAGCTCCCACAACACACATGCTTACCGTTCTCATCATGTCTTGTAAAGCCGTAGCTTTTGTAACATCACCAGAGAAGTGAGCACCGTGAGATACAGGAAGAGCCTCAGCCAACATATACAGCAGCCTTATTGCTACTTCTACTTCCATAAATCGTGTAGTCTGCCAATTCCTAGAGAAAGAGTATGAAGATCATGTTAGTCTGTAGTAGCTTATGAAATAATCACAGTTTCTACCATGTTAGCATTTTTTTTCGAGCTTTCTTCAGATAGACAGCATAAAAAGAGCAGACTTAAAGTAAGAAAAACAGTGTAAGAGCTAGGCAGTATTTCAGGATGCTTCTGGAAGACTTTATCCACAAACACAGCACCTCTCCACCACAGTGCCACCAATTTTCTTTTACCAGTTTCAACTTGAAAGCTACAGATTTCTTGAAGTGCTTATTTTGGTACAAAACCACCTACTATGACATGTGGACAAGCCATTCAGCTTCACTTAAAAAGAGGGGTCACTAAAGAGTAAGGTACAACGAAGCCACCAACAATACTGGATTCCCGTTTGTATACGCACAACTGTTCTCCTAGTCAGGCAACTAGTAGTAACATTTCTTTATATACATACATAGTTTCCAGGATTGGTTCTGCTCTTTTTGTAAAAAATACTTCACTTCTGTTTCTTTTCCCTATCCAACCTTGGTTTTCTGATAGCAGTAATACATAAAATTGTTTGCCACATCTCATAAATATTTTCTTGAGGTATAAATTGAACACCTGTCCAAATTGGCTGTTGCTGTGTAGGAAAATGATGAAGATCAAGAAACACCTCTAGGAAAAAAAAATTAGCTGCCATTTAAGGTTAGAAAAAGACAGCTTTTTGTTTCTGAGCAGCTGAATAAAAGATTATACAAAGCCATAATTATCATGATGTAACAAGCTCATTTTATTAATCGGCTTTGCCTTGCTACATCGCACTTCCATTCATTACAAACTCTGACAGTTACAAAAGCAAAAAAGCTAAAGGCATTGTGTAAACACATTAAAAAACCCAACTTACTGAAGTGTAGTGTTAAAAACTCTGCGGACAGATGCCAACAGTAACTCTGGTGAGACCTGAGCAAGTCTGTCCAGCAACAGTTTCAACTGTTTTCTGTACTCCACAAACATTGCTTCATCTTCACCCTACAAAACATTCACATGTCAGTGAAGTCCATATTTTCATGTTTAAATTAATCCACAATCATTTTAGACAATTACACCTAAACCAAAATATTTACATACAAGAACAGTATACCACAGTCAGAGAATTCAATAATGCTCACCCTATGCTCTTGCAACATAACAGCAGGCTCCTTTTTTGGCTGGTTGTAATATGTTGAGATCCACTGCATTCAGTCCAGAAACATATTAAAAAGGCTTTCCAAACTGAAAACTAGCCAAAAGTACAAGAAAGAAAATGCTCTTGGCAAAGCCTTATTGACCCAATTCTTGAAAATTGACTCACTCCTCAAAGATGTTCATTCTCAGCATCTAGCTTAGTTTCAAAATTAAACTGACAGAAACATTTATGATGACTGCATACAGTTTAAGTTAACCTTTTTAAGACTATAGCTTGCCAAACAGCCTGGAGCAAAAGTAAGTCTAACATATTCAATCGTTATTGCTGGCTGACAGAGATGTAAGCATGGGAGAAAACGAAGTCAAAGACCTTCCTCCTCCTTTAAATTATTTTTGCAGAGATTTGACCACCTGAAGTAGGTCAAGCAGCATCTCTTAAAGAGTTTCATTACACAATGATTCTCTGATCTTTTTGCAAGACACAGAAGTGATGTGCGGAAACACACAAACTCACACTGAACAAGCCAGCTCAACAGCTATGTTTAGCTAACAGCACAGCTGTATTTGCCTAGGAATAGTTCTGCACAAATGCAGCCAGAAATATTCTGTTAACTGAACTGGCTTGAATATCCCTTTACTGTGTTTTGTCCTATGCAGACATGCCTAGAGCTTAAAGAAAGCTTTCCACATAGGAAAAAAATTCAGCCTACAGACCTTTGCTTCCTATCTTCAAATCTTTAGTCTATGAAAAATACATATTTTAAAAGCGTAAGTTTTACTACATGTAATTTAATTTGCATTTGTCTGTTTATTCATATAACACAATACCTCATTTTCAAAATTATATTCTTCATCATATGTCAACTTCTTCATAACAGCCAACATGATTGCCTAAGATAAAAACAGAACTGTGAGCACAGAAGCAGGCAAGTGATAACAAGCAACAGTTAAAGTCCTAGAGTAAAGGAAACATTAAAGCAAGTGTTACATGTTTACAAATACCTTAAATCCCATTTGAATTATTTTCAGAGGTTTAGCAGAAGTAACAGTCCAAACTAAAACAAATGGATTATATCCAAACAATACACACATGCCATTCCAGATACCCAGCATAGATGACTTGGAGCTCTCGGTCTCTGATAGTATTATCTGGCTTTGTTTCCTGCTTGTAATCTATGCTGTTCAGTTCACACTGGAAACAACAATTAAGATGACTGAACTCAGCAGAGGAAGCTAAACAGGTTGTCAAAGGTCCTCTTTTAAAGGGGCAGGTCAGCTTTGCCACAACATTAACTTTTCTATTAGCTCAACATCCTGGAAAGGTTTTTTTGGGGGACAGGGTAACAAGCTGAATTGGTCCAGCAAAGAATCCAAGAGTAAGGAGCAGCAAACAATAGTAAGCAAAGCAAAACCTTCCCTTTTCAGCAGCAGCAAGTTGTTAATTAGTTAAAGCACTGACATGCAATTTCACCTTAGTAGGGACCGTTGAGAAGTCCTAAAACAGCAATAAAGACTTGATCTCACCTCTACTGAAGTCTCAAACTCTAAATGTATAACTTTGGTCTTACTAAGCATTTACCAGTTCAAGTTTTTAGAATTCTGCTTTAATGTTTAAAATACATGGAGTACTCAATTCCATTCATGCATTCCAGGATGGATAGAAATTGGACTGACACACACAGCTAAAACAAGTGTTTAAAAATCTATTCTATTTTAATTTTCATTTTAAGTTTTTTCTAGGGAAGTTACAGAAATGTTTATTAAATCTAAAATATTCCACATGGACAGAAAGCTATTCTGAATAATTAAAACTGAATGAGAGGCAGACCATTTTCCATATGCCTATTACAAGAAATGGGTTCACTGAACACTGGAGAAGACTGTAGAATTATAACAGGTATTTGATTAGCATTACAGAGCACCTCATCCCTATACCTACTACAAGGTGAGAAAACAAACTTGTCTTTTTTTTCATATTGGTTAAATTCAGTAGCCAACAGCTTTTATTATAACTATAGCAAATGAAAATGCTGATCATATCAGCAAGAACTTAATTATCATTTCGCGATTCTCTTCCAGTACTGGAGGTTCTGAATGCAGCCAGCCATAAATTCCGGACAAATAATAAACAAGGCAACAAGGTAAATTTAAAAAAAACCAACTAAACAAGACTTTCGACAAATCAATCACAACTACATTTTTCATTTTAAGTGCAAAACTTGAAGTTCTTTAACACCAAAATGGACCAATGAATTAAATTGAAGCTAAATTCCTGATGATCTTGCAGAAATACACTTGTAATACTTTGAGGAAGAACATGATCAAATAGCAAGAATGTCATCAAGCTTTCTATTAACACCAAGTGTCAGCATCATCTGTGAGAAGACTCTGCTTCTCCATAAGAAGTAGTATTAAAGAATTAAAATAATTGCAAAACATTAATGTGATATGCTTGTAGCCAGAAATGCTTAGAAACACCTGTCATTTTAAGAATTAAAAATGTGATCCTACTGATGAGAAAAAAAAAAGAAAAAACTTAGGGACTTCAAAAGCACAATAAACAAGACCACCTTTTTTCCTGTTCAAATAATGAACAAGTTGAAGGTGAGGACTTCTTAGGTGCAAAACTTTAAAGGAATGCTGCTAAGCGCACAATTTAAAGCTTAAGACAGACAACAATAAGATTTAGACTATTTCCAAGTACTTTCTTATGAGTTAGATGATCAGTATGATCGCTTCTCAGTTTAACACAAATCCTCAAGAAGTGCTCAGTAAAATCAAGAAATAATTATAACATGAAGTTCTTCAGTATGAAAGCAAGTTTAACAAAACAACAGACTCCAGGACAGTAACATTCAGATTTTAAATGTCTTAAGTGCACTGCAGTAGTAATTTTGTTTGATCCAGTTATAACAGAGACATAGTTACAAAAATAAAAAGATTCAGTGATGTTATCAAACTTCTCTTATTGTGTTACCTAATCCAATTTAAACAGACGTTAGACAAAACCAGATCAAGATAATCTAGACCACAGTTATCCAAATTCAACTTTTCATGTTAGAACAGGTACAGAATTCAGTTTTCTTTGTAAAGGAAAAGGAATCACAGCTGTCAGCTGTACAGACTTACAAAATACCTGCACCAATCTAACCAGTTCAACATCTAAATTAGTACATCCACATTGGTGCAGAAGGGTCATAGGGAAAAGAAATTAAAAAAAGGACTGTGCTGGAAAAGACAAACAGTTTACTACCTGCAAAACTGGACATAAACCTTATTAAATTTAATGTTTGATATATAAACTTAAGCTTATGTATAAACTCAAGCATATAAACTTAAGCTTAATGTATAGCTTAATGTAAATGCTTAACACATAACTGCTCATTATAAGTACAACTGTTATATTTTAATTGCAGCTTCTTTCATAATTTACCTAATGATAATATCAAGTGTTGAATTTTATGATAACCCTTCCCATACTGCTTCCCAGCCTTTGGAACCAGAGCAGGTTTTAATAAAAATAAAAAGCTTCAGGGAAAAAAAACCCTCTTCTGTCTTGATTTAAGAACATTCTATCAACAGTACAGACTGTACAGGAGCTTACCAACATGTGCTTAAGGGTTGCTTGGGAAGACCAGCTCTAAAATAGCTTTCATCTTCATACACAATTCAATATAGGTTTACTATTTAAAGAAACAGCTGTAGTTACTTAGCAGAAGATGGAACATACTGTCTTAACTTTTAAATCTTCCCATTTAATTATTGTCACATGCACATTTGAAGGCATATAAATAGAACATGATTTGTTTCAGCAAAATCAAAGATTCTGACCCAATGTGTTCCTGAAAAAAAGAATCTCTAGTAAAAAGAAAATACTTACCTCTACATTAGCTTTTTGTTGGTCTGAAAGAGCAGAAAGCTGTAAAATAAATTTCAAGTGTTATTCTTTGTATAGTAACTCCTGTATTACTGTCTAACAGGAAAAGACAGGTTTGCTTTTAACAGCCATACAACCTGCAAGCCTTCTTTCTACTTAACACAAGATTTAACTCAATTCCTTCGGGTTTCTAAACAACAGTATAGAAATAGCATGAACACAGCCATTAAAGATACTGAATGCTAATAATTCAAAAAACCTATTTTGCAAGTCAGCTTGCCCATAGTATGAGATTCATATATTCCCACCAAAAAATCAAAACTAAATCATATGTCAAAAAGTGATGTTAAATTGAAGCCAGACATATTTACTTGTTTCAAGATGTGAAGGTAGTCGTAACAAAAGCCAATGATATTAGATGAGATGTCGTCATCTTCGTGAATTAACAGTTGCAACATTAGGGCCACTTTTGCTTCAATAGCTTGCAGAGCATCTTGAGCACTCTTCATATCCCCATTTTTTATCAATTTAGTCCAACTAGCTATTAATGCTTGCCCCATCCCATTGACCAGCTTAGAAAATCTGGCCAGAAAATCCACATCATCTTCCTGCAAGACAAGACATCCGATTAAAAATACTAGCAGAGCTCATGTTTAAATGGCATGAGCTTATAGATTCTACTACCCATGTCTAGTACGTAGAAGTAGTAAAACCAACATTTATCTCCTAGATGGAAAGTTCAAGTGCCTGGTTTGTTTTCCCCGGGGAATGGAGAGAGAAAAACTAAAGCAATGCCAGATTTGGCTGTCCTCCATTATAGAACGGTAGCTTGCTTCATTTCTTCAGATTAGTTTGTTTCTCTTTTTACTTTACAGCAAGAAGCAGGTTCAAAATAAAAGCAGCAGCACATACCTACCATAAATTTTAGGCTGTATAAGAGGAAAATCTTTTTATGGGAAAACTTCAAAGAATTAACAGCTGTAGCTCACTTCAGAAATACTGATACCGAGTAACTTTCAGTACTGCCTGTAAGAGTGAGTTAATATTAAATATTTATGGCTTGCTTTTGCAGAAACACATTGATTAGAATTGAGAAATACCCCTCAGTCACCCCAGACAGATGCTTTGCTCCCCGCCATAACTGTATATAAGCAGAAGAATAACAAGTCTTCCTCAGAAAGCCTGAGGTAAGATTTTGAGGAACACCTCCTGAACTGACGAATGCACATTGTCAAATTTGTATTCTTACTAAAATGCAGAAAAAGGCTTCACAATTAAGTGATAACTGCCTTGCAATCTAAGGACTACAGCTTCATAAGGATTGGTTCCCTTCTCCATGGCAGGTAGCAAACAGCTGTTCCTTAAACACTGCAACTGCCAGGGAATGCGTGTTTTGTTAGTAGGTATATTTTTCCATCTTATTGATATGAATTTCAAGCCTCATGTCTGATGGTGCAGACATACAGAAGAGCATACATGCCCTGTAGAAAGCTCTTTCCCCTACCTAAGCATGCATAGCTGATCTAAAGTCTCACCCTAAAAAACCCTCTACCTTGGCTATAATATCTATTACGGAATCATTCAGAACAGAAGATTCAACAAGGCAACAAAACACAGAAGCAGCATTAACAGTAAGCACAACAAGCTTTAGTAGAGGAACAGAGGAGTTACATAGTACCTTGCTTCTAAAACAAAAAACTCATGCTGAGGACAAACAAAATGCAGTGTTTTAAATGAACAAGGAATATTAATAACAAGCTGTCCTTTTAAGTATGACAAAACCATGAGGAGTGTTTAGCTTTGATGCAGAAGCAGAACTAATTCTCCCTAATCTGTGGACTTCGTTTTATAGTTTTCTGTTTATTTGCTTATTTAAGAACTGTTGGAAACCTATAACTCATTCCTATTGTAAAAATCAATACACAAACCTGATCAATACTGAAGAGGCCAGCAGACTGCAATACTTGACATAAAGATTCAACCAATTTTGTTTTATCAATTGGGTCCATTCCCTTATTTACAATTTCAAACAAACAATCACAAGCTTCTTCCCGGAGAACTTCCACAGACATGTGACCTAGCAGCATATTTATAAACCTTTAGAGGAGGAAAAAAAAGTTTATTTTTATATGTACACAGTAGCATCATATAGAAGCTTTATATTATTTGTGTGCATGTTTATAATGTTTTCTTTTTATAAGACAGTTTTAAACTCTATTATACTGACTAAACCCAGCATTTTATACATTTTAAGGACAACCCAGCAAACTACGTAGTGTCTGTTTTGGCCATTATATCGGCTTGGCTTGCAAAGCCCATCACTCTACTAAAAACACAAAACCTCCAAATAATTATATAATAAAGTTCTTTTTCAAAGATGAGTTTCAATTCTGTTTCATAGAAATACAGTCAGCATGCTACCAAGCTTATTTTTGCAAACATATTCCATCAAAAACCCGTTACCTTTCATTGGCTATCAGGCTCA
The DNA here is from genome assembly GCF_964188355.1 of Buteo buteo. Lineage (NCBI taxonomy): Eukaryota > Metazoa > Chordata > Aves > Accipitriformes > Accipitridae > Buteo > Buteo buteo. The sequence goes on from NC_134196.1 coordinate 17,041,918, forward strand.
AATCTATCCAGGATACATAAGCTCCAACAACTTCAAGGCACTGGCATGTCAACTCTGAATTATTATATTGATAGTTTTGTAAGATTTGGTACCATGATTCCACCAAACTTGGAATGCACTGTTCCCTCATAGTATCTTTTAATAAGGTGTTCCTACGAGCCTCCTATCAATACAGAAAAAGAATAAATCAGTCTTGTCATAGATTAGCATCTTGTAAAATTAGGAGCATTTCTGTATCCACTACTAGACACCACTTGTCCTAGCAAGATAAATCAGAAACTCAAAGAGAGCACTTTTTTTTTCTTGCAAGAAATAAAACCAAAATACCCTAGTTTTCGCTCTTTCTACCACAACGCCCAAACCCTGAAGAAAGGCAGACAAAGAGGAAAAGCCCTCTAGATCATTACATGGGTTTTTGATGTTAGGATTCCTTAAAACAGGCACTAGAAGAAGTTAACATTTTTAAATGAGTCAGTCTAACATTAAATTGGCTAACTCAGACCATTAGTTTTTGTTTGCTAGCTCTTCAAGCAAAAAATACATTAACTGAAAATTATAAAATCATAAAAAGCATTAAACAACATATGGCTTTTGGATCTAAACCACCTAATGTCTCTAAGGCAGGGTTGCCATAGGAAAACAACATCATCTCTACAAGTCTTCTGCTCTAATTAAAGTAAGAGAACTTTTTTGAAATTTAAAACAAATGTTAATGCAAAATAATAACTTGCCTCTGAGGTATGAACAACATCCCGGTCTACCAGCTCAGCATCAACAGCCATCAGGATTCTGAGGTACATATCCACACCTCGTGGATTAAGGTCAACTACTGATAGAATATCAAAAAAAAACTTGGGCCATTTTGTGAGATATTCAGTAACAAAAAGCAATGCAAAGACTTGCGCTGCTTTGTTGCGAATAAAAGTCTTCTCAGGCTGGGGATTCAGCATCTGGTAGAAACAAGATATTTTATTTGTACATTCTTACCAAATTAGAGAAGAATCATATATGCTTGTTGATCTCTGCATAGCAATTAATGTACTACCTCTCTTCCTGGCTGAGATCAATCAAAAGCCTTAAGCTTTCCAAGGATTTTGAAGAAAATTTAGCTAAATTGTAATGAAACAGGGGAAACATTCTTTTTGGGTGATACAGTCCTAAGCCTTTCATTCAGTGCTAAGACATTAAGTGTACTATTCAAAGACTAAAAGCTAATTTGGCAGTTTGGTGAAAGGAATAAACAACAGCTTCCAGAAAACAAGTTGCAGTCCTCTTGTAGCTAGCTTGTGCCTACATTAGATGTTAGCTTTAAGAATACTAAAGGAAGTTTCTAAGTCTAAGCTCATTGGAGTGGGGGTGGGGGGGGGTGGGGGTGGGGGAAGAATCTGTCACTACCAATCTCTCTCTCTCTCCTTCCACTTTTCTATAAACTTCTAAATGGGACAGCTTGCCACAAAGAGAAATTAAAAGCAATTTAATCCATTTCACAATGATCTGTTCTTTTTCAAGTTGCATCATATTCCATTTCCTACTGTTAAGTTTTCTACAAACAAAGCAACTATGTTAATTTTCAGTGCAGAACTGCAATGATAACTAGATAATGGCAGGTATAGGCCAAGACTTGTATCAGCCCACTTGATGGTTCTGCTGATTGCAAATTCTTGGGTCAACTGATACTACATGTTCAGCTACAGTAACTAATTCCACAAGAAAGAGTAGCCAATACTCTGCCATAGTATTAACAGAGGAGTGTTGCTGTTCATTCATAAACATCTGCTAGCATTCTAAGTAGACAGGAGTTAGGCCAGGAGGGTCTTAAAAACAGCATTACTGTTCCTCCTCCAGACACTCAGGAACATCAGGAATCTGGATTATATCTCTCTAAAGGGAAACTTTTAATACTCCATATTTTACACACAACTGATTAAACCACAATCATTATCTGAAATAAGAGTTTTATATTTAGTAATATGTTCAAGCACAGACTTCTTTACAACATCTGATTTAAAGAATTTCTAATCAAGATTAGCATGTTAAAAGCTTTTAACCATCAGATACCATGTATCTTCAGAAAGCCATCTTTAAACTCAAATGACAGATTAAACATTTAGCCCACGCTCAAGGCATTATGTTAGCCCACTAATAAGCCTACTATGCAAGACCACTGTGAAGGGACATACTTACCTGTGCTTGCAGCCATGTTATGAGTGTTTCCCTAATTAGCTGCTGCTGGACTTCAGTAAGTTCAGAGTATCTGAAACAAAGCATAATGAGATCAAAATACAACTGCTTCATGACAAGTGCAACATTCAGCAAGGCAAAAACTCTTTTAATATTGCACATAAAACTGCACATTAATATAAATGAAAGGTTCCCAGAAAAGGAATTTACACAGCTATTTGTGTATTAAAATTTTGAATCAAAGACATAAAAATAAGGAAAAACATTTTGCCTATATTAATGGATTACATTTTGAGGCACTACTGCCTCCTATATTGGAGTAGGAGCTTGAAATTTTGCAGGAAGGCTGCTCTATCAGGGACAGGACTTACGACCCTCAAAAATACACATTTGACCATAAACCACTGGGAGAAGGAAGAGACATCTGTATATGCTCAAACTTGTTTACTACACATTGAAGACTGCCAACAGCAAGCACAAGGAAGTCCTTCACTGATCTGACCTACAGTACATTAATTATCAGACATATCAAAACAAAAAAAGCAAACAAGCAATTCTGCTTTATGTCATACATATAGTCTTGGCAGAATTTGACATTATACCCAGCCCACCTCAAATACTACCCACACAAGATGCTCCTTCCCAGGACCAGCTAAGCTCAGAACACTCTCCTTGCAATAGAACTAGCTATAGGTTTGGTACAGTCCTTAACAGGAATGACTGCTGAATGCAGCTCCAGTGTTCCTGTAACAAGTAACTACTCATTAAGGAGAAGAAAAAGCAACCCCACTGAAAACGCTCAAAGAAAATAAGAAGCAGGAAACCAAGAGAAAACATACTGCAGTAAACAGGCAACAGGAGTGGAACAAGCAGAGGAAGATGGACAATGAGGTAAAATCAGGTGAATAAAATCACAGAAAGTTAAGTCTTTCATTTTTGCTGGGATACATAATTGTGCAAATCAGTTGCAAAATACATCTTATTCCTATCTAAAGCCTAACCCACATGTTCAGTGTATTGCAACCAGTCACGATGATATTCCAAGAGGCAGACACCTCTGCCATGATGTTCAAGTCCAGACCAAAGGAGCCCAAAGTGTGAACAAAATATAGTTCCATGCAATGAAACTTACATTATTTCAAAGTATTTTCTCCTAAAATTATGATTCTATGAGAACACCACTCAGTGAAAAGACTACTTTCTCTTAACATCTCTGCCATGGTTATTGAATGAATAGGGCTTTGTCTGAAGGCCAGGGCTCTGTACTGAGCAAGGCTGCTGCTTGCAGGACTCTTTTCTGCAAAAACCAGTGAGAGCACAGAATAAGGCTTGAAACTCCAGAAAGGAATGGCTAAGTAAGTTTCGAGCAATCACTGGTAATCGGGTCTGTGTTAGGCCATACACAGGTGTTAAGACTAGCTAAGTAGAGCACACTGCTCAAAACTCAACTGCTGTTCAAAACCCAACTACTCGTCTCCCAGGAAAAGGTGAAGAAATGTAAGAAAGTCCTCTGGACCAGATTAAAGCCACCTCATCAACCACACCAAGATGACAGATACCATTTTAAGTTTCTTTGCAAGCAGAATAAAAAGGGAAAGTTAAATGGATGTACATGGCTGGTGTTAAGAAAGATTACTCACTTGAACTTAATTTGATGTTCCAGAACTTGAAAGCAAAAGAACTTGATGTGATCATCACTAGAAAATAAAAGAAAATTACTAGTGGCAATATGGTACACTTCTCTGGGAGGAAAAGATTCCTCAAGTATTACAACCAGGTCATCCCTTTGGTAAATCAAGAATTACTGTGCACCAGAGAAAAATGCTGTGGCTATTACTTCAAAGCAAAAATGACAAATACTCAAGCAGTTCATTTGGTAAAAATGAGCAACTGTTAAACTAAATATTTATGTTTGATATCACAATCCTTTTTTCTACAGCCACCAATTTGTTATGCTTTGATTTCAGTATTGAACATACAAAACTACAATACCTATTGTATCCTGCCTTCATAAAAATCTGTTAGGCTTCAGCAGTAATACATCTGGCTTCCATTAGTACACTAAGTGCAAGTTGTACACTGTGTCTTAAAGAGCAAGCTAAAGACAAACTGAGGTACAGATTAGGAAGGGACATTTCACATGCTATATAATCTACATGATTTCTTAATCTTATCTAAAATTTGTAACAATCATAATGTAATTTAATAAAGATTATAAAATGCTGTTTTCAAATCTTGTGTGGTTTTGTTAATTACTGCGTACTCCTTTGGAGTCAGAAGTTTTGATAAATCATTTACAAAAAAGCATTCACTATAAGTCACTGTTGTTATTCAGGAGGCATACATCCCTCAGTTTCCTTCTAACCTGAATTATTCTGTGATATAGCAACAACCCAGTATTTGAGATCTAAATACACAACTTTGTGCAAAAATAGTGCTGACTACATACTCTTTGCATCTTGAAAAATGGGATGGCCTACTCCATAGAATGGGACAAAGAACTACTACTGAGATTACTGCATATAAAGCCTGTAGTCTCACAATGGAAAATTTTCAGCGCTCCTCCCCAAAAGATAGCACTAGAACTCATTCTTTTTCCCTGGAGTTCATAAAGCAGCAGTCTTTAGGCTACTAAATTAATATGGAATTTTATTTATACATCAGTCTTCCTTGAAAGGCATTATACATAAGCCACAGATTAACTATGATTCTAAAAACAGTATGAAGACCATATCAACTTTCAGCAATTTAGTTTGCCTGTTATGCTGTAGAGCTAAAACCAGACCCAAACATATGAAAATAAGCAATGATTCTTATCTACATTACCTGTATATACTCTGAGCTAATGCTTCTGCGCAGACTTGCCAAGCATCCTGAGATATCTTCAGCTGCTCAAAGTAGGCTAGTGCCTGCAAATATCCAAGTAAGTTTCATTTTAAAAAAGGAATAAACAAACCACACAGCAAGACATCTCATTCACACTTAAGACTCACATTTAAACAGCTCTCCTTCAAAAAACCAAATGGTATTTGGATACATCCAAGTATTTATATGACTCCCTAATTACCATAACACAAGAGTGTTTCTTCAAATGCTAATATCACAGGTACACATTTCCACTTTACATTCAATAAAAAGATTTTTGTTACTTGAATATAAAAGTCATAGAATCAGAAATGTTGAGGTTAGAAGGGACCTCTGGAGACAGGGTCGACTAAAGAAAGTTGCTTAGGACCTTCCCATTTAGGTGGAAGTTCACATCCGAGTTAAAATTCCTTCCACAAATTCTAAAGAGAAAATAATTTAGATTTTTCACTGAAAACAACTCAGTATTTTTGTTGCACCACTTTGGCTGTATTCAACACCTCAAGCTCAAGAAACATTCAAACACTGATCATGACTGTCAGTTTATGAAGCCACCACAGAGACTGGAAAAAACTTCTACCAAACTCTAAATAATCAAGTTGCTTATCAGAACTTCTACGTAGCTTTTGACAACAGTTAACTTAATCTAAGTGCTTTAAGATTTAGTGTGGCCTGTTATACAAAACAGTAAAGTAGCTTTTGAAACAGAGATTAGATTAACAACATTATTTCAATTCTACGAATGCTTGTATTTCAAGGGGGTTTTTTGGCTGTTGGGTGGTTTTGGTTTTTTGCATTAGTTCATAATTGTTTCCATTCACCAAAGTAATTTCCCAAAGTAATTATTCAGTGAGTTGAAATAAGTTCTTAAACCAAGAATTCCCTTCCTGTAGACAATTTTCTTATACTGAACAGTTTTACTAGAAATGGTTTCATACTTCCTTTATATGTTACATCTTACATGATTAGTGAAAAGGTAAATCACCTTTTACTATAAATATTTCAAAATTAGGCAGACTGCACAGTTAAAAGATCAATAAATCTATAAGCTTCAAATTTTACAGTGATATTCTATTAACAGAACACTAAAGATTAGCTATATCCATCCTTTCAAAAAGGACAAATACCCAGAACCAACATATTTAACAGGCAGCTTAGCAGTACCAGGCTGCATTTTTAACTTGCTTATACATTCCAGAATTTGAACACAAAATCAGGGTATTAACATCTTCATTTCTGAAAGATTTCACTGGAGGTTATCTTGCAGACAGTTGAATCAACTTGAAAATGAATCAGTAAGCATAAATATTTACTCATTAAATAGATAGATAAATTGTAATACCTTTTCACAGGAGCACCCCTCTTTTCTGAAGTAACTGTTACCCACTTACCATGACTACTTTCTTAACCTACTCTATGCTAATACAAACTTCATTGCAGTTAAAAACACACATTTCATTAAAAAGACACTAAAGGTAGGTAATCCATTCCAATAAAACAACACGTCTAAGAATTAAAAGGGCAATTGCAAGCAACTCATTCTGCTTTTCATTCTATGTGAACCTACATATGGAGCTAAGCAACAAGTACAAACATTTGAAAGGACCGAAAAAGTCAGAGCCCAGAAAAATAAATTCTATGCATGTTAAGTGTAATTTCACAGAATTGGTGACACGACCTTCCACTTACATGCTTGCGACATAACTTTGTTTTGTACTTGCCACCACGAACCCTATGTATTGGTTAACAAAAAAAAAAAAGGCAAGCCCCCAATTCCCCACCCAAGAAAATACAAGACTTTTGCACCCCCAATTATTAGACAGATAAACAAGTTAATTACATACTCTTTGTCTGAAGTCCGCATCAGCATTTGGGTTTAGCCCTAAAAGGGCTTGTTCATCCATCTCTACTGCTATACTCTTTGTTTCCTACTCCTAACTGGTTTGCCCACTTCTTCTAGAGAGGAAACTACGATCATCTGCAAGTAGAGAAAGAGAAACTTTATTTGCTCAGCAGAACAACAAAAATTAAAATCAGGACAGCAACAACCACAGAAGTTTGCCCACAAACCTCAAACACATAGTATGTACTCCACCAAAACATGAATGCGTGTACTTCTGGTACGGATACCAGAATCCTAAGTCCTTTAATCAACTTTTAATAGTACTAAACTTCTTACTGAATAAGGAGAATTTGAAGTGTCCGTATATTTCAGTTATCTTGAAAAGAGCTAATATAATCTTAATTAACAGAGAAATGGTATGACATGAACTATTCAACTGAAAGGCTTGAACTCAAATTTCAAGCATGCAGAGAAGGTTTCAGCAAGATATGATATAAGCATAAATCTGCTACTTAAATGCTGGACAGCTGTATTTTTTTCCCCCACCACAAACTTTGTAACTGCAAAAAAAAAATCTCTAGTCATCTCTAATATTGTTAAGATGCTTCATAAACTCATTTATGAAGTATTCCCCTAGGGAGGCAAAGCCATTAGAAGGTCTTTCTTCTAAAGCAAGCGCACACAAGAGAAATGTCTTATAAATTAACCACAAAATACATCATACTGAGTTGTTAACAAAGTTTTCTGTTCCTACTAATGGGTGCTGATTTACCAGCAATGATTTTTATTTAGAAAATTTAGTGTAAAATTAACAAGCAAGCTAGACAAATGTTCTAAAGATGATGCATCTCTACAGGCTGTTTGCAATGCTGTGGTAAAACACAGGGAATTAAAAAAAATAAAAATCTTTGTCAAATACTAGGATGCTGTTAAACAGCAAGAGGGGACAAAATCCGTCCATCCTTCAAAGCCCCCCCCAACATAGTTAATTAGGCCTGAAATAAGGCCTTGTTACGTAAGTATGTAGGAGGTAGGGGAAGGGAAGATAGACAAGAGGAAGAGATGAAATACAAAGGAGCTGTGGTTTGAAGCTGCCTACAGGCCTATAGGTAGAACTTCTGATTTCTTAGTATTGCGTGTCTCGTGCACGCTCTACTGTTCACCCTCCCCCACTGGAAGAAAGGTGGCACAGTGACAACTGACAGCAAGCATGCCTGAAAAGGAGCGCTCAAAATTTAACGTGGTAAGACAGGTATTTCTATAAAACTCACTACAGAATACACTATAATAAAACGCATCATGAAAAGCAATTTAATAAGTAAAATTGAGTTCGTACCAAAAAAAAATTGCAGGTTGCAGCTGTACAGAAACCAGAAAATCTGGAACAAAGCGATGACTCGTGGCAAAACAAGCTTCACACACTGCCTTGCGACACAGAGCAATCCTGCTCAGGGTCAAAATCTTTAGGGATTAAAGTTGTTCTGCTGAGTCTTCTCCCTCTGCACCCCCGGCCCCCAGCTTGTTTTCCCCATAATCAATATCCAAAACAGCCAGATTAAAATAAAAGTAAAATGCTGCTGGAAGAGTTACTTTTTTTGTTTTGTTTTGTTTTTTACAGCACGTTTTGATTAGGGTCTGGTCCAGAGTTATACAAGTAAAACTATTTAATATACAGAAGCATACTTTTGGCATATTTTCCTGCTGATATCACTACATTATCTGCCCAAAAGGTAGTAATCTTGTACACCTGCGTGACAAGTTTTGCTATTAAAAATAACCTCACTCAAACACATATTCTTTTCACTTGCTTAGCTAACAGCAATGCCAACCAGTTCTACTAATTTTGTATATGCTACATAAGTATATTTAAAATTTCATCTTTTACCCTATATCCTTTTCTAAGAGTTTCAGCTTGACTAGCCAACTCTAGAAGACAAATAATTGAGATAGACTATTTGAATGAGCCTTTTGAGAAAGCTAACAAAATAGCTTCTCATGCTATATGGTTTTAGTTGAGCAGGTAGCTTTTCCACCACAAATCTACTTTACCAGCCAGTTACACTTCAAAAGCAAAATCAGAACTGCAATTTTAATACTACTTACAATTTGCAAAATCCATTGCAAGATATACCCAGCTATAATGTCAAGTATGTCACTGAAGCAAGATTTATAAAAAATAATCAATAACATCAATAGTTAATATGCAGCTGTGTAGAAAGTACTGTCTTATTCACTTAGAGATGCTTTTTTTGTTAAGCAGTCGCTATGTTGCGTGGCAAAGTGATCTTACTATAATTAGGAAGGTGCAGTTCCTTAACAGTGAAGTCATACAGGTATACGTATCTCATCAGGATAGTTTATTCCCTTTCACGTATTAAATACTTACAAATGCATTTGATAGCAGAGACTGCTTTCTTACAGGAAAGCAGGAAAAAAAATGTAGCCACACTTTGAGTGGGGAAGATTGTCCAGTTTAACAACACTAACATGGTCAAAGGTGTGTAACTTGTGTCCAGATATGTCCTAACAATAAAAACATTCAGAGCATTTTAACTACAGATGCTAACCACGGGAACAATTAAAGAATACTTTGTTTGCAGCATTCGGTTTTGCTATTTACAAGATTGTGATAGCACACAGGGTGCCAGTGACAGGCTTCATTTTAATTCCCTCAAATCTTCTCTCTAATAAAACAAAGACAGTAAAAGATCACCTTTCACGTTCTTTTTTGAGCTCTGTTTTGCTTGCTGCAAGTCTTGAGCATATTTACAGCCTCTTAGGCTATAGAGCCTTTACACCGACCTAACGTGGTTAAAACGAACAGCTGTGTAGTTGTAGCTACTTCGAGAACTTTTCAACTGGACTAGAAAGTTTTTCTCTCTGGAAGTGACACGTTAGGTCTTCATCTCAGGAACATCCTTACTGGCCAGGAACTCCCCGAGAGAAGCAAGGCCTTCTTGCCCGCCCCCCCCCCCCCCCCGACTTGGTCAAGAGCCCAGCCTGTCCTCGCTGCAGAGCCGACAGCACTGCCTGGCTCAGCAGCTCAGCCGAGGAGGGGGATCTGGCGTTCGCACCCAGCGGCGAAGACACCGGGGCTGCAGCTTAACCCCTTCGGCCCCTTCCCGGGGCCGCTGCGGAGTGACAAAGCAGTCCTCCCCCGGCGGGGAACCGCCGTACTGGGACACGCCGAGAGCAGCGGAATATGGAGGTGCAGGGGAGGTCCCTCCCCTCGCGTTGCAGTGCAAGAGCTCACGGTCACTTCCTTCCCCCACCGGAGCCATAACGCAGGACGGCGACCGAGGCAGCTCCCGCAGCACGCGAACAGAACCGCACCGCAAAGCTACAGCGCGCAAGAGAAGAATCCCGATGTTTTCGGCGGCCGCACGACCAGCGGCGTGGGGGGGCCCCAGACGGCTCACGGAGGGACCGGCCCGACGGGGACCGACCGACTGCGGCACCCCCCTGCTCGCCCAGCAGCGGGGCCGGGTGGGCGGGGAGGCCGCGGCGCCTGCCCCCCCCCCCCGTTCTCCACAGCCTCACAGCTGCGGAGGAGGCGGCGCCGGGCTGCCTGGAACCGGCCGGGTGACCTGCGGGAGCCCGCCGCCAGCTCAGCGGCGACGCCCGCGGGCGCCCACACCGCCCCGGCCCCCGCCAGCGGCCGGGGAGGCCCAGCCCCCCGCCGGGCTGAGTCACCCCGCGCCGCGTGTCGTGTCCCGTCCCCGTTCCCCCCGCCGTTACCTTTCCCGGTCACTCCTCCATCGCGGCGGCGCTGCCGGCTCCCACCCCCACAGCTCCGCGGCCGCCACGAGCATAAGGAGCGGAGCGGGCCGGGCCAGGCCGCGCCGCCTCGGCTGGCGGCGGGAGGAGGAGGAGGAGGACGCCCAGGGGAGGCGCCGCGTTCCTCGCGCGTGCGGAACGGCCTCCGGGAAGGAACGCTGCCCCCGCCCCTCGGCGGAGCCGCCGCAGGACTACGGCTCCCGGCGTGCCGCCGGCCCGTCCCGGCGCGCTCAGCCTCCCTCCGCGGCTAGGCGGCCGGCCGCGGGGCACGCCGGGATGCGCCCGCCCCGCGGCACCCTGGGAGCTGTAGTCCCGCCCCCTGCGGCGTGTGGGCGTGGCCTCCGCCTCCCGCCGGTGCCGCTCCTCGTCGCGCAGCTCCCTGGAAGGGCGGGGGGGGGGGAGGCTGCAGCAGCGAATGCCCCGATTCAATGAACCGGGCCGGGCCCGTTCCGCTCCTAAACTCCCGCCGGGATGCGGAAATGGCGCTTTGTCAGCAGCAGCGAGGCGAGCGCCGCCGTCAGCGCAGGGCGGCTCTGCCCGGTGACGGGCACAAGGGCGGGCCGGAGCTCAGGCACTGCTAAAGCGTCGGCTTGTGTGTGAGGAGACGGGTAGCCCAGCCGATGTCAGCAAATGTGACGCCGGTCACCTCCGCAAATCTGCGGCGGGGCAAGGGGTACGGGGGGTCTGGCGTGATGAGAGGCGTGCGTGTCTGCGGAATCAGGCCGAAAGGAAAAAAAGCCTAAGTGCCAGTAACTGCAGCAATTTACTTCATGGCTGCCGCAGCGTTACAGCGTCCTTCGAGAGGGAGGCCGCTCGCGCCGCCTGGCTACGGCAGCGCAGCTCTGAGAAGCCCGACCCGCACACCGCCCCAGCGGCCTTAACGCGCCGCGGCCGCACAACCGTTCCCTGCTCACGGTGCGCAGGTGCGGCCGCGCTCGGGGCCAGCCGCGACGAAGCGGATCCCATCGAACGGAGGCGGGGGGCGGTCCACGGGGGCAACCCCGCGGTAGCCAGCAGCCCCGGTCTCCCACGGGACCACGGGTGAGAGAGGCTCCCCCGACAGCCCTTCCACGCCCGGCCTCTGCCCCGCGGGGAACGCGGCGCTGGCTGCCTCCGCCTGCGGCCTCCCCGCCACGTCCTCTCCGGCAACGCCAGCAGGGCCGGCGGGAGACGGGGTCACGCACAGCCGGGCCTCTTCCGACCGGTACCGGCACCATGCGGGCCCGCGGCACTGCTGGCTTCCGCGGCCGGCCTGGCCGAGCGCCGGGCTCCACCCGCCGCCGCCGGCCGGGCCCGGACTGAGCCACGCGGCCCCCGCCGGCCCGGAGCCCAGCGCCGGCCGCCGCGAGCGGAGACTGACGGCTGCCTGCTCCAATCGCGCTCTCCTCCCAGCCAATGGGCAAACAGGGCGGCCGGGGGCGGGGCTGCCGGCGGGCGGGTGACGGGAGGCAGCGGCGCACGCGGCCTTTCCTTTCCTGCGGGCCGCGGAGGAGGCAGCAGCATGAAGGCGTCGGGCACCGTGAGTGAAGGCCGGGGCGCGGGGGCATGGCCGGGACCGGGGCCGGGACCGGGACCGGGACCGGGACCGAGGCGGCTGTTGGGAGGGCGGCGGCGCGGGCTTGCCGCGCAGGAGAGCGGCCTCTGCGCGCCCAAGCAGCCCCGCCCGGCTCTTGAGGGAGGCGAGCGGCCAATATGGCGGCGGCGCCGCTCCCGCAGGACGCGTGAGGAGGCCGCGCCGCTCCTGGGCGGGGGGGCCGCGATCGGCGGGCGGCACGGCTGGGCCCGCCGGGCCATCCGCCGGAGCCGGTGGTCTGCCTCTTCCCTTTCCCCTGGGATGGCCTGCTGTCTCTCGCCGCGGTGCGTTCCGCGGGGCCGGCCCGTGGTGGGGCCGGTCGGGCTGGCGCGGGGGTGGCTCCGCGGCGGCTGGGCCGGCGGCGCTGAGGGGCTCACACTGCGGGCGGCCTGTCGTTCGTCTCCCTCCAGCTGCGGGAGTACAAGGTGGTCGGGCGATGCCTGCCCACGCCCAAGTGCACGACGCCTCCTCTCTACCGCATGCGGATCTTCGCTCCGAACCATGTTGTCGCCAAGTCCCGGTTCTGGTACTTCGTTTCTCAGCTGAAGAAGATGAAGAAGTCTTCTGGAGAGATTGTGTACTGTGGCCAGGTGCGGGATTGAAAACCTAAAAGAGTGGGAGATTTGTAAGGAATTCCAGCTGGTATGTGTGGAAGGAATTTATGTAAGCACAGTTATTAGGGGTGAGGTTGAAGTTCATTTATTCTTAAGTTGCTGAGAACCTAAGTGACAAGTTCCTTTTTTCATAGTGGCACTATATGTCCAGTAAACTAAAAAGAAATGTACCTCCCAGCACTTGAGAGTTATGAGCTACGCCACTAGTCAGTGCTGCTGTCTGGTTCTAATGCTTGCTTCATTGTGGAATATACCTTTTAAGAGTCATCTGGACATTCATAATCCTTGGAAAGTAGATACTTGTATGCTTGCACTCCTCTACCTTGATGCTTAAAAGACATTCTTTAGAGCCGAAATCTTCTGTGTATTTTTCTTCCCACGCTGAATGATTAAAACTTTTCACTCTGAATTACCAAGACTTGAGTGTAGCTATGTTGATGTGGGGAAAGAGAGCACATAGTTGTTTTTGACATTAAAACTCCCCATAGTGGTTTCATTAGAGCTCTGAAATATTTCTTCTTAAACTTGTAAAATGCCAGTGATGTACTGTCTCTAACTACTTTTGTGCTCTTGTGTAATTCCAGGTGTATGAGAAGTCCCCTCTGCGAGTGAAAAATTTTGGTATTTGGTTGCGCTATGATTCTCGTAGCGGAACTCACAACATGTACAGGGAGTACAGGGATTTGACCACGGCTGGTGCTGTCACTCAGTGCTGTAAGTACATGTAACTGTTTGAGGTATAAAATGGTAGGACCAGTATATAAGCACAAGATTAAATCTTAAACTAGGCATAACGCATGATGACTTGGTCCATGATAAGATAACTGAAACACTGGAAAAATAAAGTGGGGAGTTCCCAGAGAAGTCCATGCATGTTTGTGTATGATGTATGTGGTATCTTCCTTGTTACCACTCTTTATACAGTTTCTCTAGCTGAAAATATTCCCACTTCATCTTGGTGTGACTTTCTACAATTCTGGTAATGAGGTTTGCCATACAGACTGAAAGTTTCATGACCTTTTAGGTGCTGTATATATTTCTTGCACTGTATTTGTTGTTTTAAAATAATTGAGTATATCTTCCCAAGTCTTGTGGAGAGAATATTTCAGATATCATGTGGAACACACTAGCATCTGTCCCTTGGAGAGCAAGTTAAAAAAAAAAAAATCACGAAAAACATCACGGGGCAGGGAAAGTTGTGTTGCTCGAAGATCTCATTGCCTTAGTTCAGGGAGAATTAAAGGTTGTCCTGATTTCAGTCTGTTTTGTGAAGTACTTGAGGGATAGACTGTTTGTATAGCTGATGCTGTTGATATTTGAATCCAGAAGTGTTATAAATACTACAGAATGCACATAAAAACCCAAAGAATATTGTTCTTAATAATGATATTCTTGTCATATGTGCAAATATTAAATGTATCTTGTCGCCTTTCAAAAGCTGAAGTGCTGTTGAAAGTGAAATTTAAGGTTCTACATTAACTTAGAATAATTCCTGTTAGTTAATATACTGGAGGACTGCTTAAGAGGCCTGAGAACTTAATTTGTCATGATAATTGCATCATGACTTTGATACCTTTATGTTCAAGAATACTTTTGACAGATAAGTTTTTAATAGGTATGTTAGATCTTCATGGGAAGCATTGTAAGCACAATAGTATTTCAACGGGCATGTTGTGTGGAACTGGCTATAGATGTCATGACCTGAAGGCAGTGATTTTCACTGCCGCAGGGAGGACTTTTCAGGTAGCATCATGTACAGATGGCTTCCTCCTGTTCTGAAAGCCTAATTATGTGGGCTAAATATCAATTCACGTTTTTATCACTTGGCACTTTTAAGAAAAGTAAAGATAACCTTGGATCCTACCTTTACTTGCACCTTCCTTTTGGCAGGGAAATTCTGAAGTTCACATGTCTTTCCAGTAATCATATTTCAGTGTTGATTCTGAATCACAGGGTTTTTGTGCGAAAAATGAAATAGCCGCATGTAGATTACTTCTGTACATATGTACCTTCTTAAAATCAGGCAAGAACAGTAAGAAGGTGCTTTCTTGGAGGAGTTTTTTATGTGTTCCAGGAAGAATTTTCTGCTGCATGTTGGTTCTGTGATATTTCTGCATCACTTCAGATACTAAAACCAGTGTGATTAAGTAGAGTCAATCAGGAATTTTAAAAGTTGTAGATGGTACTATAAACATTTCCTGAAAAGATGGTAGTAAGATTTTTTGAACTGAAAAGATTTATTTTTAATGAATTCTCTTGTTACAGACCGCGATATGGGAGCCCGTCATCGTGCCCGTGCTCATTCTATTCAGATCATGAAAGTCGAGGAGATTGCTGCTAGCAAGTGCCGTAGACCAGCAGTCAAGCAGTTCCATGTAAGTGAAGTAGCATTGCAGTGGCTGGTGGGTCCTGGTCTAACACAGACTGGAAGGGGGGAGCTCTCTTCTCTGGTACAGGTTTGCTTTGCAGGCAAAAATAGGGAGGGAACCTAACTTGCATGCATAGGTTTGCAGTTGTGTTATATTATGATCAAGACTTTTAATGCTAGAACTGTTTGAAAGAAAGTCAGACTAAACCAAAAGCGTTTTATCTTGCAGAAAGCTTACCTATATATAACAGGCATTTCTTTCAAAAAGAATCACAAAACTAAGGCATCTGTTAGCTCCTATATAGAAGTATAGATTAGAAGTATATCTAATCTGTGGATGCATTACTTCTCTATACATAAGTTAGCAGTGGAATGTAGGTTAGCTATTTATTGCAAACTATGTTCTGTTGTTCATCTAGTATCTCAATTAACACAGAATCATTTTTCTTGCAGGATTCTAAAATCAAGTTCCCTCTGCCACACAGAGTTCTGCGTCGCCAGCACAAACCACGTTTCACTACCAAGAGACCAAATACTTTCTTTTAAATACGAAAACGTGCTGTCAACCAACCCTGTGTTGTAATAAAGGTCTTATTTGAACCTTTGACTCCCAGTTGTCTTTTGGAAACAGTGTTCTGGATAACTAGGAGTCCCCCTTCCTACGCTTTATTTTCTGTAAACTATTGGCAGCCTACTGTTTGCAGCTATGATTGCCCTCAAACAGGTGAATGTTTCAGGTGACAACTTAAGTTACCAAAACAGCTCATCAATAAACCAAAATTTTAATAACCAGCTTTCCAGGTCAGGGTAAGTCTATTGTTGAGCAGCTATAACATCCTACATTCATTTTGTCCCTTAGGCACGCTAAGTAAATAGAGTTGAATTCAGGAAGAAGGCAGCTTTTTGTGCATGCAGAACCCAAACTTGTCAGCTGTAAGGATAAAGACCTTGTAAATTCAGCTAAACTACTTCAAGTTGTAAGCCTTTAAAGCCAAAACTTTAGTTCTAACCTGAACCTTTTCAGGGATGTTACGCACCATTCTGAAGTAACTGATGTACGCATACAGAGATGCCTGTGCCTAGAAATGAAAAGTGACAAAGGGCTTGGCGGACCTATCTCTGGTACTGGGCCAGAGAGGAACTGCCTGTGGATTGCAGGTGAGAGCCTTGCTCTGTGTAGGGGGGAGGCTGTTCCACAAGAGTTGGACTAGTCAGTGCTGCCAGAACAGCCCCCATCTGCAGCCCCATAGCTCAGATCCGCTCTCCTCCTCGTTGCCCTTTCAAGTGTATCAGCGCAGGGAGCTCATCTGTCCAAAACATCGTCCGAAAAAAGGGGATTAGCGGGGGCAATTCGTGATCTCCCAGATGCAAGGGAGAGGAAACTAAACGCAAAACGTTAGGACAAGCGGAGGGTCCTGCGGGAGTCCTACCAGGGTAATGCCAGAGGGTGGGCATAAGGTCACCTGCAAGACCTTGTCTTCTGGGACTTCTTGACGGAAAGATTCGGCATCGAAATGGGCTTCGGATTATAGGCGTCACAAACACCGAGGCGGCAGGGAGCTCGCTACAGCAACCGAGGCCAGCGTGGCCAACCCGGAAGCGGCAACGCGGGTGAGGGAGCAGAGCGGGCCGGGCCGGGCCGGGCCGGGCCGGGCCGCCCGCAGTGAACCGAGTGCGACGGTGCTCCCGGCCGCGCCGCCGGAAAGCGCCCCTTCGACGGGCGGGGCGAGCCCCGCCCCGTCACGTGACGTGACGCCGAGCCGGCTTCCCCCGCCCGTCACGTGGCAAGGGCAGGCGCGCGGTGAGAGTCGGCGCGAGCCTCTTCCCTCACGCGGCCGCGGCGCCGGACCCGGAAGTAGTGGCTGTCGCGGAGGCGGCGGCGGCAGCGGGCGGGATGGGGGAGTCGATCCCGCTGGGCGCGCCGGTGCCGGTGGAGCAGGCCGTGCTGGAGACCTTCTTCTCCCACCTGGGCATCTTCTCCTACGACAAGGCCAAGGACAATGTGGAGAAGGAGCGGGAGGCCAACAAGAGCGCGGGGGCCAGCTGGCTGGCCCTGCTGGCCGGGCTGGCGCACCTGGCCGCCGCCGAGAAGGCCTACCACAGCATGACCTTCCTGGGCCAGAAGCTAGGTACCGCCGGACCCCTCCCCGCTCCCCCCCGCGTCCCCCGGGCCCCTCGCCCCTCTCCGGGCCGCCCCTCGCTCTCCCTCTCGGCCCGCCCCGGGCTGAGCTCCGCGGGTGTCGGCAGCGCGGCGGGGAGCGGGGGCGGCTGCCGCGGCCCTGTGCGGTTCTCCGTCAGCCGGTAGCTGCACGGTGCCCGAGGAGCCTGGCCTCGGCCAGGTGCGTGCCTGCGCGTCCCGAACGCGAGCGCTGGGTCAGCAAGCGTCCGTGGGCCCGGTGGGGAATCGGCTACGGCGTTTGGGCGGCCCCGAAAGAATAAGCGAGAGCGCGGGTGGCACAGCGGCCGTGGGAGTCGGTGCGTCTCCTTGTTGGCTGGCAGGCTGCCTGCCTGCCGTTCCCGGGATTTAGCCAGAGGTGTTTCTGTGCTGGGATGCTCTGGCTGAGATTCTGGCACAGGTGAGCTCAGTGGGGCTACCAAAGGGTTAAAGCTTTTCTATGTTACGGTTCCGGGCCCAAATATTAGAGCTGCATATGTGCAAGTAAGTAGTCAGGGCTGGAGATAAATTCCTGAAAGTTGTTATTCATTTCATGTCATTCACGCTGCAGGATCTCGGGAAGTTTTGGCCGCGATCTTGGCTGCTTCTCACTCTCTCAGTATGTGAATAGAAAAATCCCAAACTGGCACAGGACGAGCTGTCATTGTGTTGCCCTCTGGGCAAAGCTGCTTATTTTCTCTTTGAACTGCAGACTGGCATGGAAAATGGATCAAGGGATATGAGTCTGATGTGTAATGCAGTAAAGCATCAAGAAAATTCTGCTATTTTAAGGAAGATCTTTACAGACAGAACTCTTTCTATAAGGTTGACTTTAAAAAGTGAATTTGGTGCTTGCAGAAAGGGTAAAATTGACAGCCGAAAGGACAAAGTTTTGTTTGTTTCGATACATCACGAACAACAGCAGTAGATGATTCTTCATCCTGCCAATGACCTGGGGGCAACTCTTGACTTACGAAGGTTGCTGTTTCACCATGATAACCAATTCTCTGCCTTTCTGCCTCAAATTGCTAAGGTCACTTTTGAAAATTATATGTATAAAATGGATGTGAAAAGGACTATCCACTATTACAAAGTTCATAAGCCGTTTCAAAGTGGAACCTAAATTTGGAATCCCTTTTAAAGTTCTGCAGATTCATTCCCTGTGATCCTTGCTCTGCTGCAGCCGTTGAGTGCCGCAGCAGCACATAAGGCCATCTGTAAATAGAAATTATGAAATAAGGTTAGTACCATTGTACAGTCTTGTGGTAGCGTCAAAGTTAAATATCTTTTACTTTGACCCTCTACTTTTGTCTTTTTTTCTTTTTTAAATTCCTCATAGGGGTGAACAGGTAAAGAGAAGCACAGGCTTCTTTTTTTTTTTTTTTTTTCCCCCTCAGTTTTAGTTACAGATTAACCTGCGCTGTGGTCTCACTGAGATACACTGTGATTGTTTTTCTTTTGAATTCTGGTTTGTATTAAGACTGCGTAGGGACTGGAAACATTTGGTTTGTACACACAGATGTCACATAGTTGCCATTTAAAGGTTGCTTTACAAACTTGAGTGCTTCATGGTTGAAGTGGTATTGTTAGGGGAATTCTCTTGAAGAGATCAAGAGTTGCTGATAGGAGTGGAGGCTATTAAAATTTCATGATGACTTGATTCTTCTGACTTCCACAGATAACAACAGTATTTCCAGGTCATGTATCATAGTAGCAAATTTAACTGAATCCTTGCTTTCTGAAAAGTCATGCCATAACTGAGGCAGACATGAGGGAGTTGAAGTTTTGCAGCAGTCATTGGCTGCTGAGATATGAATTGGGACATGTGTAACTTGTATGAGATTGCATGAAGTGCTTCTGAGTATATGCTATGTGTAATTCAGTTACTTGCAAAATAACACACTGAAATTTGTTTCTTGATTTAAAAAAAAAATTAATACTGTGATCAAACAACAGTTAGGAACACCTAGGGGAAAACAAGCGTGGTTATACACAATTTTCCAGTATTGCTGTCTATCTTTGCTGTCCCTGGATTTTGGTAATACCTCCATATTTATCTGAACAGGTGGTCAGTCATTCTTCAGCCGAAAGGACTCCATCCGAACCATCTACACATCTCTGCATAATGAGCTGAAGAAGGTGGTGGCGACGGGTCGCAATGCACTAGGAGGAACAGCTCCTCACTTGGAAGAGCTGCTTTCTCACCTGTCTGAACAGCTCTGTTTTTTTGTTCAGGCTCGGATGGAAATTGCCGACTTCTATGAAAAAATGTACACGCTCAGCACCCAAAAGTTCATTAACTCTGAGGAACTGGTAAACATTTTGGAATCCATCTTAAAGAAATACAGCTCAAGGTCAGTGCTTATTTGCTGGCAGTAAGTACTCAGACATATGGTCTGTAATAAATGATGTTCAGGTTCAGAGCAAGCCCAAAGACTTTGCTGTCCTTTGACTGCTGAGCAGCACAGCCCCTTGCATGAATTCATGCATGAAGTGAAAGTTGGTCAGCAGCACCAGATGCATGAAGTCTCAAAATATGACAACTCCTCTGAAGAAGAAAAATAAAAAAGGGAGAGTGTTTCTACTCATCATGTTCTAGGAGCCATCTTCCCTATTCCTTAATTAAAACTCTGCATGTTCATATTCAACAAAGAGTCATTTTTCTTATAAAAGATGTAAGACTTCTTGCACTTTTTCATCAGGAGTCGAGGGGAAACAAGACTTAATTCCATATGGAGTTCAGTAAAATTGATATGTAAATACACCAGATATTTGTGTGACAATTTTACTTTTAGATTAGAATGTATGTCTGCTTAATTCTAAAAGCTACGCCATTGCTATTTGATCTACCTAGTAGGGTTTTATGGTGCTCTGTTATGCCTTTTCTGAGAGGTATTTGAGCCAGTAGAAGGAGCACCTCTGAGTCTTTGGTCCCTGCCATTATGGTTTCTTGAGGCTAAGATCTAATAGTTCCCGTTACAAGAATCCCAGGATGTTTCTAAATGACATCCAACACATGTGAGGCTTGAAAGTGATGGCAGTTTAAGAAAGACAGAATTTTTGAATGCCTGTCAACAGATTCAAATTCTAGCTCTTCATTTTAAAGCAAAACAAGGTAGCCATTGTAGGAAGATAACTGTCAAAAAAAATCTTTGTTAGTGAAATACTGTCTAAGAAGACATTTTGGGGAGAATATTGTGAGGTCTTTTTTTTTTTTTTTCAGTTATGATTTTTAAAGTATATACCTAGGAAAAATCAGACTAATTCAGTGCTGCTTTCTGACATTCCAAATCTAAACACTGCAGCTAACTCCCTTATTTTTTTAGGAATAACAGGTAAATTGCTATGTAATTTTGCTGTTTGAAAATCAAAACAAGTCTATATGATCTTACTAGTGATTGTTTTGCAATTCTTGGTTTGTGAGCCCTTACAATATCAAAACTGTTAGTCCAATGAAAAATGAAACTTACATATTTTTTCCTTGGTGCGATAAACATTAAAGAATAAAGGGAAGTAAGCTGTTGGGGTTTTTTTTGAGAAGCTTATTTATGTTGTACGCTAACCATCACCGTCTTTTCTGAGCATGTACTGAGTCAATGCTGCTAAAAAATCTGAAAACAGAAACTGATACTTTGACACACTGACTGGAGACTGTTATATATTAAATGTTTTATGACTCCATTTAAATAAATTTCAGTGACACGTCTGTACTTCTAAGGCATTGTTATAACCTCTTTAAAAAAAATAAGCAGCATCTCCCTGGGAAAAATACTGTTGATCTTGCTTTGGGTTAAGAGCAATCTCTAAGATGGAGACATTCTAGGATGCTGTTAGACCTAATTCAGTAGCTGCTGTGTGGTCCTCTGCAGTTGTGCACAGAATATTTCTGAAAAAAGTGGGGATAATGATATCTTCCTCTAGTCTTTCCTTTAGTTTCTTCATATCTCAGGTCTGTTTCTGGGGGCTGTTACGTTGGTGTGTGCTGACTGGATGGCATTTCTGGTTTACAGTCTGTTGACCCTCTCAGGTGAAAGGTCAATTAAACTCATCCTTACCCAGTCTCTTCCCTCTGTCAATATATTCCTCATTTGTAGTTGAGAATGTGTGCCATTATCTCAGCCCAATGTGCTAAGGCCAGATAGGGCATCTGTTCTGTAGATAGGTTCTGGCCTTGGTTTCTTTCCTTTACATCCAAAAATAGCTGTTCACATAAAGTAGAGCAAATAACTGCTTGCTGTTTAAGGAATGACAGAACTTATTGACTGTCAACAATCAAGTCATATTGTCTGTATCTGAAAAATCATTAACTCTTGAACAGTTTAAAGTTATTTTATTACTACTTATTGCTGACTTGTACACGGCCAACACTAGACATTTCCCTCTCTGTTTTTCTATAGATTACAGCTGGAGAAGTAACTTTCCCTGAATTTTTTAACTGTTGGTTTGGGTGAGATCTTAACTGAAATAATGAAAACAGCATCAGAAGCAGGATCCTTTAAAAGCTTATTATAAAATGAATAAGTAACTAGTAAACCTATTTTGATGTAATTATTTTTAAGTGTTAGATGTTTTTCATCTAGTCAGCGTTTTGTAAATACATGTAAGCGTGTGTGATCTATGGAGGGAAATAAAAAAGTTGTAGAAAAATGAGGCCTCTTCATAGTCTGCAAAACAAAACTCTAGCATCCCTCTGCTGTTGAGAATTATTGGGGGGGGGGAATCATTTTTCCAATGTGTTTTTAAGTTCTTAACACTCTGGCTTACTGAAATATTGTAAAAACCTGTCTGTTTTATGTGATACTGAGCTCAGTCAGATGCTTCTGTGTTACGAAACTTAGTTACAGCAGATACACCGAGTACATAACCTGCTAGTTTACTCTGCAGTCATATCAAGCTTCTCAGCTGTGGCTGAGGTGTGTATTTTTGGATTAAAACAGTTTAGCAAATCCTGCTGTGCAGTGAAACATGAAAATAGCTATGAGCCATGAAGCAAAGTAGAAGTGGGAAGCTATGCATCATAGTGTTAAACCAGGAGACTTGGCAGTGCTGCATTAGTACGAATTTTTTAATTGCTTTTAAGATTGAATAACCTTCTTGGTCTGACTGTAAGTGTGTTGAAACTGTGCGAAGTATGCACTTGATGGGACTATCTCGGACAAATAATTTTGTATAATGCTTTCCCCCCCCCGCCTTTCTAATACATGGCAACAAAACTGGTTTTCTGCTGAATACCAAAACCATTAGAAATACATAATGTTGACTGTTAGCAGAATATTATTTTTACCTGACTCTTGTTCAAAGAAATGTAAATATGCTCTGGACTTCTCAGCCCACCAAAGCAGCCAGTAATCTCTGTGTCTCTGCTATAGCAGGTAGATGTGATGGTTGCTGACATGTACTGTGTACAGAAGTGCAACCTAGCCTCTTTGCAGAACGTGGTGCATCAACTGATTTATGATATGCATCATTTTACTTTCTTCGAATAAACTTGGACTTGCATCTTAATAGCAAATCCTTTCAAGACATGTATTGTGGCTGTCAAAAAAAGAGATGCTTAAAAATAGTGATGAAATTGTCAGACAGTCTTCATAAGCCTAGGAATTAATGTTTTGGCAAGAGTTTGATGGAAAGTCAAAGAAAAAATAGTGAAGGGAGAGGGGATAAAAAGCCTAAAATTCTCGTTCTCCCTTCTGGTCCACAACAAAATTAAGTATTTCGGTTTTGAACCAAATATTTCTAAAATGGATTATATGTATTGTGTCCTGGAAGCTGAGGGGAATAATGGAGTCGATTTCTCTTTGAAGATGAGCTGTTAAAGGTTGGAAGAATTCAGTATAAACTACTTTGTTTTAAAGCAATAACAAGACGCAGGATATTTTTTCTGAAGTGGGGGGATAAATCTATCTTTACTTAAATGGAAGCCTCATCAAGTCTTGTCTTTGAACTATTTGTTGTTCTTTGTTGGAGACCTCTTAGAGTCCTAAATGCCTATTAGGGAACACATTTACTAAAAAGGCAACTTCTGTCTTTGCTGGAGACTCACTCATTCTAAAGTTAAGTATTTAGCTTCTGTAACTGGAACAGTTTGAATTAAGTATGTATTTATTGATGATGTTATAAATTTACAAGTAATTTGAGTATTGTAGAAGGGAGGTAGGCTGGATCTGTCTTTTTTTGCTGATGTTTAGAAAAAATAGAGAAGAGAAAGCTATAGAATGGATCTATGAAATTCTAATGAAATTCTATTTCATCAAGATTTGTCCTAATAGTAGGATCACTCTTGTGAATAAGATGTGCAGTGGCACTCCTACCTGGCAGACAAGGTGTTGGTTTTTGTTTGTTTGTTTTTGAAACATCTGTTAAATTGAGAGCTGATCTTGACCTGAATTTTTAGTGAGATAAATTGGTTGTTATAGCATTTTCATTGTGATATGATGAAATCCTGCCAAATTTTCTTTCTTCATTGCTTTTAGTACACCAAGGTTTGAAGTTTGAGACCTGGTTCATTGGTAGATACAGTTAATCATGGTTCTATTGACTAATTTTGCATCACAATTTTATTGTGAATTTAAAAAAAAAAAACAAACAACACAAAAACAAAACAAGAAAAGCTCAGCTTGGCTTCCTTATAGCTTCCCTATAGAAACAGCAACTTTATAACATAATCCCTTTGATTTAACTTAATGTCTTACTGCTATTCCAGAACTATTAAGGTATATTTTACCACCAGAGGGGATTTTAAACTGGAACAAAACCATCTGAATTTAAAGAGAAATGGTGTTATAGTAGTTCATGGATCAAGATAAACAGTGATTGCTCTTGAGCTGATTAAATAGAACTCCCTTGCTTTGATAGAGAAATGTCTGACAGGTGTTACTGTGGAATGCAAAGTGCTGTATGTTGATTAAAATACTTGCCCCAATCATGTTAAAAGAACTGTTTTTTAAATTAACAAGATTATTTTTGGTTTGCATTTTACTCTTTGATGTTTGGTCTTCTGTCTGTGAACTGAGAAATACTAACTGATTATTTCACTGTTGCATACAAGAGTTCTCATGTCTTGACTAACGTTATGTTTTCTAGATTTCATCATCCAATCCTCAGTCCTCTTGAAAGCAGTTTCCAGCTGGAAGTAGATGTGCTCGCACATCTCTTAAAGGCTCAGGCTCAGATCTCAGAGTGGAAGTTCCTTCCATCCCTGGTCAACTTGCACAGTGCTCACACAAAACTACAGACTTGGGGCCAAATTTTTGAGAAGCAGCGAGAGACCAAGAAACATCTGTTTGGAGGGCAGTCTCAGAAGGCTGTACAACCTCCACACCTCTTTCTGTGGCTGATGAAGCTCAAAAACATTCTCCTTGCCAAGTTTAGCTTTTACTTTCATGAGGCCCTCAGTCGACAAACAACAGCATCTGAAATGAAAACTTTGACTGCTAAAACAAATCCTGATTACTTTGGGAAAATTTCCAGCTTCATCCGGAAGTATGATGCCGTCAATGTTTCCTTAATTTTTGACAATCGTGGATCGGAGAGTTTTCAGGGACATGGTTATCATCATCCCCATTCTTACAGGGAAGCCCCCAAAGGCGTGGATCAGTACCCTGCAGTGGTGTCTCTGCCCAGCGACAGGCCTGTTATGCACTGGCCCAATGTAATCATGATTATGACTGATAGAACCTCTGACCTCAACAGTTTGGAGAAGGTTGTTCACTTCTATGATGACAAAGTCCAAAGCACGTACTTTCTGACTCGCCCCGAACCTCACTTTACCATTGTTGTTATTTTTGAGTCCAAGAAGTCAGAAAGGGACTACCATTTTATTTCTTTTCTCAATGAAATTTCACATTCCCTTAAGAACTCCAAAGCTTTTGCGAGCTTGAAGCCTGGATCCAAAGGGTAAAATACAAACTACTTGCAAGTTGTCAAGGCAGTATGCCAGCCTTGGGGGAGTTGTAGCTTTCAAGGATTACACAAATTCATGATTCTCAGAGTCTAATTAAAAAGGAACCATTATTTTTAATGTTATAAGTTCCTTTTTTTTTAAGCTAACAGACACTTGAAGAAAAGTATTTTTGGGCAGTACTCAGTGGGACAACCTAATTGTGGGGTGCTGAATGGCCACAGTAGGATTTTTTTTGTGTGATTTTCAATTTTCAGTATGATTTATTTTTTCAGTCAACAACTTTGTTGCCTGTATCAGAAAAGGAATATGTGCACTTTATCTTAGTCTGATCATTGACTGTCTTCTACAGAGTTTATTGAAAATGTGGTGAGGATGGAAGATACTATCTTTTCAGAAAACTGCGTTGCCTGACAGGAATGATTTCTGGGAACTAAACACTGATACAAGGGAATATTGAAAAAGCAAACCTGCAAGGACACATTTTAAATAAAAATATGAGAATCACAAAAGGCACTATTGTTAATTATAACTTAGTTTTCAAATGGTTTAAAATTATAATTGAGGTCTCTGTTAAGCACAAGTCTTTACTCTGAACACCCTGTGTCATACAGCTTTGTCATTGCTCCAGAATGCAGGATGCGGCAAGAAAAGCTGCAGCATGGGCTGGAAGGCCAGTATTCACTGGAGTGTTGTGACATTGTGTGTCCAGTACCAGTCTTGGCTCAGATTAACAGACGGAGACAAGCTGGGGTTGAACAGGTATTCTAGAAGGAACAGCTCCATAGAAAAAGCAGCAAAGCTCTTTTCAAATTGTGCTTTTGATTGGCTAACTTGGGGATGGGGGGAAGGCAGTAGGAAATGCCCTTTAAATGAGTTATTTTCTAATTTGCTGTTAGGGTCAACCTGGATTTGTTTTCAGGTTTTTATAAGTATGTAGTTTTTTCTTTCTGTTCAGTTTTAAATAATTTCACAATTAAGCCAAATAACTTTTGGAATTTGGAGTTAAATTTATAGCCTATGCAGTATGTTTACCTCATTCTAAAATGTCTCTTTCACCACTTCTAGGCTGCAGGTTTGGAAAAAATATGTTTTCTAGTTGCACTGAAAGTGCTTTATTCTGGAAATCGGTATTTCCAAATACAATAAAAGGGTCAATTTGGCTGTACCTGTAGCCTTATATTGCATGATTCTTCTGACTGTTAGCTATGCAGTTGTGCAAGCACTTTCATGGGAATTCAGGAGGACTGATATTGGTCTGCTGTATGATGTATTTTAAGTGTGGTAAAGTTAGATCCTTAGTTGACACTGTGTAAGGTATAACATCATCAGGTTTATTTTTAAAGGGAGTTTAAGTCAGAATGTTGGTTTCTGTTAAGACTGAAATATAAAAGATACCATTGCAGATGTGGCTTTTACTGATCCCCTTTCTCTCCCACAAAAGGTTATGGTAACTTGTCTTGCCTCTTGCTGCAAGTACTGATTTCTTTACAATCAGATAAGCATGTTCTGTTCTTGAAATGTAAGCTCTGACTTTCCACTTTGTGCCAAATAGAGCCTTCCATGCTTTGCTATAATTATATGTTAGTCTGTTGTGAATATCTGTGCTACTGCCTTTCACCTGAAGTCTTAGTCTGACTGCAGTATCACTCTCAAAAGTTTAGAGTCTGCTCCTTGGCATTGGAAAATAACAGGAGTTGCAAATATGCCAGCAACTGGAGGGCACTGGTGGTAACAGTGTTACACTTTGCAGCTTGAATTGCCCTTTTAACAGGACAAAGTTGGAAATGACAGTATTGAGAGAGTCTGTGTGCTTTCCTCTGTGGGACAGTGACCTTGTAATAACATTGTACTACTGACTTCCTCAGCCTGAGTAACAGAAAAGAGGCTGTCACCAGAACTGATTCCCAGTTGTCGGCAGTGTAATAAAGTGTTGTACAAATTCTCTGCCTCTACAGTATTTCCCTGTCATACTAGCTACCTGTGGGAAAGGGGAGGATGAGACTGGGGAAAGAGACCGTGTGTGGTACAGACACCTTCTTGCTCATTTCTGAGTTGCAGGGGACATGGAAGAGGTAAGAGAAATCTGCCACCCTTTGGAGCAGATCAGCAGCTTTTACCAGTTGCTGAAATGGCTGGAGGCTGTTCACAGTGTTTTTTATGGGGAGAGGAAAAGGAAGCGACTTCAGCAGACCTGGTGGTTCACTTCACGCCCCTGCCACTGTTTTTGGCAAGTGGTGTCTCTGGGAACAGGGAAGGAGTGCTAGGGGATGTTTCTGTGCAGGAGGAGGTGAGACTTGCTTTGCCCCTTACCAGCACTGGGGTGATTTGCTGCAGTTTTCTTCAGAGGACCTTGAGGAAGCAGCAGAGGAGCCATCCAACTTGGGGGTAAGAATTTCTGAATATTTAGGTTGATGAAGAACCGAAGGGAGCCGTAGTCATTACTCTCGTAGTGTGAGAAGGGAGGGAATGGGAGAAATGTGCAGACAAATAGTGGGAGACAATTGGGTGCTGGAGAGAGAAACTTCTGTGGAGCCGTCTCTGTGTTTCAGAGTCCTGTCCCTGAGGCTCTCCTTGTAAGATCTTGGCCTTAATACAAGGTGGGGAGCAGAAAATCCAGGCTATGGGAAGTGGCTTGGATGAAAACTGCAGGGGTAAGGCTGAAGAGAGGTTACACTAGAATCGATACCAAATAGTTTTGCAGAGTTAAGGTGTGCTATGACCAAGTGTGTGCGGGGTGGGAGTACATGTGATGAATGAATAATAATAGATAGCCCCATACAGACTTATGGCACAGTTTCTTATTTGATGCTTTGAGGAATTTGTTTTAAATGACAAATGAGGTAACGGGGAGACTAAGCTGTCTACAATGTAGAAGTGGCTAGGCCAGTAATTAAAACCTGCATAATTAAAGGGGGGAGCATATTTGTGGAGTAAGTAAAGGTGATCAGAAACTCAGTAACTGGAAAAAAAAGTATTCATTACTAACTTCAGTACTGGAAAGATTGATCAGTCTCTTTACTATAAGAACTAAAAAACAAATGCACTTTTGCCGAGCTGCATGATATCCTGTCTGCCAGCTTTTCCTCTCTACCAATTTAACTAAGCAAGATTGAATGTACTAATATACTTTAAAAGTCTTGTATAAATGACTGCTTTAAATGCAAGATGTAAAGATGTTTATGATAACATAATGAAAGCCAACACTTCCAGACATATTTAAGTTTTTAAAACTGGTACTGAGATTTGATATTCTTGGTGCCAGATTGCTTAGAATAGCAATGTGGAAGCTTTATCTTGTAGCAAATTTCACATACCTCATCACTTACTTGAATCCATGAGGATTTTGGCAGAACATTTAATTTAGTATCCTTTGCCTGGAATGTGAATTTGACAGCAAATGCATTCTCAGATTTCTTACATATTTTATGTTTATGTCTTGTAAGCTTTTTTTTTTTACATGCACTGTTCAGGTTTTTTTCTTGGATATCTTTCCTTTTCTTTTTCCTTTGCATGAAGACAAAGCAGGGAATGGAAGCTATTTTTTATTGTCCTGCAAAGGACTGTAATATATGCATAATGCACATAATATTCAGGTTTTAATGATCTAAAAGTAACAAATTCCTGGTATCTATTTGAATACTAACACTCAGTGTTTATTTAGTTCACTTAAAAAAGTCTGTGCTATAAGTGGAAATAATTTTATGGCACTCTCCCAGTTAATTATTGCTTTGGCCCACTCTTCTTCATATACAAGCTTTCGAGACACTTGTCATCAATCTAGTGGTTGTTCTTTGATGTCAGTTATCTGAGGCTTCGTTGCATATGTGTCTACGACGCCTGCTGCCACAGGTCAGCCTGCTGCCTTTTACTGTGCTGGGTCCCAATCTTCTCATAATCAAGCTTTGCTTAAGAAAATCAGGAATGTGCTATACTTCATTCCTCAAGTCCTGTTTTTTGTCCCAGTATCTGCAACCCCTCATCTTGCAGTCAGAAGAGTGTCGCACAGCGTGGCTGGTCCTGGGCTTGCGGTTAGCTCTGCGATTGCTTCCAGAAGTGCTGGCACTAAGCTAATTAGCTTGGCTGAAACTTTGGTCTTTCTGCCCTTTTTTCTCCAGAAGTCCCATTTTCAGACTCCCGGAAGATGTAAGCCAACCCTGCCCGGGTGGATGCAGCCGAGGCCAAGCGCTGCTTATTTGCTTGGGCTCTGCCTGAGCCTCAAGAGCAGCAAGTCAGTGTCCTGCCCCTTGGGGACAACTGTTTTGCTGCTCAGCAGGGATGGCCTTCCCACTGTGACTGTGCAAAGGCAGGAGCTGGTTTTTGGGAAAAGCAGGAGAGGCTCTGGAAACAAGAATGCTGACAAATGACAGCAATAGTGTAATGCTTTGCAGAGCAGGCACACAAAATAAAGAAGTCAAATGCAAGATGGAATTGGACTTTGATTTCCTTTTCCTGTTAGTGAAGGGCTGATTTAAAGGTAAAGCCTCCTTTGGAGGATAAAGGTAATGGGGTTCTTTTTGCCATGAAATTGTTTAAGTACTCAGTTGATCATTTTCCTCCAGGAACTGCCTGTTTTCCTCTCTTGTGCATGTGTGCTTTCAACACATTGTTTTTGTAATTGCTGTGGAGCTTCTCTGGGAGAGTTTGCCTGTTTGAGTCTCCTAACTTTCAACCTGGTGTTGCAGCTACTGGGTTTGTGGTGGAATAAGAGAGCTCTCCACCTTGCAGCTGGGACCTGACCATGCCCTAGCTGTACATGGCAGCGGTAAGAACAGCAAAGTGCAGAAGAGAAGGCAAGTCACTGCAAGATGGGCTGGGGTGGATGACAGCTCTGGGAAAGACAGACAGGGAGAAAACAGATGCAAAAGGACTGCAATGCAGATGGATTGCGAGCAGAAGGTTTTTGTTGGCCCCTCTGTGTTGCTGGCCTAATTTTGTGGGAATCTATATAAATTTTATATCCTGCAAAAGCTGCGCTGGACCCCACCTGTCGTTGCAGCTGCTGGTTTTATGTGAGTACTGTAAAATAACTACACTATTTCCAGGACAACAGTGTTCGATCTTTAGGTACCGACAATCTTGGCAAAGCAGCTGGTTTTGGACAGATGATAAGACAGGCTTCTCTGTATCCCATTATTAGCTGGGATATGCTGCTGTGATGTTACAAGCTAACATCTGAAGCTTCAGAGCAGTGCAATGTCGTGCTTTATTTGTGCAGCGCACTGCTGATCAGATAAAATATTCAGTAGCACTAAATTTTGGCTCTGTGGTGTATGCATCATTTGCTACAAAAGCACTGAGAAGTTTTTTAGTGTGTGCCAGTCAGATGACTCAGTTTAGAGCCATAAAGAACCAGCATCACCATGATGCCGTACTGGGAGACACAACTTTGAACCAAGACTTTTAAGTTTCCTGCAGGGAGGATGATGTGGTCCTCATTCATAGCGGTCAGAGGCAAAATGAGGGCCGGTGAGAGATGCTAAGGGAGGCTGGGGGTGTCCATGTTAAACTGAATTCCCAGCCTTTGATTATGTCTTGGAGTTAGTCTTCTCTGGGAACACAAGCAGAGGAAACATTATCTCCCGCAGTATGGAATAGCCTGATGATGTCTTAAGCCTTTACTTAGTAAAATGTCATACCCAGGTTCCCTTGTCTTTGACCAAGGGAATCCAAGTCAACATCTCCCTCTTCCGCATGTTTATGTGGAGGTTCAGCAGAGCCTCCAGGTTTCCCTGCTCTCTCAGGTGAGAAGCAGGCTTCCTCTCCCTGGCCCTGGGTCATTCTGTTGGCAAATGGGGGATGAGAGATTCAGCTGCCTGAAGAGGAGGAACTCATCTGTTTTCCGTGTGATTGAGTCATCACTGGGCTAGTGTGTGAAGAGCGAACAGTAGTGAAAGGACCCCCTGCTCTCAGCAGGAATGGGGTGGCTGCTGCAGCCTGGGGTTATGTGTCCTCCCAGTGCACTTGCTGGGTCTAGTTCTTCAGGGACTGGGAGTGATGCATCTCCAAGGACAGCCTGGGACTGTGTGAGACTCTGTATCACCTGGAGATAAAGGTCCAGGAAGGTACAAGACTTAGAGTGAAAACTTGGGTTATGAGACCATGCTCTTCACCTGAGGGCTCTACCTTAGACTTGCAATGGAAGACCTGAGGCTGGTTTTGCCCCCAGCAGTACAGCTGGCCCATGTCCCCACCCTGAGAGATGCCAGCACTTGTCAGAGGGATGTGGTGAGGGACTAGGAGCACCAACGCGTTTAGCCTTCTGTTTTTAATCTGATGCTGCAAATCTTTCCAAACTGTTTTAAAAAATTGGCCAATTAAGTCCCATTCTAGGTGTGGAAGCCTTTTTGTAGAGCTGAGCTCTGAGTAAAGTGCCTGGAGCTCTGCTGAAGCCAAGCAAAAGCAATCTTCCCCTTCACTTCGTGGATCCCTGTCCAGAGAGAGCAAGAGCAGATCACTTTCAACTGTCAGTTGGGTAATAAGCTTTGGGGAAAAGCCTGTTCCTCATTTATTGTTACAAAAGTGGGGAATTGGTACCATGAATCAAGTCCTCACCCCAGCCTCCTAAGCAATTTATCTACACCGTTTTGCCTGCATATTCAGTATGCTTAGATGTAGTTGACCAGCCATTTCCACACTGAAGTTACACTCTGCACGCAGGCTGGCTTTGCTTGGAGAACTCCAAAATTGCATATGCTCAGTTTTCCCAACACAGTGGTTGCCTCAGGCCAGGTGACCTGCCGACTGTACCTCACAGCAAGAAAAAGGGGAGGCAAATTTCTGAAGTTGTGCATTATTCGTTTTCCGTTAGGTATAAAAATAGATGGGTCTAAATCTTGGACCAGCCTATTGGGATTTGTGGCACTATACAATTTTTCTTGCTGTCCCTGTAGACTGAAATGATACCTCAGATCTGCTCATCCCTGAACACGTAAGGCTCTCAATATCTAAATATGCTGTGGGTGCCTCAGTCCCACCTCTACTTAGGAATGACTTGTTAGAACGATGGCTGCTAGATTAGGAACGGCTCATTCTAGATGCATCTGGCTGAAATTGTAGGAGAACAGTAAAAAAAACCCCACCACCACCTTATTGATGAGTTTGTAGTATGTCCAAGAAGGGAGCGCAAGTCCAGAGACTGAACTGTCCCAAGTTCTTGCCATATCTATCTTTAAAGCTGTCAACCAAAATGTCTTCAGGGGGCTGACAAAAGAATAATATATTAAAAGTGTAAGGCTCATACTTCAGAGTGTAATTTGCTCACCAAGCACTGAGCAACTTATCCACCTGGAAGGTTATTCTGTAACTGTGCATTATAGGGACTGTATTATTTTATGCTTTTCATGATAGCATTTTCTTAGGCACTTATTTTTATAAGTTATGTTTCAAACGAGCCAGACAGGGCTTTTTCCAAAGCTGCAGAGACTCAGAGACTGCAGAGAGTGGGCGTTAAATTCAGCGCAGGTAAGCAAATTGCCGTTTGCAATTTTTGTACCATTTCTTAATGCGTAAGATGTTAAACTACATTTTTGCCCCAGTAAAGCAGAAAAACGGCCACTAGAGGGTGGTGTTAATACAAAAAGAAAAACCCGTAATTTTGGACTCGGTCTCCTTCCAGGATAAAATAATTTATACTCTCCTACACGTTTATAAGCATGGGATAGATTTTACTGCTCTAGTCAGATTTGTTTGACTCTTGTTGGCTTTCTTCCCTGTCAAGTGATTTATGTAGTTCTCTTTCAGCTGTAAACAACAATAGCAGGTATCTAGTTTCATACCTTAATGTATATATGAATACTAAAATGATGTTGTCTCATCTTCTTTGTGAGGGATTTTTTTTTACTGACTTGCAAAAAAAACCCACACCCAACTGTAAAAAAGCTTTTATGACTTTTTTTCTGTTGAAAACTACCCATTCACTTAAAATTGTATTCTACTTTAGAAAAGACGGGGTGGGGTTTTTTTCCTCCTCCTCCTCCTCCCCCCCCCCCCAAACGGTGGGAGAACTAAATTATTTTTCACCTAGGCAGTGCAGAACAATCGAATGACTATTGAAGTCCATTTAGGGAGCATCAGGCTAAGGTTTAAGCCTAATGCAAGGCAAGAGGGTTTTGACAGTCTAATGTGGGCAGAACTACTGTGGTATGTAACTATATGTATATGGTATACAGTCTGTGGTGTATGTATATGGTATAATCATATGTTATATGGGGGTTTATACATATGTTATATATATATTATATGGTTATATATATGTATGGGTTTTTAATATATATATTTTCATATATATACACACACCCCCCATACCAGCCAAAGTAAACCATCCCAGCCCTGAGCAGCGGAGGCTGAGGTGCAGGGATGGGGCCGTGCACGGGCTGGGTGGCCGGTCCCAGGCTGGGTGGCTCAGGCACCGGCGCTGATGTTGCTGCTTCTTTGGGCCATCACAAGCCCTACGAGATGCTGCTGGGTGTGCTCAGGTGCGAGGGCCATGCACAGCCCCACCGCTGCCCTTCAGCTCCAAAATCGGGGAGTTTCACCAGTGCTGCAGCCTGCATCAGCCCCACGGAGAAGCTGCGGGAGGCAGAGGAGGGGTGCGAGAAATGGAAGGAAAGCAGAGGGGACACAAGGGCCAAAGCAGTGGCAGGGACCTCACCCTCTCCCGCCTGTCTTCCAAGAGGAGAACAAGCTAATTTCATGGCACTTTCAGCACAATTGATACACCCAGGGTGGACCTGCAGCGCTTGGCAGGGGCAGGGGCTTGCTGCGCCCAGGAGCCGGGTGTGGACGGTGCCCCTGGGCCGTGGGGGTGTCCCCGGACCCCCGCCACACACTGCTCCAAACCGGCTACAGCCTTTTGTGCTGATGGCCAAGCTCGTGTGTCACCTGTGCTTCACCCTCCGCCCCCAGGTGAGGTTGAAAGCCAGTAATAATTGTATTTGTTTTTCCTTCTTCTGCGTTGGAAGATAGCTGGATGAAAGACTCTACCTAGCCATGAACTTTTGGGTTTTGATGTGATCTGAAAAGCATCAGCGTGTGTTTCCCCTGCTGCTGTTTTACATCACCGCACACAATGACAACTCTTCCAGGGAGGCAGCGGCCTGGCCTGAGCTGGCGTATTAAAATGACGATCGCATGGGTTTTGGTGGTGCACAGTAAACACATTCTTTCACCATGACAATGTTGAAATCGTGGCTCTTCAGGGGACAGGATGGTGCCTTTGAACTGATATTGTGACTGCGTGCGTGGGATGCAAATGCAGCATGTAAAGCCCCCCCGTGGTGCACTGGTTTAATAGAACAGATTTTCAATGACTCATTGGGAAGATGAAAATTTTCTAGTTGCATTTAATCTTAGCCTGGTAAATCACTCGGCAGTGGGGGGGCGGGGCAGAACCAACAGTAAAATGCACGAAATCAGCACTCTGGTGATGACATGGATTTGGGTTTGGAGAGCCAGAGGTGGTGGGGAGCTTGGCTAGCGGTGTGGCACTGGGAAACAGCGAAGAAGGTTGGATTAAACGGCAAAGGCAGGTTGGGATGGGACCGGCTGCAGGGCAGAGCCCAGCACCCGGTCGCGGTGGTGGCTCCTCCTTGTTGGCATGCTGGCCGCTGTGCATGTGGTTAAAAACTAACGATGTTCAGCCGGTTGCTATGACAATGATGTAGCACAAGTTGTCATGGTGATGGAGCGGAATTTTTCATCACGTTCCTGCAGGAGGGTGATGGATACTGTTTTGGAGGGCTCTGAACCTGACTGTTCACCTCGTACCTTTTTCCTTGGTAGAAATGTTTGCACCCGCTGCAGTTGGTGAATGCACCCGTCCTTCCAGTACCATTACCTGGTTTCCCAGTCCCAGTGCTAAATTTTTCTTTCACATTTATAAAGTTAACAGCAGCTCTGGTAAGCCATAAATTGATAAGCCTAACCTAATTATGTGCACTATTAGACAAGGTGTGTTAATAAAACATACTTCTGCTAGTGAGGCTATTTCCAGACACTTCCTTAACCCTGTGCGTGCTCTTAACGTCTGTACCTGCCCACAATACAATTCAATAGGACATTAGGTGCACATTTGAAAAAAAACAATTTTAAGCTCATCTGAAGTAAATTTGCTTCACATACTCCCTTTTAGCGCAGAATAATGTATGTTCTGTCTTGGAAAAGCATCTTTTTGTTGCAGTTTTATTTAAATTGCCTTTGCTTTCTCTTCCTTGTTGGTCTTTAAGAGCAATACAGCATCTTTTTCCCTTACTCATGAGCTATGCATCAGTTCCTCCCTGTCAGGTTTTTTTCATATGGGTCATCAATAGGACAAATATACTGTATGTAAATTATATTGCTTTTAATGGTTCTTTCCTTAGGAGAGCTGGTGTAACTCCTATTTTACCCCTATAGAAACCCACAGTGTACCTATCAGATATGTTTTTTCAGTTGTGCAAGAAAGTAAACTCCTAGAGTGCAGAGCATATTCAACAATTTGGTTTTGTAAGGCTAAAAATCTCATATTCAGCTTGACTCTTTTTAAAACCCAAAACATTCAGCTCATAATCTACTTTTGAATATCCCTAAACCCTTCACTACATGTAAGTTTCTGTGCTAAACCATATACCTCATAATGAAGCCTGAAAAATAGCATTAGTGGTGTTTCACAACAAGGCATACACGTTGCTTCCATAAACTGTCGTTTGCAGGCACCAGGGAGTCTGGGAAACAGAAAATCTGAATTTGGGATGTACAACTCAATAGCACTGAGATTTCATAAGTGACTTCATTATTTTATTTTGTCCTGTGCTTTTTAGCAGGTAAGTTTTTTGTGTGCCAGCAGAACTGTATTTATTGCCGGGGAGCACAGGAACAATATCAGCTCAGAAACATCTTGGCATTTGGACCTGTATAGTGCTGGGTTGGAATCTGGGTTATGCCTTAGGCTGCATAGCTTTGGATTTAGGAAAGGAATCGCAGTCATATGTTTTAAGTCCTTTTTGCGTTAAGAACCTCTGGTTGTGGTGTGCTTCAGCATATGACTAATATGAGGATCTCCCATTGGCCACACGCACTGGAGTACTTGTTCTAGTTCCTCTAAATAAAGTCTAGCTTTTACAGTATCACTGAGACATCTACAAATGATAGTTTCATGGGTTTTTTTTAACCTTGTTCACAGCTTTATGATTACTCCCATAAATGGTGTTAAACTCATTGACTATAAGAAACAAAGGTTTTAGAAACTCACTGGGCTATGTGATTCCCCTGTATTAAGCACAAAAATGCAGTCTCTGGCTGAGGTAAACTCTCAGCTGCATGTTACTGGGAAGCAGCAAGTTACCACCATGTGCTGGTCCTGTTTTTCCAAACTTCCCTGGATATAACTAGGGATCCTTGTCAGAGATGAGGTATGGAGGTACACGGACCTATAGTCAAATGCAGTGCAGCCTTTCTTGGCTGGCTTCTTAACATGGGCTTCTCGGAGCCATTAGTTTTACAAGCAGCTGTGTAAAATACTGGGAAGATGTTGCTCCATCTCATTAAACATCTCGCAGATGTGACACCTCTGCTGCATCAACTCATCTTCCTACCATTTGTGGCTTTTCATACAAAAGATTCTGTGGTTTTACTTGCTTGGATCTTTCAAGTGCTGGACTTAAATCCAGAGTCTCTCTGGGTTGTCCCATCAACACAAAAAAATAATTGCAACGTGGGGGGCCTGTGCACTGCCCATCTTGTTCTTAAGGTGTTGCATCAGCCCTGGAAACCATTCAAAACCTCCCCAATAGACCCCGCTCTCCGCTAGGAGCTGCTCAATCTACTTTTGTTTGGGTTAATGCAAGTCTGCAGTCATGGGGCATTTACAAATAAATGAAGTATGAAAGACTTCATAGGATCTTTATTTGGATATTTATTCAGGCGTAAACTGTGATGTGAATCCAGCTGGGTCCCAGATCAGGTGACACCAGTGAATGAAGATTTGTAAACTGCATTATTGTTCTGCAGGTATATTATTGTGAGTGATTTTTGGCAAGAGACCTCATGAAGTCTCATAGCACAGTGATTGCTTTTTTTTTTTCTTTTCTACCTTATCAGTCTTTCTGATGATAAAAGGAAACTGGCTTTTGAAGTCATGAATAACTCTGGCGTTACATGGGTATAGATTAGAAGATTGATGCCCAGACTTGTTGAGTACTCCCTCCTCTCTCCCTCCCAAATGAAAGACACAGTATCTGTCACTACCTTGAGAGAGGTGGATTTAACTGTGTTCAGCTGCTGAAAAACTTTAAAACTCACCAAGATGAAGGATACTGTTTGAAGTCACACTAGTAACTTCTTACAATGGAGGCTGCTCACAGGATTAGAGGATGCACGAGCCCAGTAATGAGTAAATTTGGGGTTTATGAGCACTGAGGGAACTTTTTAACAATTTAAAACTAACTCTACTAGATACTGTCAAAACCCTTGTCTTTGGGGAAAGTGTTTATTTACAGGGACAGCACTGGTTCAAAACTTGTTCTCTTGCTAGAAGGAGGGTTTATGAAATTGCTGCAAATATTTTAATAGGAAACTCTGATGAGTGAATGTTTGTCCTAGAGATTTTTCTAAGATATTCAACAAACTATTACAGTAGTAGATGAGTGGAAGCAATTTTAAACAGCAATAAAACTCCTCTGATATGTACATCACTGCTTCTTTACATGGCAAGGAATGTTAATGAGATGTTGCAGCATGCTACAAAGAACTACCAAAAGAAATTGGCATAGTAACCCAATCTTTTTCCTTCTGTGAACAAAGTCAAGCAACAGACAACATGCTCTTGATGGTCTGCTGTGAATATATTGCAAAACTGCTTGCTAAAATGCAAAGAAAGTCCAGGAGGGGAGGATGAGAAAGCATCCACATGAAGGTAACTGGGCTGCTCATGAACTAGTTTTGATGGTAAGAAACACATGCGCTGCATCAAAGAGGATTTCAGCTTGTGACATTGTCATCTTCAGCCTTCCTAAATATGTAAATAAATGTATATTGATAATATGTATCCTATTTGATTGATCTGTTGGCTGAAGAAAGATGTTAGGGAACTTACTTTGCCAAAGCCGTGGGAGTAGGAAACCTCCTGTCCTCCAGGTTTGGTGTAAGGGTGTGAAACCAGTTTGTGTGTGTGTGTTCATGTGCGTGTGTAATGGAGACTTGAAAGAGAAACCACGAGCTATCGATCTTATCCTTGCAGGGATCCGAAAGTAATCAGCTGTACAATAAATGAGAGAAGTGAAAAATGATGTTGTAGCATTTAATCAAGTGGCTGCTAAAAAAAAGTTACATGGGGATTATTTCTTTACAAAACGCTCTAGGAGCTCACCAAGGGACACTTGATGTTAACAGATACATTTAAAAGTAAGTAGTGCCAAAAAAATAATGTTTGTGAAAAGTCAGTGGCCACAGGACATTTACAAACCATGAATGCTTAACAGCTGGTGTTTAAAAGACCACAAGTTTCCATCCCTTCATGTGGTGTTTGTGACCTGAAGAAAACAGGTAGAAAGGAGCTTTAGGTAAGTAAGAGCTGAGACTCTTGAGTTTGGGGTAAGACTTGCTGCTAATAAGAGCGTTATGAAAACCTCGATTTATGTGACTTCACTTGGGGTCCTGCTGAGCAGAGGGTGGTGTGCGTTGCTGGAGGAAGGGAGAGCAGTCGTGTTCGACGTCCTCGGATCACTGAGGTGAGCTCCCTAAATAAAACACGTGGCTGCTAAATTTTTCATCTGTCTCTCTCAAACAGAAGTTCTTAGTCTGATGGCTTTTCCTTTGCACTCTTAACTATTATGATTTTAATAGCAACATTTGCCCACCAGCACCCCAGCTTGGAGTTTGGGGTTTTCCCGTGTGCCCTGGGGGGTTTCTCTGCACGCGGGGGCTGAGACATCCCAAAACTGTTTGCCAGAACTGACCCGTAATTTTTGTGTAAGTCATTGTCCCATCAGGAAATGCTGCTTTGTGAAACCTGGGATATTTCCTGAAGACATACTTCTTAGCAATATTTTATTCTAGAGAGAGAAAAAAAAAAAGTATTTTGCCTATGTTAGAATTGTTTTATGTAAGGTGTTACAATGAAATGCATTTTTCCTATAAGGATGAAAAAAACTGCAGCAAAGCATTTCAATAAAAAAGACTTCAAATATTTGATTTAGGAACAAGTTACAGAAATTCTTCTGTCCATTTTTATTACAGAAAATATATTTAAGCTTGTAGAATTTGCTGTGAAAGGGAAAATCCTGTTACAAGCCAGCTTTGTTTTCTCTCTCTGTGCTGCTTCATTTTGTTTTATGTCTTGTATTAATGAGGTGTTCGGCTGTGAAAGAAATAACATTTTCTCAGTTTGTGGTTGACCTTTTGATTGCTTAAACTTATTTGCTGTCTGATACCTTTACAGTCCAGCCTTCTGTAATTTATAACTTAGGTATACAATACTTCATAAAGATGTAATGTAGAGTTAATATCTAATATACAGAATGAGAGATGCAGTTGACTAATTCTTGAGTCTCTTACAGGACTGCGGGACTCACTGACTAGGTATTTAAGTCTGGAAGAGAGGGTGTCACTTGTGAAATAATTAGTCAAATTTAAACAGAAGCTACTCAGGGGCTGTTGGACAGTGTGGTTTAGGCCTTTTGGAGGGTTCTTCCTTTATAAAAATCCAAATGGTGTGTTTTGGAGCACAAGCCAGTAGAGCCAGTCAGTCCTACGCTGGTGGCTGGGCTTTTGCTCGAGGGCTGAACGCCAGTGCTCCTGCCGTGAGTTGTGCATTCAACTCTCCTTAAAAGGTAAACCCTACAGAAAACCCACACAAATTGTGAGGAACTGTTATGAATTGAACCATGAATTTTTAATATTCGGATACCCTGAGGTACAAACTAGAGCTTAAAATAGATTGCTTTATATTTCATACTCCGAGTAGTGCATGTAATGATACATGAAGGGAACTGACGTTTCCAAGGGACTCTGCTTTGGGTTAAACAGGGCAGTTTTACAAATAATTATCTCGGAGACAGGTTTGTAC
This sequence comes from Buteo buteo, assembly GCF_964188355.1. Classification (NCBI taxonomy): domain Eukaryota; kingdom Metazoa; phylum Chordata; class Aves; order Accipitriformes; family Accipitridae; genus Buteo; species Buteo buteo. The sequence continues at coordinate 17,082,237 of NC_134196.1, forward strand.
CAGATCTCTGCATGGGGAAATAATCTGGTGGTGCCTTTCCTTGCCTGTCCACGTCTGGTGTCTCACCTCCTGCTTGGTCAAGACTTCTGGCATGGCCTTGGTGGCCCGCTGCGGTGTGAGCTGTTGCTCCTGCCTTCAACAACAGGGTAACAGACGCAAAAAAACCTGCAGTGAGTAGGAAGCTTGACTGATAGGAATTGAAGCATCACAGGAATTGAAGTATCACTTTTCACCTGAATTACAGTGATTATTCCCCCCCCGCCCCGACCTTTTAAATGTTGCAATGTCAGAGAAAACAGGGCAAGAAGTGTCCTGCAACTTCCCCCAACCTGTGCTGCTTCCTTCCCCCCCATCCTGGCAGGGAGGAGACCCTGCCACAAAATACCTCCTGGCACACTGGGTACACAAGAGTAAGTTGGAGCTGGTTCACCACCTCTTTGGTTGATTCTTTGCTAAAAAAATGGAAAACTCCATCTAAATGAGTATATTGCCACAGATGAACCCAACGGCTTTCATCACAAATTTTGTTTCACCTTTCATAGGAACTGGAATAATGTCCCTGGAAGGGAATGCTGAGAGATCAGCAGCAAACCTGAAATGTGGTCAGGAAACTTTATTTCTGTTGTTGGGGCTCCTGCAGCATCAGATGCTACAGCAGAAAAGGCGAGTGGGAGTCCGGGGCTCGTGCAAGAGCTGCCCGGTGGAAATATTGGCTGCCGCAGAAAGCTGAACCAGGCATTGCCCAGCGTGGCAGCGTTGGGGTGGTTTTGCCTTTCGTTTTACCCCACCAGGTGACTGGCAGTGCAGGGCACAGAGAAGGGCGAGGTGGGAACAGGCGCGAGGGAGGACAGGGAGAGGCATCACACCAGACACTATTCAACACGCAATGGCGTTCCTGTATTGCTGTGTCAAATGCTCGTCTCATGGAAAGCAAACAATCTGGGCTGCAAGATTACTGTTTTGGGCTACCACATTAGAAAATGGTTTCTCCTGAGCCCCTCTCTTTCCTTTGTTTTTCCCTGAGAAAAGATGTGGAGATTAAGAGGAAAAATCCTAAACCTCGGTGGAATAAACCAGCATACACAAAGAGATGGCTTTCACAGCCTTCGGCTTTGCCAACTGAAAGAAATGTGTCTTGGTTTCAGTGCACTTTGCATGCAGATACATTCTGGGTTTTTAAATTTTGCATTGATATTTAACCCCCCTGAAGTGCTGTATTTTTTTTTTTTTTTTGCGCAGCTAAGTGGATGTTATTCTGTGAGGTATAGCTTATATTGGTCTCTCCCTCCCTCTCCAGCATTTTGTCTGGGGAGAAGCAGAGCTGCTAAAAATAAGACTAGAGCAGGCAGCCACAGACAGGTGCCCATTTTACTGAACGTTGTCAGAGTGATGAGGAGGAGAAGAGTCCTGGCTGGCTAATTGATAGCGTGTCAGCTTCCCTTCTCTACTGTCCTGTGGTTTTGCCACTCTAACGCAGAATCCTCTTCCAACGGGTTTAAGAGCATCCCATATTCGGGTCCTTCCCCTGATCTCTGCTTCTGGCAGAGCGGGACGCCCGTCCCTGTGAGCACAGTGGCTGGGAAGGGGCTGCCCAGCATCTCCTCACCGGGGCTTATGGCTGCGCAGCCAGCAGACATCACGAATAACTTTTCCGAGAGATCAGGACTGAGTTACAAATGCGCAGGGAGAGAAAAGCACCTATCTCACTTCAGCGCTAGCTTGACAGAAGTTATGAACAAACCAGCTTATCGCTGACTATTACTCAAGGTAGTGCAAGCAACACTGAAAAATATTCCTGCATGTAAGCGTAACAGCAAAGCGATTTATATTTCCTTTCACAGAATTGCAGCACCTTGTTCTGAGAGGATTTCTGCCACGCACAAATGTGGCTTCCTGGCCAGGTGTGGTTTTATTTGATACTGGGATCCTTCCTTTAATCAGCTGAGACATGACTGCTCCCAGTGTTTTGAACAGGCAGATGTATGTCCCGGGTGCAGCAGGAATCCTGAGCCATCACAGGGGCTGCGGGCACTTGCGTTGGCTTTAGCAAAGAGGGCGAAGAGCTCAGGGATGATATCGAACACTCAGTAACTTCATAGGGTTGGCACAGGTTGCACATTTGCCTTCAGTCCTCCTCCAAGTGAGCAAAGGCAGGCCAACTCCCGCAGCGTTCGAACGCTGCTTCACTCGGACCACGCCGCATGGGATTCAGGCTCTGTTAGGGGAGGTGTGGAGGTTTGATTGCTGTCACGCATGGTCTCATTCACTTTTACGGGGGGGAGGATGCCCTACTGATGTTGCTATGACCAGAGCTGCTGGTGGGGTGAGTGCTGGAGGTCGTGGTCCAGGCACCAGGGTAGTGCTGCCACCCAGCACAGGCACCCTCAATCTGGGCTCCTTGCTCAGCTGACATCTGGGGTGGCCAGCAGCTGCTGGGAAGTTTGTAAGGCCTGAGCAGAACTCTCTATTTTTTCACAAAAAAAAAAAAAAAAAGAAATATTGGGAAAAAGTGAAATTATCTGCAGGAACTGCCTTCTCATCAATTTTATTTAACTAAGAATGAAAACCACATTAAGCATAACTGAATTATTCTACAACTAGCACTGCTAATAGATCTATGGAAAAATTGAGTTTACTTTAGAGTAATAATAAATGGACTTGATATTGGAGATGGAACTGTAGTGCACACAAAAATTGCTTTTAAATATTTGAGTCTGCTGGTATGCCTCTAAAATAGGAGAAAGTAAAAATGGTGAAACAGCAAACACCAAAACTGATGACTTGTAAGTAGAAAATTAATTTCTCTCTATAGAGATCAAACTAGAGACCCAATATTACAATGCAGGTACAGAAGAAACTTACGTTTCTATAGAAAAGCATGTAAATCAGCTGCTGCTTCACTGAACATATACGTTTTCATGTGCATGCCTCATGGATGTACAAAGATACAAATGTAATTTAGGCCTACAGTACATAAGAAATGATATTATTCCTAAACTTCTAGTATTTGACAAAGTAAGTTCATTTTTAATATTGGGAGCATTTCGAAGGACTGAGGCATAATGACAGCATCAAGGCAAACATTGCTCTGGGTCTGGCTGGAAGAAGCTGGGCAGGACCCGCAGCATTGCCAGTCTGGGGGTGCAGGAGAGGGGTGGTCCTGTGGGGGAGTGACAATGGGCATGCCTCCAGCGGGGCTGCGCTGTGCCCCCCCCGCTGCGGCCCGCCACCGTGCTCCTCTCTTACCTGCCCTTGGGGCCATGCGGGGAGGGAGGGCTTTCCCCCTCCATGGACCACATTACTGTATTTTCTTAACCAGAAATAAAACAAGCAGCAGGAATTTTGCAATGTGCCCAGCTCTATGCTTTCGAGAAATTGTATGTGTGCATATATATTTTTTTTTTTTGATTTGTAATTTTGGAAGGGGAACAGAAGAGAGTTCAGAATTAACTACATGATTTGGAAGCCCCAGATTAGCCATGTTTTAATCCCTAATTGTAACATTGTACATGAACCAATTTTGTTCAGAATAACTTTGATTTAGCCATAAAATAACCATTGTGATATGTGTGACAAATCATAAAAAAGTCTTGATGCTAGGTCTGAAATTAAGTTTTGACATGTTCTTGGAATAGAGTTCAGGAAAAAAACATTTAAAGAGCTGAGAAAACTGTCCAAATGAAATTAAGCTTAAACCTGTGAGTATTGGTGGATAACCCTGTTGTGTTTTTTCACCTTGGTGTTGGTTACCAGGGGTGCTGGTGGACTACTGTAATGGCTAGCCCTAAAACATTGTAGGCAGGAAAAAACAATTCAAATATGTGTTGCACTGAGTCTTTTTACAGTACTCGGCAGTCCTTGGACAAAGTTGTGAAGGATTTTAGGTATTTTCCACCTTTACCACACAAATTCACTTTTCATGATGCCAGTAACAATCTCCACGTTAATGCTATTTCATTGCAATCAGGAAGTCACTGCCAGAAAACCCACCATATCAACGACCATCTCATTCCCCTCCAGAGCAGCACTGGTCCCAGTGGTTTGTTCCTCCCACAGGGCAAGTCATTCAAAGAAATGTAAACCACTGTTTTATGTTGTTTGGTCTGTGTTTATAGATGTCAGGGTACGCTACTGAAAATGCATGCGGTAGATGTGAAGGGAGGAATCGATGTGCTCCGTGGAAATAAAAGCAGGCAGGGTTTGGGTTTGGTTTATCCATCCTGCCATACCGAGTGCAGCTACTATTGATTTCAACCTTGCAAGTGTCCAACCTCCTTTGTACAGCACAACTTGTCTAGCTTCATATTTTAGAGCTGAATTTGTTTTGCCTTGTACTTCGCACTCTTATTCCATTAGTATGCTACTTGAAAAAAAAAAAGGAAAATGAATGCAGTTTGTTAATTAAAGAAAGGAAACCCCCCCCAACTTCCAACCCTGGACCAGAAAGCCACTCTTGGATGTCTGCGGTGACCAGCTTGGCTTGACCCTGCTGGAAGATGGCAGCGACACAACTGGGGAGGCACCATCGTTGTGCTACCCTGGGTCACAGGCTCAGCTGACCGCAGGGTTAAGGCATGAAAACTGTGTTCCTGCTGGTTTTGATTTGCATGCATGTATTGAGAAGGGTGGTAGAAAACGCGCTGACTTGTCCAATTCAGCCAGACCCGGTTTATGTTTTTAACGCTATTTAATCCCTCAGTCGGCATCAAATTCTGCGTGTCACCTTCCAGCCTGTGGGCCTGCCGGCTCTTGCCATATCTGTCCCATGCACAAGAAAGTAAGGAAATGCATTGCTTTTTTTCTCCCTTAAGTCTGCCTTAGTGCCTATACACAAATTTTGCTCTCCCATCTGTCTGGGACAGTGCACCAGATGGCCTGGTCCTTGACCTGCCATTTTCTGTTTACCTTTCCCCCAGTTTTGGCCTTGTTGAGCAGCAGAATGGCTGCATGAGAGGAACTGAAGTACTGGGTTAGGGGTACAGTCCTGCCGGGGCGGTTGGAGGGAGGTGGGGTGTCCCTTGGGGCTGTGTGCCTGGAGGGGGCTGGAGGGACGGCGTGAGCCAGGCTGAGCCCAAGGCTGTTGCGGTCTGGGTGGGCTGTGGCACCGCAGCAGAGCGAGTGACACCCCCAAGTCATAATGACCCTGGTGTCGTGGCCCCCCAGCAGGAAAACTTGCTCGTGCTGGGTCTGCTGGAGCCGTCGTGCCGGCAGAGACCGGTTGCTGTCAGCTGCATGATCTGCAAACACCCTTGCAGAAAACTGCAAGGGAGTAGTTGCGTTACAGTGGCATGTCTAAACTAGTGGTTGTTTTTTAATTTTTTTTCTTTAACAGTAATTGAGCTGTGTTAGCTAGCTGGATTTTAAGGTGCTAAATTGTTGATTTGTTTGGCCTTTCATATGTTAAAGGGTTTGTCCCCCCCACCCCCAAAGAGACAAGCTAATGGAAAAAATAGTATTGCTACCTGGAAGAATGGTACTTTCATCCTCTACCATCACTAGTTAATACTCTGGCTGGTTTCTGTTGTTCCCCGTGTATCAGTACCATCAAGACTAACACCAAGGCTCGTCCCGTGGGGTAGCAGTGATTGAACAGAGTGACCTGTGGATCCCTCCGGGCAGGATAGGTCTCCGTAAGCTGCAGAGTGAGTAACAAACCCTGCGTCTTTACCAAGGAGAACTTAAAACCCAGGCTGAGCCTCTGCTGTTTCCTTATACTAGCTGAGGAGGTGTTTGTGCAGGCCGGGGCAGTGCCATGTCCTGGAGCTGCATGTGGCTTCAAACAGTGATTTTCAGTGGTGACCCAAGAGCTAAATGCCCCACTGCCACTGCTGCTCATTGTCCGTCCCATTAATACACTTCTCTCAGCAAAACAAGTCATCATCCCCTTTGCTTTTCTGAGTGCCAGTAAACTCAGTGGCTCCCTAGTCACCTGCCAAAACCTTTGGCTGTCTCTGCGAGAGCTGGGCTTTTTTCCTCTACAAAACCTGGAAGCAAGCTAAGTCAGCACAGTGCAATACCAAAACTTCATGTTACACAACAGGAGGAGACTCCTCTTCTTGTGTTTTCTTGAGTTATTTTAAAACAGATTGAAAGCTGCCACAGAAGCCTCTCTCCACCAGCATGCTGGCTGTCTGTGGAAACTGGGTTACACGTCCTCTGGGCTGTGCAGGACCCTGAGTAAGGGAAGACCTTTGCCATCCCCGCCTGAATTCCTTAGCTGGCTTTTGTGCAGTGGGGGACAAGAAGAAATACCCAAAGTAGGTCACTGGACACTGCAATACAAAGGCTGCCACCGTGGGCTGATCGATGAGCCCGCTAACGAACAGTTGCGTTACGGCCTCTTTCCCAGCGTGAAGAACGAAAGCCCTGCTCTGAGCCGGGGTTGGCAGCGTGCCTGCCCCCCACACCGCCCCGCACGGCCCGACATCTGTCCCCTGCTTCTCCTCCGGTAGTCCTTGACCACAACCAGTGCTGACTTTAAAACTGGGGCCTTCAGCTGCGGCTCCTGCCCTTCTTATTTTTTAAGCAAGGATTGGAAATGCGTCTCCACGTAACTCTTCTCCCCCTAAACCTGGGTAAGCTGGGCAGCACGGCAGGCCTGTTTGGGCAGCCACAGTCCAAGCCCAGGAATCATCCTCAACAGTGTCTGATCTGTGGCTGAAGGTCTCCCGTACAGCCCCCAGCCCGACGCTTACAGCCCCCCGGTTCTTGGAGCCAGCCGCAGAGGCATGTGTATTGCCACCACCTCCTGGACAGAAGGTCAGTGAAGATAAACTTCACCTGCCGCACTCCTCCCCAGCACGATGGCATCCCTTTTTCTGCTGCAAGAAATGGCCCCAAGTAGACTTTCTTTTCACTCTGGGACTGTATTTTTAAACTGTGGAAGCTGGAGTGGTCTTTTTCACCCCATATTTTTCCTGCGGGGAGTGGGAGGGTGGTGGCAGGGTGCTGGCCGAATGGGTGATGGGGGGGTCCCACAGCCAGTGGGAGCTGGGTTGGCCGCCCTCTATGGATGCTCAGGCAGAACCGTACGGGGTTGGTGGCTCTTTGTGGAGGGTCTTCAGGTTCAGAGAAACTGGGGCGAGCTTATGGGCATGGTGGTCTTTAAGTTAGGAAGGCGCCTTCCCCGAACAAGCACTTCTTCAGGCCAAGACGGTCACGGGACATGATGCAGGGTGGGATGTGGGTGGCTGGGGGATTCTGATTGTTTTCCCTTTATGTGGAAGGTAAAGGTAGATTGGCAATCCATGTTAGAAAATAAGGCAGTTTACCCAGCAAAACTACACACACAGACAGAACTATCGTCTTTATTATAAAGGTACACTATGAGGAACAAACCTGAATGTATACTGAAGCTTGTAATGGTACATGCCAAAAATGTACAGTACTATACATAAAAGTGCATTGTCACAACAGATTAACAGTATATTTCTCTTCCAGAACTGTGAAATTTTCATGTTTTTATTTGTTCTTCGAGAGTGGAAGGAATGCAATGGGAATGCAGCCATACACAAACAGGGAAGGATGCAATGGAAATGCAACAGTACAAGAGCAAGGCTAAAGCTCCTCTAAAATTTAAAGGCACTTTCACATGTACATACTACAGATGTACATTGACACAATTAGGTAACAGTCAACAAGCAGGAAGCTACCAGTACTGCAATTTATCAAACTTAACAGTAAAGGACAATACTGATTGGATTAGGTGTGCAGGAGTTACCCTTTAGTACGTCTGTAGTTGTAGCGGTCTTTCCTGTTACATATCCACTTACTATACTTTTAAGTATCTATAATAACCATCAAACTACACATTTAACTGTGTGAATGCACTAAGTGGATGCATTCACTAAATGCACTGTTTCTAATATTTTCTTTTGCTAAACAATTTCTAATATAAGCATTATGGAGTCCAGTACAGTTATTTAAACATACAAAATTCCCTATGCAATTTAAAGATACAGGTATCCATCTCAATTATGCCAGGTGGGTTAATTTAAAAATGCTAGACTAAAACTGCATGTAAATGAAAGCTGAAATTCCAGTTTGTTCCACTGATTCTAGGAAACTGAGGAACTACTTGAAACTATCGTCTGGTCCCGACCCAGTGGACAGACTCTACAGACCGGTGCGGGGCTGTAGCTGGGGCCGGCCTGGCGCAGGCTCTTGCCCTGGCGTTAGGACTAGGCAGTTCAGTCCAGACGGCCGGAGGTTCACTGACTGGTGCTGCACAGTCCGCTGTGGGGGATTAAGACTTTGCCTCTAACCTAGACGTGCGTGAAGTCTGTGGCTGGACTGAGATGGGTTTGCAAATACCAGGAGCAGTTTGGCTCTCAGAGGCAGTTCTTGGGGTACTTTTCACACCTGGGGCTTTGCATTACCTATGTACAGGGTGTAAACCAGAGCAGGAATAAGTTGCTCCTAAGTAACAACAGGAAATCGCTCCTGTCACCTCAGTAATTATGCCTATCAAATTTTGTCACTACTCTTTTCCTCCCAAACTCAATTGCTTATGTATAGCGAGCGATACAACTTCAATCTTTCCAGGGGTGAGATCTTAAATAATACATGGAAAGACAGATCTTACAGTTGTACTCCTGTAGGTGGACCACAATGGATTTTTTTTTCCCCGTCTTTTTCACGGAAACTTGTTTTATGGATTGGATGTCAGAAAATATATTCACAGAAATAATATTATGGCTTACTGTTGCAATGTGCAAAACAGCTATAGGTTTAGTTCACGCCTAACAAAGTTTAACAACAGAGCGCTAAGCAAAGTTGATGGTCGTCACTCACACAGACATAAGATACTGACTTCTAGCATTTAAAGAAAAGGGGGAGGGGGGGAAAGTGGTTATGGAAAACTTTAGTCAGCTTGAATCTAGACGGTAGAAACTCAGCTGTCCGTCCTGCGAGTGACCCCAGCATAGCTGGCAGGAGGTAGTCCCTCTTCAGAGAGTCCCGGTCTTGCTGCTGTCAGCATAACCCAGGACATGCGCAGTGTTTGTGCTGTGCAAGGCAGTGAGCGGAGCTAGCTCAGCTTGAAACTTTGACTATTACAACTCAAATCATGTCTTTAATTGGACACTGAGCAATAAAGTCAATGGGATACTTTGCTGAATTACTGTGTAGTTGATCCTTTTAATCGCCTATCAGACTGCCTAATGGACCAACAGGTTCACGTACTCCCCAAAGCCTGGCTCGCTCAACTATGAACTTCAAATGAATTTAGCTTTTGTGAACAACGTGGTATCAGGGAATGAAAGTCTAGCTTCATGGGAAAATGTACACTATTACAGAGGGCAGCAAAAGGAGTTTCTAGATACTATCCTGGAGATGTGCTTTAGCTGTGACCTGGAATGCTGCTTTTTATCGGTGAGAGCAATGTGATCTCCAGATCCATCCCGCGCTTGTCTCTAGTGAGACTGCCAACAAGAAAGCTAAAACTTGGTGCCAATTATGAGACTTGTGAGGGTTTGGTGGTTTGCGTTTTTTTTTCTGGTGTGTCTTAAATAAGAAATGTGGCCCGAGATGACTTAGATATTCCACACAGACACTTAATCCTCACGTGCTAGATTTCAGCTCTTACTAACCTGCTTGAAATTTGGTTTGGTGACCCAGAAATGAGAGGTCCCACCTCCCCTGACCCTCCCGCCCCTTAGTTTTGTGCAGGATCTCTTATGATATAGCTACAGTAAGACTGTGAAGTATGGTACAACATGGCAAGCTGTTTGTGATCCGTGCTGTTTTTATTACAAATGGTGCAGCATCAGGTTTTCAAGTAAGTCTATGTTTGTTTTTTAAAATGATGCACAATTGTCCAGTTTGTCTTTTAATTGAAACCATACAAAATACAAATGCCCATGTTCATGTAGCTAGTTTCAGACAATACATTCAAAAACACTGAAAAACAAAGGCTCTCCAGTTACAAACATGAACAAACGATGTTACGGAGCCCTGACTTCTATCGTTAATCCATCCCTTTCCCTAGCATACCCCAGCTGGGCACTGTGGGTGGCCGAGCTGTCTACATTGTGCAAGATTTGTCGGCTGGACCCTGGGAAGGAGGGGAAGGCCCTATGCTAGGATTTGTTTTTGGAAGAACAATAGGTTTTGGCCTAAGAGCAGGAGGTTTCAGCTGCACTCCCATTCTTGGGGCCACCATGGGCTTGAAAGTACTCATGGTGTCACTGGAAGAACTAGTGCTACGGCGGATCTGAGGCTCGGAGCTCCTTAAAACGACACTGTGGAGAGGGCTGAGCGACTCTGTGGAGGTGGCAGGGGTGGGGGTGTTTTTCATTTGTTCCAAGGTGTCCAACACGACGTCAGGGGCATGCTTCGCCGAGCTCTGCCGCTCCAGCTCACGGAGCTCGTTCAGTGCCGTGTTCATTGTCTCCTCGATGTCCTGGGTCAGAGCACAGAGATAGCGGCACATCATTCGAATTGCTACTGAATGCAAAGCACCGAAGGAGCAAGGGGAGGGGGGCAAAAAATGCATGAATTAATTTGCCAGCCATCCTCTCTTTGATGAATATCATAGTGCTAAAACCAATTTGCACCAGATTTATTTGAAAGACACTATGACTGACAAGATGGCAGCTTTGGCTGGACATTACAAATATTTAACCTGTTTACAGGACGGAATCAAAAAAGTCAGTTAAACCAAAACCTGCAAGCCATTTTATTAAGTAACTGTCAGGACAATGGACATTTGCTTAGCAGTGATTTTGACTGTGAAGATTTCTGTCATCTCCTGGGTACTGACATCTGTAAAGATTTTAGTCCATTTGCTAACTCTTAGCTAACTGCTCCCTTCATCCAGTGCCTCAGGTGTTTGGGATCTGCATTCCCTCACACAAATTATAAAACCTGGTTTTGTAAGGAAATAAAGCTTGTGTGTCTATCAGCTCTTCTCTCCTCTTGTTTCTCCAAGTTAAATCTTGAGCAGAAAAAAATGCAAGATATTGTTCAGTGAGCTTATGTAAGACATTATTTTTTTCATCAGGATTTCTGGCACAAATGCTAAAAGAATGCACCAAGACACTAGTTTACTACTTTTCAGTGGTATTGAGATACAACTAAGGTTAAAATATCTGGTGCTTACAGTGACTTTAACGTAATTTAATCGAAGTTTGGGTTCTCACTGCTGAATGATCACTAGTCTAGGCATAAAAAAAATAGCTTAAGACAAACAGCACTGTATGTGGTTCCAGGAAAGTAAATAAATAACTTGGAGTAAAATAAAACATTAACAACACTTAGACCTTCTAACTCTAATACATGGTTCAGCTTTCTGACCCAAGCATGACAGTCCCTTCTATCTCCGCTGGAAGCGAAGTTTGAAAGCAAGCATTACCAGTACATTAAATTTTTAAACAGGAGTGCCACTGTTACTGTAAAATACTTTTGCAATCATATTGTACCCTCAGGGTACTCCTAGTAATCATGGTATCCTACCTGGACAAGACATGAGTTCTGAAGACAGCGATATCTATTTGCTCAAGAGCTGTTACCAGCTCTGTACAACAGACCAATTTGATGATCAGGGTGCTCCCTATTCCATCCTTCTCACCTCTTCACTGCCAGTAATGAGACTGGTGAGTGTTCACACAGGGATAAGAAGGGCCACAATTTAATGCAGGTGCAATGTCTTGCACATTATGTTCTTAGGCACAACTACAAGCATCAAATCAACACACAATATAAATTATATATGAACTATATGAAAACTATGTAAAATCCACAAGACCCTGGAATGTAAATCTGTGCCTTGAATGGCAATGGTCGCTACTAGCCAGTCAGAGGACTTTTCTGCATATCATAATACTGAGAAATAATTGAACACTACTTACATGCAAGTTAGAATAGACCAGCCTTCATCAGAGCACAGCGATTTATGTAGCTGTTGCAATCATATACTATCCTAGTGTTCTGTGTGGCAGAGGCAACTTCATTACAGTATAATGGGAAATAATTTCTTTTTATTGCTTCTGCAATGTCTATTCCCCCTTGTGCTTCTTCTATCCAGGATCCCTTAATGCATCTTCTTTCACACACACTCTGTTTAGAAAGCTAAGTAGGATATTCTGCACAGACACTCCGACCAGTGTATGTACTCTGTGCTATGCTATTCACTGAGACTTGCTCCTCAGAAAATCAGAGAGTGACATAAAATAAAAAAGACACAAACCTGAGCTATTGACTCTGGGTCCAGTGGTTTATGGTCATTGAAACCTGTATACTGACCAGATGATGTAGATCTTCTAATTGGAGGGCTATCAATCTTCTTTAGAGAATCGTGCCTACTGATGTTAGTGAGACTGCCATGTCCGGGTCTACGCCGCCTTTCAGGGCTGTCAGCATTGAGGTTGCGATTTTGAAGGAGGGCTCTGGGACTGCAGTGAGTTGCCAGGTTGGGGGAACCTAGATCCACGGATGAGTTGGAGAGAGGGTGAGGTGGGTGTACTGGGCAGTGACCATCACTGCTCCTGCCAGGGCGTCTTAGAGGAGGCGGAGGTTCTGATCTCTTTCTTTGCCTGCACCAACAAAGAAGTGGTTATGGGACAAGTTGTAGTGACCCACCATCAGCACATGGAGAGGTAATTGCTGTGTTAGCCAAGCTGTGAGCAGTACTACTGGAAACACGTTATGCTCAAGCGTACCTTCCTAAATACACGTCAGAGTGACGGTCAGTGGGAGAGTTCATGTCCTTGGATGATGACTTGTCCTCAGTTATGGGTCCGCTGCTGGCCTCACTGTCTGCTTTTTGGCTCAGTGTATCTGAGAAAGTATCATCCCTGAACAGAACACACATGGTGAGATAAGCAGTCAGTGAGTTAAATGTGACAGACAGCATCTTGGCACTCCCAGATTTTAATCCCCTTAAGAAAAGCAGGCATATTATAAAGCACTGGAGCCCCTCCATGTCTCAAAAAATTGCTTACAATCCTTCTGTTTACTGAGCTCTTTAAATTTCGAGTGCAACCTTTCTGTGAAGAACTTTGTCATCCTTGGCAAAGCACATGCTTAATACTGTGAAACAAGAGTTCAGGGCTGCATTTCTCCAGCTCTTGCTATTCTGAAGTTAAATGTCAGCAATTGCTACAAAGAGATAGTCAAATTAAAATAGGTGCAGCAGCATCTGTCTCTTAATGTACTGGGAACATAACCATAAACAAAGTAGCTTAGCCTAGTAGTAGGTTTTGATTAAGAGCTGTCAATTCAGGCAATAAAGACAGAGGCATCCTGCACAGAAGGCAAATGTTTAATCTATCTGAGGTTTCAAACCAGTGTCCCATTTGGAAATCACTTTGTTAATTGCTTCAGCATGTTTTTACACCCCACAAAGAACCTAGTCACACCAGACACTGCTTACATATCCTGCACCACTATGTACTGGTGAGGGACAAGGCCATCAATTCCGTTGTGCCTTCCTTCCCACCAGTCTTCAGATGCTCGGTGATAGAGCAGAAGGGAAGCTCCTTTCTTGAAAGAGAGTTCTCGTGCAGATCTTCCAACGTAGTCAAACTTGGCTATAGCTTCTATGGGCTCGCACTCTGGGTAGGGAGGAAAGAACAGATATCAGATTCCACCCTGGCTTATCTGCTCATTTTGGTTCCATAAAACCCATTTATTGCATTTTCTCAGTGCTCATTCTTATTGAGCAGAGCTGACAGAGATCAGCTGAGCTAAGGCAGACTTTAGGCAGTAGCTGTAATACGTCCCTTACAAAGAACAATAATCAATCCGTGCCCCGGGTATGAAACATCTTCGCAAGCTGCAGAAAACATAATGGCATATTCAAATGTTACAAGAGCTGCTGCTGGGAGAGAGGCCTCTGCCTCCTGCTGCAAGGGCTCCTTCATGGCTGCAGCGTGGGACGGAGGTCAGGCAATGAAGACCTCCGAAAGCAAGATGAACAAACTCAGATGAATAATCAGAGGCCCGAGAACCAGTGTGATAAAGTAAATGGGAGTGCCTTTAATATCTGCAGAGGCAAAGGGAGGAAGACAGGATTTCCCTGGGCTTGAGTAGGGATACTCTGCCTAATTGGACTACGAGATTTCTGTCTTTTACATGACGCGTGTGCAGACCTAGTGAAAACGTAGTGTTTTACACAACACCGAAACCTAGTGCCTTAATCTCCTTCCACAACACCCTTTTTGAGTGAGGCAGATGGCTCCAGACTGCCTAATTCTCCTCCCCAGGGGCAGTCCCTGTGTGGCCTGAAGTCGCCTAAGGCAGCTCTGCCTGCTCCAACATCCTGGGTTCCTCCGGTTTCTGCAGGGGGGGCTGGTGTTTTCTGAAGTCAAACACTGGTTACAGCAGTCCTGGCTGATCTTCTGTCAGTATGCTGGTAAATTCAGCCTTACACTGGTAATGGACTCCATCCTGTAACCCCTGCTTGGGTCAGAAACCGACTCATGTCAGTGAAGGGTCTCTGCTGAGTGTCTGCCCGCCGGCATCTTCAGAGCTGTGCCCGGACATCAGTGAAACAGCTATGATTTTAACAACCTCCAGTTTCTGCTGCACAAAACAAAAAGCACCTGAGCTCAAACAGATTAAAATTTGTCATCACAGTCTCAAAACATAAAGAAAAACCTGCAAAATACAGGTTTAACAATCACACACTTTGTTGATACCAATAACTCGGAGTCCCCGAAATGACAAATTTCTTTACATAATTAGAGCAACGTTTAGATGGAAATTAACACCTGGGCTAATGACTAGCATAGCAACTTTCTGTCTGGTGCAAATTAAAATCGCTGAGGTTGTAATTCCCCAAAGAACCAGGCTGATAATAAAAGCCACTGTCCCTTTATGACAACATTTTGCACAGGAATGTCTTTTTAAAATTAACTTCATCCTGCAGCAGAAAAACATAATGATAGCACCTTTACTGAAGTTATAGTTTGCAGCTTGTTTTTTTAATAACTTGCCCAGCCTGCAGAAGGCTGTCCTGTGGTTTGCTGTCTCTGCAGTCACACTAAGACCTCCTGTCAGTGACAAACTGCAGGGAGTTTAGGAGTTACAAACTCGGAAACTTTCCAGAAATAGCATACAGTAGTATGGGGAATTCACTGTTACAAATGCAAAAGTAATGTACGCTGGCAGAAATTACTTCAATTATATAAATGCAAATAAAAATTTAGCAATAACAGTATTAATTCCTGAAAATGCATCCCTACTGGATGGCTCACTGGCAGGCATTCCCTGGTGGGTGGGTGGGGGTGACAAGTTTCTTAGTTTTATGTTTTTAAGCAAAGAAAATGTAAAGATGACATGGAAGGAAACATTCAGGAAAACTGGGAAACCTTTAATGCTGGTGTGTATATTCCAATATACAATCTTGTTTTCATTTCTAGATACTCTCCCTACAGTTTCTCTCTAGCAGAAAGTACACCCGTGACAAAGCAACTATAGGCATGGAAAGACACTATTGCCAAATGAAAAGAAATAAAACTAAACATGCCTGTTTATCTTGCACTGTGTTTAAGAGGGCAATATTAAATCAAATGGCAATAATGTAACACTGACAAAAGAATGCTGTTTTTACACATATCATGCACGTTGCTTGTGGAATTCGTTATAAGAAGGTATTACTGGGAACAGGTAGGACTGAAAAGGAGAAGACGTTTGTATGAACACACTGTTCTCAGATTGTCAGTAAGTTATGGGTTATGGAAAAGTGGGTCAAGAATTCAGAAACAAAAGCTCCCAGGTTTCAGACAGCCAGTCACTCACTAATAGGCAATACTTTAAAATGCAAAAAACCCCAACCAACAAAAAAAAAACTTTAGAGCAAGTAAGAAAATCCCAAATTTCCTGTACATGGTTTCCTTTGACATTCTCTGAAGTTAACTGATAACGGTCACGGTTACTGGATTGATTGATAAACCCCTACACTGATTAGCTATGGGATTTCCCGTTTCTCTGCTAATTTCAACATACTGTAGTATGTTGACCATACAGTATCCCACATTTGAGTATACAGGTCTTTTTATTTACAAATTAATGGACTAAACTAGAAATAGTTCTGTCTCCCTCAGTGGAATTACACTAATCCAAGTGTAGTGCACAATGGAAATCTGGTTTTTGTACCCTTCCGTCGCCTGCAAGACTCACATACTTTCCCAGAGGTCTGGAGGAAGTTGCCCCACTGGAACCAGCTGTACGAATTGGTAATGTACCCATAAGGGATGTGACTTTTGAGACACGTTCGTTAGATTGCCTGGATAACAAATCCCACCTCCTCAGGGAGAAGTGCCCAGTAGATCCCACACAGTTTTCTTAATAGAACCAAAAATAAGTTCAGGCAGGTTTTACTATTTTGAAAGGGGCATATTCTTTGCTTGAATGTTACTTTTATACAGAGAGAACTTTCCTACAGCAAACAGTACTGAGACTGTACTTAAATAGTAATTCACCTTGTTACAGGTCAAGCCTTAACAGTTAAAATCAAAGTACCATGACTGTTACTCCTAGAAATAAATGCATTTTGTCAAGTTAAGCCATTTAATATCAAGGTTACTGAATGACAGAGAACCTTTTCCAAAAAAGCAAAGGTGATGAAAGCTAAATTTGGGATCTGTAACTCAAATTCTGTGTGGTACTGAATGTCTAACAGTAAAACTGACAGCTCAGAGGGAAATGTAATTGCACGGCTCTGTCCATACCTGGGGGCATTTGCCTACAACAGCAAGAAGTATTTGATGACATATAGGATCTCACCAGCTATCATCTCTAGTGACTCAGGCAATGCTATGGAAGTGAAAAATTAGGACAAACTGAAGAACTGTGGGAAAAGCTTCTGCTACTTGGAAGAGCAGAAAGGACAGAAGAAACATAAGTGCTAATTTTAATTTTGGGATTGGAGTGCCAGATGTAGTACTAACCCACCTGCAGAGGTGATGGCACTGAAGTGGCACTGCATTGCCCTCTACACCTCAGGGCACAAGCTAAGGAAAAGAGGGGAGACCATCCCCTGCATTTTTTTTTGGGGGGGGGGGGTGTTGCTGGTGTTCTGCTCTGCTCTGCCTCAGTTCTCCCAGATGTACCCTGGCTGTAGGGAATAGAGTATGTCCTTGAACTCCCTGGGAAGACGCTATCTCCCGATGTCTTTATCCTCTTCTGCACCCCATCAGAGAACAGCAGCTTTGCTATTTCAAAGTCCTGTCCTCAGAACAGCAGTTCTCTGACTGGGGAACAGCAAAAGCAAAGAAATGTTGCAAGATGTTGACAGAACAGAATCTGGCAAAACATCGATCACAGCATGCACTACTGAAAAGCAGGAAAATTACTATGTGTCGGGGACCCAACAATAATTTAGTGTCTTACATGTCCCTGTAATTTTTGTTTCAAGCAGAACTGCCATCTCAATTTTTACACTATGAGATATCTATGAACAGTATGATATTAAATGTATGTATGTTTTCCCAGGAGAAACCCATCTGTTTAACTTCCTCAGGAAATTCTCTTACTTCCTTTGAAAACAAACCTAGTCACCCTTTTCCATATGCTTTCAACAAGAATAAAAACATCTCCAGTAAACTGAAGGTAAAGGAAATATGCTAAAAACTGCTTCAGCAAACCATGAACAATATCCTTTGAATTTTACTGGAGAGGCACTTTCAGGTAAATGTTCTTCTGCAGCAAAATTACAGATGGGGGTTTTTTGTGTCTCAGCTTGATTACAAATGTTCTGAACTTCACAAATTAAATTTAATTTCCAGATTTAGGAGAAAAAAGAAACTTACGTGTTTTCCTTAACAGGGATACTTTCTGCACATTTAAAAAACACTGAAAACACTACAGTAAAATGCATCTCCCTCTCCTTCCCTCTTCCCTTTCCAGTGATCAACAGAAATACATGAACACCAGTAAGCTTAGGAAAAAAAAGGCAACTTATATGCTTAAAATTAAGGAGTTATGAAGTATTTATATGCTCAATTATAAGTTCCAGCCTTCTTTTTCCAAAGCTACCAGACTTTACCTCTGCAGACATAATTTAATTTTCAAGTTTTAAGAAGTCCGGTTGTTTTCTAAATTGTAGTTAAACATTCCTAGTGCTACTGCGCCGGCCCCTACAGATGGGTTTACTCTAGTAGGCACAGAGAGATTCACTTGTAGTTTAACTTTATACAGCAAGTAATTCTTACAACAACAATAACTAAAGTGGAAAAATAAAGCCTTTTGCTTTTGATCATAGCCTCTGGATTATGTTTCAATAACCCTGTAATGCCCATGGGGTTAGCTGCTTGGTCTTGTGTATGTATACAACATTTTAGTGTAAAACTAATCAGATTTTAAACATACACCCCTCCCCCCTTTATAGAATCTGCTTCTTCCATGTTCTAAGAGGGAAATACGTAAGTATCGTGTCTGATCAATACAGCAGCAATGCTGTGCCTCCCTTTCTCTGCACACACAGCTGGCAGTGATGCATCTAGCTTATAATCAATGAATCAATCACATTAACCCCCCCCAAATACTCCAGACCCTTTAGCAGAAGCTTTCTTTTTGTCCATCACAGGTCAATCAGTGACTCTCATGAAGTTCAATCTGCAAACTGAAAAATTCTCATCTATTCACATCTGGTGTCAAGAAATTTCTTTAAAAGGAATTGTCCAAAGGACAAACACATGAATGTATGTGCAAAGAGATGGGGAATGCACTGAATTTAAAGCCTGTAACCTACATTAGAAAAATGTGCTATTATAGTGGAAAGCTGTATCCATGGAAAAAAATGGGTTAGAGCTTGCAGGCTGGGAACTGAAGACCAACACTGTGCTGTGTGCGATCCAGGCTTGCTAATCTTTAACTTTGCAGCAGTATTTCCCTAGATTACAAATATTTTTGTGCTAACAATTATTTCACTGTAAACACAAATGTCCACTTCTTTTTGGCACTGAATTAATTAAAAAGGTACGATGGGGCAACTAGAATTAAATTGCTGACCAATCTGGTGATAAAAAAACACGTCTTGAGCAGTTAAATCTTTTAACAGAACTCTGTCCTGTTGACAGCTATTCTCTTCAGTGTTTATCTTCACCAGTGACAGAGTCATAACACAGGTAGCACCTCAACAGGAACTGTTATTATAACAACACAGTGGTGGCGTAGAGCCCATGATTGTTGAGGCACATTATACGATGCCTTGGTCCTGCTCCTCTGGATCCTGCTGATGTTTTATCTTTTCCTAGGCATGGTTTTCAAGTGACTGCTTTTGATTGCTGCTGAAAAGCTGCACTTCTTCTCCATGCCCACTCGGGCCTTTATATTTCAGTTTGGTCATGGGACCCCAAAGTTGGCCCCAATATGTTGAACTGGTGTGTCACCTGCATTTCACTACTTCACTTGTGCTCTAAATGAGACAGACAGACTTCTTCAGCTTCCACTCTTGCTTCATACCTCCAATGGAAAAAGGAGCTCTTATAAAGTATGGCTATACCATCTTGGAAAAATAAAATGCAATTATGAGTCTGTTCACACCATTTAGCAGAGCTGTGTTGTAGAAAGACAGTGGGTTTAGCTCTACAGAGCTGGTCAAGTGGAACCCATGTACAGGCTGTCTTGTAAAACTGTCAGTATTCCCTGCTGCAGGTGCAGGCATGGGCACACCCCAGGCAGAAGATTAACATTGACTTCTCTCCCATCCTCAGTTTTTCCCCCTTCTGTGATGCCTGCCCATCCAACTGTCCCTTCTCCCCAAACAGCTGCACTGAGAGACTCTGCCTGCCCCTCCTCACCATGGCAAAGGGGAAGAGACAGGCAATCTGTCACTGACAGCTTGTCTACGTGACAAAGCGGACGGGTACAGCTAGAGTGGAATCATTGCTTACATTGTTCTGTGTGCAATGGGACCAGTGTAGCCAGGTTTCCTATAGATACACCTTCCTGTTCCTCCTCCCTATGGCAACTGTCCCAGCTCCTAACCAGTATCCCTTATGACATCCTTTTTAAAAAAAAAAAAAAAATTTCCTTCTCTTCTGTAGCTCTTTTCCTTCCCTTTCCCCCTCTCTGTCTCTTCCTCTTCCGCCTTCCACGCATCCTCTGAGATGGACAAGGGGCAGCTTTTGTTTCTTCTAGTGCTAAGTGCACATGTGCTGGTTGCTCTGTCTGGGTTGCCTGGTGGCCAGATATGCAGTGAGCTCACACGTCAGCTTTTCTCTACAGGGAGTCTTATTCTGAATTCTGCACCTCTAACTGGTTACTAATTGTCAGGAAAATGTTAGTTATTTAACAATTTTGACACCTCTTTCCATCTGTTACATTTGCTTGAAACTGGGCAGAAGTTACTGGGAGGGACATCTGAAGGATGGTCCAGCTGAAATATGTCACAGTCAAATACACCTTTAGGAAACCTGGCTAAAAAGAATTGATATAATAGAGATGTATCAAATTTTTCCTGGATATCTATCGTACCCAGAACTGTCAAAGTATACATGACTAATATTTACAGCAAATGACTACTGTTCTGAAGTTTCACTGTGGGGGATGCACACAAGTTTTTCAGTAGTTATAAATCCTTCAGATGGAACAGCTTTTAAATTCATATCAAAATAGAGCCCACTGAATGGCAAATATCCCTTAGCTGAAATATTTAAAGACACACTTCTGATAAGTTTAGCTTTTGCAGACAAAAGATAAAAAGTCACTAAAAATGTAGCATTCTATCAGAAAATAATAGGTGCTGACTGAAATAGTTTCTCTCTTGCCCTTCCTGTGACTGGGCAAATCAGGAGAGAACAAGGAAACAGCTGGTCAAACACAGATGAATCAGAGTGAAAAAGCACACAAACAGAGATTAAAGATTCCAGCTTTGCTACAGAACACCAGGACTGAAATCCCCTTCTTTCAAGTAAGACACAATTAGGAAAGGAAGAAGGTCTCCTGCATGAGACACTTGGAAAACTTACTCCCCTCAAAGGCACAGCAATGTAACAAACATACCGTCTTCACTGGTGTGGGGCTCTGTACTAGCATCCTGGTCCACTTCCTCTAATGTACCATGTTCGCTGTATGGGCTGTCGCTGAAGGGAAACAAAAGGTTGAGCAGAGAGAGAAACCGTACATATCAAAAATATGCCACCCCCATGAGATTATTTAAAATTATTCTTATAATGTTTAAAGTTTTCTGCAACATAATTCTCATGACGTGCTACAATTACTGAAGAAGCCTACGCACCTCTCTTTCAAACATCTTCAGTTATTAAGAAGTTCCCAGAACCTCTGAATCCTTTCATTTATAAAAAACGTGTGTGTCTTGTTAAGAGAGGAAAGGAGCAGAGGGAAGGCATCATACACTGAAATTTGTTAAGGTGGTTCACAGCCAGAGAGCCAGCTTCCTACCTGGCTGTGTGCTCTGCACAGTACAGCTGGAATTCTGGCTGCATCTGGCTGAACACAAGGGTAGCTTCCTCCACAAAATGTTGTCGGGAACCTCATCACAATTGGCTTTGCTTCATGGTTTTTTATAGCTGTCACTTTACTATGTGAACCTAAATGCTCTTCTTATTTATCTTTATACTCCTGTTGTGTGCGAAAGTAATTCTGTATCACAGGAGTTATCCAGACAGTCAGCCTAATAATTTTGTTAAGGACATAGAAAGGTGATATTCTGACTTACCAGTAGTCATCTCCAGCCATGCATTTTTCATACACTGGGCCATCAAGTTCTTTAGCATCTGGAAAAATAGCCTCATGATGGATGATGATAGTTTTGATTATCTCATTCACGTGTGCCTGACAAGACACTTGGTCTTGTATGTCTGGAACAGGCATCAGGGTTGGCCCAAAACAAATGGCCAGGTTGTACGGATCCATCATGTTTTCATCACTGTACTGTGAAAGGCTGTTGTAACAGAAAAATCAAGAAAAACTGACTTTTCCACTGTGACTAACCTTATTCTGAAAACTGGAGAAACTTTATTTTCCATCACAACTTAGAGATTTCTTGTTCTCCTTGACACTTAATCCCACATAAAGTAACAAAACAAAAAAGGGGATTTTTTCAATAGGCTACATACATTATAAAGTGAGTTTATAGCACATATATATATGTATGTATGTATGTATGTATGTGTTCCCACACTGCTGTGTTTAGTGTATGCTGACCTAACGGGCTAATGTAAAATACATCAACTGCTGCTGCTTCTGTCTCATCAGTGCTTATCCTTTCTCATCAGTGCTTATCCTTGGAGGCCCAAGTGGACTGGATCCAAAGTGGGTATATATATATCTACCATTTCTCATCAGACCTTGATGCATCTCTCCCATCAACTGGCTATATAACTTAGGCAGACTGAATTGTCTTCCGGGGGCAACTAAGTTCCTGGACCTTGCAAAGGCTCTTGTGACTTCTGGTTTCTGTTTTTACCATAGGACCTAAAATCCTTGAGCACTTTGGCTTCTGCCCACAAACTCCCACAAGAGTTTCATTTTGGAAGTGTCCAAACAAAAGGCTTTGGTTGTTCTTATTAATCAAGTTTTGCAAGCTCTTCTTTCCTCCAGAAACTGCAACATTACCAGTTTTCAATTTTGCTTTTGAATGAAAAATTGCTATTTATTCCCTTGTTTAAAAGCATTGACATTTCTAGTGGAAATGCTGGCTTTTGAGTGGTTCTGTGCAGGGCCAGACAAATAGATCCTGAAGCGCTGGGATGCCCTTTACCTCAGTGTTGTTCTGCACTCTGAAGCAGTGTATGAATTATTATGTCTGGTTATGTTTAAATACAACATCATATTCCCTTTAGAAAGGCAATTTTAGAGAGTATTTTCCATGTACAAACAATACAAACTGAAGAGCCATACCTTCTAAATGACTCCCCTCATAAGTAGCTTGTAAAATTAATCATGCTTTCCCCTTTCTTATGCCATGATTTATTATCATGTCCTGTGTGTTAATTGGAGACATTTTGTTCTACTGATTTATAAGATGGTTCAGCCTTTGTATGTGTGCAAGAACATGTAAAAAAGATTATAACTATCATTGTGAAACATGTGAAGTCCTGCTGGTGGCTGGTAATGTGTGGTGCTCCTCAGGGCTCATACTAGGGCTGATACTGTTCAACACCTTCATGAATGACCTGGACAATGGGATGGAGTGCACAGTCAGCCAGCTTACAGATGATGCCACATTGGGTTGGGGCAGTAGATATTCTAGAGGTCAGGGTTACCATTTAGAAGGACCTTGACAAGATGGAGGAATGGATGAACGAGGGTTTCATCAAGTTCAACAAGGATGAACGTAAAGTCCTGCCCGTGGCATGGAATAATCCCATATATTATCACAGTCTGGGGCTGACCGTTGGATAGCAGCTCCCAAGGAAAAGCATTGGGAAAAGAACTTCTTGGACAAGAAGTTGGACATGATTCAGCAACGCATCCTTCTGCAAAGAAGGCTAGTTGCATATGTGGCTATATTAGGAAGAGCAAAGCCAGCAGGTTAAGGGAATCGAATACTCCTCTTCTACTTGGTGCTTGTGAAGCTGCACATGAGGTACTGTGTCTAGCTTTGAGAGACAGAAACTGATGCAAGTCCAGAAGAGGACTACTGAGATGGCTGGGGAGCTGGAGCGTATGGGTTATAAACTGGAGACAACTGGGTTTGTTCAGTCTTTAGAAGAGAAGGCTACTGGAGAATTTAGCTGCAGTCTTCTACTATCAAAATTATAAACAAGAGAGAGTCAGACACTGGTGCACAGCAAAGAGATGAGAGGCAACAGACACAAGTCACAGCAAGGGATATTCCAACTGGAAGAAGGAAAAAACTTCTTCACTGTAAGGGTGACCAAGCACTGGGACTGACCGCCCAGAGAGGCTGTGGATTCTATGCCATTTGAGGTTCTTGACTGGACAAAGCCTTGAGCAACTTGATCTAACTTTAGAAGCTTTGAGCAGGAGGCTAGACCTGATGAGGTCTGCCATGAGGTCTGATAACTTCATGTGGCCAAGCAGGCATAACTGCATACATAAAAAGCAGAATTGGATTTGCAGAAAGACAAACTGGGAATGTTTTTCCTGTGGATGCACCAGGAGCAATTTGGAGGCAGTAAGGGATTTAGCCTGCTTTCTGAATTGCGTTCCTGTGGAGAGTGGAGAGCACTGATGCAGCTAACATGACCATGTAACAAGTACGACCTCATGTAGCTCCGGTCCATCTGTGTGTCTAAGTAGAAGAGAAGCTGTGATATAAGCCTTTGAGACATTTACATAGTGTCACTTCTGGAGGATGAATTTATGTTTCAAATGAATGGTTATTTTCATAAAACTTTATATCTCTGCCCCTCTTTTAAATATTGCTTGAAAGTGGCTCAGAAATTACTAGAAGAAAGGAAACGGGAACAGCTGTGAATACAGGCATGCACACATAACCTGGCTGCAAGGACCCTGTTTCTATAGGAACAGACAGGATGAATGAGAAGGGGAAGGTCACAGAGACAGAATGAATCAGCAGAGGGCAAATTTAGGAAAAAAAGAGGAAAAAGGCAATATGAAAACAGATACAACAGGAAACAGACAATATGGCAGCAGAAAGAGAAAAGCTCAATCAGGGCGAAGTGCACAAGAAGCAAAATTTTCAGTGAAAATACTGGGGTCAGCAAAACCAGAGGACTGTGAAGGACTGGAGAGAGAAACACAGTGCAATTGCTCAACCTGTCTTTTATTTTCTCTTTGAGAATGAAGAAGTTTTTCTGGGATGATGAGGACATGAACACCACTTTCCATTTCTCACACAACCCTCCTTCCAGCAGCTGCCTGTGTTTTGCAATGTGAGAACCAAGCTACTTTATATCAAAGCATACACAGGGGATGTATGCTCTCTATACTGGTAGCCCTATTACCAAAAAATAGAAGCAACAATATAAAGTCTCACCCTGGCAGTGCCTAGCATCAAACAGGTAGCTTGTAGTGCCTGTGCTGCTTGAATATACTGCTTATTTTTCCCACCAGGAGATTAAAATCAGCTTGAGATAAGGAAAAAAAAATTCTGCTTTTAAATTATGTAAACTATTTTTAATGTAGTTAGAGTTTGTAGTTGTTATTTTTCTTATCAGCTTATTTTGTTATCAGCTTTAATGCTGTAGCCTGCACTCCCCACTTCAGACAACACTTTAATCTGTCTTATTACAACCTTGCTCAGTTTTGGACAAACGGAATTTTAATTTGAATGAAAACTGGTGTTTTCCTGCTATTTCCATTGCCAATTAGAAGATCATCTTTTGTGTTAAATGGAGCTCAAATGCAAATTCTACACAGAGTATGAGTAAACCCACAGAACTTCAATACCAGCAGAGGAAGGCAGATAAAGGTACAGTACCTCAGAGAATTATAAAGCACTTACTGGTTGAGGAAGGCAAAGAGGTATCTCATCACTATAAGGACCGACCTGGGCAAAGTAAGGAGGAGTTTGCGGATGTGAAGAGCCCTCTCATAGAGATTGTCTATTCCTGCAAACAGAAGAAAAAATTTTAAATTCCCTTTCCTATGACGGTCTAAAATACCACTCAGTCAGTTTACTCAATTTACTTTGACTCTACCATCACATGTCCCCAGCCAGTATCTTCACATTTTGGCCTATTAGAAAAATAATATCTAAAAGTCCTTCTCCCTCTCATTAAAACCACATAGTTTAAAAGTAACATGTTTAAATATAAGAAATCATAAATCTGCCTAAGTCAAACCCTGGCCATTTGCTGAGCTAGACAGCTCACAAAACCACAATATCAGTACATAAATAACCTAAGGGAACCAAGAAGAGATGTTTGCCATCAGTTTCAAATACAGATTAATTCTCTTTATTTGAATGTTCATGTCAGATATAATATTCCAATCACCAAGCTTCTCTAATCAGTTTTCTTAATCAAATGTCCGGCTATAACTCTCTTAATGGCAAAGTGGTAGAAAGGCCTTATGTTTTAGGGTGTGTAAGCAACAAACACAAAGATCACATGTAGCAGTCCACCAAAATTCTTCTGAAGCGGGGAAAACAAGGTCAGCTTAATAAAAGCATCAGTTCCTAATGTCTTATAACAAGGATGCATTGTCTTCTGTGTTGGTCAGAAAGATTATGTGGCTGCAAGTGGGCTAGTGATGGGATAAAAGCATACTTTTTTTTTCAAAATAAGTAATACCTCAATTTTTTACTCAATGTGTTTTCTGTGTAAATGACACTGTTACAAACAACTTAAAATGCTTTTTATATCAGCCAAGAAAGAATGTTGCAATTAACAACATCAAGGGGAAATCTTAGCAGACTACATGAGAAATACTGGCCAGTGGCACTGGAATGGATATTCAAAAATTTGGAAATGAGAAACTGGAGCTGATTCCAATAGCTGAAAAGCCATTTGTACCACAAAATGTGATATTTAAGAGCATACATTTAAAATAATTGCTTACATAAAAACGTGCTAACTGTAAACAGAGTTCCTGGTGTTTATTTGTGCTCTTTGGTATGGCTATTTCTACCAATCAGCATTTATTTGTAGGTGCAAAATGTGTGTTGACATGTTTCCTAGAAGAAAACTGGTGTCTAGCAATTCGTATTTTGGTACCAAGAACTAAGCATAAGCAGAGCATGTCAGCAGCGAGACTTCTGTTTACCACGCAGAAGTGCTATAGTTCATCAGGAAATGCCAGTGTAGTAAACTGCAGGGGAAAACTTGTTCCTACATCTGCATTTACAGGAGATGCCACTGGCTCAGCACCACTAGCATGCTGGGGAACAGAAGACTCTGGGATGGGGTGACACTTGTCTCCTTGAAAGTTTCTGCAGAAGAACAGCCCACCGCCACTTGCATGAAGGAAGTCCATTTGGATGATGGTATCTACTGCAGGAGTAGCAAAGCGAAACTCCTGCAGGAGGTAAAAACCTATTCCCTAGCAGAGCAGCTGAAGGCTAGAGCAGTGTCCCCGGTGAGCTGCCGCAGAGCTGGTGAGGAAAAGGACTGCTGACAAGTTGTATAATTTATAACCTAATGAATCACACTGAACCCAAACTCAAGCTGAAAATCAGTTCAAGCCATTACACTTTCACAAGTGCAGTATGGGACTTGAAATTTATTTTTATGTTTCTGTTAAATGTGGACTGCATGAATCAAGAAGTATTTCTGGTTACTGGTTAAGAACCAGAGTCCATGGCAGGGACATGCTAAGCCTGGGAGCTGCTAGCACAGCGAGGATCTGCAGAGCAACCACAGTTCTCCTCTCCTTTTCCAGTGCACACATCTTGGAGACACCGATGTACGTACCCTCACTTCTACGCTGCTGTTCCGCACAGCCCACAGACACCAGTTTTAGTGCAAGGCCCTTCTCCACCTGCCTCAACAAAGCCGCTCCCAGTGGAAGGAGCCTGCCCGTATCTCCAGTTCCCGTTCCTCCACCAAAAGCAGCTGCTGTTACAGTTAGGGTGCCTTGCAGGTCCCCAGGTCAGCCGACGTCCCCCCCGACAAGTCCGCCTGTGAGTCTCTGCACACAGAGTTGTAGGTCTGGGGGGAGTTGAGCCTGTGTGTGTGTGTGCAGGTGGATGTTTCACGGAGAGGGGCTGAGGGAGGAAGGCCCAAAGGTGCTTGGGTTACATCTTTCGACACCCCTGCCCCAGCAGCACTGCGGTGCGGTGCTGTGGCACGGCTCCATCCCAGCCTTTCCGCCCCGTGTGCTGGATGTGGGAGGCTGGAGGGAAGCTGTGATGCAGCACCGGGACCTACGTTCTGTGTTACAGCCTTTCCTGGCTAACGCCTTGTGCTGCAGACCTGCCTCTTCCAGCCAGTTCTGGAGACTGGCCCAGGACCAGGTTCAGTCATCGTTGAACTCAAATCAGACCTGAGAAATGCACTGGCCGGGTTCCCAGGCGGGTCCAGTGGCTCCTTCCAGCAGTTCTGTCTAAACGTGTGAGCTAAACCAGGATGGGGCACAGCCTTGAACACCAGCAGGCAGCTACCACACAGTAGTTGTCACGCTCTCCAATGTGCTTGTGGTCTGTGCCAACTACAACTCTTCCAAGCAGTTCCTAGACATGGTTCACAGGACGCATGAGCCTGGAACCGGTCCCAGCAGGCAGCATGGACAGAGCAGAGTAGGTACAGAGAGTTTGGCTGTATGGCCATGTGTTGAGCTATTCCAGCTGCCCTACTGGGAGCATGATCAGTACTAAGTACTAGCAGGTCACCTCTATACTGAAGCAGTTATGAGCTATACATGCTGGAATGAGGTGTGTGTATTTCCAGTACCTTCCTGGTAACCCAGTCCTAGTTTCCATGAAAGCCCCTTTATTGAAAATCCAAACCACTGACAAGTAGTAAATTCATGTGCTTTCCACGTTATTTCAAAAGGGTTGTTTTTCTTTCTCAGCACTGATTTGGTTTAAAGGAGATAGGTAATAATGTTATGTATTTGTGTGCTGCTTTTAAATGAGGAGCCAAATTTCATAGTTGCTTGTGTGTGTGCACTGTGTGAGTGTTTGGGTATGTAGGAAAGAAGGAATGAATACAGCGTGATCTTTCTGCATCCGGCAGAAAGAATTTGCAGGTCTGCTGCTTCCCATGCAGAGTGAGGAGAAAGCATTGCTTTGCCTCCACTGGCTTTGCTGAAGAGAGCCTCGGGGCAGAACGGCCATCCAAGCTACAAGCTGGTTGCTGTAAGGAACCACTGGCAATCCCAACGCTGCAGAAACCTGTCTTTGTCTCCCCTCTCACAGCACTTCTGTTGGAGGCCCTCTTTTCATTACTCTGATTTTCAAGAAGTGTAATTAGCCCTACCTCAGCACCGGGTGAAGTAATACCCATTTCTCAGCTAAGAAAACTGAAGTGCTGATATTACATGACTTGTCCTAATAATGCAATTAGCTGCCAAGCAGAAATAGAAATCAGGGGATTTGAAAACTGGTTCATTACTCTAATGATATGATGAGACTCACATTCCCAAACACTAGCAACAGGACAAGCCTCTGGCAAGGCCAAGCACACTGAGAAGTAACGTGTTTTTTTCTGACTGTGGAGCAAGGGAGGGAAGGGAGATCTATGTGAAGGACACATGAATATCAACCACAAATCAAGACTACCATCAGGTAAATACCACAAATAGAAATGGTAATTATTTTCTAGTTCCCAGTTCTCAGAGCAGAGCAAAACTTTTGGAGCTCTGGTCTGACACACCTGCCTTCCAGACCCGTCTCAGCCACAGGGGTCAAACCCACAAGCAGGAGAGTTTCCTGCCAGACAGACGTGAAGGTGTTTGGCATGGGAACACTGTGCTCCTGTCGAAGTGGAGCTGCAGTGCAGCCCAGAGCACAGGAGACATTTGTGGGGTGAAACAAGAGAAGGGGAAGAGGCCAGCTTCTGGGGCTTCATGACTATAGCACTCTGCGGAAGAGCTGGGCACCTGTGCCCAGAACTATTAATGTATTTTTATCAGACAATAATGGAGCAAAGCACCCTAATAATATAAGGAGCTTGGTTTTCTGTGTATCCATAAAATTATCTAGGCATCTAAGCATCAGAGGTGTTTGGGATCTAAGGAGTCTCCACCAGCTACTACAAAAAATGAAAAACAGAGAGCTTGGAGGACTCTTCAGAGGTCGTTTAAGTCTACATTCTCACCCTTTGACTTCACCTTAATCACCTCTGAGAGATGTCTGTCCAACCTGTTCATAATGAGGCAGATCACAACCTCCAGAAGAAAATCTGTTAAGGTGCAATCTTGCATTGCTCTTGGAAAAGATTTATCTATTCACCTCCCATGGACTTCCTCTGCAAACACTCCTTGTCCTTGAACTGGATGAATGAATCCAGATGAGACTAATGTCATTGCATAAATGAAAGAATTACTTATCGGCTAGCTGCCTCTTTGTCAGGCTAAGGACCAGTTCTTGACAGTATGAGATAGGCATAAATCCTAGCTACTCAAGCCTTAAAAGGTGTTGTCTTCAGCCTCTGAGAACACTGGAACCTGTTCTGGAGGGGTGGCATCACCTTTGCTTACTGCAGAGACATACAGAATCAATGAATGTCCACTTTTCTCTTCCACAAAAAATAACACATTTTAAACACCTGGTGACTCACGATGAGGTTTTTGCAAAGGCAGACTAAAGTAAAACAGATCAAAAGAGAACAATCTGCCTCAGAAGAGTAAAGGAAACCCGAGAGGGGAGAAAACACAATTACTAACACAAGCCCCCAAATACAAATAAAATAAAACTAAATTATAAATGAAGACAAATGAAGAAGGGATACATTCACCCTAAATAACATTAAGAAAATGTAAACTGAAGTTTAATTAAGCACTAATCTTGAAGTAGTGGAGCATGTAAAAGGCAATAAATATTCAAATATATAAATGCACTGCTTTGGTGATGGAGAACAAAAGACTTCTGCAAGAGAGCAATTGTTGGTGGTTCTGAAATATTCTGGGCCAACTGGACAGCTACATGCCTTTATCACTCTGGTTTAGTTAAAAATGCTACAAAAGCACTGTACTTTTCCTGGTCTTGGTTCTACACATGGCCTCTCCTGCACTGGTGATGAGACATCGTTATCCAACGAGGAGAAGATTCAGCCTGGGAACAGTCAGAGCTCAGAAACATGAGTTCTGGGTTGTGTATGTTCTACCACCCGCTGTTAACAGACAACTGCCACGGGCCAATCTCAGTAGCAACAAAAGAATCGCAAACTTTTGGCAAGGGGAAGATATTATTGATCAGAACATGTGGAAAGAGAAGCCTGGTGTCAGCAATGAATGAATTGTGCTACACTAACAGCAAGTGCTGTGCAATCTAAGCATATTTCGAAGGCAAGAGCAGCACTAAAGAGGAAGAAGAAAGCAAACAATGGTAATGTAAGGTTATCTCTCTCTCCTTTAGGACCACTGTTTTGAAGGATAAAATCCAATGTGGTATCTCTATGTGGGGGTCACTCGCTACTTCCACGGGGTGTAGCGCCTACTAGTAACAGCGTGAATGCCTAATGCATATTTTATAATGAGTTACACTTGCAGATGTAATTTTTATGGTCAATTTGCAGCTGACAAGTAATCTACATGAATATGTGTTAGTGCTGAAGTTAACAATTTGTGCCTCTCTCTACTTTAGTAGATGAGTCCAATCCAACTCAAAGATATGTATATATCAACTGAGCAATGCTACTTACAAGTGTTTCAGATCTATTTAAGAAGGCATTACACGAGGACAAACACAATGGTCTCTACTGTCACTTAGAGAAGGAAACAGTTGTCATTTTGTTGAAACTTCTTCAGGAAGAGTTGACAATTCAGAATATAGTTTTTTTACTTTTTAAGTAATGGGCAATAGTGTGGAAAAGCAATAAAATAATTTCCTTTCATAACATTTATGCCTTTAGGTAAATGGGCACTGCTGGCAGCAAGGGATTGAAATGATGAAAATCAGAAGGAAAAAAAAAGACGTAAGTTTTCATCCATCCTGGCATCTTAGTATATCAAATTTAAGGCAAGGGAGATGAAATCGTGAGGAATTATAATGACCTGAGCAGAAGATAAGCAGTCTGGGTAGCAGAGATGTGTTTGCAGCTGCATTGCACAGCTATGTACGCAAAAGTGAACGGGAATTCACATGTATAAGAACCCATACCAGGAGAGGAACTGCAGTCTCCTGGCAGTGAAGGTGAATTATGACCAGCCCTAAGCACAGCTTCAGTACCTTCTGCCTCCATCTCACTCCTGTCACAAGTATTTTGCTTGCATTTGGCCCAACCTGTTTTTACAAAGGGGCAGAAGTGTAGTGCAACTCTCCTCCCTCCCCCCCCACCTTATTTTACCCTCTGGATTGTGGAGTGCTGCTGGGAGCAATAGTAGCCACTCTTTTCGCTGAGAATGCGGACTTATGGCCCATAATCAGATGGATTCTTTACGTTCTGTCCTACCTTTCATGCTTGCTCTGGAGAAGTCATGATTTGGCCCAAATTTTATCTAATATAGTTCATAAGCCTAAACAGAATAACGTTGTTCTCATGAGTCTAATTAATACAAATTGCCCTACAAGTCACAGTCATTTTGCACTGTTTCCCCTGTATTTGCAAAAGGGAAAGCATTAAAACACAATGCTTTATTTCATTTGGAAACATATGCATAAATTCAAAGGAATTCCTCAGTGGTTGTACTGAGGAAAGGTTCATTTTGCAGCTGTAACCTCAATTATGCTTGACATCCATAACTAAGTACTTCAGTTTCAAGGGGTTTTTCACTGGCAACATTACATTTCCATATAAAATGTGTGACAGTCTGCCCTTTTACAGTTTTATGTGAAAGCTAACTTTATGAATTTGCTTTCTCCCTCCCCCCTTTTATAACAATTTCTGCCAAGATTAAAAAAACCATACTGGCATTTATCTTGAAAAACTATTTGAAAACAACTTAATGTTTATTCCTTTCCTCACTCTTTATCAGACAGTGAATGCAATATGAATCAGAGTATTTAAACCTTCTTAATTAAAAATGTGAAAGCTTTCTGGACTTTACGTATCAACTGCAATCTAAAGAAGTTACAGTTCTCACAGAGGAAAGGAGGTCTGGCCCTGCTCCCATTAACATGAAGACCAACATAATATGTGAGGCCACACGAGCACAGAAAAAGAAACTAATGCAACTATGACAGGTTCAAAGTCTGAAGTGGGAGAAAAATCTTGCCTCGACTGTCTTCATTTTTGCAAGATATACAAAGTGTTAAGGTTAAAAGATAGCAATGGAAAGGGTCTTTGAGACTGACAGTTTTTGATAGTATGTGCCACATAGGTGCTATTTAAACTAAACCGTGACAGGTAGTATATTCTGAAATGCCTGGTGGTTTTTGTTTTTTGTTGTTTTTTTTTAAAAAAAAGCATCTTATTTCTTGGAAGTGGTGAACCACTTAACAAAACGCATAGACTAGGTACGCAGCTGTAAAAACACTCCACCTCAGGCTTCTCAGATAATCAGAAGATGCAGACACACAGCCCACTGTATGCAGCGTGCGGTTCTGGGGCTGGCTGTGGGTGCAAGGCACAAGAGCTGTTTCTTTCTCTCTCACACCACATTCAAACCCCTCACTGTGACAACAAAGTAAACTCACCCCAATGTGCTCCAAGAGAAAACTCCTTTTGTCCTGCCATGTTCCAAACTCACCTCTCTTCCCTCCGCTGAAGGAAGGCATTGATATGCCATTTCAGAGTGCCCCTAATGATAACCTTGTGGAAACCAAACCAAGCAACAAAATCATCCTCCTCTGGTTTCCTCCAAAACCTGCCAGAAACAGTTCTAGGACTCTTACAACACATTATCAGGAAGAAAATCCTCTGCTTTCTTCTGTGAAAGCAATAGCAGAAGTCAAACCTAGCAGAACTACCCAGTCATTACACCTCATTTTGGCAAGCTGTCATAGAGATGATAATCCAGATTTATGACAGCCTCAGAGAACAGCCAGTCTAAACCAGGATCAGGTGGCAACACCTCTTTCCCAATAACTGTCCCATTTTAAAATGTGGCTGTGAAAAGCAGTGACTTTGTTCCAGGCTATTGGTTGTTACTGATTTCAGCTGTGCTGGATGATACTATTATTTAAAAAAAAGATTGTCAACTCTTTCACAAGAAAATAATCTGAAGGAAACCAAGGCCTAATGCTAGGGATCTAGTATTCATTGTCATTTTTCTTGAAGTTCTTAATAGCAAAAGACCATTTTGGGATAACTGAACTGGATCCCTCTCAGACAGTGACACTTGAGAGGTTGGTGAATCTCGCCTGCCTGGTCACGTGCCATGTACGCATACCCAGTCCACTGAACTTCTACCCCTCTTTCCAAATATTCCATCCTGTCTTCAGAAGCTTCAATGGTGAACAGAAACTCTTTTAAATCATCCAGGTTCCTCTTCTTGGAACACATTTAAAAGGTTGTTTTGGGAAAATATTTTTGCATCTCCTAAGCACTCACCTGTATAACCTCTGTAAGCAGAATACTCACTCTTGGTATTTTACAATTCTATTTAAAGCTCTTCAACACAGCAGAGTGCAATACTATCTCCACATGTAAGAACCACCATTTATATTTTCCTTAACGCTTAGTCAAAATAGTAAAGTCATAATGAGATCCAATGGGCAGAATCTGACAGCAGAAATTTTGAAAAGGAAATCTGGTACAAATGTTTAACTATGAAAGTGATTAATCATTCGAACAGCTTATCCAAGAATGTGGTAGATTTCCTGTCAACTGAAGCCATTAAATCAATAAATTTTTCCAGCAGACATGCTTTAATTCATCCAGAAGTTATGGAAATCAGTGCAGGATTATTAGGTAAAGTTCCGTCATCCCTGTCATGCAGAAAATCACTCAGTCAAAACGATCCCTTTTTAGATTTCAATTTCTATGACTTGCAGACATTTTCTGGGCTGTGGCACTGCAGTTAGCTAAAGCTGAACTCAGGCAGAACCAAGATTATGCTTCCTAAAGAGACAGTGTCCCCTTCATCATCAGGGATCAGACTGCAGTTTTGAGGTCCTTCAGGACTCCTCAATACCACTGAGTCTGTAAATAGCACCAGCTGCAGAAAATCTCGCAAAACCTGAAACACAAAATATTGCACATAGACCTGATCACAGCGATCCATGTATTTGTAACCTCCAGGCTGAATTACTGCAATCCTCCCTGCATGGCAAGGAGACCACACACGCTGGGTTCCCCCAGACGGGAGCAGAAAAGCCCATCTGATGGCCAGCCCAGGCCACTGTGCACACATCGATCTGTGGTCCTATGGCTGGGCTGAGACCCCTTTGCCAAATAACACAGTTTGGAGAGAGCCTGCCCGAATTAATATCCCAAAGGACTGGCCCTCGTTACCTGTGAAACTGCCTCTTTCTCCATTCGGCTGAAGCAGGCAAGTTATGAAGGAAGGGTTGAAGGGAGGAAATTCTTCCACAAAGCTAGCACCTCTGACCACTTCTAATGGACCCCCAGGGAACAGTAAGACTACTGATGATTGGCTTGGCCTCACCTCTCCTCAACATCTGCAGGGATCTGTGAACTGGAAGAGGTTTTGTGCATGCCAGAGCAATTCACTCATCCACTGAGAACTTCCTAAATTACTACAACCTCTCCGTGTCCAGCTACAGACGCCAGCAGTGCACAGATCCATGCAACACTCCTCCAAGGCATCTCATTACAGCTTGTGTGTTGGAAGTCAGACTGGGCTGTTCCACAGCAACACTCAGCGTCTCCCCTCCGTTCCCATACTGAAGGGTTTTCCTGCCGGTTGGGTCCAGGTTTTAACCTGAGCACAATAAAGGTCCAGAACCACACAACATCGAGCAGTTAGTTACTTATTCACCAGTGCCGAATCCAAGCTGTGGGACATGAAAACCTTTGTGGAAAGTAACATACTCTGTTTGCACGGTCATGACTTCATCCCCTTCTGCCTGCCCCAGTGCATGGAGGAAAATAATAATAATGCGTTTAAATTTAACTATGTCTTGTATACCAAAAAATATTCTTCCTGTCCTATTAAACAAAGAGTTGTACTGTACATTAATCCCACTGGAAAAAGGGAACAACCACAGCTGTGAGTATGACTAATAACTGACCCAGACTGTTACAGATGGCAAACAAATTGTCTCAGAAAAATCTGTGAAGTTAGCTCTTTTTTTTCAGGCCGCTACTGTATATATGAAAATAAAATTCTACTGAGAAAGAAACAGAGATTTCTACTTACTGATACAAGAAATAAGATCATTAAATCTTTCCTTAGGAAAGACAGGGTTTTCCAGCCCTCGGAAATAGAGCTTCAGTACTCCAGCAACTGAGTTAATGTCATGGTTACTTTGGTCATCTGCCAAAGGATTTTCACCTTAAAAAGTAAATAAAGTGAATGTAACACACATGAAGAAGCATACTTGCATGCAACATTTTTAGAAGTGAGTGGGGTTTTTTTGTTGTTTTTAGTGTGTGGGAGGTGGCAATGCAAGCATTCAAGTAAGATAATAAACACTGATTTAGAAATCCCAGGCTAAAACCAGCAGCCTAAATAAAGCTTCCTTTAAATTACATAACAGAGTGATCTCTGAGGTCCTGAACTTCCAACTAGGTATTTATGGACATGTTGTGATTTACAGTTAGGAAAATACAAAAGCCAAATGTTCATAATTGAATAGGGTTTCTCAGACTATTCTTTGGGAGCTTACATAAAGCAAATTGAGTTAGACAACTCTTTGAATTGGAGTTCAGTCTTCATTCTGAAAAAACCAAAACATTCAGGAATATGTGCAACCATTTTGTGAAAACACTGTATAGGAACTGATACCCTAACTGAAACCTCAGCCAGGACTGAACTACATGTCATTTTAAAGACTTAATCTGAAACACTTCAAAATGTATGTATCTTCCAGAATAACACTACCTAGGAGAAGCAGTTAACAATAAGGCAGATTTAAAAGCTGGAGAATAGGAGGATGTGGCTTACTTAGCCTGTAAAAACAGCTGCTTCATGTATCTTGTCAAAGACAAGATCAGGTTTAACAAGATACATAACTAATCCTAGGGAGAAAAATGCTGTGCATATTTTTTCATGCTTTTAGTCACAAGACTTATTGCTGCAAGGGTTTTCTCATTAGCAGACGATTTGCAAAAGGTTTTTCTGGAAATTGAAAAACCAGCTTCTAAGACCCAAGGAAAGAGAATGTAAGATTTAAAAAAAATGGCAACTAGTATTGTGTTAACACAATTAGGAGATTGCTGGATCCTTGCTCCCCTAGTAGAGCAATCTTAGGCTGGGTGTTGCAAGCCCCTCATGTTTAAAAAGCTGTTTTCACTTCCTGGTATCTTTCCCATAATTCCTCCTCAGGGGCTGAAGTTTCCTTTGGGCATGAAAACAGTGGTTGAAAATGGAACGACCCTTTCACAGCCCGTATTCTCACTGATCGTGATGCCACTTTGGCAGAGGGACCAGAAAGTTGAGCACTCGTATTCCAGAAGATCAATTAACAGGGTTCTCAAATTGTGTTAAGTAGACTCTTGAACCTAATTAAAAACCATAATCTTTCCTTTCTGAGGATCTTTAAAATAAAATATAGACAAGTTATTATCTGCAGTTTATAATTAACAAAAAACTAAAGTTTACGATTGATTCAAGAGTCATATGCCTCATCTAAACAAAATGAAAAACAGGCTCAAGCTCCTAGGACATAACAGAGGAAAAATATGTACATGTCATCATTATACTTCATCTTCAAGCATATGACAGTGCAAAGTTTTAGGTGCAGTACACAAAGTGCATACAAACTGCTTAAACAGCCAAGAAAGTAATTAGAATTTAGAAGATTTTAAAATGTCAGATATTAAGGTGCTCGAATAAATGAAAATGCAATTACCTCTCTCAAATGAATTTTTAATATCATTGACTTCCACCTGGGAACCAGATACTCTGAAAATTCCCTGATGCTGAAGACCTGCAGCAAAGATGGGAGACAGTGGTGAGAAATTAATCTAGTTTTTAAAATACTTTTAATCTCTATTTTAAAAACAAAGCTGTGATGGTAAATGCATTATGAAAAAGATATGCGAAAAAGTCAGGGCAATAATGAAATTACATAGTATGTTTCAGAGCTTACCATATAAATTGATAAATCTGATACAGCTTTCCACTATGAGAGGAATGACTTGTCCTGAATCCTGGAAAAACAAGAGCAGAAAGAGTGAACTGCAGATTGGAAAGAGGAAACCTCCCTGCTCTGGAATGAATGTGAAAATGCATTTTCTTGGTCAATCCAGATGGACATACAGTGCTGGCAAAAAAACATATAAGAAAAAATATAATTTCTAACAGAGTTCTCTTCCCATTTAGGGAGGGAGGGAAAGGAACAGGTGAAGAGAAAGGATTACAATTCTTCATTAAAATAATTAAATCGGGAAATTCAGAGACTTCATTCTCTACCTCTGCCTCTGTATCCGGCTAACACTGTATGTGACATCTAAGCTCATGCATGTGTTTTAGATTTTTGAAGCAAAATGAGTTAAAGCAGTGAATTTGCCTTTTAAAAAGTTTATTATTAAGAATAATAATTCATGATGAAGATGATCCCTCTGCATCCATTTAACTTACCTTTCTTTTCCTGGTGGAGAAAATCCTACATGGACCTAATCACACAGGACCTAATTCCTCGAGATGCTTTTTCTTTTGGTAAAAATGTTGATCACAAACAGTTGACAAGGCTTTTTCTGGACCTGCTGGACTATCAGAAATGTTCTTGGAGAAGAATGCCATTGCATGGGGTACAAGGTGTCCCCCTCTGACCTGAGAGCACTCCTGCGTGTTCTGCTGATGTGCGTGTCCTCACACAGGGCAGATGATGGCCTGGCGCGTTGTTTCAGGCTGCTCTAACTAGCTGGTAATACACCGGGTGGTGAACAGCAGCCGCTTTGAGCTGAGCATGGGGTTCAGCCACCTCTTCTGTAGGCAGAAAGGTACTGGGAAAGGGAGGTCACAGCCTGCACCTCCCCGCCTGCAGCTGGCAGAGCTCAGGAATCGAAGCTCCTGGTCTCAGCCGTGATACGGCAGCAGGTCTATAGCTACATCTTCAGTTAAGTACAAGTGTTTTAATAAAGGAGAAAAAAATGCTTGTGATGGGATGGGGAGAAGATGACTATACACTAACTTTCAGTGAGTTATTTGTCTTTTTCTTTTCAACTGCTGATTTTCCAAAAGAACCGTCACAGTCCTTTGTCTGTGTGTTTTGGCATTTAAAAAATGGATGGTTTAGCCCAAGGACATTAATGACTACAAGTCATCAAATATCTATTAAAGACATGAATCATATGATTTAAAATTATTTAGAAAAGTTGGTGCTTCTGCCGGAAAAATTACTGTTTCATAAATAATAGGTACCTTTGAAATTCTTGTCTTGGAAGCTGTAAATTTTTTTCCCAAATGAATTTCAAATATGTAAGCTCTCAGAGAATTGACTAATTCATCTGAAAGTTTGATACAAAACCAGTCTGTATTACGAAGCCATGAATTCAAAAGCACCCTGTAACTCAGAATACACATCTCCTCTTACTAACTAGTCCTTCATTTTCATGCTAAGTTACACTAATGGGAAGTTCATGAATTAAGCCCAAGTAGAAGAAAAACCAACTACTAAAAAACGTTCAAAAAATAACACACAGTGAAGCAATGAAACAATGCACTTCCTGAGATAACCTAACACCTGATCTTCTGTGTACTCCATGTTGTTTTAGTGGGGCTTACAAAAGACTGTACTGCTAATTATGCTATTTAAAATGTGGCTTGTTTGTCTTTTAATTTAAAACCTAGCAAAGACTGGCTAGCCAAGAACCAGTAATGTCTGGATGAGCATTTTCTGTTTGAGTCGTGTTCATGATTCAGTAACAGCTGAATACCCCCCCCCCTCCATGGAACAGTTCAGTTGCTAAACCCAGGAATACTGTCATCTTTGCCAACACTGAGCAGCCTGGCTCTCCAAAAAAGTAGAGTATTAGAAAACATGCACAACATGCACCCATAACTCCTGTTAGTACACTGGTTCATGCAAAGAATGTAAAGCCTTGGAAAAGATAGTGTTTGCAGTAAGAAATTACAAAAAAAATAAATTACTTTCATACGTGGTTTTGGAGAATCTATTCAGAACCATGCACAACTTTGTAGTTAAGTAAGTCCATGAAATAATCTAAACTAACAGCTTTGGATTTTGGATCTAATGACAGGAAAATAATTTGAAGTAACAATCTGTGTTGGTGAAATGTCAAGAACAGTGACCCTATCGCTGCTGTGAATTTAATCTGATGTGTGTAGTCAGTGAATGTGTTTGGGAATAATTACCATTTCTTATGACGCAAAAATGTAACAAAAAGCAATTTGGTGCGATACTGTATTTCACTAGCTGTAATCCTTTTGTGCCTGTCAAAATGACTCATCCCTATCAAGAATGACATGGTCTTTGGGCAGGGACGCTTTCCCAGGTTAGCTCCCCCACTGGCAAATCTGTGATAAGGCTACCAGCTTTCTTTTCCTCCTTCCTTTTGAAAGACTATGTAGGGCTCTCCATTTGTAAGTAAGCCCTGTCACCCACACTGCCATGCAGCATAACCCTCTTCTCTGTGAGGGAAAATGACAGGGTACCATTTCTCCTGATGTGCTCTGTGCTTCTCTAATCCAGGGGCTTTTTGTTGTGGGAGTTTCTGCTTCTTTGCTTACTTTCATCCTTGAGCAAGAAACTGTTCACGATATTCATCTCTTGCATCATGTGATGATTTCCTGAAAGTCTTTGCACCTCACAGCACTGCCTGCATAATAATAACAGTTTTCTCTATAGTTGTACTGGGGGTGGCTGAAAGCTTGATTCAAAGACAGCTAAACTGGTACGGTGCCACTGAGCACAGAATTTGTTCTGCAAAATATCTGCCGCTAGCTACGTTGCACAGGAAGAAAAAAAATAATCCCTGTAACGTTCAAACCTGGTTCACAGATCTTGCAGTCAGGAATTTAATTCACTGCATTTATAAATGTATTGTTACATATTTTTTGAAGATTTCTTTCACTTAGCTCTGTCAGCTAGTGTCCAGAGGCACTAATTGACTGTGATGGGCAGGTGCTTGTTAATGAATAAGGAAATATCCACCATTTAAGACTACAATCACTCCAGAGTTGTGCTCTGGTTCAGTTTTGCCTGCTGTACTTGTACGCTCATTTCTTAATGCAAACTTCTCCCTCCAGGTCTTTGAAAGAACTAATTTTGAGCCAGGCATGAATGCAACCCGAGAGCGAGGCAGAGGTGGTTCTCTTGTTACCAGAACTATACCTGATGTCTCGTGTGAGAGTTCCTTCGGCCTCGGCTAGAAGCATTATTAGAAATAAAAGTATGAGAAAGAAGAAGATAGTAAATACAGCAAAGATACAAGACCCAGAATAGCGGTGATCACAATTTCACACAATATAATAAATTCCTAAAGTCATAGGAAATCAAAGGCTGGATATCAAACCCAGGGTAATACTGCTTCTCCACAGGCTTTGAATACTGAATGTAATGAAAACGGCAAGCAGGAAATTGTGCTAAGTCCTGGGATGCACCACTACATCCTATCTTCTACACGATGCTAAGTTTCCTAATAAAACCAGGCTGCCGATACTTGATTAACTTGATTAATCCCTACTTGATTAATGAAATCGTAGGGAGGCTAATGTGAGAAATCAATCCCTCTCTTTCCCTCTGACTTCAGGAAGTATTATATTGATCAACCGGGAAAGAAAAGAGCCCCAGGACAGACTTAAACATAATGATCTGCCTCAGCTCACGTGAGGTGGTGACCATTATAGTAAGAAGTGTTGAGATCAGCCACTGGGGTGGCTGGTGCCAGTACCTTGATGAATGACTCCAAATCACCATTAAACAACTTAGCACTATACTGTGATCGGGGTCTGGGCTTCCTGTGTTTCTGGGGCTTAGGGGGAAGATTTGGAGGCCTAAGGGAAGGGAATATGATTACTGAGCAAGGTAGAATTAAGTCACACAATAAAATGAAATGTCTGTAAGCTCATGGCAAAACAACAGAACATTGTAAAGGGAGAAATAAACACATTTATCAAATAAAGACTTTCCATCAAATTTAAGTGTAACAGTGATTGAAGAGTGGAGAACTCCCCCATTAAAAACACATTGCTTATGGATAAATATTGACATTCTTTATGAATCGCTGCTTTGCAGTTTTACCATATACATTTATTCCAAACACGGCACAATCGGAATGGCCTTTTTTGTTGCGGTCATGCATGAAATGTGCAGCAACCACTGGAATTCATCCTGCCAGCCATGGCAGAACACAGGCCACCCGAAGCACCTTTTATCAAGCAGAAAAGTTCCTTCATGCTGGAGAAGCTTCAAATGCAAATTAAAGCTGCTCAGCACACTCCTAAGATGCTTCAAAACCAAACCATCTGCATTTTCAACTAGAGCCAGGAAGGTTACACAGCTTTAGCCTTCCACATCCAACCATCAACAACTTCACACGAGAAAAGAAATAGCTTGCAAATTAGCTAAAGGAATTAAAAGAATATAATCAACTTGAAACAAATAAACAAAAGCAGCAAAACACGAAAAAAGAAAAGGAAGAACACACAAAACTTTGGTCTGCAAAATGTTCACCTAGTGTGTTACACACATGATGACTACAACTGAAAGAGATTATAGGAAATAAATGTTGTTCTCTAGGTCACAATTTATTTTGTGAATGTCAGGGCACGCTACATGCCAACAGCTTCCCTAGTTCCCCTGCACCAGCAGTCCAATGTTTCTATAGGTTTTTCAGTAATTAGTAAAAAATGAAATGTTTTGAGGAGAACAATGAGGAACAATAATGCATAGAATATTAAGTGGTGGGACTTTGGTCTGTTTGGGTACTACCTGCTATTTTAAACTCATCTTTAAAGATATCCTCTTCCCTTCTACAATTTAACGTTGACCTTGAAGAACATTTCCATTTGTATGTCTTACAGCCTGGAAACTTAACTGAACCTTAGGGCAACAGGCAGGTCCCAGCCGGAGCTGGGGAA
Organism: Buteo buteo; assembly: GCF_964188355.1. Classification (NCBI taxonomy): domain Eukaryota; kingdom Metazoa; phylum Chordata; class Aves; order Accipitriformes; family Accipitridae; genus Buteo; species Buteo buteo. Next base: position 17,124,789 of record NC_134196.1, read on the forward strand.
CTGGTGCTGCAGAACGGACAGGCAGGTCCTGCTCGCTCAGAGTTTCTTTCTCTAAGTGTCCAGCTGCGAGAAAATAGGAGGTAAGATGGCTTCAAGCTGCTCCCCCACTTTACTAAGGTAAAATTATTGTCTAAATCCGACACCTTCTTTCAGCTGCTTACACAGCAGGGAATTTAGGATGATGTGAGCCTGATGAGTCACCTGCTTTGGAGTCAAGAAAGAACATTTTTCTCATTAGACATAAGCTTGCTGACTTCCATGCATTCCTGGTAGCATCTGGGGGCAGAGTTAAAGGCACAGGTCTCAAAATTAGTGTCAGCAGTTGGGAAGAACACCCTGACTTGATACTGCTTTTCAATGGGCGTGGTGTAAGGAAAGAAAGTGAATTAAGTCTAACTTTAGAGAGCTAAAATGGATGATGGAGTGGTGGGAGAAAGGCTGGTCTGAAGTCTGTAGAGAAGTCCCCAGGAATACAGGGGCCAGGCAGAAGAAATTATATAGAACCAAGTGGTCCAGCAAAGGCAGAGCCAGAGCTGGATCCAAACTTCTTAGCTGGGAGGGCAAGACTTTTTTTTTTTTTTTAATTCAAAGATGAGGGGTGGTGGCGAGGCCATTACTGTCCAGGAAGCAAAAAGGAGTAAGAGAAGGCATTGAGCAAGGATGTATTGCATGGAAAGGGAAGCGAATAGTGAGACCCGGAAAGCTGGCCTGTATGTTCCGGCTGTCACCAGGATGGGAAGTGGCCCTTTGCAGTGACAGACACAACTGGCAGCTGCAAATTCAAAGAGTTGCCATTGCCGCCCACAGCCGGATACCCTGGGGTCTGCAGCACTGTATGTGTTTATGTCTGGAGGCAGCATTGCAGGTGTAGCATTACACAACTGAGTAAGTATGTGCTGCACAAAACAGGGAGATCTAACACTATATCCCTTTTCTTCTGTGAATATATAGACACATTTGAGTATCAAACACATGGATGCTGGGTGAGGCAGGTATTCCTGTCCCCAACGAGGTTACCAAAGATGCAGCCTATGCCCTAAATTCAGCTCTGTATCAGGTGCTATGTACATAACTTATATATACTCTCTCTCTCTTTCTCTCTCTACACTCTCTCCATATAGAATATAAAATATATACTCTGTGTATATAACTATGTATCCTGACCAAGTGAATTACAAACTATGAGAGGTGAGGTGTCTCTAGCAACTGAAAAAAAATTATTTTCTAGCACCAAAAAGCCCCCCGCAGTATCCAGATTTGATGTCTGATGCACAAATACTTTTAAGGATCTCCCAGCTTGTCCCACCCTTGACACTGGCCTAAGCAGCTCACAAGAATGAGGAAGATGACAGTCTGGTCCTTTACCCATCAGCATGCAGAAACGGAAATGCTGAATATTAAAACACACAGGGCCTGTACACAATTTATGTAACAACAGCTACAACAACGTTATATACCCTTACAAACTTATTCTAAAATTTGTAGTTTCTAAGATTTTATCACATTTGTAACTCTATATCAAGTAAAATAAAAATATCTTACCTTGTTGTCATGTACTCAGCCCTGTGACCTAGAAAAGTTCAATAGACAGGAAACAATCATTTGTAGGTTCTAGGTAGATTTTTTTGTATCTAAATAATGCTTGGCAAATTACTTTTAATCCTAACTTTCATGTTACCAGCAAAAGACATACAATTCTACAACAAACAGGGCAGTGTAGTTATCTACCATCTCCACAATTACATTTAAAATACAAACACAACCCATGTTATGGAACAACTTTTAAGAAGCCTGCCCACAGATTAAGGAGTCACTTGATACTGTAAATAATTTGCAGTAAAACTCCAAACGATGTCTATTTTTCGTGCTCATGTGTTTTAGTGGCTAAATCAGTATAGAAATAGAGCTGTGCCTAGATTAGATTCCATCTCCCCTTGTGCCTTGTGCCTAAACCTGTTCAGTGCTGAAAATGCAGAGCTCTAGACACCAATGGCTTGCTATTGAAAGACTCCTTCCTCTCTTTTGTCTGTATATTGCAGGAAATAAATACAATGCTACCACTGGGAAACACCACAGAGAACTGCAGAGAATTGTAAAGAGGCAAATACCATATTCCCGTAACCTTTGCAGAACAACAGACCAGTAAGTTAGGCACGTGCATCGTGTCAACTCATGATAATGAAAAGCAAAATAATGAAACAGTAGGAAGGTCATGGTATGATAAGTTCCAATCAGCCTAGTTTTCCCAAAGGAAAATTGTGCCTTATTAATTTATTGGAATTCTTTGAACATGTCAGTAAAATACTGTATAAAGGAGAATCAGTTGAATTAATTTACTTAGACTTTGAAAGGCCCCTGATAAGTTTCTTCACAAGAGGCAACTAAAGCAACTAAACAGCCATGGATTGAGTGGCAAAATATTCTCATTGATCAAAAACTAATGAAGAAAAGGGAAACTGAGTGGAATTAAATGGTCGTTTTTCATCACGACAAAAGTGTAACAGTCATTTACTCAAGCCTGCCCATCAGGACCATTTATGTAATACATAATACATTTATTAATGTCTTGGAGAGATCACAGCAGCTAAGGAGGCAGAATACTGTGCAGATGACTGAAATATTTTTGTATCAAGTCCTGACAAAACTGTGAAGCTCTTCAGAGGGGTTTAACCATGTTAAGGAACAAGACATACAATGGCAAATGAAATTCAGTATTAACAGGTTCAAGCAAGATATTAGGGAAGCAATAATTAAACACCTATGCAGCTAATGGAACTATAGATAATTATACTGACTCCGACTCTGAAAATCACTCAGGCTAGGTCTAAGTACACCGCTCAATTTGGAAGTGACACCAAAAAAGCTTGTCAGACTGCAGAAAGAATGCAGAACAGTGATATGCTAAACATAATATTGTGTGGCAATGTCCAGGTGCACCTGAAATACTGCACAGTACTGAAATCCCTAATCTGAACATATATTTTGCAGTACCAGAAGAGTGGGGATCCACAGAAGGTGGCACAAAAAATAAGCTCCGGGAAAAATCTCTGGCATTAATAAGACATGTAAAGATTGTTGGCATCTATTTTAGAGAGGTGAAAAAGAGGGATGAAAGAAGAGTATGTAAAGTAATCTGTGACAGAAAAAGGGTAGACCAAGGACTTCTCCCCACTCATGTTACCAAGGGAAGTTCATTGAGACTAAGAATCCCAATAATTAATGCTAATAAAACAAAAGATGTTACAAATCCCGAGTCTGGGGGATTTTAAACACATCTCTGATATTTAACAGATTAGGGCAAAAACTATCTGGGACACAGGGACCATTTCTTTTACAACTGCTTATTCTCTTTCTTGCATTTCCCTTTGCTTTGTTCCTTTGTTCATTCAATAGATGAGCCTTGGGTCAGAATTAATATAAGTATCAGTGTGCTTCCTAAGTTTAGTATCAATTTAATTTGAGTATTTCTCATTTAGTTTTCCAAATTTGTAGATGCAGACTCAGCACAGAGCACTTCATCTATCTCGCTTGTGCAGATCATGAATACGTATCTGCTGTGTCCATAAACAGCAACAGACTGTAGTAGGCAGGTGATGAACTGGAATAGAAGCCAAATGCTGTCAATGTTGTGGACACCAGACTGGAATCTGGATTTATTCAGCCTACATACTTACACTGTACAGGTTTGAATAAAAGCAAGAGAGGGTGCCAAAGCAAAACTTGCAGTTCAGACAACCCTCTCCCTCTCCCTGCATTCTCTTCCGCATTACTTAATAACACACCACCCTGTTTTATTTGTTTGCTGACTTGCTGACATGAAAGTTTCCAGCAAAGGCAGTTTGAGTGGAGCAGGGGAGCAGTTCACTTCCTACAGATTCATTTCTATACTAGGTACAGCAATAATGTTCCTAATTCCACTGTAATTCTACCCTTTCAACTATCTCCATTTGTACAGAATCCATGTCCTTCCCAGGCGTGTGCACTGTAATGCAGGACATGCCTCAATAGAAGGTGGTACTTGAACTTTTTAACCTGTATGAATGATGGCTTTTTCTTCAAGTATCGGCTTTGAATGCGGATGTATACATTTGAGGTACTATTTGTATGTGCTATGCTATGATGATGCAACAACTATGTGCAAAACCACTGTGGGCAACACAGATTAACTACGTGGGGTTACAGCTGGTGGGTTGAAGGGAACTCTTCAAACAGAACAGTCCAAGCATGCCTGAGCATGGCAGAACAGCCCAGAGCCTGATGGCAATTTGTCACTTAGGTCACCCTGCTGAGAAGTTTTTCTTTGGATTTCCTTTCATACACTTCTTTATTTTTTTCCAACATGCATTAGGCAACAGAACCTGTTGCCTTTTATCTTTCTCCTTTCAGTAAATGATCATGCATTTTACTGGGCTTCCAAATAACAAACATTCAATTTTTAACAAATACATTTTTTGTGAGCCTTTGGAGGAAAATGTTCCTCTTTTTTGACTAACATCAGCTGCACATTGTTTTGTGTGAATAAACTGCTCAATACACACATTAAAAAAAAAAATCCTATTAAATGAAAACTGTCATAAGAAAGAACATAATGTAGTTAGTTGTCTAAAAACAGCTACCATCTTCTACAGTCCATCCTTGCAAGAAAATGCTGTGTATTTCCTACCCCCAACCTCAGTCACTCCCTGGACAGGGGTTTTGTTTGGGTCATAGCCACTGAAATGTTAATAGCTCTTTAGGCACCTCCACAGCTGGATTTGTGGAGCTGGGCTTTTGTATTAAAAGCAAGAAGAGATCTGATTAACAACAGATTTTTGGCAGTAAAAAGAAAATAAATTGACACATCCTTTAGAGACACTCTTTAGAGAACAAGTTTCCTTTCTTGAGTCTGAACTTTGAATTATAGTCTTTAAACTTCAGGACAGGATTTTTACTCTCTGTGGTGTAATTCACTTCCTCTCAAGTCTGTAACACTCTGTGTGGCTAGTCCTCAAGGCTTGCAGTGTGATTCTCCTTTTCCCTTTGATCCATGAGGAAATGCCTGTTGGGAGGGCTGGTAAGAGGTGAGCTGGAGCTGTGCATAGTGCCTGATTCATTACTGCCCTAATTCAGCTCTATTTCATTTGATCATGGATAGCTGCTGACTTGGTTTATATTTTAAGGTACATTTTTAAAAATTGTGGAGAGTGTTCAGGACAATGGATAATTTTCCGCTATCATAATTTGTAGTACAATAATTTTTTTTAATGCAATAATTTTATATGCAATAATGATGATCAACATGTATAGAGCTATTCATTAAGTTTTCATTCATTCCAGTTGACAATACACAAATACTTTGTAGAAACCCAACATTAAATTAAGTCTATAAGAGTCTCACTACTGACATTAGTGAGGTCTGGATTTCACCTTTTAGGTTTCATAAATGCTCCATTGAGTTTTTAGGCTGCAAGAAGGTTGTTCATGTCCATGTGTCAGAAATATTGCACTAGTGAGTCCATGGTAAGAGATGCATCCTGGATAATTTTGCATGTTTAAAAAAATATCACTCTCCCACAACTCTTAAAGAAACCTCAAGTCAACAGAAATCGTTAGGAAGTAGAAACAGTACATTTGTCAGAGCTCTTAAATCATCCTGCACTGTGTCAGCTCTCCTATCAGACATGAGATTTTTCATTCAACAGTTCCATTTCCAAATATAGTCACTTGTCTAAATATCTGTGTAGTGGAAATAAATATCTGTTGAAGAAACAAAATCCATTTATAGTGCGTACTCTTACCACTGCACCAAAACTATGACTGGTAAAACTCAAATCTATGCTTACTGGACAATTAAGCTTTAAGTTTTGTGGGTTTTTTTTCCTGCATACTTTTGGCATTTCAGTGGGTTCATTGTATAGTCTGGAACCACATTTCAGTTTATTGTGTGACATTTACCTTCTCCAAGTGTCCTCTGCAGCAAGTCATGTTTTGCTTGAAGTTTTGTGATGAGATTACTACCTTCCAGATATTCTCTGAACTTCTGTAGAGATGCAGATCAATCTATTACTGTTATGACACATAAATTCCAGGAACTTCTGCATAATGTTTACTTCAGGTGTTTGGTCTGTATCACATGAATGAGGAAGCAACCAACATACCATGAAATAGAATTGCTCTGTTTCCTGCTGGTTAGCTCTTCTTTTTGCAATGCTAGGCTTACTCAGGTATGTCTCAGAGACTGTTGATTTCACAGACTCTGTTGAGCGACTGTGCTGGAAACATTCTGACACATCGTAGTCTTCAATGGTGACCATATCTTGTATTGTCTGCAGCGTAGCCTCCGTTGTTTTCTTAACCTGGTGTTAAAAAGCACAATTTACCAAATGGGAAGATAAATACATACCAGAACAGCTTAAAAGGGAAGCCGATTACTCAAAATAATTCTATGGCATGCTCCCCCAAACAAACTGGTGTGTGAACGTGAAAAATTAGATGTACTGTAATAAATATCTATGTAACAGAAGAATGACACGATTAGGTTTCCTGACTAGTTCTCTGCTTTACCATGGTACAATCCACAAACATGGATGTACTCATGTGTTGACTGGATAGCATTCTCAAGCATTTGTTTCCTGAAATTAGAATTAAAATGTGACATGATTTGGTTATGGCTCCTAATGTGGGACAACAGGCAATAGAGATAGATGATCCAGTGCTCTGAAGGGTCAACTCTCCCACGTGTGGTCAACATGTTAGATCAAATGCGTACATCCATGGATCTGGCTGCCAGAACAACATGTTCTTCCAAGATAAAAATCTGTGACACCATTCTGCAGAGTGCTGCGGTGAGGAGCACAGTGATGTTTAGACTGCAGAAGTGGAATACACAGCTGGAGGAGGGGGTTGGAGAAAGAACAATTTACACCAGCCTCACAGCACTTCCTATGAGCTAGGGAGAGCATATAGTAGAAACCAGGGCACAGCGGCCGTGGAACAGGGGATGCAGTGTTTCCGCAATGCCATAAAGTAACTGGCAGGATTCACAAGGATGTGATTTACCTCCCAGTTCTGCTTCGGAAGAGTCTCTAGCAGAGTCAACTTAACTGAATCACGCACACCGCTACACACATCTCCAGTGTAGGCAAACATGCTTTTTGTGCCTGCCAAAAGATTTCTCGCTCTATGACCTTGCACTTCACTTTACTGAAAGAAATAATCTTTCTCCTTCCTTTTGTCTTTGTTACCTTGAAGTCAAGTGGGATTTTTTAAAGATAACTGTACATGTCTCATGGACATTAATACTTTGTTCTAAGCACTCAGTACATAACATAGAGTAAGAAAAACTGGAATCCTGAAAACTTATCACAAAACTACACTAACAAATTAAATTATCCCTATGTTTTAATTTAGGAACAGATTCCCATTTAAACTGAGGGCCTCTAACACTGCCTTAAATTGGATAAAAGTGCAATTTATACCCACTGGGAGGCCCCTCTGCTGCCAGAGCAAGGGAAAGAGAACAGCACAGCTTTACTGTATTTAAAAAAAAAAAGCATTTTATTTTACTAGGTGAGCTATTCCCGTCAAAGGCATTCAGTACTCGTGTTTATAAATAGCTGCAGCTGAGAGCTCAAGAGATTTTGACTCAGCTACCACAAAAGACAGTCCAAATTCCATTGTACTTCACAAGTAGCAATTTGGGGACTGGACAGAGGGTGGTCACAGAAGACAATAACTGTGCTCAGTTGCTTTCAACCACAAAACTTTAAAAATAAGTGCTCTAACAAGTTTTCACTGAAGCATCTGCAAAACACAGAACTCAGTAGTGTCAATGTATGGACAGGTAGAAGAGTAAGTTTCCAAACCTCTATAAAGCAGACACAGATCTACCTTAGCATATTTGCCAGCGTTTGATTTTTAAAATTAAAACAACTCATACAGATTGAAGCCATTGCAGGGTCATTTACGTGCTTTTGACAAGGTAGAAAACACTGCACCTTCCTGAAAATGGTGTTCAATGCATAGCCCTTGTAGACACAGATCTTACCTCCTCATTTTCGATTTTGAGTGTGGCCAGTCGCGACTGTAGTTGCTGATACCTAAGCATAAGCTCTGCTTGCACAGGTTGCTGGGCAGTGACCTGACAAACCTAACAAAGAACCAGAAAGAGCTGTAAGATGCAAGGAATTAAAAAAAACAGTCAATAGTCTTTGGTTGCTCTCCTTAAAACTAGGTAAATTCCTACCAAAGCTACTACAACTTAAAGAAGCAGACAATAAAACGCGTACATCTAAATTTAAAGTATTTATGTGTTACAAGGTGTGGAACTACATACTGCATCTTATGACTACAGAGCACAGCCTTGTTGTATGGCTGCTTTGCGTTGCTTCTCTATCACACAGAAATGCAAACCCTGGAGTTACCTTCAGATAAAAGATGTACACAGATGATTCTGCATTCTGCTTTGCTACTGGCCTTTGGTGAGCAGAACAGGGCACAGCTGGGTTACCTGTACACTTGAAATCTCCAGATGATAAAATGGGGGACGAAGAAGGGGAAAAGGCTGCATTTCAGCATGCATAATTTGGAGCAGCTCTGCAGCTGCTCTCAAATAACACCCTGTATTGGTTTTATGTGGCAAGGTTTTGGTAGCAGGGGGAGGTTACAGGGGTGGCTTCTGTAAGAAGCTGCTGGAAGCTTCCCCTGTGTTCGAGAGAGAGCGAGCCCACACCAGCCGGCTCTAAGACGGACCCGCCGCCGGCCAAGGCCGAGCCAATCAGTGATGGTGGTAACGCCTCTGTGATAACATTTTTAAGAAGGAAAAAAAGTTGGGAGAGTGAGAAACAGCCGCCGGAGAGAGGAGTGAGAACATGTAAGAGAAACAAGCCTGCGGACACCAAGGTCAGTGAAGAAGGAGGGGAGGAGATGCTCCAGGTGCCGGAGCGAAGATTCCCCTGCAGCCCGTGGTGGGGAAGACCCTGGTGAGGCAGGCTGTCCCCCTGCAGTCCAGGGAGGTCCACGGTGGAGCAGATCTCCACCTGCAGCCCGTGGAGGACCCTACACTGGAGCAGGTGGGTTCCCGAAGGAGGCTGTGACCCCGTGGGAACCCTGCGCTGGAGCAGGCTCCTGGCAGGACCTGCGGATCTGCGGAGAGAGGAGCCCGTGGAGCAGGTTTTCTGGCAGGACTTGTGACCCCGTGGGGGACCCGCGCTGGAGCAGTGTGCTCCTGAAGGACTGCACACCGTGGAAAGGACCCACGCTGGAACAGTTCGTGAAGAACTGCAGCCCGTGGGAATGGCCCACGTTGGAGACGTTCGTGGAGGACTGTCTCCCGTGGGTGGGACCCCACGCTGGAGCAGGGGAAGAGTGTGATGAGCCCTCACCCTGAGGAGGTGAAGCGGCAGAAAATAACGTGTGATGACTGTAAACCCCATCCCTGTCCCCGCTGTGCCGCTGGGGGGGCTTGGTGGAGAAATCCGGGAGTGAAGTTGTGCCCGGGAAGAAGGGAGGGGTGGTGGGAAGGTGTTCTGAGATTTCGTTTTATTTCTCATTACCTTACTCTGGCTGATTTGTAATAAATTGAGCTAATTTTCCCTAAGCTGAGTCTGTTTTGCCCGTGACGGTAATTAGTGAATGATCTCTCCTGTCCTTATCTCGACCCGCAAGCTTTTGTTATATTTTTCTCTCCCCTGTCCAGCTGAGGATGGGGGAGTGATAGAACGGCTTTGGTGGGCACCTGGCGTTTAGCCAGGGTCAACCCATCACACACCCACAAGCTCTGTTATGGGTGAGGCAGGTAGTGAAGACACAAAGTCGCTACTTACACCAGTGCTGGGCTGAGCACAGGCTGGCCACCAAATTCGCAGCAATGTCATTATGAGTAATACAGAATGTAATAACACACAATGGTTTTTACTTGAGAACTCTGAAGAAACTCAGAACAGCGCTGCCAGTTTTGCAAAACGTTATTGCTGATCCACTTGCTTTTGGGTAGCAATAACAGATTTTACTAAACTCTTTGTAAAAGGGGATAAGTTCTCTATCTTGGTATATAGAAACAGAAACAGTCACTGTGTGGATACTTGTCAGTATACAGACCTCATCACCCATGTGAGACTGGAACTCAAATTTCATTGGTGGACAAAAAGCAGCGGGGTACATTTCCATGAATCTCTGCTTGTCACTTCGTGGCTCCAAGCTGTCAACTGCATTTTCAATGATGTCTAAGCCCTCATGCCTGGAAGTTTCAAGGTTATACTCTGCAGAAAGGTATGTTCTTAGGGCTCTGTTCAGACTAGCGTGGTATCCAAGATCGCAACACTGAAAACACAATAAAGGGAAAAGAAAACAACTTAAAAAGGAGGCACCATTCCAATATCCCGAGTCACAAATTATCACTAAAATTTTCTGTCCTGAAATTCTTCTGTCTTTGAAGCGTTTTACAAAATATCTTCTAAATTAAAATACAATACTGGGGTCAAGACAGTAAGTATTTAGTATTCTCATTCCGTTGCAAAGATTGAAGGACAGTTTTAGAAAAGAGATCAAGTGTACATGTATGGCAGTATGTTTGCATTTGTTTATCAGATACATATGTGCAGTCACTGTATTTACATAGAAGAGGTCTGAGACTCCATATACAAGTGGGCTTTTCAGTGTTACTGTCATATGTAAGCCTCAGATCATCTATTTAAACCCACCCTGACATAACTCTACCATCTACATCAATGCCAGCATCAAACTGAAAATGAAGCAATTCCTGCTCACCATGTCTGTGCCCAAATAAAAACCCCCAAAATGGCCTCTAGCATTAGGGACCCATCTAAATGCTTTTTGATGCAATAAGAACGGTTTAACATCCTTTCCCAATAGTGAAAACATATTTACTGTAAACACCTTATTTCCCATGCTCAGACAGAGCCAGCAACGTACATCATGTTACTAAATGCAGAAAGTCATAATTTATGTCTTTTTCTGGAGGTGAGAATAACACTGGAATGTAATTGAAACCTAATTGGTAGAACATAAAGTTGTGTTTGTTCTTGAATTTTAAACATCCTTGGTTTGCATTATTCATGATTAGTTAATATTTTAGAGGAACAGCTGAATATATTTTTTAAATGTCACAGCAGTAATGTATCAAGTGATTGTTTCCTTAATTTTTTCCCCACATTACACAGTAAACAATATCCTCAGCTTCTGCTCAGTGAGCTTCCAGGTAATGGCAGATATATCACAAACCTCTCTGTCACCCAATAGTGGCACATCAGTCTGTTAACAGTTGCATACAAAGCAATGTTCTTTATTCAAACAGGAGAGATCTGTCCCATTCAGAGGCCAATGCCTGGCATGGGCAGTCAGCACGCTGCTTTAGGGCATCCCTCAGCTCCCAGCCACCAGTTCTGGGTGCCCACCCACAGTTTTAAATAATTCTTCCCTCCAGGACTCGCAAGTTAAGTGATGCAGTTGGGTAAAGAAGCAATTTGAATTCAGTCCACTGTAGACTATGTGCATGTGCGCACTGTTTATATGCATACCTCCTTCGCAGCTGTTACAAACGATTAGGACTCATGGGATCGTGTTCCCCTCCCTTTCTTCTTACTTATTTGAAAAAGGAGAGACAAAGAGAGAGAGGGAGACAGACAGACAAACAGATGCAGACACTGTGTCAGAGTTTTCAACCTATTTACCATGCTTAAACCTGCGTATAGAAGAGAAAGAAACCCCTCACACCTTGCCTTAGGTGTACTAACAACTAGTGATCAGGCTGCTCTCTGAAACCTGACTGTAGAGGGCTGTTTTAACCTCCAGAAAGACTAAGCTTTCAGTCCAGGTGAGTATCCAGGTAGTTACTGCATATGGGACAGCGGCTCTCCAAAAAACAGTTGCTGAACCATTTGAAGAAAACAGAATAAAGATGTCATGTTCAATCAAGCACACATAGGTTAACCTCTCTCCTTCGCGTTCATTGAAGGGAAATTTGTGTTACGCTTACTAAAACAGTCACTCAACTTTTATAGTAAAGCACATCCATATTTCAAAGACCTCCATCCTAAAAAATATTGTTTCTAAAAGTAAAAGTCTCTTGGTGTTTTTCTCTTGTTCTGTGTCAAATCAGATCTCATATTTAATTCACTATCTGGGATGAAAAAGACAGACTGAAAGTGCTGATAAGAAAGTGGATCAGGACAGCTGTTTTATTTCATGTGCATTAGTTTCAGAGAGACCTCATGGAAGATTAAACTGAGAGGAAATGAGAAATAGAGGGCAATGCCAGGTTTAGCATGGCCAACTATCCATGTGTTATAAAACTGCAGGCATCTAAAGCTGAATTTTGGCTCTGGAGGATTAATCTGAGTATTAATAGAAAGCTTATTGATTTCCAATTAGAGCTGTGTGGGTTTCTGATGCAGCTTTTTTGCAAGTTGGAATATAAGATTGCAGCCCTCATGCTGTGACAGTACCAAGAACTTCACTGTTTAACCCTTAATCTACTCAATAATTATCACCACGGTCATCTTCTGCAGGTGATGGCAGCTGAACAGGGTAACAAATACAGCTTCTCAGCCAAGAAGAAGGATTCTTCAAGTGAAACAGAATATCCTGCCAGACTAAGGCATTTATTTGCAATGCCAATGCCAGCAGAGCAAACAGGAGCTAAATACAGAACCTGAACTAATGCCTTATTACCAATGGCTCTTTGAATGGAATTTAAAATGCCTGAATTGGGAATTTTGCTTCAATGATTTAAGTAAAAATAGAATTTGCATAAGTGAAGTTTTGGGTTTTTTTAAAAAGCAAAAATAAACACTCATTAGACATCACAACTCTTACTTCTGCCAGACTATAGTTCACTTTCTCTGAAATTTGGAGACAAAGATAATTTTAACTGGGGAATGGCTGTCAAAATATCAACTCATGGCTACTCAGAAAGAAGAGTACCTTTCTAATCTGTTAGTACTAGTGATGGTTTAGAGAGTTGTCTATGATGGAAAATGGCACTTCAGGTATTTGCTCATTACTAAGACTAAAAATTGAAGGTACTGCCCCTGAACTGCTGCTCCCACCACATCCTGTCTGTCTAGGCTTGGAAAAAAAATCACCAACCTTTCTGGTGTTGCAAAAAAGTACAAATGTATGCACATATACACACATGCATGCCTGTATGTACACATGATTTTCAGGAAAAATCTGTAGATTTGTAGAAAGATTTGTAAAGTTCAAGTGAGCAACCACATTGTTGAGATTCTTTGAGATTCACTAATCAGCACACAAAGGCTACAGCCTAGATGGCTAATGAGATCTGCTATCAATCTGTGGCCTAGAGAGATGAGATGTCAGTTGGTGCAGTAAGACATGAAGGTGAGAAATGAGAGAATGAAGTCATAGACTATGAGTTTTATTGCATTCCTGGATTCATAAAGACTTTTGGTTGGGCAAAAAGGAGGGAGATGAGTGATGCATTTGGGATATGTGTGAAAAATTAATTTTGTAATTTGCATTTTATTCTTATTTGGAATTAAATCTGAAGCAGTCTCAAGAGCATTTACTGTCTTTATTGCACCCCAGAGTGTATTTAGGCTTGAACAAAACAAACTGCAGTGCTTAGCATACAGCTTCAACCAAACAACCAAGCTGCTTTTCATTACATTTCAGGAATAATAATAAAATTCTAATGCCAATGGAGAGAGAAATTCATTAAAAAAAGCCTTAACCTCTGAATAAGTCACTTTCTACTCATCCTGTTACACAGACATCAACATTCAAATCAAAGGGATCTGGCTGTACGTATCATATTTATGAGAACTTACATAAGAAAGATTGTGAGCTGCACACACTCTACCCTAGTTTTAAACTTGGTTCTATGAATGATTAACAAAGAACCTTTACAGAATAAATTAAGTTCATAATAGCTAAATGTTCCCTAACTTCTTAACCATCCAAAGCATGCAGGCTGCAATTAGAGATTCAGAAACTCTACTCTAAGAAAGACCAACACATGAATATTTTATTTATTCCAGCAGCAGAACTACAGTCAACTACAGTATTTTGATCGCTATTTCCTAGCATTTATCTTCAGATCATATGAGTGCATGGTAAGTCTGAAAAAAGGTCCCTACCTTCCTCTTATACCCAGATAAATCTAATAAACTCAATTACATGAAAATCTTCAAGTAAATGAGTAACAGTATGTGCCATACAGACAGATGTTGGTACTAACAGTCAGATTAGCCGGGGTGTGTACTCTGTTGCTCCTTTGAAACCCACAATCAAAAAAAAAAATTCTACATACTATTTAATTTAGCTAAAAAGTAAACTTTACTACTTTTTACATGATACAAATAAAGAAAAAAACCTAACCTCATCCTCCACTTGAACTAGATCCTAGTATATAGTGAGCAGAGAAGAAATTTTCAACAGAAAATTCAAATTCCTCTAGTACAATATGCAGAGGACAGAAATATACTGTGCATATCAAATCCTGCTTATCTCCCTACTTCTTTGCAAATGTTGGTCCCAACCCTCAGCTCACTCAATGCATTAAAACATCCAGCTAAGACTCCAGCAATATTTTTGTCTTGCTTTTATCACAAGAGCTTAAGATGAACAACACATCATCATTTTAAGTCAGAAGCCCTGAGCTTTGTCAATGAGAAGAAGTTGAACAGTTCAGACTGAGTTCAGCTGAGGAACTGCAATTTAGAATTTTCCATATGAGCCTCACGAATGGAAAATGCAGTGGAATCCAATGAAAAAATGTTTTGTTTTTTTGTTGGTTTTTTTTTTTGTAAAAAAAAAATAGTCCCACAACCCTCCCCAAACTTGTTACAAAAAATTTATTAAACAGTTCACTGCATTCCTTCATATATTTATCTGATTTTTATCAGACATATTTTTCAGTAATGTAGGAGAACATTCAGTTTCATTTATGGGCAACACCAACAGCTCAGGGAGATATAAATCCCTTCCATGTTAACTGGAATTCAGACACAGAGAAGAGGTAATCCCCTTCTGTACAGGCAAAGACAGAGTGAGTTCAGGGAAACACAGAAAGTCAGGCAGGCAGATGGGGACAAAACAGAGAGGGCAAAAAATTAAATCGTCACTGCTGCTCTGAAAACTCCAAATCGTACCACGACATTAATAGATTTACAGAACAAGATAGTCTGGACTGTTGCAACATATGGCCAGTGGGAAGCATGTCTCACATTCCAATGATATAATCCCATAATCTTGCCAAGACTCTTGCATTTACAAAAAGCATTTCCTTTGTCAAGTAGTAAACACTGTGTCTAGATACCTATGCCTTCACAGCATATTCTGATTAAATACAAATGTCTGAAAGACACTTCATTTGAACAAGCTCACAATCGGATTAAATTGGCTCTGAAGCAAATTCTGGTTTCACATGTTTAAAGCCTACTCTTACAAAACAGTGATGCAAAGGGCAGCTAGACTTTCCATTTAAATTCCTTAGGGAAGAGTAATTTCTAAAGCCATATTGCCAAAAGAATGTTATTGTCTACATTGGTCCATGGCTTGGAAAAAGCCACACAAATTAGGCATCATTTTCCTGCATTACTAAATATTGTAGAATGTATATTTCTATTAAAAACTAGCAGTTAGAAAGCTCTAGTCTTCATGGTTGTGTAAATATCTTCTCAAACAGTAACTCCAAAGAGTGTTGTCTTTGTATATATATGCAGAGAGAGCTTCACTTTGCTTCTCCTTGCAATTCTTTGTGAAGCTTCAGGCCCATGGTTCCTCCCCTCAGCTTTTGCTGCTACAGCAGTCTCTGGGGACATCGATGAAATGGGTGAAAATCAGGTGCATTTTCCAACCTCAGAAAGTTTTGACCAAGTAGAAGCATGCACTGGAGACATTCACTGGGAAGTGTGAGCTCCGAAAGAGAAGGCAGGAGAGAAGACAAAATTAGCATCTTTCCAGCCTCTGAAGGGGTGGGGGTGCTGGGAAGAGGGGAAAAGGGACCTTTCCTTCCAGCAATCAGGAAGAACTCATAAAGCTCACCTTTATCTGACATGCCCTAACTAGAAGCTAAAAATCCATCATCCTTTAAGCAGTATCAGGAAAATTATCCATTAGGTAGGGACAACTTCTCACTTGGGTGGTACCCTAGCAGGTATGCTGCTTGTCCTTAGTTTTCTACCCTGATCTTCTACCTCTTGGGACCCTGATAAATGTTTTCATTGCCTGGGCAGGCCAGGTGTGTGGAGCAGGATGTGCAGGTGCATGGATGTAGGTCAGACAGGGACAATATACAGCTGAATAAACCAGAAGAAATCAGAAGAGAAAAGACATGCAACAGTGAGTAGGAAAGAGGAAGAAAAGAGATGTTGAGATAGAGACAGCCAGAAACACTGAAAACACCAACAAGATACATCACCATCTCTTATAAGAAAGAAGCAAGAAAAAAACCAGAGCAAAACCATTTGGAGAGAAAAATGTTGAAAAGGAAAAGGTAAAAGTTGTAAAAAAATCAGGCAATGTTTTATAAATTACAGGAAAACACAAATGTCGAAGAATACTGACTCTCAGTATTTAGAAAACATACAATAAAACATGCAGCTATTTTAGTCCACTCATCCCAAGATGGCATTTTTCCCCTTCTCTATCAAGCTTTGCTTCTCCAGGCAGTAGAAATGAGAAACCTCTTGTCAAATGCTGCATTAATTTATACTATATTGCAAACCAGAGCTTAGCTGGCTTATCTTTGTGATGAACATCCCACCAGAAATGACTGTATGTGAATCTTACTTACTCTTGTAAATAACTAATGCTATTGTTGCAGTAGAAAACACATTCAAATATCTAGCGTTTCACATGGGCCACAGAGGTGTACCTACTGGCTTATTTAGCACTACATTGCTAGTGAATGAATATTCTTGAGCTTGTGTTTGCTGCCTCCAAATTTCCTCTATCGAATATGTGGTCAGGTTACAAAGAGAGTGGGACATGATAAGAGTGTGGGATCCTCCCACTGCATCATCTAAAAATATGTCAGTAACACAGATTCTGGAGACCAAATGCTGGTACAAGTCAACATCAGTGTATAACCTCATTCTCCTAGGATGTTCTCACAGGAATAACTTAATGAAAATCAGTAACAATTCTGTTGACAGTACAGAGCACAGGATTGATTGTGTCGGTTCTGCAAACTACATGAAATAAGAATAAAAAGCACTGTATATTTGATTCAATGACTAAATGAATGAAACTAAATGATTTTGAAGACACAGAGGAAATGCCCTCTTTTCAGTTAAAATACCATTATTAGATGCCTGCTTAAGAAGCTTATCTTGTAAAAAATATTTGTACCCCAGAAATCCTTTTATAGTACAAAATGGAAATGTCTACCTTTTTTGTGTTATTCCTGTCATATTTTCTCTTGCCACATGGGGAGAAAACATAATGTTCTAACTTAAAAGAAATGGGTTCAGCATCTTATTGACACTTTATTTTGTGAAATACAAAGCTAAAGAGAAAACCTGCTGATTATACCATACAACGTTATAAATGGTAAGCATCTTGTAGGCAAGCCATATGACTAATGTATTTCCTTTGAAAATGAAAAAAAAAAAAAAAGAAACGTAATATTCCTGAACAGAATAAATATAAAACCAAATGTGCCAATACTTACATCAATTAAATCCGAAAGGTCATGAATATAATACTTGAAAACAGAAGCATTGGTTGCTTCAAGGGTGAGCAGGTATTCATTACGGGCCTTAATAGATTTCAGCTTGTTTTCAGAATATTTTGCTTGACGCTAGGAAAGAGATTGTATGTTAATGTATTTGAATTACTTCATTTTTGGTATGTAGCAAAAATGGTAACAATTCAAGCACACACTCCCATTAACAAGAAAGAATCTTAATTGCCAGCCTGTTATGCATGTAACAAATGTAATACAGAGTGATAACTTAGTATTTTGTTTCAAATGTGACAAACCATGTAGTAAGAGTTACACTGGGAATAAAGTATTCTCTTCTCTGAACTGCAATTGAGTGAAGTTATCTATAACCCACTACTAGTTTATTATGTGTACCTTGTTTAATTTTATTTCCCAGCTGGACTTCTCTGTCTAATATCATGCTAAAGAATGTCCGAAATGCACTGGATTTATTTCAAATGAAGCTAAATGAAAGGACTATTTACTTTTTCCTTCATTTTTTCAATCTTCTTCACAGAGCTCCGTCTCTGGTGCCTTTCTTCTAGTCGAATATGAAAAACAGGGTCTCCTGACCTCCCAATCTGTTTTTCTTCTTGCTTCTCTGCCTCCTTCAGTTTGCTTTCTGCACTGATGCTCTCTGCATGATACATGTGGTATGTTTTCATGACCTGCAAAAGACAAGAGTCAAAGGAGAATTAGGAGAAAATGAAAAAATAAAGGTATCTATGGAAAAACCACAGGGTCTTTGAGTAAAATGTTCTCTTATAAACATGGCCCTTGGATAAGTTTCTTTCCCAACAGAGATTGAGGACTTCTGGTTGCATTTTTCTTTTCTGATTTATTTAGTAGTAGCCTAATACGGGTGGGGTTTTTTTCCAGTGCTCTGATAGGAAAGAGCAAAATCCTTCTTATTAACCTCCGGGATTCTTATTTTGAATGAAAACCTGAAATAACGAGCAATAAAACTAAATCTAGACCAGTGCCATATCTATCTGACTTCTTCAGGGCTAAGTTAACAGCTCGGCTGTGGACATTGGACGTTTGAAAGCGAACGGCCCGCTTCAGCACCGAAGAAGGGGAAGGGAGCAGAGGCAGCGGGAAGCTTCAGCCTGGGAGCACATCCCAGCCGCGTGGCTGTCCGTGGCCTGGGAAGAAGCGGCCCCCAGCCGCGCAGCCTGCAGATTGGGCGTGATGTAAAACCAGATGAGAGCCGGAGAAGGAGCCACCTGATAAATAAGTTGTGAGGATGCTTTCCCCATAGCCCCCCAGTTAATGCCATTATCTTCCCTCTACATATGCGCTGGCTCTGCAGCCAAGAGAGCTTGGGCTGCCAGCCTGCAAATACATGCTTGCACAGACCACAGAGAGGGAGAGGGACTGGTTCAGCCCAGTCCTCTCTTTCTTCTTCAAGAAAGAAAAGCCTCAGCTTGAATGCTGCGTAGTGGGCAGCAAGCAACCACAAACGACCCACCTCTGCTGGGGAGGGCTGTCTGTGCCCACCTCCAGCAAAGAAAGCCTCCTTCCACCTTCGCCAGCACCTTTTTTCTTTGTTTTTTTTTTGTTGTTGTTGCCTTAAGTTTCAAGCAAGGAACAAAGCAGGAAGGCATCCTCAGGCGGCCAGCGGCCTCCTTTCCTCTTCACGGGGTGCCAGAGCTCTCGCCAGCAGATGTTATCTTTGGGCTGAGGCCATGCAAGCCATTCACATTTCCTCCAAAGGACACAGCCAGGGAGGAATCAAATGGGCTGTTCCTCCCTCAGCAGAGCTTTGTGTGACCCATGGAGGAGACAGACTTGTTTGGGGAGCTGCCTTGAAATATTCCCTATGGGTAGGACTACTTTTTGTAATCGAGCAGTTAGCCAGCCTAAGGAGTCTCCATAGAGTGGCAACACCGGGGATGCTAAAGCTAGAGAGCGCAAATTCACTGCAGCATGGCTTAGTGTGGGTCGACACAAACCAACTGCACGCCATGTCAAGTGATGGCTGAACTGATGCATATTTAGTCTTGTGCAACAGAAAGAAAGAAGCTTTTAGAGAGCTGCCATTTTGCATAACCATGTATGCTATGCATATGTTATATACCATAACTGTGTATGCCACTATTTAATACTGATGCCATGCTGTTGGTAGAACTGAAATAGGATTGATATTAAAAATGAAACAGGCAACTCTTCACTAACTTCCTATTGTAAGGTAAAACAGTTGGAGCCATGCACCAAAAAGAGTTGTCTTGGTTTTATTTTTAAAAACATATGCCTGCAGCGCTCTGCTGAAAAAAACCAAATTGCCCGGAGCAGGGCTTAGTGTTATTGCTGCTGCTATTTTACAGCACAGTCGTGTTCCAAGGCCTGACCAGAGTGCAGAGCTGCCTGCCTGAGCACTACCTACATACACCCGCTGGGAACAGCCACTGCCCCAGCAGCTCAGTCTACATAGATGAGGCAAAAACCCAAAGATGAAACAAGCCAAGCAGGGAAGAGAAGGCAAGCCTGTAGAGCCAAGATCTGCACAGTTCTCAGCTTAACCAAAGGGCGCATTCAGCTCCCTATGTCCTGCACTGTTACCAAAGGCATTCCTAAAGTTATCAATAACCTGTACCCGGGGAGTCTAACTTGTATAGCCACATGGAAAGAATTACCAAAATGAGAAGAAATGCACTTCTTAAAGAAATGATTTATAAAACAAACCTGAGAAGCACAGAAAGTGATATGGCTCTATTAAAAATGATGGGAAAAGGAAATTAAAAACAAGGTTGTGCCCTTCTCTTTTGGTCTTTTTATTCAATTTTTGGAGTGCTTCTTTACAGAAGTCTAGAGGTGTTTGCTTTTATTTTTTTTCTTTTGTTCTGTGTCAGCTCCAGAGGCTTTTTAGTTGGTGGGACAAAGCTAACTCATGTGTCTTACCACTTTGGAAAGTTATTTTCTTACTCTCTCAGTTTTTCTGCCAGCAAGGAGGGAACAGTACTATCTCAGAGTTTCCTAACAGCACATCTCACAGCATCTGACTTAAGTGGTGAAGCAAGGATTTGATCTGCTTGACAAAAGCAGTAAACACTGAAGTTTTTGAAGCATTTTTTTCTGAGTTCCATGTAGCCCAATGGACTAGACATAAATGTCTTTCTGCAGCGGCTGTGACATTTCAGCTTGCCTCTTTGTTGAGTGAAGGAGTACAAGTGTATTGCTACCAGCTCTAACCAAGAGGCTCACATGCCTCCACGCTGACTCCACTAACCTCACATCACTGAAAAGCATTTTCTTCCTCTCACTGCCTGCTTACAGCATGTGCTACCAAATTCAGAGTGTCTCACTATACACCAATTGAAAGTCAAGTTTTATGTGAGGATGACATGGAGCTCATAGTCTCTATGGAGAAACAAGAAGTCTACTTGAAACCCATGTTCTCGCAACAAACTGCACAAGTTCTTGGTACCAGTGATTCCTAAGATAACTAAAATTGAAAAAGAAGCCCTCCCTTTGGCAGTATATTCAGGGCTGGACAACAGTCAGAGTCTGTCCTACCCGAGCCATGCTGGTTTAGAAATCAATACAGACTATGTATAGAGCAGTGATCAGCCTATGCATTTGACATGGGTCCAGTTTGTTATGTTGACAGCATTGCTTATCTCATGTGCTAGTGACATCATTATTTTGCAAGCCTCTGGGGAAAGCTGACAGCTCCAGCCTTTTTCATGATTTGTCAATGTGTTTTAAGAGCCGATATTGCAGCAGCTAAACTTAACTTGAGAAAGCATTAGACAGACATATGGAAAATAAATGGGAACAAGCTAGGGAGTTGGCTTCCAAGTATTTCAGTGCACGCTTCCTCAACAAATTAGCTTAGAATTTGCAGGCTAAGTTGCATATATGACTCTCTCCCTTAATATTATGCCATCTTCTCTCCCTGGAGTTTTTAAAAGACTGTTAGATACTGTAAAAGACAGTAACAGGCTTGCCTAATTCTTGTAAATACACTTACTGTATGAAGAATTCTGAGATCCACAGATCTCCAATCTGTGAATACGTAACAGATCCACAGATCTGTTATTCAAACGACAAATAATCCAATGAAATAAGCAATACCGCTTCTCAAATGTCCACTAAACTGTTGAACGATAGACTATCCTGTGAGAGTATCCATCACTGAACTGACTTTAATTACACCCCAAAGTGCTTATTGATCAGCCATCAAGTATGCACTGAAAAGAGAGCAAGGTCGTAATTTTGCAGATGCTGAACTGTCATCATGACATATACAGCACTTCTCTGCTGTAGTGAAGAAGCATTCTACTCCCTTTCTAAAATTAAACGGGGAGTTTATCTCCTATTAATTTAGCAGGTTTATTCTGCAGATCCAGTGATGTAAAATACAGATTTCTGTCAGATAACTAAGTCAGACTACAAGCAGATGAACAAGATTATGCTACCCAAACTATGTACTCTCTCACTTGTAGGTGACAGACTGTTCACTTAGTGATATAAACGTCTCATTTTGTGTGCCAAATTTTCAGCATCATTCATAAGAGCTCAGCAAGTAGGCTCAGGGCAGAAGATAGCACTTATCACAGGGAAGGGCACATTAGAGTAAACCGTTAGATAATTACTTTATTTAAACCCACAGTTGTTATCTGGGCAAATCAATCAACAAGACAGTAATTAGTGCTGTACTTCTGTGGGCTACAAGAGAGGAATGTTCCTGTAGCAAGGTGCTGGCTTTCCTTTTTCTACATGCATACTGCTTTTCCAGAAAGCTTCTTAACCCAAGGTACCAAGACTGAATGCTACTAAGTTAAAATATATTGGAATTACCATGTGTTACCTTGTGCTTTATTTTTCTAATAAAACTGCATAATTAAGGGCTTTTTCATAGTGTTTCTCAGGAAAAAGGCATTTAACGGAACAGTAGTTCATCCCTGTTGCAATTACCATGTTTGAATTGTTTCAGAATTGTCTCTGCTAAGTCGTGAGTTCCTGTCAGAAGGTGGAGCTACAAGGGGTTCATTAAATCAGGTTAGCTAGTACTTTCCTCAAGAAATAAGTAAAATCTTATGCCAATTTTACTACTTCAGTGGCCTATAGCAGTTAAGTAGGTTCAGTATTAGCTGTTTTCAGCATCCTGTTCACTTCCAAACCAACCTCTGATGTGGTTCCAGGAATTGTCACTGATATATTACTACCAACACAGAATTACTGATTTCACCTGCTCAGATCTCTGGTGTGCTACAGTAAATTGGACTTAACTTTTCTACAGAGAATCCAGATTCTGCGTTATTTCAGCAAAGAAAAAAGAAAATCTGGCAGCAACTTCCTTGAGAAATTAAACAGCCAAGATTTTTAAGTAGTAAGATAAAGCAATGGAAAATGCAAGCAGCACAGCAGCCCTGTCTTATTTAATATTAAACGGTTTGCTTTGGACCGTCTGTACTTTTTCATTTTTCTGAAAGCCTTACATTTGTATTGCTTGTGAAAAGTGCGATGCCAGTAATTTGGAAAGCCAAGTGGGAGACATGAAGATGTATTTTCATGACATGCATCACTTTTCTCCACCATTCACCCTCATCCTTATTACCAGAACAGTTCTGTATTTTTAGCAAACTCATATTCATTGATCCCCCCTGACTCCTTTAGAGGTCATTTATGAATATGCCCTCACCCCTAAATAAATCCAGTGGAGTCCTCCCTCCATTGCAAGAAAAGACTCTGCCTACCTTCTGTTTCCTACCATTCCCAATTACTCAGATGTTACTGTCATATTCCAGTATTTGATCTGATAATACAAGATATTTTAGCTTTCCAGAGAAATGAAACGAGTTTGACTGGGGAGCTGTCTCTGTTGCAAAGATGATCTATCGTAAAATCAATAATCTCTTGCCTCCTTAAATCAACATGTAAGAAGGTTTCTAAATCTCTCAGCTCACAAAAAAACCACCAACCCAAACCTCCTGCAGTTTTCAGTTTGAGCAACTTTTTTCCTGTAATTGTCAGGAAATAACCTCCTCTCTGTGACCCCCCACAACTAACCAGGCTCCTCTTTCCCCATCCCCACTCACTCAAAAGGTATGCCTTGCTCTAGTTTCAACAGCTTATATCCATACATAAAACATGGGACTAATTACTAGTTCTACATTGGCTGAAAGTGTAATAGGGAGAGGAGTAACAGAGCAATGCAGCAGCTGGGATGCTGCAGACCTGAAAATACTAACTGGCTGGCACAGCCAGGGAGAATCCATGCATAATTAAAAGTACTCACCACTCATCATTTACTTATATCATCTGAACTTGCAAAGGTACAGACTGAAGCTTAGCTATTTAATTGTTTTTAGCATGATGTTTTGAGTCATAATTTAAGAACCAGTGCACAAAATACTGAGAATTGAAAATATATTCTTAAAATGCATTTTCACTAGTCATGTGAGCAACATATAGAAAACATATGAATATGTACCATAATGTGTAAGAAAACCTTCTCTATGTAAAAGAGATGGAAAATGAAAAAGTAAAGTTGCCCTTACAAAATTCTGATTATTCCAGCAAAATAAGCCTGTTTTGCTCACAGGTTCTTAGAACATCTTCTGAAGCCTCGCTTCACCTGCTTCTGTTCATATTTTTTCAACAATCCTGTACATGATGTGCAATTTTAATGAGAATGGCACAAGCCAAAGTCAACACAAGCTAAGCTACTCCCAGGGAGTAAAGGAAGACCTATGGTACGAACCTCCCATTTCCATGATAATTCCTAGTAAGGAAAATGGGAAAAGAAATTAATTGCATAAAGTGTAAGCAAGGAAAAAGGTCTCTTATTAGCGTGCATTTTTAAAAAATATTAGGTATTTAATACTCCAAAGTGTCTGATTTTATTTTTTTGACATTTCATTGCAGTTCTGAGCTTTTCCACATTAAATAAGCAGCCAGAATGCATTCTAGTCTCTCTCTCTCTCGGCACAGGTTCAAACTTTCACAAGTTAAAAAACATCTTTGAGCAGAAAGTTTTTTGAATTGAAAGTCTTCATAATGCACTCTTAGTGGAAGGTGGTATGTCTCTTCAATTCCTCAGTGATTTCTTATTTTCTCCTCTTAGAACAGTTTCTTCTTTGCAAAATCTATGGCACTGCTAATTGACTTGTTTGATCTAAAAACTGTCAAAACCAATGGACACAACTCCCTAACTACAGAAGGTTTTAGATCTGGCCCTATGAACAGTTTAAAAACAATTTTCTGAGGCAGAAGTGCAAGACTAGATTTTCAGAGATGGGTCCCAAAGTCACCTTTTTTTTCTGGAACCTTCTATGATACAGAAGACTAGGACACCTGATACAGCGTTGTCACCTGAAGAAAAGTCAGTTGTTATTCTGATACTTAGTAGGCTGTGTTAGAATTCATCTATTAAAAATATTTGGACCAAATCAGGAGCAATTCCTTTAAACATCCCATCTATTCTAGATCATTCTAGATAAACTGGATTTGAGACATCTGGTGCTCGAAAAGTCTGAAAGCAGGTGTGGTGTAACCTCAGGTCTGGCTGGCGTGCTAGAGATGGTTGGGTAGAGCCTCTCATAATTTGGGTTTGAAACAAGCATTTAATCCAGCCCCTGACCCCGCAGCATTAGGGAAATCCAGGCAAGTAATGTCTTAAAACTTGTCAGTGGAGCAAACAATGTGTTTGCTTGAAAGAGTTTCTGTGGCGCTGCAGAACTACTGTGTGTGCCTGAATATGTCTGCCTATGGAAGCCACTCCTCATCTAAGTAGGTCAAGGAGTAACAAATAAAACATGCAATTTCTTTCATTGACTATACACCTGTGCCTCAGCACAAAAACTTCGTACTATTTTAGCTTTTAGTGATTTTAATTCTCTTCTCTCATTCTCTTCAACACAGTTTTATGCACAACTGTGTTTTTTTTATTTCTGGAGGGTGATCTTAATTCACAAACCTTTCTTGTAAGATAAGGAATGATGATAAAAAGTAACCAGGTTTTTAAACTCTTCTTCATACACACCCTGTTCATTAAAAGCTCCGATACTTTCCCCTCACTCAAAGGCTTTAGAGGTATTTAAACTCCAATAAGGCTTCACATTTTAACAGTTATACTTCATGAACTTACCATTCCTTTAAAAAAAACAGAACCAAGTAATAGGGAGAGACTTCAATATTAGTATATTATTCACTGACTTGAAATTAATTTGCTTTCTTTTGGACACAAAGATTTATCTCACAGTAGTAGTAAGACTGATTTTTTTTTCCTTTCCATAAATCATGGGGCAAAGAGGAAGATGACTTCTCCTTTTTGAACATGACTGAGAAACATACCTCCTGGATTTTAAAATTGTAGATACTTGTTTTGGTAAGACCACTGTGATCTTATTCTGTAAACAGTAAATGTCACACATAATTAAAAACCTATGCATGAGGTTTCCTTGTGTCTAGATATCTTTATGTACACAAGAACATATATTACACAGATATGCTGATGATCACTCTAAAGATGCAATCAGTGAAACCGATGCTATTCTGCACCATATTGTCATTTCACTAAGCCTGGGTTGTATCTGGGTAAATGTGGGCATCTACAGCTGACCAATTCTTTTACAATCAATGAAAAGCTGGACAATGGAGTTAACAGTGTAGATCATTTCATCTGAAGCAGATGCTTGTATCTGATGACAGAAAGGGGTCTGATCTCCCCATATTAGATTTTCAGTGACTACAACTGGAACCCAGATGGCAAGCTAAGATATTTGTACCTACACTGCAGATGCCTGGAAGTTAGGTGAAGTAAATTCCATCCCAAGAAACCATCCTGCAGCAGTAACTTAATTCAAATTGTGCACATGGTCTGTATTCTACTAACTTCAAAAAACTTCCTATTTTACAAAAACATTAAATTCTGAGAAAGGAATTAGCATTCACTGGAAGCCGTAACATGGAAGTTAATATCTGAATAAATGTGTAGCCATCAGTGGGAAGATATAGCACTAGTGTGAAAAAAAGAGGAGTGAAAATACGAAAATCCAGTCCTGCAGATCTTCACTGGTGATTCAGCAAAGTACTTCAGCAGATGTTTCACTGTTTTCCTACCCTGGGAGCATGGGCGCTAATCCCACGCCTCACCAGGCACTGGAGTTAGGCAACTGTTTGAAACAAGACTGTATCTTCAGGGCTTACTCACTACTGAAGCCCTGCTTGTGCCAGGGCTCCTACAGTTGCTGACCCCCTGCAGCTGTGTGAATTGTCTGTGGCTATCACTAGTTTGCAGAAGCTGATACCAGTGTGCTTCACTGACTACAGGCCTGAGCCAACAAGGTTTTGCAGTATTGTAGCCTACAAAATCAGTGGTGATTTCAGAAAAAAAAAAGCCCCGAAGAAAAGCCCTCAAAAAAAAAAAAAAAAAAAAGAAAAAGAAAAACGTTTAGATAGATTTTAGGAATCTGTGTCCATAACTACAATCTGAAAGAAGCCAGGACAGTGAGACAGGTCTAAATTTCTTTAGATCTTCTTTTTGCCACCTAAGTTGAGTTCAAATGTTCTTCAACCCATCCGCTGATGGGTGCACAACTTTAGCTAGGTCAAAAGAAAAACAGACAAGATGTACAAAAGTAATGTTCAACTGATCTCTCTGTGAGAAGAGCTGGTCTCTGATATCTTCCTGAACTTCCTTAATATCACAAATTGTTTCTTGATATAGATATTGTGGGTTTTTTTTCCTGGTCCCCCAAATCTTGAGGATAGGGAAGGGAGCAGTCTAGAGACTGTTATGCAGGGTACTGGAGCATAAATGCTTCAGTTCTTCCAGACAGAAGGGAGAATTTAGATGTACAACTTCCTCAACCACCAGGAATCAACAGACTTTTGTAAGAGGTGGATGTCACCAGTTCCTCTTCATAGTATAGCTATGTTTAAAACAAAGAGTAATTCTTGGTTTGTTCTTTATCAGATCATACCCCCTCAAAAAAATATTGGGAAATGTTTTTTAGGTAGACAAGACCTCAACCTCTAGTAACAAATTGTGTAGATGTGTTTCAAAGAGGAAAAGAAGTTCAGACCTACCTTCTCTCTGATTTTCTAATGGGTTAGCAGCAGCTTGCCAGAATGCTTAGAGTGTTCTTTTTCTTGACCTCTCTGAATGGTATGGAAAGCCTACACAACCCTTTATTTTTCTGTTTTTCTTTTCATTATTTACTTATCCCAGCCAGGGAGAGCAGAGGGCACATAAGTAACATTTACTGATTTTTACTGAGTGTAGTCCATGAGTCAAATCAAGCAGATGGCAGTACGGACAAAAAGAAGGCAGAAAAGGAAGAAGCTTTGCTCTGGTAAGCTCTGAGTAGAAATGCCTCACTAATAATCAACAAAACTTAGACTGGCTTAGCAGAGTCTGGGGGGAAAAAGGGCTGAAAGTAAAGAGTAATCCTGAAAGCATTAGTATATCTATTGTAAACAAGTGAGTAGTCTTTCCAAGATACAGTTTAGACTTGTGTAAAAAGACGAAAATAAGCATCTCCACAGGGGGGTAACTGGCTACATAAAAGGACACTTAAAGCTTGTAGAAAAAGTCCGATATGGAATTTGTATAAGATAAACTATATAAGTAACTGTACTTACTGTGTAAAGCTCATTAAGAACTTTCATTAAGTCTTCATGAAGCTGAAACGCAATCTCTTTGCTCTGTAATTAAAAAGAAATAATTAGAAAACAGGCACGCAAAAACTGCAACATACATTTGTTCCTTGATATTTGTACTCATTGCTCACCCTAGATAGTGAATGCAATGTTGCTTGCAAAGACACTGTTCTGACAGACTTACAGTGCACTAAAAATAATGATTCAGGGATGCAGAGGTAGACAGATAACATCTGGACAAAAGACTTCTAAAAGGAAACCCAGAAGTAATTTGAGAGAGTGTCCCATGAAGCATCAGGAAATTAGGTGCCAACAGAAAGGGTGAAGTTCAGGATTAATGTTTTTAATGGAACAAACTGCGTAGTGTTTTATCACTGCTATGATATATACAAAAACTAAACCACATGGAACGTGATATTCTAGAGGGACATCCCGCCCAATTTTACATCTAGAATAGTCTTTGTTTCTCAGCACATGCAACTATCTAAATATTTATGCAAGAAATAATTGTGGCTCCTTTTTGAAACAGATACTCAACTGCATAATATTCCACAGAGTGGGCTGCTGAAACAGCTTTGTTTAGCTTTTCTGGACTGTGTCTTTACTTTCATTCTGACCCAGAAAAAAAAGAAATGTCTAGCAGTAGTTATTAACGAAAGCAAGTATGTCAAAATAAGAGTATTTAATCAGACTCTCATTCAAATATACTCCTTAGCTATCCATAGCAGTTCAATCAGATAAAAATTGTGGCAACTGTGCAAGAGTTGAAGGCATTTGTACCATAGCCTTTGGAAAACAGCTATAGAATAGAGCTAGAGGACTTGGCAAACAGCTTGGCTACATTTCTTCTGCAATGCTCAGCATTGTAACATCCATGCTGGAAATGTCAGCTTTTTTTTCTGTGAGTAAGTTTCTGTGAATAAGCCTGGCTTCTAAAAACTCGAACTTCATGATAGATAATGGCCTTAGCTATGAGGAGTACTTTGTAGTTGCATAAGCCAAAGGAAAATCCTCAGGGACAACTCATCTCCAAAGCTGCTAACATATACTTGGCCATCACTAAAACACCTGCCAAAATAATGGTTTCTGAATGAGAATTTCCAGTGCGACACCCATGGATGAGGAGGAACCGCGCCACACATCCCACCCACTGTGTCTTCCAGGAGAATGAAACAGACACATACAGTAGCTGGAAGAGAAATTTTTACTTTTTTCTCCTATTCCTACTGTCATACTCCTTAACTCTGGGCAGTATTTTAAGGAACCTGCCATATCACTTATCAGTATTCACTCCAACCCTTATATGCAAGATGATTTTTAACCAACAAGAAGCTAGAAATATAAATCAAGAAACACTTCAGCAAAATTCTTGTATTCCCAAGGGCATTAGCTGTAGTAGCTAAGGCACAGTGAGACAGATGCTCTAAAGCAGAGTTATACAGAACTACTATGAAACTTTCCTTATTGCTTATACTTTTCGAAGTCTGGTATTTTTCATGACGTATGCTCTACTACTGAAGTATCTAGAACATAAGGCTTACTACTTCCATTTCTTTGCAAATATCAGACTATTTTAATCTGATATTAAGGATAAAAATTCATAATGCATAACAGTGCACAGAGTGCTTGTAAAGAATTGGAAAAGGATTGCAGATTTGCAAGCTGCTGTAGGGAAACACAGTAAAAGCTTTAGCAAAAATTCTGAATTGCTTTTCATTGCTTTACATTGGCAGCCTGCCTTTAAAAGTCAGCAGCACAGCTCTGACACAGCTTACACATCTCCTCAAAGATCCAAGAAGTGGAGGCCACCTGTTTTCTCTTGGATAGCTACTTCTTTAGTGCTGAATGTGAGTGGTCTGGTTTTTAAATTACTTTAGCAGCAAGAAGGACAAAACACACAAATAAGATGGCTGACATTAAGACCGAAAGATGAAAGCAAATACATGTGGGAAAAAACTGTAGATGAACTCCAGCTTCAAGCAATTTATCCCTTTCAACTGTTGGTCACCACCATCTCAAAGCTGATGACAACTCAAGCCCTAAATACAGCAACCCCAATCCTAAAGCAGTGTGCCTTAACCTGGCAGTGCAAAAGTTTGTTTGAGAAAGTGAGACAGAAAATCCCAAACCAATTTTCTCTTTACCCTTTGCAGATTTTGTTGTGAACAAAGCACACAGCAGTTCATTGGAAGACACACCCTCCTTTTCTGCTCTTCAGGTACACCTTAATGCAAATAGACACCCAAATCAGTTGAGGATTTGGGGAATGATCACTATTTACTAGGACCCATTTCTTCTCTTTGCTCCTGTAGAGCTTTGTTCAGCACTGAAACACAAGCGGTCCAGCCCTCAGAATTTACTGGCCACCATGCATACATGATCTTTGCCAGACAACACATTGATCAATGCTAAATTTGAAAGTGAATGGAAGGCATCATAGTAGAGGAAAGAGGGAGATGTTTTTAGGAAAGGACAATAGGCTTTAAAATGGGGAGCAAAAAGAGAGGAAGGGAGGCGAACAGCAAAGAGAGTAAAAATTAGGAAGAGACAGCCTAGCAATGCCACAGGATCACAGATGAGTCATCCTTGGCACCAGTTCATCTGGGGACTCCAGCCTGCAGAGGATGCCTGTAGTGATGGATAACATGTTAGTTGCTGCCTCTTTCTGATGAAAGGTTTTGTAGGAATTGTCCAAAAAAAATCAGGAAATTTGGTTAACCTTATCAGTATAAAAGGGATTCATTTTCAACAACCAACACATTTTACATTAGCATTTAAGATCAAGAAATACTGACGCCAGTGGCAAGCAATACAGCTTTTAGTGTGTAATATATAGCATGTTAGAGCACCAGATAAGAAGTGCATTTATTTTCAGTGGTTAATGGCTCTCCTATTTCTCTTTTAGGCTACCTGTTCCCTGCAGTAGTTCAGCATGTTTAAACGGTGTGCTCCTTTAGGAGCCTATCCTCAGGGTAGCCAAACAATGGAATGCAAGATGCAGCACACATTTTCCTGGAGCTGAGTTGATAGCTCTAATCAGGCCATTAGAACCTGACAGTCACTGAGGTGCTTCTATATTCACTATGACTTAGAGAAATATATTAGCATCTATTAACCAAAAGAACAAAGAATATAATAAAAACGTTTGAGCACATGCAAACTCTTGCTAAAAATATTATGTACGTTACTAA
Source organism: Buteo buteo (assembly GCF_964188355.1). Classification (NCBI taxonomy): domain Eukaryota; kingdom Metazoa; phylum Chordata; class Aves; order Accipitriformes; family Accipitridae; genus Buteo; species Buteo buteo. The sequence continues at coordinate 17,156,262 of NC_134196.1, forward strand.
TCTGGTTCAAAGCATTAAGACAGACAGTAGCGTATTTTTTTCACCTGATAGTAGGCTAGATAAAACAGACAAGTCAGTGTACCTGAACAACCCTTTCGTATGTGCTCAACTGTCAACACATCAGTGGTCCTACTGATGTTATCAAGATTTGTATTTATGGATTAATGTCTGAGAAACTTAAAATTTTATTCCACATTAATAACCCTTCATTGAAGTCTGTAAGAATTTTTCCATCCATTTCAGTTAGAGCATAATTGGGCACCCAAACTTTACTCTTTTGGGTTTTTTTACCGAAATTTAAGAGTCAGTTCAGTTCTTCCTGGAACTCTTTAGTGTCTTGTATTTAGCACACACAATACTACTCTCAGTTACATCATTTAGGGAAAATATTCTGTGACTATTGCTTTTAAATGAGTTTGCTGCTGGTCCCTGGGGGAAGTGATGTGCAAACCCTTCTTTTAAGGAGCTTTCATGAGCTGCAGTAACACTGACATAACCAACTCATAGTAAAATTTTGTCCCAGATTTGCCAGTCTATAGCAACAAATAGCTTTGCAATCCTTTTAAACCTTTAAATGTTTAAGAAAACGATGCAAAAAATCTTTATATATGCCACAATCTTCATAACGTCAAATAGATTTGGCAGGTAGTCATATTCCTTGTTAATAGCCAGATTATGGAACTAAAATATTTATTGTGCTTGGCTTCTCCAGCATCTTTTACTGTAAACATTGGAAGATATGTTCATCTTGGCTCATTATGGTTTCTGTCCAAAGAAAATACATGTTTATAAATTATAAATATACAAATCTGCTTAAGGATTTTGTGGGTATGTGTTTATACAGTTGATTATTAATGCTGGGGTAACCAGAATCACTGCATGAAATGTTCTGCATAATACTTTTCCCTTCTGCTTGACATTTTTCCTTATTACTTTATTCTTTAATTGTCCCCATGAGGCCATCTACCTCATCTGCCTGAAGAAACAGGCAAGCATGCAAGGTTTGAACTCTGCTACTTTATGTTTGTAATTTTATGTGCAGCATGAAGGCCAGGCATGAACAGCAATCTGTACTGCTTTTATATGCAAGCAAGCAAGAAGAGCTTAAGTGCCTTTCTGGAAGTATGAGGCCCGACATATTATTATCAGATAAATGTCACAAAATCTCTGAACTAGATCCTATCTTTGTCCTGCATTTAGTACATTTAAACAGATGCTGGTTCCTGACCCCTGGAAAAAAGAATGACAAAGAGGTCCCGGGAGAATAAAAATAATTAATATCTACATGTGAAAGTGGGTTAGCCTAGACAGGAAAGCCATGTACAATCAGGTACCCAAATACGATATATCCTGGCCCATCAGAACATGCAAGGTAGATCCAATAGGGATCATTTCACCAAAGTAATCCAAATGTTGAGACAGATGTATAGAAACACACAAAAGGAAGAACCAGAATGAGGAAGGACAGTGAAACAAGGGCAAGGTACAAAGACCAAGGGGCACAGACACCCCTCATCACTACATTTCATATAGACTAACACTGGGTACTGCCCACACCTTTTACAGGACTAGAGAAAGGGGTTGCTACAGATCCATGACTTTGTGCTATATTCCACATAGGAGACATCAGCAGGGGAGGGAACAAAACGACACTCTACTGGTAAGCATGGCTAGGAAATGAGAAAATTGTTTGCTCTTTTCATTACTACAATTCAAGCTGGAGCCAATCTTAGGATAGCATACAAATAGTATCCCGCTAGAGAATGTTGGGCTCACTTCATGGAAAAGTTTCATTTGAGAACCTACTGCCCACCACCGAGGCGGAAAAAGCCAGTAAGGGCTACCATTGAGAAGCAGAATGGGTAGCCTCATCCTCTCGGGAGGAGAGAGGGGCAGAAAAAAGAGGGAGCAGAAAGAGCCAAGAAGCTCAGAGTGACTTTGCTGTCGTCTCCCCGTATCTTGCTTGTGAGCAATGGGGCAATTCACTCTGAGACACTTTCCCTTTCTCCAACAGGCAGATTGGGGGGTTCAGAGCAGAATGACGGAGATCTGCTCTGATCATGGACTTGGTGTAGTTACTCTCCAGACTTCAAAGGGGAGTTAAGCACCTCCAAAGATGTAGAAGCTGCTGCTGCAAGACTGAGGGAGAACTAAAACAAGATGGTAATAGTGATGCATAACACTATTAGGTTAATAAACTGGAAGATATATAATTAAATGATCTAATTATTGAATAGAGAGAAGCTTGATTAGATGGTATTTGGAAATTACTTAGAAAGACATTAAGTGCTCCTATGTGCAATGCTGTGAGAGCCAATGGAGTACAGATATGTCAGACGGGTGTATTTCCTGCTCTTGACCATGGACTTCAGTAAGATATTAAGCATGCTCTTGTTAGTCTTTATTTCTGAAATCTTCATAGTATTACTGTTCTTATTATTTTCATTTATTACTTATAAGAGACAGTACATACTTCACAGAACACTATGATCAGTCTCCAGTGTAGAAGTATCTGCAGGACTGAGACCATCTAAGGAACCTGAAGGTGCACAAGTCCATGGGTCCTGAGGGAACTGGCAGATGAAGTGGCTAAGCCACTATCCATCATATTTGAGAAGTCATAGCAATCCGTGGAAGTTCCCACTGACTGGAAAAGGGGAAACACAAACCCCATTTTTAAAAAGGGAAAAAAGGAAGACTTGGGGAACTACAGGCCAGTCAGTCTCACCTCTGTGCCCGGCAAGATCATGGAACAGATCCTCCTGGAAACTATGCTAGGGCACATGGATAATAAGGAGGTGACTGGTGACAGCCAACATGGCTTCACTAAGGGCAAATCGTGCCTGACAAATTTGGTGGCCTTCTACAACAGGGTTACTGCGTTGGTGGATAAGGGAAGAGCAATGGACATCATCTACCTGGACTTGTGCAAAGTGTTTGACACTGTCCCGCATAACATCCTTGTCTCTAAACTGGGGAGACATGGATTTGACAGATGGACCACTCGGTGGATAAGGAACTGGCTGGACGGTCGCACTCAAAGAGTTGTGGTCAACAGCTCGATGTCCAAGCGTAACCAGTGATGAGTGGCATTCCTCAGGTGTCGGCATTGGGACCAGTGCTGCTTAACATCTTTGTTGGCGACGTGGACGGTGGGATTGAGCGCACCTTCAGCAAGTTTGCTGATGACACCAAGCTGTGTGGTGCAGTCGACACGCTGGAGGGCAGGGATGCCATCCAGAGGGACCTGGACAGGCTTGAGCGGTGGGTCTGTGTGAACCTCAGGAAGTTCAACAAGGCCAAGTGCAAGGTCCTGCACGTGGGTCAGGGCAATCCCAAGCACAAATATAGGCTGGGCAATGAGTGGATTGAGAGCAGCCCTGAGGAGAAGGACTTGGGGGGATTAGGGGATGAAAAACTGAATATGAGCCAGCAATGTGCGCCTGCAGCCCAGAAAGCCAATCATGTTCTGGGCTGCATCAAAAGAAGTGTGGCTAGCAGGCTGAGGGAGGTGATTCTGCCCCTCTACTCCACTCTTGTGACACCCCACCTGGAGTACTGTGTTCAGCTCCAGGGTCCCCAACATAAGAAAGACATGGACCTGCTTGAGCAGGTTCAGAGGAGGGCCACAAACATGATCAGGGGGTTGGAGCACCTCCCTGATGAGGACAGGCTGAAGAGTTGGGGTTGTTCAGCCTGGAGAAGAGAAGGCTCTGGGGAGACCTGGAGACCTTATAGCAGCCTTCCAGTATTTAAAGGGGGCCTACAGGAAAGAATGGGACGGACTTTTCATCAGGGAGTGTAGTGATAGGGCGAGGAGTAACAGCTTGAAACTGAAAAAGGGTAGATTTAGATTAGATATTAGGAAAAAATTCTTTACTGTGAGGGTGGTGAGGCACTGGAACAGGTTGCCCAGAGAGGTTGTGGATGCCACATCCCCGGAAGTGTTCAAGGCCAGGTTGGATGGGGCTTTGAGCAACCTGGTCTAGCAGAAGGTGTCCCTGCCCATGGCAGGGGGGTTGGAACAAGATGATCTTTAAGGTGCCTTTGAAACCAAACCATTCTATGAATCTATGATACGGTTTGTCTCTAATCTGAAATCTGTGAACAGTGAACAAATCCCATACGCTTTCATAGGGATGACACCCATTGAGACTGATTATACTTTTTTCTGACATAATTTTATTCCAAATCCAGTCTTTCAAAAGTAACCTACAGAAAGTGACAGAAATTGGTTAAATATTCTATTTGATGTTTACAGATCTCCAACAAATTCCATGCCATTTTTTTTAGGGAGAATACAGTTTTGATGGAGGAGAGTGTTGGATGTCACCTTTCTCATTCTAAGTGCACCTTCTCTTTGCTCCTGTGACCTCTCTCCTTCAAGGGGGACTGCAGTACAGGGCACATGCATTTTGCACCTCATCTCTTTCTATTGCCTGGTGGACATCCATTAAGCAGTTCTGAGTCTGCAACATACCTTAAGTTAGACTGCTCATGCACATCTGACAGAAATTATCACAGAATCATTGAATGGTTTGGGTTGGAAGGGACCTTTAAAGACCATTATGGTTGAAGCTGCCCATTTGGACTAAACGTAGCTGTAGACAGCTTATGTTCTTCACCAATAAAGCAAGACAATTTGCTAACACCTTCACCTCCTGCAGAGGTCTTGGTTTTCTCTCTGTCCAATGTTGTTCACCTCATTTTATAACTCCCTTCCCTTTTCACAGAAGAGAAAGTGGAACTTCATCATCATTCAAAGTATAATCAGTTCTGCAGCTGGGAACTAACAGCAAATAAATCACCAGCACTCTGCAGCAAGCATGACGTTAAGAACTGTGCACACTGGGACTCAGTGGAAATACCAACCTTCTCTAACAAGTATTCATTCCTGACACACTGTCCTCAAAATGTGTGCTCAGAATCGATACTGGTGAACAACAACTGCCACGTTCAGGCCACATGCCCATGAAGCTCACTTACACCATGCCGAGGTGCCGTGTGTCTTCCTGCCACCCTTCCCCCCACATTACCAGCCTGGCTCAGATCCCTTCACACAGCCTTTGGTGACCTCACTCTGCCCATGCTCCACCTCAGCTAACAGCTGTTTGACATGACACTATCATGCTGAGTGTCAGCTGGCAAACCCTGCGGAAAGGTAGGATAGGACTGTTGAGGATCTGGGCTCCACTAATGCGAGTTCCAGGTTATGCACAGCAGGACTCCCTCAATCTCTTTTCTCTTCTTTCCCAAGAGCAGCTGCTTTCTTTTCTTCAAGAAGCTATGCTACAAAGAGAAAATTTTACATGTTGCACGTTCCTGGGCACAACATAGAGGAAAGAGACAAGTCTGTCAGGAAGGTGGGACAATACGCCTCCTGTTAATGCACTGAAAATGTCCACATATTTTCCTCCTTCTGAGAGATAAGCTGCAGCAATCTCCATTAATAAGTTAATTGAATAAAGAAGGACACACACTTCTCCATGGAAAACTTTATCTAGATACTTTTGTACAGTCCATCTGGAGAGAAGGGAAGGAAAAGCAAGATTTCCAGTGCTAAAGAACTGAACTATGCTGAAAGCAAACAGGCTAGTCTAATAACACACACCTAGTGACAAACAGATTTCTGAGATATAACATAAACAACTGAAAAACTGTTCCAGGTTCAATACCAAAAAATTTCTACTGCTTCAAGCAAGTCTGAAATATCTCCACATAGACAGTACTGCAGCATGCTCCAATTGTTTTTCCCATTATCTTTTCAACTTCTGTAATAAACTTCCATAATAAACTTCCATATCAGTAAGTTTAGTGGTTTGTGAACTACAGTTTTATGCATCAGACATATTGTATGAATCAACTTACATACCACTACTGATTGAGAAACTATACATTTCAGCTCTATTACTGTTACAGGTTTTAATGCACACCAATAAATTTGATTCATGTTTTTACTTTTTTTCCTCCTATACACTCCCTAAATAATTCTTCTCCCCACCCCATTGCTATCTATCTAGGACTGTGATCAGGTATATGTGAAATCTGTTCCCAATTTTGAAAACATTAATCTGGTACCCTTGCCATTACTTAGTCATACCCTTTACATTCTTTAACTTTTATTCTTTTTGAACTCTTTTTTGTATGATGCTTGCCTACCAGCATCCCACTGTGACTGACAGATATGCATTTATAATCTATTTTTATTTCAGAACATTATAACAACGACTGCAAACACATTACGTAGATTTCAAACTAAGGCTGCCTAGAGTGCTTGCTTAGCACAAGAGGGATTTTCACATTGTATGTGTTATGAAAACACGTAACAGGCACATACAAGGACAAACATGCACAGAGACAATGCTTAAATGATCTCATAGAAGTAGTTACGTCATCAAAAGTGTATGTTCATATTTAATATTGGGAAGGAAACACTTTTAGGAGAATCACAGCATACACTACCATCTTTATGCCAAGGCACTACAAGGCACTCCCTTACTTTGGCTTGAGTCGGTTTCTCTCATGACAGAGTTACAATGAAATCCTATTTTACAAATAATTCATTAATACAGCATTACTATTTTGGGATTCCTAAGCAAAATCTGTTTCCTTTCTGCATGGGTACACAAGCATGCTTTTGAGAGAACAGGCTTTTTTCCCTGCCTTTTGGACATTTGCGATTCAGCTCTTAAGGTCACCAGCATATACAGCAGGTTCCCAGGCATTTCAGCACTAAGGATTTGCTCTGCGAGAACAGTCATGAAGAATTTATATGTGTGCTAAAACAGATTTTATGCTACGTGTGCTGAAACTTCTCCTCAGATGCTACATATTAGGACACTTTTGCCTCCCTTATGCATCTTACAAGCCTGGCTGAAGGACTGCAGAAGAGACATTACCTTCTTGAACATTCTGGTGGAGTCTTCGCTTATCTGCATGAACCGCATGATTACGTTGTTCAGGTAGATATCGCTCAACGTTGCATGGTCTTTGCTTTCTCTTCTCACTTGGTTCAGGAGTAAGTACCAGCAATTCACTGGCGACAAGAGGTTCTGGTCTTTCCTAAGGAGGAGATACACACATGTATTATGTGGAGAAATGCAAAAGTTAGTTTATTAACACAAACATCTCCCTGACATTTACAGTCATAACTTATCATGTAAAAATGGCTGCTTCTGAAGAGTCAGTCAATCTGTTCTTGGAATAACTTGGGTTAGGCAAGCTTCAGATCACTTTTAAGACACATTCTACAAATCCCATGAGGCATCGATAAAAAAATATAGAAAAAGCATAAGAATTCAGAACACTGCAAGCCACCTGAGAGTATAAAATAATCTTGCCACAAAGCTTACAGTTGCTTACAGATGGAGTACACGTAAATACTCAAAATCAATAAAGGTCACTGCTGAAAGAGTAACAGTAATCAATTTTTGACGTTAGAAATAAACAAGCACTGCAAGTGCATCCTAAATCCTTCATGAGCAAAATTTCAGGTGTAGCTGTTTCAGTGCAAAGGATTTGTGTAACTGCTGTAAAAGTAGAAGGAAATGTCACAAACACACATATTCTGTGATCAGCATTCATAAATTCACAGCACTCATAAATACACTGCTACTGCCAGTCCCAGATGGCTCAATTAGAAGACAAACATCAGGACTGGACTTTTTCCACAACAGTCCAGTTCTGAATTTCCTTGACAGACTTTTTGCATTGTAGACCCACTCCAAACTTTTAATACTGCAAAAAGTGAAATCACAGGTGACTTCTCATTCCTTTTACACAAAGTAAAATAAAAATACATGTAGTTCAGAAACAGTTTCACAGACAACAAAAACCTATTCATAAAATTTGCCTTATTCCAAATTTCATTGGGATTTTAATTTCAAGTTTGCCTTGCAACTAAGGAGAAGCTGGCGTCACATGGTTTGGACAAGTGTACTCTTTGCTGGGTGAAAAAACGGCTGGATGGCCGAGCCCAGAGGGTTGTGGTGAATGGGGCGAAATCCAGTTGGCGGCGGGTCACAAGCGGTGTTCCCCAGGGCTCGGTGTTGGGCCCCGTGCTCTTTAATATCTTTATTGATGATTTGGATGAGGGGATTGAGTGCACCCTCAGCAAGTTTGCAGACGACACCAAGTTGGGAGGCAGGGTCGATCTGCTTGAGGGTAGGGAGGCTCTACAGAGAGATCTGGACAGGCTGGATCGATGGGCTGAGGCCAATCGTATGAAGTTCAACAAGGCCAAGTGCCGGGTCCTGCACTTCGGTCACAGCAACCCCATGCAGCGCTACAGGCTTGGGGAAGAGTGGCTGGAAAGCTGCCTGGCAGAAAAGGACCTGGGGGTGCTGGTTGACAGCCAACTGGATATGAGCCAGCAGTGTGCCCAGGTGGCCAAGAAGGCCAACGGCATCCTGGCTTGTACCAGAAATAGTGTGGCCAGCAGGAGCAGGGAGGTGATTGTTCCCCTGTACTTGGCACTGGTGAGGCCGCACCTCGAGTCCTGGGTTCAGTTTTGGGCCCCTCAGCACAAGACAGACATTGAGGTGCTGGAGCGTGTCCAGAGAAGGGCAACCAAGCTGGTGAGGGCCTGGAGCACAAGGCTTATGAGGAGCAGCTGAGGGAACTGGGGCTGTTTAGTCTAGAAAAGAGGAGGCTGAGGGGAGACCTTATCGCTCTCTACAACTGCCTGAAGGGGGGGTGTACTGAGGTGGGTACTGGTCTCTTCTGTCAAGTAACTAGTGATAGGACAAGAGGAAATATCCTCAAGTTGTGCCAGGGGAGGTTTAGATTGGATATTAGGAAAAACGTCTTCACTGAAAGGGTTACCAAGCACTGGAACAGGCTGCCCAGAGAAGTGGTTGAGTCACCATCCCTGGAGATATTCAAAAAGCAAGTGGACAGGGTACTTCAGGACATGGTTTAGTGGGCATGGTTAATGGCTGGACTCGATGATCTTGAAGGTCTTTTCCAACCTAAATGATTCTATGATTCTAAGTGCTCTAGAAACTTGTTGCTCTCTTTCTTTCCTCTTGTGGAGGGATTCTCCTACAGTCAAAAGGATCAACCACATGAAGATAAAACAGCCAGAGATGGTGATGAATTGAGAGAGAAACTCCATCAACTCTTGATAAATCATTCTAATAATTAACTATTCTCACTGTTAGAAATATGTCCTTTAATTCATCATCTAATTGTCTACCTTTAGCTTTCACCCTCAGAATCAAAGCAACAGTGAATGATTAACAGACAAAAGCCTTTTCTTAATCATCAGTGCTTTGCTTTGCTATGAATCAGAAGTGAGTTAAGGAAACTTCCCCATTTTGTTTGGGATGAACATCTTAACTGTGTTACTCACAGCAAGCAGCTTCAGGGTTTTATCAGCCAGGCCAGCCAACACAAGCACCCCTGAAGGGCCATGCTGATATTGCTTGGTCCTCACTGCTTCTGCATGTCCCAAAGTCAGTCCCACAGACCTTCCTGCCTGTTCTGGGGGGAATGGTGGGAACAGCACAGGGAACCACCAGTTAAAGTGACTTTTGCTGCAACCTCTTCTCAAAGCAGAGACCTGCAGAACAAAGCCAAAGGCAGGACTCCAGTCATAACCCCCATGCACATCTGCCAGTCTGGATTTAACATGTTTAAGAATGAGGAAAGATGTTTGTATGCACAAGGCAAAAAGATTTTGCCACAAGCTCAATAAAATCCAGGGCGTTCTCTGAAGTGGTGACATATGCACGCATTGGTTATTTCAGAGAATCATTGAGTCACTTAACTGAATTTTAAGAAATATTTATTACTGCTCTTTGAACTGTGCAAGCTATATTTGGATTAACCTTTCCTTTGCCAGATGTGTTTGGAAAAGACTTGTCCTGAAACAAAAGTTCTATCTGTGTATTTCTAGCACAGGACTGACTGGACACTGGAAAAAGGTACTTATTTTTCAGTTTTACAAACACAAAATATTGCTTTATACCCCTAAGCATAACAGGCAAATGCATTCATTAATCAGCTCAAGTCAGGAAAATAACCACATGAGACTATGCCAGCAAGTAATGCATTGGAAACATTTTAGAAAATAATGCTCTACACATGTTTTGCCAGATACTACCTGACGACTTTTGTTTTGCACACAAGTTACTATGCCATAAAAGGGATACATTAAATTGTAAGCAAGGCATAACTTTCACATCTTCATTTTGAGGAATTAGAGGGGTCAAGAGGCAGCACAAGTTCACATGCAACAACAACAAATCAAAATAGTTTTTTTTCTTAATGTCTTTTTTGCCAAAATTCTTGTCTTTTTTTTTTTTTTTGTGTAATGGTGATTAACCTTTATTTAGACACTTTCAAATCCTATCAAGTCCACTGTAACAGATCCGCACACAGCTTTCAAGCCTTTTTGGGGCTCTGCATCTCATCTAGATACTGGCTGTATTTTGGGTAGTTTAAATTTTGTATGGTAGGTTAGGGATAATATTTGTGCAGCTTACCTTTTAAGAAACTGAAACCACTTGTCAGAAGCTTACATGAATAATTGCAGAGGGCCCAATCAACAAAACAGTATTTAGGGACCCGTCTACCTTCAACTGCAATGAGAACTGCTACGCTGCTAAATAGGGGTGGGAATTTCAAACACACCTTTGAACCTGGACTCAACCTAGCAGTACTCAAAACCAGCAGAAGCAACGAGCGGTAAAGCACTCCAGCAACGGCTAACATGCAAGCGAGGGGGAAGGAAATCTCTCTTACTTGTACTGCTGATGATCCTTTGTACTTCTTGTTTTTGCCATGAATCTCTCTGCCAATTTTTCCAGGTTTCGGGAATACTCCATCTCAATTTCCGACTTCTTGCGGAAGAAATCCTGCAGATCCTGAAGAAGTTGCACTCTCATTTCAGTCTGCTGCTCCAGGCATTTCTGCTGCTCGATGAGTTGAGCTCGGATCTCTAATGAAAGAAACACATACCCACTCAGGTCAGTGGAAAGCAAATGAGAATTGAGCAGTATCAACCAAAATTACAAACACTCCAGCATACTTCAGCCTCACAGCTACACCAGCTGGATCTGGATGTCAGGTCCTGTGGTGGGACGCAGCAGTGGCAGCTCTCACTTCTGCCACCACATGCTTATGCCCTAGCATCCTCTCACCCACCGTCTGTCTCACAAACGGCTATTACAAGGGCTCAGGACTCTGCTGGGCTCACATGTGCAGAACACCTGCCTCCTCCTACCTCTCCCATCCTCTTCCTGGCCTCTGGCATTAGCCCAGCGCCTGGCTTGGAGTGATCTCCTTGCAGCAGGTGGTGTGCAACCATTTGAGCAGCAGCTCCTTCTGCTGCCCTGAAAAATGGCAGGATAAACAAGCACCCTTTGGGCTTGGGCCGGGATCAGCCTGCTGACTGCCAGGTGGACCATGCTGGTTGGTATCATCATGCACACCATGGAAACACCTGGTGATAAACTCTGGATGCATTATCCACCATAACTGTGCACAGCTGAGCTTTCGTATCTGCCCCACCTCTGCCAGGGAGGGAACTGCTGTACTATACATGCATTCACCAATATTTACAGCGAATATAGAGGAAGAAGTATACATATATTTAGAGACAGCTATCTGAAAAATTGCACAAGGTTCCAGAGACTGTGGTATATTTATTAACATAAAACAAAATCAGGCAATTTAGAAGAGAATATATGCTCACAGTTATCATCTAGAGTAACAGGGAAAAGCGTTCAGATTTCTTAGCATTGTTTGCCATATAAACAATTGCTATGTGGTAGGGTTTTTCTTTTCAGGTTGGGTTTTTTTTTTTCTTTTTAACACTTTTATATCTTGAGTGCCAAGCAGTTAATCACATTGTGGGAACACTTGGTCTAAAAACATCCCTCTGGTTCTTTTGAGAGACTGGTTTATTAGAGTTTTGTCAGCTGCCCAGGTACAGTGTAATCCAACATTGTGGACACAGGAGTAAAGCTTTTGTGACCATAATATACGTATATATTTTTTAAACAGTTTAATGTTGTAACAAGGACTTATCAATAGCAAAACAACATGCCAGAAGTGATGTCCATGTAAATGCAAAATTGCTGTGAACTTCTACTTGATTACTAATGATGTAACCACGCTGTGGGCAAGAACACGTTGGAAATCTTAGATGCTCACTGGTTTGAAACAGAAAAGCATTCTAAAAACCACTGCTAACATCACAGGGAACTGCAAACCAGTAAGTAATAATAACATTGCAAAAAATTATCTGATGCAACTGGGAACTAATGCATCCTTACTGACCTTAAAGCAGGTATGAAGGCAGAGATTCACTCTGCTGCGATTCAAATGTGTATACTGAAATAAGCTAGTATGAGCACAGAAAACTGTTAAGCCAATATATTTACTGGAGGGGGGAGACACTGCAGTATTTTCTTCCAGATCTCCTTTGAGCTACCAGCTGCTGCGTTAATCATTAATGAGACCATAGTCTCATTTATAGTGTGGGAGGTGAACCAAAAAATTCATGATTTGGTTTTCATTTCATTTCAAATCAGTTTGTTGGAAAAGGACCGTGCCTCCAGCAAGGATGAGCCACTGTAATACAACACTGTATCAATGACATTCATGTACATAGAGGAGAAAATCACACTGGAGCTGGAAGGTTATTAACAGAAACAAAAACCCAAGACTGCTTTTTTGGGTGTCCACTACTTTTAATATTGCAATCATGGAAAATTTCTGTGTATAGGAAACCAGTTGTACAGATTCACTGACCAGAGGCAGCAATATTTTGCCCACAAACTGGAGTTTTGACTAAATCCAAATCCATGTACATGGTCCCTGTACTTTGGCCATCTCTCCCTCCTGCTACAGATTTTCTACCAGTTACTTTAAAAGCAGAGCTCTGTACAGAGCAACTATGTTCTGATTATTTTGTAGGTCAGTGGATCTTGCTGCTATAAATCTTCGTTTTTAGGCAGGCTTTTACCATAGCAACAGGAAAAAGAAAGATTTTAGAAACAGGAATATATGAATAGAGATACAAGAAACAACAAACAAGGGATGACAGATAAAATATAAGAAATTGCATTAGCTTTCTGATGCTGTCTGGATTTCCAGTGGACAGTCGTGGCTTCCTTCAAACTTGTATACTAGAAAACAAAATAGGAGCATGATGTCTGAAAGGTGATGGTGGCTGGAGGTGTCCAAGCTCTGAGTAAGGTGGTAAGTTAGGGGTTCAGGGGGACTGCAGCTTTATGAAGGAAGTTCCACAATTTCTGGCTATTTGAATCTCGGCAAGGAGAAAGAACATGCTGGCTCCAAAAGGCTGAAGCTCTGGCCTCCCACTAGAGGATAAAAAGGGGAGATGCACATCCCACTCATGCCAGCTGAACAGAGTCTGTCCAGAAGAGACTTCAGCATAGCAGTTCTCCTTCCAGTCTTTCACATCCTTCTGCTCCTGCACTGTTTAATTCTTCTCTTACTAATAACGTGTGTAATGCCATACTGGCAGGCTGAGGAGATGGCAATGAATAAGAAATCAGATCAGCAAATGTTGTGATTTTAACTTTCTGATAAGAGAAAGCTGTGGATTTAAAAAAAACCAAACAACCAAACCCTAATATAAAAAGCCCAACAAACATTGGCATAACGGCCAGCCAGCCTGAGCAGCTGTGCATCACAAAAATCACAACTGTCCAAGTACTATTAACTAACATAGACTACACATTACCTACTGCTACAGAAAAATGCACCAAGGCAACGCTATCTTCTTTAACCAATCCACATGTGTGATTTCCCTAGGGCTACAAAGAGTGGCATGGAAAATCGTTGCACTATATTCAAAGAAATAAATATCCAATACACCGAGAAGGTGCCAAGTTAAAAACTAGTTGAGCCCAAACTCCACAGATATGGAGACAGGTGCAGCAGGCAACAGAAGGGTGCCTGTCTTTACTCTATTTTGTTGGCACATTTAAATTCAAAGTCAAACTGGTACCAGCTGTAATGGACAATGACATTGTCCTATTCTGCTCTGCAGGGTGGCTGATGTCAAATGACTGCCAGGCTATTTTGTGCCAGGAAGAGGCACGTTTAAACCCTGGATGAATTAACACCTTCTCCTTCTCTGTACAGCAGCTTTGAGTCATACTCACTAGTTTTCTAGCCAAGGGCTTGTTCAAAAGGAATCTCATCCATTTACACTGCAGCTTAAACAGACTGAATTCACATCCAGTGGACCCCCCCCCCCCACCTGCCTTTGTCCAACACTTGCATACACAACCAAAGCAAGGAAGCAGCTAATGTGACTGTAGTTAAATCAATAACCTCTGAGTAAAGTTTTATTTCTAAAGATTTTCATGTCAAAAATTATTTCAGTTATACCCTCATTGACACCATCCTCTAGAATTACTGCATTAAGTATAAAATTAGGTTTTGTTTGTGGCAGCCTTCAAGATATAACTCTAACCTTTCAGCAAATCTTTGTTTTCTTCTGACAGGAGGTTATATCAGTGCACTATGAAAAATAAAAGGAGCAAGATTATAGCTGTTTTGAGAGTTAAGTACAGAGTGGATGAAGCTGAACTACTGACATCGCCCAAATCATAATCAGAAATAAACTCGTCAAGGTTACCTCTTTGCATACAGTACAGTATTACAAATAATGACTTACATAGTACTGCAGTAATACACCGCATTACCCTGGCGAAGATATGTGTAACCAGTTATAGGCCAGTGCCCCACCTGAAGGCACCCATGGTGAGATATACTGCAATGTGGCACACAGTGATGATGCTGGCCACACACCAGCAAGGAACAAACCTCGTCACCTTCACTTCCACATACACCAAAGCACCAGGCGGCATCAAACATCCCCAAAAGCCACAGGAAACCCCCTCCTGAGCTCAGAAGCCAGACACCTCATAAATACACAGTATTAACCAAATTAACCTGCTGCCAGACCAACACTTTGCATGCAGACTGCCACCGTGCCACAGCACTCCTCGCTGCAACGCACGTAACCCTGCCCTGCAATGCTGCAGTGCTTCTGCCGCGCCGCACTAGGCTGTGCCTGGTCTCATCGGCACTTAGAGACCGTCCAGACCACCATGAACCCCCACTACCAACTCTTGACCAAAGCAACTCTAATGAATGTTTCTTGGTGCTGTTACATGCCTGCTGCAAGCTGCTTCCCGCCCAAGCCACCCCAAGAGCTGTTGCAGCCTGCCACCCTTAACTTCTGTTTAAGTGGAATTAACTTATGTGCTCGCAGAGCAGCCCCGCCATGGTTTTTGGTGTTTGCTGAAAGCTCTGGAAGGTGCTGCAGAGCCAGACACCTCTCCCTGGTCACCCCCTCGGCTGCACTGCAAGTCTCCCACCTGCTGCCTCACCCTGCCCGGCAAGGAGCTCTATTTAAGTCACGGTTACAATATACAAACTACACAGACACGTTAATCCAGTAGTATTACTGGGTAATAATACAAACAGCCTCAGGGGCCCATCCTGTGAATGATTACAAAAGCAAGTAGCTCATCAGAACTATTTGAGAGTACAAATAGGCTCTCACAAGGCATAGTTATGTTTGTAGGTTTTATCTGCTCAGGTAACTTCAAAGCCGTATCACCTCCCATCTTTCCTTAAATAGCTCCTTCACAAAAAAAAAAAAAAAATTTAGATTGGTTTTAAAACACTCAGAAATGTCTCATCAAATGGACTAAGTACAATACATATTATCTTAGACTTTGTATTTCCAAACCATTACAACTTAGCCATATTTTCACCCCAGTGAGCTATCGACACACATATCTCTCATTCTCACATTTATGATATCCAGATCGTATTTCACAGGAAAAGATTCAGACCTTAAATTCAGCCTAGATATCATCTGGTGACCAACGTGCATTTGTAATTAAGCACATACTGGAGCATTAATCATCTTGCAGTACCTCCTTGAAGACACCTGAGTCTTACATGACTCTCCTGCGCCTCAGTTACTCAGCGTAAGAATGGCTCATGTCTGAGCCTGCTGCTAGAAGCTGGGGTGCTGCATTGGGGGACTGATCTTTCCAGTTTCATCCCAGGCTTCTGCCTTTGTAAGGACCTGCTTTTGGCTTCTCTGTCGAGATGGGTAGAGCTTTGGTCCAGCTGAATGCAGCTGGCCAACATCTGCAGTTTTGTTTCAGGAAAGCGCCTAGCTCCAGCCCACTAAGGATGCTGCCAGCAGAGAAACTACAACAGCCATCACTGAGAGGGGCCTGGAGATGCTCCTGTGCACAGTTAATAGCCCTTAATGCCATGTCACCCCTAGGATCAGCACTCCCATACCTTCCAGGGATGTTATTCTGCCTCTCAACAGACAAGAAGATAAATATGATGAGAGGTATCAGCCCTATGGTGGGTGCTCTGGCCCAGCTGCTGATACTCCTCTCTGAGATACACAGCCTAAAGGTACTAGTGCTGGACAAGCTTTTATTTCCCAGAACCATGGCTAGAAAGCTATTTAAGTGTTTCTATGACAAATGGTGAGGGAAGCTCTGTGGTCGGCAGGGAATCTGGCTCACGTTCTCCTCCAGGTCCTCGCTGCCATTTTCCTGGACCACAAGCAGGAAATTCCACTTCAAAAGCCAGGAAATTCCACCAGCCTGACAGCTGATGAGAGATGCTGGGATGAAGATCTCGCAGGCTGCTGCAGAAATGCCTTTAAATAGATCATGAGCCTGTCCCACAACATTAACTTTCTATGACAGACTAGTGGAAATCACTTCCCTGTGTTCAGCACTCAAGTAAGAAGCATGGCTGCATAGACAGTGATGCCCTTGAGCTTCTGAAGGCAGGACTTTTGTGGACTTTGTTCTTCCCCCTAGGTGATTTCACCTAGGACATTAAGCATACAGATTTATGCATGTTCCCACTTAAAGTGAAACCTCTGCAATGCACATCCCAGCTCTAAATTTACTGTTTGGCTTCATGCCATTTCCCAGAGAACTCATTTCAAGCTTTTTGTTTGTTTGGGGATTTTGGGGGATGTGGTTGAGGTCATCGAAAGAACACGTCTCCAGGCTGTAGTAGCCTGTGGAAATGGATGGGGAGTGAGAATCAAGCCTGGGATCTGAAGGGCTGTATGAAAGGTCACGAATCCGAAGCCCCTGTTGACATCTGTCAACCCCTTTAAAAACTGTAAACCTTGTTCATTCAAGCACTTTGGCAAGCTTAAAGATAAAAACAGTCCTCATGCAGCCATTAGCAGGGAAGCTGCTGTAGAAGCCATTTGCAGGATGAAGACAATTGTTTACAGGTCACTTCAGTCATCATGCTGAAACAAAGAGAGCAGACAAAGAACAAATTCTCTCCTTGCAGCTGCAAACTTCATTCTACACATTCAAGCAAACACACTCCTACCTACTGCAGCCACAGACTAAGCAACAACATGCCCCCAGCGAGAACTGTGTAACTGGGGGATCCCAGTGGATGGGATCCAAAAGGGGTGGCTGCATTAGGGCACCTTCCACCTTCCAGTTCCCCTTGAAATGGGAAGACATGGCTGGAAGAGCCAAGAAAACCTCTATATGTAGCTGAAGAAGCTTTTCTTCTTGTTGTTCTTGGACTAACGCCCTCCTGCTATTCGCAGCCACAGCTGCTGGTCACTTGGATGCCTACAGTCCAAGCCTGAATGGAGGGCAGCACGCCAGCTCACGACTTGGCAGGACACTTCTTGCCACGGTGCTACTGCCAAGCGACCGTGGATTTAAGCAGGCAGTCTGCCTGCACCACATTTTGAGTGCCACTGCTTTTGCAGCAACTGTTCCTTTGCACCCGTAAGTGCTGGCACCATATCCTACCAAATCTTGAGCACAGCATACTTTGTCCTTCTGGTCACAGGAGCTGGGACTCTGAGGACAAAAACTTCTATCCCTCAGAGGAGAGGGAACTTTGTTTTGCTCAACAGTAAAATCCCAGCCCATCCCAAAACACTGCTGACCATAAGAGAAAGGAGCAAAGTGCAAGATGCCTCCTCTGCCTCAACAGTCTGATGCAAAGTCTTTCACCAGCATGACCCAGTCCTCACCTCCTGCTGTGGGTGCAGATGCTCTCCTGCAAACCAACTGCTCCACCTCCAGATAAGCAAATCAGCTCCGCAAACCACCAGCACACAAAAGAAGAGCAAGAATCCACATCAAATAAGCCCCAAAACACATTCAAGAAGAACAAAACAAAGCAGAAACTACCCCAACTGTGGCATTCATGGCAAAGGTCTGTGGCCTGAGAGAGGAAAGAAAAGAAGAAAAGAGAGAGAGACAGACAGACAAGGAGCCTGTGGGCATCTTTGTCTGCCAAGCAGATAGTCAATCATGCAGTAGGTGTCTAAAAACCCATTTAGGCCATCTAAACTGTCAAGATCTATGTGACAACTTATTCTGAAGCTTCTGAAGGGCTTCAACCATCTGGGGGTTTTTTATGCTTGTTAAAGATACCATGAGCCTTTCCTTGCAGACTTAAATTTTGGCCACATGAGAAAATTAAAAGGAAACTCAGCATGCCCAAATCTTTCTCCTCTTCTCACCAGTGAAGTACCTGCCAGCAGAACAGAAAAATGACTCATGGCTCTCCTCTGAATAATTCTTTGCAGCAACGTCTGGAACGCCAGATTGACACGAGCACTCCACAAGAAAAAAAAAACCACAAACCATTGTATTGGGTTTGCGTGGCAAGGTTTTGGTAACAGGGGGGTTACAGGGGTGGCTTCTGTGAGAAGCTGCTGGAAGCTTCCCCTGTGTCCAACAGAGCCAATACCAGCCGGCTCTAAGACGGACCCGCTGCTGGCCACGGCCAAGCCAGTCAGCGATAGTGGTAGTGCCTCTGTGATAAGATATTTAAGAAGGAAAAAAAAGTTGCTGGGACAGACAGAAATGGCAGCCAGAGAGAGGAGTGAGAACATGTAAGAGAAACAGCCCTCGCAGACCCCCAGGTCAGTGAAGAAGGAGGGGAGAAGATGCTCCAGGCACCGGAGCAGAGACTCCCCTGCAGCCCGTGGTGGGGAAGACCATGGTGAGGCAGGCTGTCCCCCTGCAGTCCAGGGAGGTCCACAGTGGAGCAGGTATCCACCTGCAGCCCGGGAAGGACCCCACGCCGGAGCAGGTCGGTGCCTAAAGGAGGCTGTGACCCCGTGGGAAGCCTGCAGTGGAGCAGGCTCCTGGCAGGACCTGCAGATCTGTGGAGAGAGGAGCCCACGCTGGAGCAGGTTTTCTGGCAAGACTTGTGACCCCATGGGGGACCCATGCTGGAGCAGTGTGCTCCTGAAGGACTGCACGCTGTGGAAAGGACCCACGCTGGAGCAGTTCATGAAGAACTGTGGCCCGTAGGAAGGACCCACATTGGAGAAGTTCGTGGAGGACTGACTCCCGTGGGAGGGACCCCACGCTGGAGCAGGGGAAGAGTGTGAGGAGTCCTGCCCCTCAAGAGGACAAAGCAGCAGAGACAAGGTGTGATGGATGAACTGACCCGCTGTGTCCCCCTGCACCGCTGGGGGAGGAGGAAGAGAATCCGGGAGTGAAGCTGTGCCCAGGAAGAGGGGAGGGGTGGAGGGAGGGTGTTTTGAGACTTGGTTTTCTTCCTCATTACCCTACTCCGGTCGGTTGGTACCAAATTAAGGTAAATTTCCCAGGCTGAGTCTGTTCTGCCCGTGACGGTAATTGGTGAGCCATCGCTCCCTGTCCTTCTCTCGACCCACGAGCTCCTTGTTGTATTTCCTCTCCCCAGCCCAGCTGAGAGGGGGTCTGGGGGTGTGGAGCGACAGAGCGGCTCTGGGGGGCACCTGGCGTCCAGCCAGGGTCAACCCCCCCCAGGGGGAGGGAAGAGAAAGCGGGCCAAAGGCCTCGGGAGAAGGCCACCTGCAGGAGGAGCGAGGCAGCACGAAAAAGCAAGCTGCGCGGGTGGGCTCCCCCGCCGGCGGGCCAAAACGGCTCTAGCCCTCGGTCACAGGCATCGAACTCCTGTTTTTTTAACCGCGGCCAGGTCCCTTCTCCGTGCCTCGGAGCGCCCCCAGCCCTTCGTCGCCGTCATCCGCCTGCCGCTTTCTGCACCTCAACGTCCCCGGAGTCGCTCTCGCCACAGGGACTCCTCTGCGGTGACGGGTGACGGGAGGGCTTCGGCGAGGCGCTGGAGGGCCGGGGGCTCTGGCCTCACCTGGGCACTCCAGGGGTGTCCTGCCTGCCTTCCTCTGGGGGGGCTGTCCTTCTCCTCCTTGCCAGGAGCTGGGCTCCTTCAGGCACGCTTCGGTAACCAGCACTGGGCAGCAGACGACGTAAACTCCCTCTGTCGAGAACGTCCACGCGACGGCCCGGGCTGAAGACTAATGGGGACAAGAGCTCGGGAATGAGACTTTTCCTAAGGGTGAGGAAGGCCGAGCCAGTGAGTGACAGTGGCAGCGCCTCTGGGATAACAGATTGAAGGAGGAAAAAGGCTGCAGGGCACACAGAAACGGCAGCCGGAGCGAGGAGTGAGGACACGTAAGAGAAACAACCCTGCAGACCCCCAGGTCAGCGAAGAAGGAGGGGGAGGAGGTGCTCCAGGTGCCGGAGCAGAGATTCCCCTGCAGCCCGTGGTGGGGAAGACCATGGTGAGGCAGGCTGTCCCCCTGCAGCCCAGGGAGGTCCACGGGGGAGCAGATCTCCACCTGCAGCCCGGGAAGGACCCTACGCTGGAGAAGTAGGATGCCCGAAGGAGGCTGTGACCCCGTGGGAACCCCGCGCTGGAGCAGGCTCCTGGCAGGACCTGTGGCCCCATGGAGAGAGGAGCCCACGCTGGAGCAAGTTTTCTGGCAGGACTTGTGACCCCGTGGGGGACCCACGCTGGAGCAGTGTGCTCCTGAAGGACTGCACCTCATGGAAGGGACCCACGCTGGAGCAGTTTGTGAAGAACTGTAGCCTGTGGGAAGGACCCACGTTGGAGAAGTTCGCGGAGGACTGTCTCCCGTGGGAGGGACCCCACGCTGGAGCAGGGGAAGAGTGTGAGGAGTCCTGCCCCTCAAGAGGACGAAGCAGCAGAGACAAGGTGTGATGAACTGACCGTAACCCCCATTCCCCGTCCCCCTGCGCCGCTGGGGGAGGAGGAAGAGAATCCAGGAGTGAAGCTGAGCCCGGGAAGAGGGGAGGGGTGGAGGGAAGGTGTTTTGTTTTTTTGTTTCCCACATGCAACCATATTTGGTCACTGCTATATCAGTTTTCGCAATTTCCCCTGTAAGCAGCAGCAAAAAGGAGGAAATTTTAAGGCAGACAGAAGACTCAGTAGTCCTTTCCTTTCCCATTTTACTTTGCACTTTGGAGATGGTGTTCTGAGCATGCAGGAGCTGCTGAAGCACTGGGGAACCTTGAGTCCTGCCTGACACTGCTTAATTATCTCAATGTGGCAGATTTAGGTCCACTTTTTTCACCCCTCTCCAGCACTCAGAAATTATTGTAGTGTTTTTATTAACTCATGACTCCTCTAATTAAATTTAGATGGCAAAAAATATCTAAAGCTGATTTCAGACTTCCGTAAGTGCTATGATTTTTCAGAATAATACTCAAGTGCCAGTTAGAAAATAAGATCTGTAGTGAAAGCAAGTTCCCAGTTACCCTGGAAATAATTCAAGGCAACTCCACTCTTTCAGCACCCTAATTTTAGATGCCCTTTCTGCTCCCTGTTTCCCCAAACTCCAAAAGTTTATCTTCTTGAAGGATGTAATGTGACAATTCAAAAACCATTCCACATCATTCTGCCCTAGCCAAGATTAAGCAGAAACAAGTAGTCAACTACTAGGTGCTGCAACAGTACAAGTAGCATATGTACGTTCTCACTGTTGAGTCTGTGCGCTAAACACAAAATATTTGGCAGCTGTAGCATCTGCTTTCAAAAGGTTCTTCTAAAGTTTTTTCAAAGTGCAGAACAGTATAAAGGCGAGTATGCAGCAGAAAAATTAATCAGTTTGTCACGATCTGAATAGTAACGAAAACCTAATGATCTTAATCAGCTTCCTTACTTGTAAACTGGGTGAAGCCAGGTTAAGTCCTTGTGCCGGCTGCCGCAAGGCTGAGGATGGAGGTGACTCTGGGCAGCACAGCAGTGTTGGCTCTGTGACAGACACTGCATCACCCGTCCACCAACGCCTCCTGAAATGACCCCAGCCTTGCTGCTGGCACACATCCTTTACCTCCAGAGAAGCAGAAACCTTTCTACCACACAGATGTGAGCACCATTTCATTTTGTTAAGCTCACAATAAAACCCTTCCTTCTTAATATCTCAGGTGGACACCTGACAAGTGAAAATGTCTGAAAGCTTTTTCTAGAAATTAAACCTTGAGAGATGTGTCTTTTCTTGACAAAAAATACTTTATTCTGAACATCTGGCAGGTGACATAGCTGTTGAGATGAGAGTTATGCTGGTAGCAGCGCAGGGCAGGAACTCCTGAGCAGCAGGACGAGCGGGAAAGCCATGAAATCTGCACATCAGTCAGATACGGCCTCTCCTGTACGTTGATGACTATCACTGCAATAAGATTCAGGAATTAATAACTAGACAAAATGCCCTCCCTACATCCTGTGAAAATGATTCTCCATGCATGGCACATCTTTAAGAGGTCAGTAAAACATTTTTAGTACGACACACACCCTGCTGCATGCCATAAATAAAAGCACACATTTGACCCAGCCATGACTTTCAGTGACAGCTTTTTAAGTCCAAAGGTGAAGTCACAGTCCAGTTAAGGACAAAAAGGAAACCGTGGTTTGTGCTCTGTGTGCCAGGATTTTACCCACATCCCTTTCAGCCCAACCTGCCTAACATGCAGCAAAATACTTTCACTATTGCTCATTTATCTTTGACGCATTTAACTCCTGAAAACTGCAAATTTAACATATTGAGCACTTTCGTGTTTTTCTTCTAAAACTTTGTATTTTTTGCTGTGACAGATCCATGATGCTCCTCTTCACTGAGACAAACAGCTATGCCACTGTGATGTCTTCAACACCAGTTTTAAAACTTTATGTCCACATCCCATACTAATTACTCACCTGAGCACATCCTTGTAGTCGCATAAGGTCCCGCCTACTCTAGTCAACGAAGTGGGGCAAAGACACTGTCTTGGGCAACATGCCAGAGCTGCACAGTCTGGTTTAGTTGCTGGCACACTTCTGGGCACAGTGTTAGCCCTTGCCCATGAGCATCCTCCTTGCCGGCACCGGCTGTGCAGGGCTCAGGGGACAGCATGGACCGGAGACCGTCCCCATCACCCTGCACCAGTGAGGTGTCCCCACGGCAGTGGGAGACTGGAGGTCCTCCCTCACCCACTCAGTGCTGAGCAAAAGATGGTGTCTACCACCCAATAAATCTTTGAACTAAATCATATCACCACACTTCATCATCCTTGTACAGATTTATCTGTACAAATGCAAGCCTTGCTGGGGAATATGTGTCAGACCAGACAGATCTCAATGTGCATCATTTTTTAGTAGGGACGTGGCCTGAATCTGCAAAAGGAAAGTCCCAGTGTGTGATTACTGGTCCTCTGAGCATGACTATGGTATTACCCAAAAATATATTTCAGTGTCTTGTCTCAATTTCACAGAGCAAATAATACTGAATTTGACTCAGCAGATGATTTAAGGAACATCACAACATTGCATTCTGAGAATGAAAAAAAGAAGTTTCATATGCCAAACTTGGAGCATTAAAAGTTAGTATTTTTACTAATTAAACAAAACAATAACTCCTATCACGGTGGAAGAACTTCTGTCTGTGGGAATCTTAAAAAAAGTAAAATGATAATCACCATATTGGTTGATTATAACTATCAAACAAATATTAGTAACAGCCAGGTATTTTTATATGTCACTGAATTAATAAGATGATATAAATCCTGCCAAGTTTCAAATACATTTGTCTATGTATTGCTCTGACTTGGTAAAACATGCAAATTCTAAGTGAGAAAATAAAATGCCTACCTCAAAGGAAGGTTTTCTGACAAGTTTGAACCCAATTACTCAGAGCCCCAAATTCCTGTAACAGCAGCTGGGAAAAAACAAATCCTTTAGTGTCACAGAGCAGATTTTTTTGTTCCATCTTCCTGCTATGGGGAAGTATAAATTGGATTGTGGACCACCTTTAATTAAATTTATCTTCAGTTGTTACAGTAGGAGGAGAAGAAAGCCCCCCCGAGGTTCCTGCTAATGGGAATAGAAAAAAAAATATCCAGTATGAGACAGTTTGTAGGTAACTGTTGCTCACTCACTCACTCAACAGTAAGATGAAGAATAGTATCTGCTAGTAAGTGAACTTTGGGCTAAAATAATTTGCATATTTCCAGCTCCCCTGGAAACAATCTTCAATCTTTTAGAAATTAAAAAAATAAGAAAAAAATCACTCACTTTTTTTTTTTAAAATGAGATGAAATATCTGAACCAGCAAAATTTAAAGTTGATGATTTGTAGAACCCACTATTTGCATCGTCTTCCTGCATTAATTCACTGGTTTGTCTATTCTGCAAATGTCTCCCTCTGAGAGACATACGGATGGTTAGGATTTCCAGCAGGACTCCGGTGACTGCTCTATGGAAGCAAAGACACCAAGAGCAGCTGTAGGAAACAGATGTGCCACTTAGGGCACTTTCAGTGAAAGGCCAAGGGACGAATTCTTCATGTGCTACTTAGTTCAGGATCCCTTTATAAAAAAAGGCCATAAAAAAACCCTATTATTGCCTATGTTTTTAGCCTAGTTCCACTTGAAAGTAGACATTCGGGTAGCAAAAGCCCTGCTGGAGTAAGTAAAGGAGA
Organism: Buteo buteo; assembly: GCF_964188355.1. Classification (NCBI taxonomy): domain Eukaryota; kingdom Metazoa; phylum Chordata; class Aves; order Accipitriformes; family Accipitridae; genus Buteo; species Buteo buteo. The sequence continues at coordinate 17,181,054 of NC_134196.1, forward strand.
AGGGTTGCAATGGGCAGGACAGGAGCAGTAGCTCCTAGGCCCATTGTGGGGCTAAGCTGAAATTGAACCTGAGCCACTTAATTTTCATATGTATAAAGTGCCAGCACTGAGAAGCACATCAGCAGCCACAGCAGCTGGATGGTGAAGTGGTAGCGTGCAGAAATAGTTATTAATTATTTGGGGAAAAAAAATGGTGCAGGGTTGTTTCTCTTACATATTCTCACTCTCACAACTTAGTGAAGACATCAAAGACGTGACACCTACGATGGAGAAATCTCTCTCCTGTAAGAAGCCCCTCCTCCAGACATGAGCAAAAAACTAGGGGAACTTTAGGAAAGAATAAATGCAGTAAACACAGATACCAACTGGGGAAAAAAGCAAGGGTACTTGGAAGGACAAACCAGACATGCCAGTAAGCGATATGAGTCTTACAGGCTTCTGACAATTTGCCAAAAGAGGCTTTATCCACAGTTAAGGATGACAGGAATACTCTAAATACTCCTGATACTGGTTTTACAACAGTGCTAAATTTCCAAATGTTTACCTCAGGCCTGCTCTTTTTTTTTTTTTTTTTTTAAACAAAGATGAGCCAGTCAGTCAGGAGTACTGGGAAAAGAGTTGAAACAAAAGGATTAACTAAGGACCAAAAAGTCATGAGGTGTGGGCAGTACACAGCCACTCAGGCTGGACGAACCCAGGGGTACAGTGGCCAAACTGCTGACAAGAATGTGTCCCCCCTCCCTGAAAGTGGCTGCTGTGACCAAAGGGCTGGAGAGCATGTCCTAGAAAGGGGCACGAGGAGCAGAGAGAGATGCCAGCATGTTCTAGGCAAGCGAATCACTACTTTTACTGAAGTTCCCATCAGAAATACTTATAAAACAAAAGTAGGTAGAGAGATAAGGAGAAACCAGGACAGTTCCTGGAAAAGAAAACCATACAGTGGCAAGCTATTAGTTACTCAAGCTTATCAACAGATAGTGGATAACTTAAACCCAACTGACCTTCAGTTTCAAGTTACCTGCAGTCCTTAGCCTCAAATTATTCTATTGCCGTTCCATTTAAAATCTATCAACAAACCTTAAAGGGCACAAAAAATACCATTAATCTGGTTAAAAAAAAATTTAATCTTTTCCAGTTTCTGCAAAACCTGCATTTTGGTGCAGCTTCCTTCCTGCAGCTAGTCTGTCAAAGTACACAGAGAGTGTTTACTGAAGGATGAGTCTTGTCCTCTCTACCTGGATATACATTTTCATCTTAGTGTTAATCTACTGCTTTACCACTTCAGTAGTAATCTGTCATAATGCAGTCACATAAAAATCACAGAGAAATGAAGACTACATTTGCGTGAAGTTCGAGTCATCCTATTTGACTCCATACATGCACCACAGACATCTGATAAGTCTAAAACTGTAGATTACTCATGTCCAAACTGGGCATTATCTGAAAGACCTCCTCTGCGGCTTCTCTATCCAACAACCACCATTTCACAACTAGCTGCACGCTCCTCAGGACAGTCATCTATAACCCAGCTTCTACTTCCAACTTACTGTATGCCTGCACACTGCTGAACGAAGTGCCAAGTCCAGATGTGACTGTAGGCAGTAACACAACACACATCAAACACTAATGGTGAAGCCACGGCGGTCTGTAGTTGACTCACCACTATACAGGTGGTATGACCTGTTTGTGAGCGTGTGCATAAATACCGTCCAGGAAGGTACAAGACTATTACTGTAAATCTTGTTCCACCTTTGCATAGGGTTGGAAACGGTGCAATACTGGTATTCCACACTGTATTTCTAAACACTAGTGTACTACAACTAGCAAGATCCAAACATCTTAAGTCCAAAGGCAAGTTACAAATTCTAAACCAATTAGTCTCATCAAAAAGTTTGCAGATATATTTTTACTTGTTTACACAGACTTCCAGGTTGTGAGGAACAAGAGTAAAATAGCCAGGAGATGCTGATAAGGGTTTTGAATATAATTTGCTTCTATCTACTCTGAAAGAACAAACTGCTGATAGGATGAAAAAAATGAACTCTTTATCTAAGAATGGAAAGCAAAGACAGTAAGTGCTCAGACAGTATTTAAGCGTCCTACAAGTCAAGTCTTTCTGACACACTGCTTCAGTAACAGTTCTTTCCTTGTCTGTAAAAACCAGTTTCATCCAAAATTAGCATTGGTTTTGACCCATAAGAACACAAATGAATTTCATGCCTGAAGAAAGGCTGCTCAGACAACTCAACGGAACTATAACGCTCAGATCCTGCTGCAGAAGAGCCCAGCTAACCTCACCAGGTACATCCTCTCCCTACCTCCAAACAACAGTAAATTTGCTTGGAGAACAACCAACCTCACCCAAAACTGTGTCAATCACCCTGAAACTGTTTGCAAATATAACTGAAATCTACTGAGAAGTTACAACTAGGCATTTCCCCCCCCCCCCCCCCCCGAGCCAGATTTATAAAATTGCTTAAGAGACAGAAGCTGGCAAAAGCCTCCCTTGGTCTGGGATATCACTGTGCATGGCACCCAGCCAGGCTGCTGAGCTCAGCCTCCTCCTCCCATAGAGCCGAGCAAGCTCTTCCCAATTTCCATAGAGAGAGTCCTCTAACCACACAGGTATATGGCACTCTTGAGGGAGAGATTCTGATCAGAAAAGCCAGTAGCTCTAATAGAAAAAGCTGGTTGTAAGCCAGCTTGCTAAGAAGAAGTTTTCCAGCAGACCTACAAGCAGCTGACACTCGAGCCAAACAAGCTGCTCCAGCTCCTCAGAGTGGGTGGAAAAGCCACCCAGAATTAGGGTAGTCTCCAACTGAAGCAATGTGAGGAGATGATGACTGGAGACGTATCTCATGTCCTTTGAGTGGGAAGCACATCAGCAACAGTTTAACTCTTCTGAATAATTATTTGTTTCTTCAATCATCATTGAGGCTGCATTTTGATAGAAATGTACCAGATTTCAATTTCAGGGTAGGACACTTACAACTTTGAAAAAGGATCCTTCCTCTCAAAAAAACTCCTCATAGCCATCCTATCAAGGGTGCCGCTCACCTTGACCTGCCTCTGTCCCTCAGGTGTTTTGCTGGGAACACCAAGCTGGACAGCCTGCCTCCTCCTGGGCGCTGCCTGCATGGGGCTTGCTCCCAACAACCGTACCATTGCCAGCGCTGCTGGTCCACCAGGTTTGTGGAAGACAACGAAAGATGCTTTCAAAGCACATCTCAACCCATGAGGATGCATGGACAGCATAGGCAGAGGTGATTTAAAAAAAAAATAAAAACCTAAACAAATCAGGAAAGCCCTTAAGCATTCCTGTTCAACAAAGGAGAAAAACATATTCCAGTTCTAAAGCACCTAATGATTTTTATTAAAACTTCCCTCCTCTGCAAAGTTTCAGTCTTTTGATTTATTAAAAGCTTGTCATTAAGATGTAAACAAAAGCTCAAAACATTCCCATTTCCTGCAGGAGGGAAATTCGAATTATTTTTTTTTTTTCTATGTCATTAGTCAGTATGATTTAGACAGAAATTTTATAATTTAAATCTCCAAGTAAAAAGACCTAAACAACTGCTGCCAAAGGAAATTTAAGGGAAGCAATAAAAGCTTTCAGTGACATAACGACAGCGGATCCAGGAGAAGCAGCAACCTTGCAGAGGCTGTATCTGGCAGGGGGATACCCAACAAACCTGTCAGCATTCTCATGAGTCCCAGACTTTCTCCAATTTGCACCTTCAGATCTGTGCATTTGTTCACCCAAATATAATAAGAAAAAGTGCCGTCCTTTTTCCTTGTGCTGTCACTCAGCACATACTCCATCAGCTCAACGCTGTGGCACGTCTCAGACACTTGGTCTTATTAGAAACCTGCACGCGTTCACATCTTAGCTATGCAAGAGAACACACTGTCTGGCTGGCCACTGCTCATATAATGCCAAATATATCTGCCTCTGCTGTGGGCTGGATTCACCACCACCTACGTCATTCCTCTGAACTCCTCTGTGCATGGGTGACTTCAGTACTGTGCTCCCAAGCGAATGAATCCAAAACTACTTTGGTATCAGTTTCAGGTCTCCTTTCGGAAATGGGTTTTTGGATGTCTTCCCTGTACTCCCCCTGCCCTAGACGGACATCCCAACACCTGCCATCGCTCAAGAGCCTCCATTGATGCACTCTGAATGTGGGGAGGGAGGGATAACAAGAGCCTTAAGTGCTTGGGGGCAAAAGGAAATCCTTTCATTATCTTTTTACACAGGCACTAGACAGTCATGTAAAATACACTGATTTGCAGGAAGCTCCTCTCTATTTACCAAGATGTTTTGCTTAGCAGGCATATGCTCCCTCTGTATTCCCCATATGTTTTGTGTTTTTTTAAAAATAAATTTGGAGGAATAGAATCATTTGCTCCATTGCAGGCAGCTTTTATGAGAAACATTTGGAAAAGCAGAACAGGATGGAAGAATCTACTTGACAAATACATGAGATTTTTAATCTTTCAGTTCAAAAACTCTTCTGCAAAAATACAGAACAAGGTTTTGTGACGTTAAGGACATTCCTTATTAAAGGAATGTGGGTGTGCTACTTAAGAAAAAACACAGTAAAGGTCAGGTCAGCTCAGAAAGCTGTACCTTTCCTGCATAAAAAAGACAGAATATTACACCCTCTTCAATATGAGACATCTTTTGTTAAGATCTGATCAAGGAAGCCCTTAACAGCTCACAACAGCAGGTGTATTGATCAAATGAATGGATGTGCAGTTGTGCTCATTCTTGTGCGGTAAATAATGGTGACCTTTCTGTCAACCATGTCCATCTAAATCTCAAACCACTGTTTGACAAATGCTGCACATACAGGAACAATGTGTTTTTTGTGTGGCATTAAGTATCCCATGCCAGAACCCATGAGGCAAGACAGGAGCTGCCTAGCTGAGGGTGAAGATGGTACAAAGACAACACCTGGGAAATAGGGATTTTATTCTCAGCTTTCACTAAATTCTTATGTGATCTAAGGAGAAGATGTTTTACCTTCTGTGAATGAATTCGCGGTGGCCCTGCAACTTACTTATCCTTTTCCAGAATTTTTGTATGCTCAATTTTTAAAGTTCTTTAAAAACAAAAGAAAAAAAAAAGTGGGTGGTTTGGTGTTTTTTAATAAGGGAAGGGGCATTTCAGTACAAATTTGGATTGTTACAAAGAACTTAAAGCAGGCAACCACCTAACTTTCATGCTGCTGGTTTTTTTAAAAGCACTTTTAAATGAAGTATTATCTCAAGACGAAGCTGTCTAGAAGTGGTCATTGTGAATAAAAGCAAAAAACTTTAGTTTGACGGGACTGTATTTGGCCATGCTTCCTCTACAATAGGCCACTTATCACTGCCTAAAATCCAGCCAACCTCAGACAACAGCAGCGAGGCAAACCCAAGCTCTGACGTTCAGACAAAGCAATGGAGGGGGAGGATGAGTCCACCTTTGTGTTGTGAAAGCAAGACCTAAGCGATTCTTTGAGGAAAAAGGAAATCCAGCAGAACAAAAACCCAGCAGCCATCCTATCTACCGCAGGCACCATCAAAAGCAGAACTGTTAGTAATATTATATCAAATTTGGTATTATGAGAGAGGGGAAACCTTATTGCTTATCTTTGCACTTGCTGTTAAATGACAATCTCCATCTGACTCTGCCCTTTGTACGCTGCAGAGGTGCAACTTAAGCTGACCTAAGCTGGCTCTAGAGCAGCGCATCTGCACTAACATGTGTTATGCCTGCTCAGGGTGTTGATCTCGCTAAAAATTAACGAGGTAAAAAGGATTATCCTTCGTATCAGCTCTCACTGCAACCACACTGCTGCCAGCGTAAGAGGAAGGAGAAGGTAAGAACATATGATGGGGGCTAAGACGACTATTGCAAACCAGACTGGTCATGGAACCTAAAGGGCAGATAGACTGAAGCTTCAGTTGATCTCTATTAGCTGTGGGCTGCTGAGGAAATATATGGTCCCACCTTCCCTCTTCTCCCTGGCTGCCCACCCCTCCTCTTTCCTTCTAGCCCCTCCAGAGATAAGACGCATGTGGCCGCATGATCTGTCAGACCAAGGCCTGAATCCAACCAGAAAAAAAAGTGGGTGAGGGAATTGAGGGTGAGGTTGGTTTGCCATTCACACCAGTTCCCTTATAATAGGGTTGCATTATCACTCTGGCCTAGGAGAGCTTGTCTTCCACCCTTCTCTTTCAGCCACCAATTCAGAGCAGCAGCCAAGTGCCACATGCTCTGGTCTGCTCCCTAGGAGAGCTGCTCCTCTTTCCATTGCTGACAGAAGGAACCCAGAGAAACCAGCCCCTTTCCAAAAAGATTTGATGACTATAAACCACTAGCCTCTGTATAATCCATTTTTGCATCACCGAACAGACCTGTAGCATGTGAAATGGCAAGCAGCATCCCCCCACGCCAGTGAGTCAGTGAGGGGCAGAAAAAACAACTGCAGCAGCACACAGGCAAAAATTCACTTAAATTATTCAGATGTGCGGTCAGTCACACGTCAGAAAAAAAGGGTCGAGAAAAGCCCTCTTTGCCCTGCAAGATGCATTGTCATCTGATCGCGTGCTCTACCGTTTCTCGCAGCGCCTCGCACAGGCGCTGTCTTAGCTGTCAGTTGTGCATTAGGCACCCCAGTGAAGTACTTGGAAGGGTACATTTCCCTAAAAATGATGCTCCAATGCCTTGCCAAGAGTAATGGCACTAGTGCCAAGGGCTCACTGTCTTCCAGTCCAAATCCTACAGCATGGGGGTGATTTCTATTACTGTCAGCCATAAAGTACAATGGATATTGTCAAGCACTCGAGTAAATGCATGTGTAAAGCATTAACAAGAAGGATGATATAGCTTCCTCCTTGACAAATGACTCTCTTGCCTAAAGCCTGCAGCAGACAACCGCATATTTCACTTTGTTTCCTGTGGAATAATTTCCTTTTGGTTTTGTGGATCAGACCATCATTTAACACATCCACCTCACTAGTGGGTTTGCAGCGGTGCAGAGCAGCAATCCACAGGATGCTGTGCCTCAGGAGGGCAAACACCTGTGTTAGATGTCTAAGATAGATATAGCAGTACCTGTGTTTGGGAACCTAATTATTCCTCATTTAGTCAACTATGAAAGGATTCCTCCTGCAGGGAATTCAGAGCAGGTACAACAACTAGAGCGAATATCTCCTCTACCACCTTTGTGCAGGTTGCTAGTCCCGAGGGTCCTGGGCACCTGGGATGGGGGACAGGTCAACCAGTGCTGAGAGTACATGGGAATGTGAAGCAACTGAATCATGGAGGAAGCTGGGGAGGAAACAGTCTGTCATGTAATTGCTTCTTCATGAATGCATTAAGCCTGAGGCATGGAGGTGTCAGGATGTTATTCACTTGTCAGGAAAAGGAAATATATTATCCTGTAGGTCTGGTTATTTTTATGGGGGAGGGAGAAAAGACTCCCATGACAGGAGCTGGGTCTCTGAAATGGCCAGTCCCAGAGAGGTAGGACATTGATCTACGGCATTGCTCAGGACTTCTCCCTTTTGTGAAGGGCTGGATACAACATTAGCCCATGCATCAACGCATGAAAGGGACAGATTTGCCAAGCAGGAGCTTGGCCAGGTCACCAGCTGGCTAATACACACACACTAGAGAGGGACACATACTGCTCTTTTCTGAAGGAGTAGAAACATGCCTCCTCGCTGTGTGCCACAGCACACTTGAGTCAAACTCTCCTGCGCCAGTGGGATGCCTTTTGTAATTACAGCAACACTTCCCTTATTGCTACTGGTCTTTCCAACTCGTTTGTTTCTCTGTTAGGAAGATAGGCTGCAATGTATTTGATGTCCCAAGGCAACTGCTTAAGAGCTCCACAGAAGATGATATCCAGCGCATATTATGGATCAGAGGCACTTAGTAAGGACCTCTAAGTCCAGATGTTGGAATGCTAACACAAAAGAAGCTATGAATGCCTACAAACATATTAGGAAAGAGCGTAGTTATGGCAATTAAATAGGGAACAAACCAAATATCTCTTTGTTCAAAGGGACAAAACTATAAAGCAAAAAGAAAGGAAATGCTATGGCAAAAACCCATTCACAAGAACAAAACGAGGATTTGTCTCAGGAGGGAGGAATTATAATTATTATAAATGTCACATCAAATGCGACAGATAACTTCCACAAACAAATGCATTTGAGGGAATTCTACAAGGAACTGAATCCTGTATTAATGCTTTCCAGGTGTAAGATGATAGCTAGAAAACCACAGTAATGACAAGCCCATAACCACAGCAGAATGAGAAGCTCTAATGGGGCGATAATCTTCCCAGAATTGCCTCTCTGCAGAGCTCAGCTGGCCTGGCTTGATTTCCTTTACCATTTCCAATCTTAAAGGCGTACCACCAACTTCATCTCAGACAATCTCCAAGCCATCAGGAGTCACCCAGGCTAAGATCTGTGACTCTGTGGGGTTTTTTGATTCTTTGCTGATGTGTTAAAAACATCGTCTCAAACAAAAAATGAAAAAGCTCCTGGGGAATCAATGCTACAGAGGAAAGCAGAAAAAATAACTAGGTGTGAAATGCACAGGGATCAAAAGCCATGAGAACGAAAAGCATTTCCCCCTCTAAACTTTTGAACTAAGTGTTTCCCTCAAGGATTCACTGCTGCTGTTTCCAGGTGTCTGCCATGACCTCGCACTGGCTGCTGGTCATCAAAGCAGCCCTATTCCACACAGCCAAGTGCCAGGGGGCATTACACTGCTGTTCCCATCTGTGTTATTCTTCCTATTCCTCATGTCCTCTCCCTTTTGTGCTCCAAAGACACTGTTGTCAATCTTTCGTGAAAGCTCATTTTCAGTCTCTGATGCCTCCTTCCCCCTCATTTTTTCCTGCTCAGCTTTCTTGGGCTAATGGGGATGGAGGGAGTGTGGGAGAAGGCTTATACATCTCATCTTTTCCTGCCTGCCTGCCACCAGGGAGTGAAAAAGAGATGATAGGGTCTCTCTTCTTGCTGCCATCATATGCTGAGCAGCAAAGAGTGATTTTGCCACTCCATACACACTGCAGTAGGGGAGGAAACGTGTTGGGATGATCAGAGTATCTTCTTTCCTTCTCCTGACCTTAATGAAGTCAGGCACAAGGGACATAAAAGCTACAGAGATTACTGTACATCTCAGAGTGGATGAACTCCTCAGAATTCACAATCAATTCTCCTTCCTCAGCTGCTCCCCCTCATCAGGACTCTGTCCTAGTCTCCTGCAGTTAACACGAGACACCAAGCTACAGGTGCTCACCTGCCATGACTCACAGAGGCAGCCCTTATTAAAACAACATACAATTAATACTGCAGTGAACTTCTACACTGTCTTTACCAATGCACTGTATAAAGTGAGGCAGCTATTGGCACACCAGTGTGGTGCCTGGGGAATTAAGACAGGCATGGGCAGGAGGACGTGTCTGAGGTCCACAGCATTGAAGAAACGACTGAGTAGCAGGACAAGGAGCTGTGAGTGAGAGCAGATTTCTGACATCAAAACCACCTTCGCCTGCCAGCTATAGGCTTGACCCCATAGCACACTGACAGACACAATGCCTGGCATCGATGGTAAAGGAAATCCAGGAGTGAACAATTCATGTATAGAGAGAATACAAGACACACTTACCCACATACTAGTACTTTTGGAATAGCTCATTTGAAAGCTCTGCTGCAGGTTTGCATACTAATAACTTCCTCCTGCTTCCTAAGAAAACATTTTGTTCTAGGTGTCAAGAAGCCCATTTCTACAATTCAAATATGCAGACATCTGTAGGATGAAGAGAGGAAATTGTAGTGTGCAACACTGCCTTCAGTGTGCAAAACAAACATCTGCATAGTCACAAGCAGTTTTTTGTCCAAGCTCAAAAGCAGGAGAGTCCTACAGCTGTCTACATCTACTTCCAGCAGCTGGGGCTACAAGAGGAACTAAGTGCTACCGTTGAGGAGAGTGCAAGAGGTTCCATTACAGAAGGCAAAATGCCTAAAAACAAGAAAGAAAGAGAAAGAAAAAAAAGGAATGACACAACTAGTCCATAGTCATGTAAAAATATCTTAAGTATGAAAAGCTGCTCTAAATTGTCTGGCAACATTTCAACCAATCTACATTTCAGTATGATTTGCTCATAATTTGTAACTTTACTCATCTTTGAAGGCTCCAAAATGAAGTTGTAGCTATTCTGTATTATCTTGGCTGCAAGTCTAAAATTCTAACTCTAGAAATTTAAATGGTGCTTTTGAATAGTAAGAAGTTGCTTTGTCATTTCTGCTTTCTGTCTGAAAAGTGCTATCTGATCCGGAAAGTAGTTGACGAAAAGCAGCAGTTAAAGCCAATTCTGGTTTACAAATAAAATTTATTATTAAACTGTCCTCCTGAAACTTTTCAACTTGTTTGAAGAAACTCAGCACAGTGACTGCATTTTACAGAGTGGAGAAAGTATTGTGGAAAATCCCTATGTTCAAGTTCAAATCCTCAGACTCAAAGAAAACAAGCCTTTTGTGACTCTTGAATAAAAAGTGCCTCTAAAATGTAGGGTGACATTCTCATTGCCTCCCAAAAAGAAAAAACACATTTGCTTCAAAAGTGAAAGGACATTTTTCTGATTGCAAGCCTGCCTGGTGACTTGCGCTGTAGCAGGCAGCAGAGCTGCAGGGTTAGCTCCTAGGTCATTGTGCCTCTTAGTAAGAGTGCCGTTGGACAAATAAGCTTCCTGTTCAGTTACTTCCAAGTCCGTTGCATCTTTACATCCTAAACCTCATCTGTTTGGGTTTTTTTTTCAACAATCAGGGTATCTAGTAAGAGATATTACCATTCAAACACAACCCCATTTTAGAAACTGTTTTGGTTGTTTTTTTCCCAAGAGATCCACAACTTAAGGGTAGTCAAAGCTCAGCAGGAGTGTCAGAGCAACAGACAAAAGCCAAGGTGGTTGAAAAGACATTGGAACACATTTTGTCTTAGAAAATCTTGACCTCACTAAACATAACACAGGAGAAGTCTGATTCAGTCAGAGCTTTTTAAAAGATGTTATCAAAATATTCTGTTCTGATTTTAAATCTTTGAAATCTTATGTTGAATTTTGACCAACTGTACAAGGATCTTGTTCAATACACTACCAGGCAGAATTGCCTGATGTTCCTGCAGTGTAAATATTCATTTCTACAGATGCTGATACAATGAACAAGAAAGATAAACCATCCAGGATTCTGATTCAGGACTCCTTTGCAGTAAAACTAGGATCAAGCCCTGATCTCAATTTTTAGAGGCATCAAGCTGAATAAATTAAACATCTTTTAAGAGTTACATCATCTACAGCTGCATATGTGATGTCCAAATCTATCAGTCTTGCACATCATTATGGGCACACTTGCCTTAACCCGTACCTACGCAGAGCAAGGCAGCACTGCTCTAAATCTTGGTAATTTCAAAAGGAGAAAAGTCACGTTCACTCCAACTTCTCTTAAAGGAAGGTGCCCTGGATTTCCAGACAGAGAACCAGTCAGATAAATACCTTTCACCATTTAGCCTAGACACAAGGACGTGAAGATTTACCTATAAATTTCCCCTTCCTAAACTAATAATGTTGTTCATCATTCGACTGAGACACTTCCTGCCCTTTCCTCTTCTCCCTCCACAGAAAAGGTAAAAGCTTTTCTGTAAATTTTTTGCATATAAATGTTATGAGGCATCTGTGAATTCTCTATGGTGAAAGCTATTATATAGTGCTCTGACAGATGTCTTCAGGAAACGTAAAGCCAGAAAGCATTATCAATGGTTCAGAAGCACAGAAGTTTTATGGACTTACAGTATGTACAAACCAGACACTTTAATATATTTAGCCAACATACTTTCACATACCTAATATATAGGGTGCTGAAAGCGACAGTGGCAGAAGTAAGATTGTTAACATGCAGTAAGAATTCTGATTTAGCTCATTATCAACATGTAGCACTTCCTAGGAGGCTGGCTAGGAGAAAGTGTGACAGGGAAACATACCTAAGAGGCTGAAGAACACCTATTTAAGTATCAGTCAGCTGGGAAGAATTAAATGGCTAACCCTATCAGAAAAGAGGAGATGATGGATGGTAAAAGTGCTTTTCAGATAGGCTTGAGAGCAGCAGTCTGGTGCTTAAGCTTCTGTCAGGTTCCCAGCGTACAGCAGGTCTGGCTGGAAACCCTAAGGTGCAAAAGCAGCTCATTCTTTCCTATGACTTCTGCTTCTTTGGTTTTGCAATACTTGAATCACACAGATGAAGCTCCAGAAGCTTTTCACTTCTGCAATGTGAATTGGAACCACCTAAATTTAAAACATCACCTCTGGATTTACTTTTTAACTGTAGCAGAAATTTGGGAGCAGCAAGGCCACCCAACAGTGACTGCTACAGCTGACCCAAATGCCCTGGGCCAGTCAACCATGGGCACTTGTATGGTTGCAGGGAAGTGCTGTGGGCTAGGCTGCCGTGGAACAAGCCAGTTTTAGGTCTTTTTCCAGCAAGTAAATGCTATGGAAGACATCTGACAATCCTCAGAAGCAGAGCCAGGATTTTAATTAAAAACCTTTGGGCCCTTCACCCCAGAAGAGTCCAAACTCTGCATCATCAGCATTTTACTAACAGCATTTCTGCTGGAGGATAAGCAAATCCTGTTGGTGGAACAATGCAATTAACCTGAATGTAAAGCCATAAAGTCTACTTTTCAGATCAAGAAAAGCAGGAATTGGTAAATACAAACTTGCTGAAAGCCACCCATCTGGAGTGTGATATTTGCTGGTGTGTAACTTATGTTTTACAATAATACACTTACAAAAATTGAGATCTATTTTTATGCCGCTACTCTTGCAATGAGACTGTAACAGCTACATCAGAAACACAGGGTTCAGCACAGAAGAGAACTAGCTTTTCAATGAACTAATGTTGTAGCCAAAACTAAACCACCACAATTCCTAGCAACCATTGAACATTCATACACATTGTTAATATATTGTACCTGGAAGCAACAATCTTGGGAGTAAAATTGCATTTTTTTCCAGTCAAGTGAAAATAATGTACAGTCACTGCTACAATAACAGGTCTAATCATTTCCTTAGGCTGCCTCCATTCTCCGTATGTCAGCTGTGCATAATTCATAGGATGTGCCATATGTTCTCTGAAACAAGTGTCCCTATAAGTGTTTGTGGTTCTACTCGAAGGCATGTCTTCATAAATTACGTTGTGATATATTTCACATTTTAAAAAACAAACAGGGAAAACAATTCAGTGAAACATAATCTGCTTAAAGTTTACCACTTAGCCATTTGTTGAACATTCAAGTGATTAGCTCACCGAAGTACATCGTTTTTTCAGCACACGCAGACTGCTTCTGCTGGCACCAATTTCAAAGGCAAGAAACAATTTAGCTGGCTCTCAAAATAACGAGTTGGTCCAGCAACTCCTTACACACACGGATAGCCTCTGCTGACTTCCCAGAGCCTGAGCACACAAACTAGGATCAGTCACTTAAGCAAAGGATGGCAGGATTAGACTTTCTGCTGGTCACAGCCTCGCAGTAGAACCCCCTCCGCGTACAACTTGGGTTTCCTGTTTCCTGACAGACCTCACAGCTCCGATGGCTCTTCTGACTCCCAGCTGGCCTCCCTGCAGCATCTCCAATAATTTTTAGGCAAGCAAAGTTCAAAAGATAAGCAGCTGTGAAGCAAACACAAGAGTACTGGTCAAAATAACAGGATGACAAATAACAGGATCTCCCAAGAGAGCAGCATTGTTCGGAGAGGGGAAGCAAATGGCAAAAAGTATAGGCAAGGGCAGAGGAAAGGAAAAAATAAAAGTGGAAGTGATGAAGCCTGTTTGCTTCTGTCTCCTGATAGCTAATGAAAGATGAGCTAATTAGCACATCCCTTAGCTGGAACGGGAATAAAACCTCCCTCCCACAGACAGCTATGCATATTGTAAAAGCTCGCAGAAGCATTCTGTCTTTCAGACTGCCGACCCTCTGACTCATGTGGCTAAGATCTGCCCACCAGTTCAAAAGGTGCTGGAGAGAGGAGGGCAGGCAGCCAGGCAGACAGACATGGCAGGACCTTGTGGTACATGTTTCCTTGGGAATATAGGTTAAAAATCTGAAGGATAAAGGAATATGAACAAGCACATTCCTCTTATACTGAGTGAAAAAAATTATCTTCTGAGGCTTTTAAGAAGGAAATGGGAACTGGCTGGAAAAGAGAGGCAAACTGGAATGCTGATGGGTAGCTTTGAATATTTAAGAACTCAGAATTCTAAGACAGCTTCTCAAAATGCCAGCATAACTCTGTTAGTAAAACCCCAATACATTGAGGAAGTCAGAAAAGCAAGCATGAATTTAAACTCTGAAGTGATGCACATTTTCTAAACCATAATTTATTTCTGATGTTCATAGCAGTAGTGTCACCAAAACCCACTGGCAGTTACCACAACAAAAACTTTCATGCATAATATAAAAATTTCTTACGCAGCCATGACCCTGTGAAGAGTCATATATTTCCAGCATGAATAATACAAGCAGTCAGTTTGGCACCAGTGGGACTACAGGCACTTAGAGTGAAACATAAGCCCACTCTTCAGATAGTCAATGACTCAGAAAAGCCTGACCCCCACAAAAACAAGACGACCATGCTCCCCAAGTCCAGTGTAAGAAGATGGCGCTCCAGACTGCAAGCAGGAATATTTGGGTTTTAACAGAACCATCTGTCAGTACGATGCAATGAGAGCAAAAAGGCCCAGACGTCCAAGTGCCCAGGCAGCACTATATTTACATTTTTATATAAAAAGCCAAGTAAATAAAACAAGAATAATTAAAATAGTAACGGTGTCTTTCATTGAAAGTTTACCTTTAGCAAGAGGAAACTTTTCCATGCATTGGGATTTAGTTAATCTCAGATAGATCACCTAAGCCTCTCAGTTTTCATGTATGGAGAAACACTTCTAAAATCCAAGACAAGCAAATCAGAGACACAACACAGTCTTGCAAAAGGCACCACTGACAGTTCAGTACAAATCCAGTGCACAATTTTTTCAGTATTTCAAGGATGGTTACAGTTCTCATTGTGTTTTGATGCTTTTTTTTTTTTTAAACAGTGCTATGAATTAGTATTAGGTGAAAAATTTTAAGTTCAGAAAACAATGAAAACTAAAACCAAGACAAACATACAAGAATGAAGAGACCACTGTTCACTTAAGATACAGTTTTGCATCAATGAAACCAAAGTGAGTTCTACTGCTGACTCTGCCGGAGGAGGCATCATGTCCTCACTTGTGGTTCTTCGCCTTCAAGCCTTGTAGAGATACAAGTTTAACTTCATAAGGTCTAGTAACATCCAGAACTAGGTCTTGCCTCTGGCCATCAACACTACAATTGTCATTAGCTTTCTTTTTCCTAAACAAAAAGTAACAAGAAAGGAGATTCAGGATGGTAGATGTGAATGCAACAGTTACTATCAACCAACAGTATGCTCTTTGAAACCTGCTAAAGACAGAATATACTCACACTTGAACATTCACCCTCTAATAAATCCAAGTTGAACTGTTTAAATTTGTCATCTGTCATCAGCAACTGGAAAAAAAAAATCATATAAACAACAGCCTTATTCTTGTGGTTACCATCTCAGGTATGAGGAAGCAGCACAGCCACAACCACCTTAGGAACAACTGTTGAATACAATCAGAGACATTAAAACTGTAAAAGGAAACAGACTCACATACCTTCTAGATGTCACTATGATTTTTACCAGGCAGGAGCTGATACTGCACATGAAATGCCTAACATATTTCAAAGGGTTCAGCTATAACTGGAGAACCATGAAGCCCATCACAGAAGCTTTAAGTATAGTGTTTTGTAACAGCTTAGTAGTTCCCAATTATAATGTTGTGGTGGGCCACACAGCCTTCAACAGGGGAAAAGGGTGAAACATGGTGTCCTCCACTTTACAGCAAGCTCAGTCATTTCTGTATCTGCAGAACATGCCACCTTCATCTGTGCTGGAGGTCATTCCCTGTGAGCACTGGAGTTAAAGGGCACATGATTCTGGGCACAAGTACATGCTTCTGCCATTAAATCCATACCTCCTCTCTGCTCAGGACTGGAAAGCTCCAGGACGGAGCCTGGGCATGAACAGCTTGTTGCCATCAGAGAAATTTGTGTAGCTGCCTCCCAGCTGCCGTTTTTCCTGCATGTCCTGCAGTTATGGGTAGTTTTCATGGAAATGTGCTCCTCATCACCTTCTTTCCTGAGGCATCTGTGGTTCCTTTCCCTTCTATATCATCAGGACATCAGGGGAAGTTCAGGTTGGATATTAGGAGTAAGTTCTTCACTGAGAGGGCGGTCAAGTACTGTAACAAGCTCCCCAAGGAAGTGGTCATGGCCCCAAGCCTGCCGGTGGTCAAGAAGCATTTAGACAATGCGCTTAGATATATGGTTTAACTTTTAGGTTTCCCTGTGTGGAGTCAGAAGTTAGACTCGGTGATCCTCATGGGTCCCTTCCAACTCAGGATATTCTGTGATTCTAGAAATGGAAATGAAGTACAAGGACCACCTTCATTTCTGCTACATGATGGAGGCAGAGCTGGTTGCTTTTATCAGAACAGCTAATTCAACCTGCACTATGCTCCCAGCTTGGCTCTGAGAAAGCGGGCAGAAAAGAATATACCACAGCAACCTCATGAAGAACATTCAGGACTTCTGTTGTACTGTACAACATGCCAGCATCACAGAAAAGAACTGGGGTTTCTTGATGCAAATCAGCAAGAGGCTTTTCTAGAGGATGCTAATACCTACACAAGAAGCTTGATTTCACTGGAATCCCCTGGAAGATTTCTACCACATTTTGTAATTAGAAGTTTTTGCCTAGTTCTGTCAACTGGAAAAAACTATACCTCACCTGAATTGTCAGCACCCCCCACAAAGAACATCTTCAATGGGAGCACTCAGGGAGTGCACTGATACTGACAGCATCTTGACTTTATTTTTTTAATGAGATTTGTGACTATCATTTCATAGCCTAACTCTTTCCACATTAGAGGACTACAAACTCTTTTTCCTTCAAAGCAGGTTTTGAGTGTAGAAGATTTGGTGGGATATTTATGTTCAAGGTTAATCTTCTTCAGTGTCAAGTATATATTTAAATAAGAAACGTAAGTGTATTAAGTTTATTACCATGGCACAAAAAAAGTTAGCCGTCATCTTCATTTTTTTGAAGATGTGCATGGTTTAATAATTGAAGTAGACAAAATTATTTTATTCCTTAAGCACAAAAGCTCCCAGAAATGCCAGCTGAGAAGGAACCCCACTGTGCTAAATGATGTGCAAATACAGAATAACACACAACATTCTCCCAGAGTTTACCATCAACAGGATGACAAAGAAAGTACCATCCCTGCTTTACATTGTTCAAGTCATGCAGGAAAGCTTAGAAAGAAATCCAGATCTGCAGAGATCTGATACAGCGGACTTAACCACAACATGATGTCTGCCTCCAGCCATGGTCAGAATCAAACTGAGGTCTTCCCTCAGTGCTCTAGTAACTCTCACAAGGTAGGTATGATCTCCTTCACCCTTTTCCCCTTGTATTGCCAGCCCACTTCCCCCCCCCCCCCCTTTTTTTTAATTGTAGCCCATTAATGAGTCACTTGTCATTGTGGAGTCACCGGTAGTTCAACTCAAAGTGGCCAAGTGCCTCATTAAATTCTTCCCTACCTACCATTAACATATCATACATTTCATTGTGATTTTGTCATGTTGTGTTCTAGCTGCAGGTGTTTAAGCTTTTGTTCTGAGTGGCTTATTTTAATGTTTACTAATGTCCATTTTCTTGGAGATGATGGAAGCAGTTTACCTGTAGAGGAAGGTCTTAAAAAACATTTCAGTAGATGCACAGAGATCACTCTTTGCTTTTTCGAAGACAGAAGTATCGCATATTTTGCAAAGCTGCTATAAAGAAAAACACATTGTGTTGTCTGAGTCCAGCACACATACTAGAAATGCCATGATAGGACCATATTCTGCCCCTGGAGTAACAACCATATCAATTTATCAGCCATGATTCAAAAGATGGTTGATATAAGTTGTGAAATAGAAGTGATACACAATAAAGCTATGGATACTAAGAAAGCTGCTATGCAAAAAAAGTTAAGGCATTGCAGCCTAAGCCAGTTGTTGAGACTCCATAACTCAGCATTGTCTAATAAAGCAGTTATTGTACATCTTAATGCCAAAATTGAATAGGGCTGTGGGAAGAGCAAACATGGAAGCAACACAATGGGTTTCCAGATAAGAATATTTAAGTGTACTCCTGAAATACAATGGGCCAAGCTGTTAGCTTCAAGGAATTGATTTCCTCTGTCTCCAATTAGGTGCAAATCTTGCTTTGCAAGAGCTGTCACGACCAGACCAAAGACTTACCCTGACAGGATAAACAGCACCTTTGCTGCAAAAACTGAATGAGTTGCCACAGGTTCCCTAAAGTGTGGGTGCTCCCAGAAACGAGGTAGCAAAGAGAGAAGCTGCAGAGAAGGATCTGAGTTCATCTGATGTTGGCTAAACACCTAGTAAACATGCACTGCACTTAAACCATTTTACTGTTTTCAAAGCTAAAGCTTATTTTGTACAGGTTTTGTTCTAAATCCAGCACGTCCTTGCTCCAAAAAGAACAAAATTACACAGTCTAGGGAATAAATAAGGCTTGGTGAGGAAACCACAACCTATAATTGGAGGACAGGAACTCAGGGTACTGCCTAAGAGTGGGAGAGTTCAGGTTCCTCCTGCAGATGGAGGGTTCAAGGTCTCCTGCTCCAGGGCATAACTGGAGATGCCAGGAAGGCACAGGCAGCCTGCTGCCCACCCAGCAACCAAGGCACTGGCTACAGCAAGGTTTTTCAGGATGTGCATTCTGTGGCAGTCACTGCACCGTACAGTATCATCTGAGGCAAGCGAAATGAGCATACAACCTGAATGAAGTCTGCTATAAATATATGTGGAAGTAAACTGACTAGCAAGATTTCAGCGTAAGCCCAGGTGAAGAAAAGCACTTGAGATACACACAGCTTGTAAGTCCAAACAAAAGCAACCTTCCAAAGTCAAAACCGTCCCTGCTGTCACCAGATTGGGAACATATAAATCATCTATGTAATTAATTCAGTTAAGTAATTTATAATGTCTAGAAATGATCCAATAAGGTGACACTGCCAGCCCAGTCCTTTTTAAATGCAGAATTACCATGTTCTCCCCATTAAGAATCAAAGCAGTAAAGAATCAAATATTTAAAAAGCGAGTTAACAAACCAACCCAATTCTTTCCATCTTGAGGTTCCTTGAATCTTCTAACCCTGGCAAACAAACTGATGGCTTACGAGCAAATTGGGGAAATGAAAGATTTATTTTCCTGCGTTCTATGAGAAGACTGTCATCTTGCAGAACATACTTCCACCATCACCATCACTAAAAGTAAAAAATGTCTCTTAAGTCACAAGCATTTCCTCCTATTATTGAGAGCAAAGAGCATATTTTTATGCAATTCTGCATTCTTTTCATGAGCATTTTGTTATAAAGCTAAAATATTAAATGGTACAGGATGTATTTCTCAGAAAATGCCATGGTATTTATTTCCTTAGAATGGGCAGGGATACTGTTATTAAAGGCATATTATAGGCATTTATAGAAGTCTCATAAAAAGTTATTTCCTACTCTTGTGTTTTGCAATTCTACTATGAATACCCAAGGTGAACCAAACAATCCACTCCCCTCATCCAAACCCCAAAGCTCTGCAAATTACATAAAAGGAAAATTCAGATTTTTTTTTCTGTTTTCAAAATTTAACATCAAATCAATTTGTCCTTTCATATAGTACGAAAGTTCAGTATTAAAAATATTTTCATTTCCAGAACAAAATCAGTTCTTTCCTTGAAAACTTTCAAATCCTTTATTAAGGTGGTGTATGTGTAAGAGCATCATTAACTTCAGTAAGAAGTTTCAGCCTTGTTCTAAGCTGAAACTAAGATCAGCACAAAGGCAGTTAGGGATATTGTATTACACAACTGGGATGGTGTCAGCAGCATCTGAAAGCCACAGAATTATGAGTTTTAAGGCAAAACTGAAAATATTAGGGATAGTTTACTAATTTAAAATTAAGACATCCCTTGTAAACACTGACAGCTCTGAACTATACTGAATTTTTTTGTATACCAAAGATGAATAATCTAGGAGTATAAGCATGAAATCCAGTGGAAAATGCCATAAATCCTTTGGTAGCTTCCCTGCAACTGTAGGCATCACCAGGCATAGTTCTTAGAACAGATACTTCTTTCCTTCTAGTGTTACAGCTCATCCTGACACTGGGCAAGCGATACAACACTAAGACATTTGATCTGGTCCATTCTATAAGAACGCATTCTGCTTTCCTTTGTTGTTTTCTTCTCCTCACAACCGCCATCCCAAGGAAAGAAGATCTGTTCCAGCCCTCTAGGAACACACCACAGGCAGTCACCTGCTCCTGCGCAGACCTTCACCCCCTCTGCCATCCTCTTTGCAACCTCACCACCGTTCCTGCACGGGCTGGCCTCACCTGGACAGGCGTGCCCTGCACAAAGCTCCATGTCCCCACTAGAGCCGTGCTCTCCCTGTCACTGCCGGGGGTTCGGCTGGGCTGCAGCCAGCAGAGCTGCTCGGCAACGGCTCCCCAGGAATTGCCAAACCCTGTCAGCTCGTCAGGGCATACATGGGGGGATCGGGAAGGCAGCAGCAGAAGTGCGTTGGCATTCAAATGGCGTGGTCTGCAACCTCACAACCTGCTTGCTAACAGCAGCATAGGTCACCTTGAAGACCCCCTTAGCAAAAACTTAAATACAGCAGTCACTACAGTAAGACCTGATTTATTCCAGAATGTAAAGGATGCCCCCATCCCAGAACAAACCCCAGAGACTTTTCTACCTGTTTGTTTTATGCAGAGCTCATCAGGCCACAGACCAGTGCAGCCAGTTACAATACTAACAGCTGCCGCATCTTTCCACTACCGCTAAGTTTCATCAATACAAGCCAGACCAACCGATCCAGGCTGCAGCCCAAAGAGACTCATTTGGAAATGTTACGTAAGAAATGAGCTGCTGGCCTGGCTGCTTCATTTTTGTTTATCCACACAAATTAAAAAGTGCGGTCATGCATAAGTTAATCAATAGCAGAAAACAGCTAACCTCACTTCTTATGCCGGATGGCCTATTTATTGCTCTCAATTTAAAAAGCAGCAATAAAAAGGTCACAAAACAGAAGACGTGTCAGATGAGTGAAGGATGGCGACTGACTGGAGAGCGAGCCAGGGTGTGATGTCCATAGGTGCGCATTTCCCAGAACCCAAGTATAAAATTGGCAAAAGTTACAGGTAAACCTCAAGCCAGCAATATACATTAAGACTTAGTATAATGCAGTAGAGTGAAGCCCTGGACACAGTAAAATAAACTTGAAAAAAAGGAGGCACCTAAGAGGTATGAAGAAGTAGATGCAAAGGTACTCTCTTTCAAGGAAAAACTGCAAGAAAATAAAAACAAATGGAAAATCTCTGACAGTGCCACCATGGGTGTCATACCCACTATTTGAGTGCTTTTAGAGAAACAGGGCATTTGGATCCAGCAGTCACCCTTTCAATCATCAATCAATCATTTTGATGATTTTCCCAAGATTTGCCAATTACACATTTTGAATTTCCAATATCCTTTTTTACTTAATAGTTGTAAGAGTATTGTGAAATACTTCTTCCCAACTTACAAGCTAAGAATAAAACAAACACAAACAACACATCCTTCAACGTATCTCCAGGCTTTGCATTTAACAACTCTGTGTCATGGCACCCAAACAAAAAAATTTTCAGTTACATAAAATTTCCCATTGAGTTAAAAAGGAAAAAAAAAAAAAAAAAAGGCAGGGCCTGCAGGAGGTGGCCATTTACACATTTAAAAAGTAAAGAAGCTGCAAGCTGTTAGACTGTGGACTCATGCCTAATATGCATTAAGTGTGTCCATCACAACTATTTTTCACAGCCATTTGGTATCCTGACAGCTTACTCTGAGGTTTGAGATCATTACGATGCCAGCCCATGCTAGCCTTACGTAACACTGTCTGTTTCTGTATAACTTTTTTCAGCAAGGAAGAATTACTTTATTCTAAAGCACGGTGTTCTTCAGCCATTTAAAAAAACGTTGAAATGGCGAGGAAAAGGATTGCTCGGTCCAAAGCCCAGTTAATCAAGATGGAATGCCTCCTGGTGCTCACATCTGACCTTAGGATTTTTCAAGATTTCACTGGTCTCCCTGGTGATAGTTGCTACGAGTACTTTCAGTGTGTGTCATGAGAAACACTTGAAAAGAAATTTTCAGTGCTTTCACACAGTCCTTCTAACCTTAGCTGTATTAACTTTTAATCAATGTTGTTACCCCTAAAAACTAAGTTGTAAAATTCTTCTCATTTTTCTTTTAATTCCCTTGGGAACCCAAGTCCAAGCACTGGACAGGGTTTGCCTCTGGCTGCCACAATGAGCCATTTTAAAACCTTCCAAGATGAAAAGACTTTTTCAGAACTTGTCCTCCAAGGAATGAGCTTGAGAAGGTGAAGTCTTGTCCTTTTAAAAGGCTCAAGCCAGGTCAAACACATTGAGGTGTGATGCAAGCTAAATTAAAGCCATGAGGCTATGTTCATCAGCTTCAAACTTTGGGCCCTAAGAATCTCATCGTATTTTATGCATCTGAACAAGTTGAGTTACATTGTTTGAGAGGCCACAATAAATCGTATTTGAATCTCTTTCCTTTTTACTAATTTGAAAATACCAGCATTTTGTATGTTTTAAATCATATAAGCCTCCAAACAACAAAACGCTTCTTTATAAAACTTAGAAGATAAAACCGTCTCGTTTCATGTTTGTTCCATAATACCAAGGCAGTAAGGTCCTATTGTCAAAGTACTGCAGTGTGCCTGCTTACGCATGGTATGTTTTGAGCCGTTAAACCCGTTTAAATTGACACATCAGAACCAAACACCACAGTTCAATATAGAAACTCCTCCTGCCTTTTTGTTTTGTTTTCTGAATATTCAAAAGCAAGTTCAAATTTAATATTTCAAAAGCACACAAAAACTACACTCATTTTATGCTTCTTGGTGTAGTAGTAAAGAAAAATTAGTTGGTTATTAAAAAGAGTCAATAATTCCAACCAAATCAAAATTGTTTGGAACATCAGAAACTGCCACAACTTAGAACATACCAAAGACGAACTTTCAGAGGGCTTGGAAAACATGATTAAGGCCATCACTTTCAGAAAACACTAGGGTACAATTCCTCTGGCAGCAGCAGAAATGCATCCAGATGTATTAAACATCTGCTTAAAAGCTTTCTGGCAAAATTAAGTCAAAACCAAATTTTATATTGAATGGCAAAGCTCAAGTTTTTCCTACAAAATATTGCTTTACACACACAAGATTTTGATATTTTGTTGGAAGAGAGCCTGAAAGAACAAAACACTTCAAGCTGAAAGTATCTGGATTCAAAATGGAATTGTGATTCTCAGAGAGATGTAATTCAAGTGTTTTATACTTTCCGCTACCATCTAATGGACAACTTCAACTGGACTACACTCCCTTAAAAAGGGAGGGGAAAAACTCTTATCATTAGAAAATTCAGCTAACAGAAGACTTTTGATGCAAAAGACTTCCGTATTACAATTCCCACAGGAAAACAAAATGGCAACTTGAACGTTTTTCTGCTTTTAATCATTGACTAAAATACAAGGGAAGATACTAGTGCTGTCCTCAACTACCTAAAGGGAAGGCATACGGAAGACAGACCATGCTATTCTCAGAGGTGCAGAGTGACAAGGGGAGAGCCAGTAAACACAAACTGCATGACAGGAAATTCTGATTAGCTGTAAGGAAAAAGTTTTCTCTGTGATGGTGGTCAGACAAGGGAACAGGTTGCCTAGAGATGTAGTGAAATCTCCATCCTTGGACATATGCAAAGCTCAAGTGGAAACAGCCCTGGGCAACCTCATTTAAGGGGCTGCTTGGAGCAAGCTGGACTAGGTGGCCTCCAGACATGCCTCCCAACCTGAATTATACCAGGATTCTATACAGGCACTGAAAAGATAATCTACATGTTCACCAGCAAAGTGAACGTACATATTCTTCTTCACATAAACCTACTTCTCAATACATAATTCTGCTACACAATTACAGTTGAAGAAAACTTAACCGGACTGAAATCTTCCTTGCTTTGTAGACAGTTCCCTAGACAAGTAAGAATTTTTGTTCAAATGAACAAAATCATATGCTAAACTCATTTGGAAACAAGAAAAATCATTCTTCAAATAAAAATACTCAGTATTGTTGTAAACACAATTTACCTGGATCCGGAAGACATCCAGTCCTCCTTGAGAGAATACAAAGACTTCTGTAAAGGCAGCGACTGTTAACTACGCTTATTTGACAGGCACTGGGGTAGATTAAAAGCTCTTTCAAACATTTTTAATATGACAAGGTCAATAGCCACTGACTCATACTGCTATGTGCATTACCTTTTGCAGGAAGTGTCATCTAAAAATGTAAGCATGATCAGAGCAGCCTAACAAAACTCAGGGGAAAAAAAATCTTTCCCTGTCTTCACATAACTTAAAGTCTATGCAGGAATATAGGACAGTTTCAGGATATAGGAATAAAATTCCTCAGGAATAAAAATGTCAATGTATTCATGTTTAAGTGATATATATTCTAAGTTTTACTATTCCAGTATGTAATCAACATACTGGAAATACCAGCAAAATTACTTGATGGAGGCCAATTTAAAAAAAAAAAGTTAAAAAGAAAGCCTAACCACTCCCTGAAGATCTATCTTAAGCGGTCCAGAACCAATTCCTTCACATTTCTACTATAAAGCAATATTTTCAGACAATTTGGCGAAATGCTAATGTATTGGGTTTGCGTGGCAAGGTTTTGGTAACAGGGGGGTTACAGGGGTGGCTTCTGTGAGAAGCTGCTGGAAGCTTCCCCTGTGTCCGACAGAGCCAATACCAGCCGGCTCTAAGACGGACCCGCTGCTGGCCACGGCCAAGCCAGTCAGCGATAGTGGTAGTGCCTCTGTGATAAGATATTTAAGAAGGAAAAAAAAGTTGCTGGGACAGACAGAAATGGCAGCCAGAGAGAGGAGTGAGAACATGTAAGAGAAACAGCCCTCGCAGACCCCCAGGTCAGTGAAGAAGGAGGGGAGAAGATGCTCCAGGCACCGGAGCAGAGACTCCCCTGCAGCCCGTGGTGGGGAAGACCATGGTGAGGCAGGCTGTCCCCCTGCAGTCCATGGAGGTCCACAGTGGAGCAGGTATCCACCTGCAGCCCGGGAAGGACCCCACGCCGGAGCAGGTCGGTGCCTAAAGGAGGCTGTGACCCCGTGGGAACCCCGCGCTGGAGCAGGCTCCTGGCAGGACCTGCAGATCTGTGGAGAGAGGAGCCCACGCTGGAGCAGGTTTTCTGGCAGGACTTGTGACCCCATGGGGGACCCACGCTGGAGCAGTGTGCTCCTGAAGGACTGCACGCTGTGGAAAGGACCCACGCTGGAGCAGTTCATGAAGAACTGTGGCCCGTAGGAAGGACCCACATTGGAGAAGTTCGTGGAGGACTGACTCCCGTGGGAGGGACCCCACGCTGGAGCAGGGGAAGAGTGTGAGGAGTCCTGCCCCTCAAGAGGACAAAGCAGCAGAGACAAGGTGTGATGGATGAACTGACCCGCTGTGTCCCCCTGCACCGCTGGGGGAGGAGGAAGAGAATCCGGGAGTGAAGCTGTGCCCGGGAAGAGGGGAGGGGTGGAGGGAGGGTGTTTTGTTTTTTTGTTTCCCACATGCAACCATATTTGGTCACTGCTATGAACTGACCATAAACCCCATTCCCCATCCCCCTGCGCCACTGGGGGGGTAGGTAGTGAATCCGGGAGTAAAGTTGTGCCTGGGAAGAAGGGAGGGGTGGAGGGAAGGTGTTCTGAGATTTGGTTTTATTTCTCATTACCCTACTCTGGTTGTTTGGTAATAAACTGAGTCAATTTTCCCCAAGTTGAGTCTGTTTTGCCCATGACAGTAATTGGTGAGTGATCTCTCCCATCCTTATCTTGACCCACGAGCCCTTTGTTATATTTTTCTCTCCCCTGTCCAGCTGAGGAGGGGGAGTGATAGAACGGCTGTGGTGGGCACCTGGTGTCCAGCCAGGGTCAACCTACCACAGCTAACAATTATCAAAGAAAAGTCATTCTAAGCAATATGTCAAGCAGATGACTTTCCCAAACTGCAGAAAGACTGAGAAAACCTGCTCAATTGAAAAAAAATAAAGAAATAAATTTAGCCTTCGAATTGGTGACATTTTTCATAGTACAAGGCCTTCCAACATCCCAAATACTTCTTTTCATCCTTCAACTGAATATTCTCTTCTTAGTAAGGAATGAAACACAGCAAGACAGAGCTATATTCTATTCACAGGGCACAGAGGCGCTTTTTTCAATTGTCAGTCAGAAAATATTTCCATCTACTTAACACCAAATTCTCAAGAAAGACAATTCCATCAGCCAGTCATTTTTACCTGTGAATTGCAATGCTTCAAGCCCACAGGCTGCAGCAACCAAGGTTATCGTTATGAAACTCAATGTTATAAACACTACATAGGAATAGACGAATAGCCATAACAACTTAGTCTGAAAGTCCATGCAGCCCTGTACATTATCTCTAACAAAAGCCAGGGTGAGCAGAGAAACAGTAAATGCAGACTGCCTCCTATACATGATTCCAATCATCTGACCACTGGTGGCTGAAGAACTTGCAAGTTGGCAGTTGCTTCCCAGGTTAGAGATCACCACCTTTCACACAGGACACTTCTAACAAGGGCTAATAATTGTCTAATTCCTTCTCAATCCCATGCATGCTCTGTAATCACAATCTCCAGGAATAATATGTTCCAGAATGTCACCACTTCATTCATTCCTAGTCATCTTCTCCATGACCTTCATTATTTTGCTGACTTCAGTTACACACAGCTTCCCCTTTTCCTCCCCAGCACCTTCTTCCCAGGTTATCTGGAATCACCTTTGCACCAAAGTGGTTCCATACTTCTGAATGTCTTCCGTACATTTTTAGTTATGCTACCTTTTTTCTGAGATAGAGCAACTACCATCATATACAGTGTTCAAGAAGTTCTGCACAATGGATTTATACAGCAGACTCTTTCTGATATGTAGCACACTATTAATTCGGAACACTTAAAGACAACACATTAAACCATAACCATGGCTTAATAGCTTAATCCATGATTTAATCCATAGTCTATTTATGTATTTTACCCTTTCAGCTGGTCCTTTTAATATGCCTTTGATTGTTTCCTTATTTTTATCTGCTTCCTTTCTGAAACATTATAGTGGGAAGTGGAGGGTTTTTTTGGAGGCATTTTCATTTTTAATGAGAAAACTGAATTAAAATAGATTGCATTGTCTATTGCAACTCTTCAGCATGTAAATTGTGAATGAAGTCCCAGGACAAAATCAGAATTGTTCTTGTGGGTTCTCCAAGAAAGTAATTTATACTTGACCATTATTTCCACATCATACCTTTTGTGACTTCTCCCTTGTGCATGTAGAAGTAACTGAAGTCTCTGGTCAGTATTATTTTCTAACATCACAGCAATCCCCATCTTCCTCTGTATTCTGCATCATTAACACCACTCTGCATTATAACTGCCGGTATATTTCCAGCATCATTTCTATATATTCACTGAATTTCTATCCACATGGACCGAGTCATTTGTTGACTGATACATTTGGCTTATTAATGCTATCCAGTTTCACCTTCCTTAAAACACAAAGCCATTATCCTGATGGTGTAACCTACTCTTATTCTGACATATAACCCAGTATTACAACTTCTGTGATATTCACTGTGGAAGTATTCTAACTGAAATCCAGACACTCCAATCCATCTGTATTAGCTTGTAAGGGTTTGACATTTGTATAGAAGCACTTGTAGACTGGGTCTTGGTTTGATTACCTGTTTTTACGTGCTCTGTTTAAATGAGACTGTCAGTTAGAAGGAACCTTTGCAGTTTTTCTTGATACAACCTGATAACACTTCTACTCGTTCTTCCCAGAGAATTTTTTATACTTTCTACCATAGAAGAGACATCATCCCAAAGTACACATCCATTTGCATTCATTTATTTTTCCAAGTCTTTAGGCTGGGAGAGGACTGGGTAGAGAAGCAAGAGTTACTTGCTCCAACATAGTACCATGCAAATGCAGTTCTTCTCCTTCCAGACCCCAGGATGAAGATTTCTGCCTTCCACTGTGATACAGAAGGGACTTCGCAGGCTGTATCTGAGGCTCAGGAACAGCTCCCTGCATTGAGATACACCTCAGGCACTCACTTCGAGAGAGGATTCAAACTTCTAACTCTTCCTTGAAAGACAGACAGACAAAAGAAGATGATATTCAAAAGCCTGTTGGGAAGATTGGTCACGAAGTATGACACAGTCTAGGTTGAAGTTCTTCTGTCTGAAAGAAATGAGAGCCAGGCTGCCCCCAAAACCGAGATGAGGACTATACTGAGAAGCCTTACTTCATGCTGCCCAAGTTCAGAGATTTGTTCTCAAGAGATCAGGAGAAAAACCCCACCAGTGACTGTAGTCTAGTGGTCACACCTAGTCTTCAGCAAACAAAAATAAATAGGTAAGGTCCCTCTTTATCAGTAAGAGGCTTGTAAGAAAATTCTCACTGAAAAGTGAGAGTTTCAAAAAGAAGGAGTTCCTTCTCCCTTTTGCTCAGACTCTGATTACACAGGACTCCATGGAAAGCTAAATGCTGCCAGAAGGAAGGCAAGAGGAGGCTCTCACCCCAAAACAGGCTTTTGTCTGATGATGAAGGCATTCTCATCAGGGAAGGGAACTGTAAGACTGAATCTCTTCAGCTGGAGGCAACAATAACTATGACCAGCTCTGCTACATCTTTGATTAGACACTAATTGCCTTTCTGAACTAAGAACACCCAGAAAACTTGGAGAACATTCACAAATTCTTGTAACATGTAGAATGAATAAAATAGTTTACCAAAGACCAGATCCTTCTCAAGTGCCAAGAATGCATATTTATCTCCTATGATTTGATTCACAAAGCAAAGCCAGATATTTTTGAAGAATGTCATTATGGTTTCGTAGTCCTCATCAAAATAGAGAATACCCTTTCCACCCTATCTTTAACACATTAAAAATAATAATATGCAATGGTATTTTAATATCAAGAGTTCAGGTAAAATTCAAAGTTCAGTAAGTCCTCTTCACCTCTGATCTATTCAAGTTCCTACCACAAGATCATTTCTGTTTTGTTTGGTATTCCTCCCCCTCTCCTTAATCCTGATTCTGTTTGTCCCAGAGACTGCAATAGGTACCTTTATCATTTTAAAGGTGAAAACTAAACAAGAGTCTGAAGGCCAGATAAAAATAATTCAAGGCTAGAAGACATTAGCCATAGGTTAACATATGAAAAGTAATTAAATGTGATATTGAAATAGCTTCTGTGACTTCTGTTTTCCTAAATTCCTTTAAAATTGCTGTAGCTGTTTAATTGATGTACCAACAAATAATGGATAATGAAAGAAAATGAACACTTGTGTAACAGTGGTTTATTTTCTTTATCCAGGATACCTCCAACTTTTAGTCTGGAGTGGTGGTGCTCTAGATATTCCTCCACTAGGTAAAACCTTCTGGAGAAACAAATGTTATGTTCTATACCTTGTAGGCCTTCCTGTACCCAGGTACACAGCAGTCATGGCAGGAGGTGCAGCTGGGCATGCAACTGGAAGTTGCTTGTAACTATCGTACACCCAAACGCAGGTATCTTGCACATGTATCTAGTCCTGTGCTAAGATGCATGTCCAGCACACGATGGGAGACCCATTTTGGCGGCAGCAAGGGGAACAGGTCCCCTGGGACAGAAGGAACCACAGCGTGATCCGTGATGACTAATTATAGTCTGCAGCCCACCCTCTGCCTGGTCCAAAAGAGAAGGTGAAAGATGCAGGCTGTGGACTCTGGGGATTACTTTGGTAAAATGACTACTCCTAAACCAGAGCATTTCTAGAAGAAAGTTCTGCATCTCTTTAAATAAGCAATCTACCAGAAGATGCAGTCCTCCCTGCATGTATATTACGACTTTCTCTTCTCCAGGGAGCCCACGTGTACTTTGTGACTCCAGCTTGCCAAAGACATTTTGGCACCTGACAGGCATCAGCTCACTGAAGATGCACAGGGAACACTTCACGCCATGTCATGGCTTCAAAATAACATCATCAGTCTGACCAGACAGCCAAATCTGGTAACGCCTGTGACAAGCTGCACCTGCTGTTTGTTATTTATCAAAGGGTGTGTGTTTGGAGAGCCTTGCAGAATTTACTGGGGCACCCAATGGTAAAATTGGAAATTGGTATGAGATGATCCTGGTCTGCTTAAACACACCCAAACTAGTGACTCTCTAGACAGATTAGCAATTGGTTTCATTGACAGTAGCAATAAAGACTCAGTGGAAATGCAGAGAAAATACAAAGTATTAACCCAAAGAAGTCCTGAAATCCTTATCAAGTGTTTCCACATCAAGGATTTCCTGTTCAGTAGTACAACTTTTCCTATTCTGCATGTGAATAACACACACATTATGGTGGATACATAAAAAGATTCCTCTTTCCTCACCTCATCTATTATTCTACAAAATATTCTCCCGTTTTAATTCTGACAATATGTCCTTACTAATCCCTACACACCAATTCAGGGATATTTTCTTGTCTTCCATTTATCATATGTAAGTACCTGCACAAAACACAAATGCAGTTGCTAGTAGACTGACATGTTTATTGATGAATCTTTCTGTTTACAGGCAACATGAAACAATCGTTGCCACTACAAAGTAAAAGCAATGCTTTTATATTTTCAAACTGAAAAGGCTTAAAATGAAATTTAAAATATTTACTGTCTTCTTTTCACTATGTCTATTCTATTGATAAGTGTTTCTTTCCATTGCAGATAACCATGCTAGTGTACCTTTCCCAGATGGGCATGAGTGATAAATAGTTTAACAAGCAAGCAGACAAGTCACTGTCAGACTGGCTTCTCGGGCTTCCACCAAAATTTCTTTTGTCTTCAAACAAGTGACAGAAAAAATACAAAGAAAGGTGAGCTGGAATAATCTTCAGTATCTGCCCTTCAGCATCTTCACAGCAAGCATTAAACATTATTGTCCAGTAACAGCCTGTCTGATACCCAGAAAGGTCAGCACACATCCCACCTTCCCCTTCACAGCCTTCAGGCATGCAGCCTTCAGCAAGCACCCACACAAATAATGTCAGGAAAGTGCTGATACTGCAGGCTTACAGTATGATTCTCAAGTACACTAGATTTGGGGGTTTTTAACTGCTTTTCTGGGTTACCACAAACATAGTAAAAGAAGACCATATGTTTAAAATGCCGTCCTCATACTATGTATCTCATATATATACACACACACACACAAAAAGTACGTATGTATTTAAATTAGGTATCAAAAGACAGTGTGGTTAGTGTCTCTGAGCAACCAAAATGTCACGCAGGAAGGCCATGATGTTAATATGCAATCCAATGTTTCATTCACAACCTGCAGATGCAAAGCCATTCTTTGCAACTCATTCATTAACCAGCATTGAAAGAAAGGCCAACGACCAGAGTAATGAGCACTGATGTCTTTCTTATACAAATTTAGCACATGTGGTAAGCAATATATAGCAACATTTCCCTGTAACCCAGTAGGACACACACAGACTTGTACACACCATGTAGTTTCAGGTATCTCCCTTTTGGTTTTACAACTCTGGGATCTTACCTGATTGTTGCTAATGGCAAATTGTCACTTTAAAACTACTTTTACTTCCTTAAAGGCAGGTACAGAGCATAATTATCACATTGTCTTAGTACATAGCTGCAAAACTTTACATTCAGGTCAAACTGTAATTCAGATAAGAGTATGCCAAGCTGTGCCTGCCATCCCTTGCAGAATTTCAAAAGAATTGTCAGGCAGAAGCCCATGAGCCACAAATTGAAATGTGGGCTGCTTGTGTCCTCTTAGCACAGCTAAATTTTAGTTAAATAGAAAGGTTCAGAAAATACAGCATAAACGCACTAGGTGCTTTCCTACAGACCACGTACTGGAATTCAGCCTCATTATTAGAGGTGACTGGCAAGTAAAAGAAATTGTAGGCTGAGATAAGCAGTGCACTGCAGACCCATGTATACTGGATTTTAGCTTTGGCTGTGCTTATGTGCAAATCCATAAATATTGTTCAGAAGAAGATTAATTTCCTTATGAATAGAAGTGTGGTTCCTTTGGGGACCAAAGAAACAGGAAGCATGGAAATGGTGCCAAAACTAGCAAGACCATTGGAAGAGTTGGGAAAACTTTATTCCTCTCAATGAAGTACTTCCAGGACTTGCCCTGAGCTGCCAAACTATTCCTGCTGGGCCAACACACCTACAGTCACACCACATCAGACTGAACAGTGTATGCTACTATCTTCACCCAGAATACAACATGCAGTACAATATGAAAACCAAAGGTAAACAATACTTCCTTTTGGGTAAAAAGATAAAATACATTATTACCTCAATTTTCAAATGTGCTGCAAGATATACAGTATTTTTAAGTTGTCACTTTAAAAACCTGCGATACCTTGCATTCCAAGTAAAATATATTTTTAAAAGCTATGCTACTTTTTCTCTATGCAACTCAAAATCTTTTATAGTGAACTCAAAATAAAAAAGATGACCAAATTCCCTCTTTAACTATCCAATTCCAGTAATAAGTAGAACATTTGTTCAAACAGTTATCCAGGGATGATTTGGGGTTTGCAGGAAGAGAGAGAGAGAGGAAAAACCCCACCGCATTTTGTTTAGAAGTGCCTTTAAATTCTGCCTGATCTAACAGATCACCCAATTGAGTGGAAATGTTCTGATCTACAAGTTCTATTTGCTTCTGCAAACTGTTTACATACCCATCTGTCTGAAGCGGCTCCTGGGTACTGTTCTGTTCTTTCAAGATAAATACACAACCAAAATATATGTAAAGTGGCACAGAAGGAAGTCCTCATGTAAAACATACACAAAAATTGCTTAATAGTTTGCCTCTTATGATTTTGCTTTGAGATTAAAATATTTAATCAATTAAATGAGACATACAAGATCCAAGTATCCCCTCAGTAACATACAAATGGAAATCCTGATTTAAGTAAAACTTGAACTGCAGACACATCATACAGAAACAACTGATGTGCTAGATTGGTATGCATAACATGAAAAGATGTCAAGTGGGACTGTGCTAAAAAGCAGGTTGAGTCCATCCATACAGGCCTTTTGCATATACCATTCATTAGCTCTCATAACACTGAGGGACTGCAGGACCAGGCTATGAATACTTTGGAAGAAAACAAAGAAGTACTGAGACTATCAAGCAGAAGCGTGGTAGGTGTGCCATGAGATTACTTTTTCCCCTTTGAAAAGAAGCTCTTTAAGACAGATGTCTCAAAATTGCTAGAGAGAAGCAGAACCATTCCAGGTGTAAGAACACTTCTTAGACAAAAAGGAGGACATTAAAGTAATACAAATCACATCATTTGAGTAAAAGTGAAAACTATAGATGAATTAATCACTCTCCACTGTGAATGCCATAGCTGGGGAGAAGAGTTGCACAGAGTACACACAACCAACTTGAGTTAGTAAACACATTCTTACCCATATTCCAGGATGACACCAGACCACAATTTGGACAAAAGAAGAGTAAAAATTTGTTAGTGACTTAAAAGCACTGAATGCAAGTCAAGAAGTACCAAGAAGCTCTGGGTTCACCATCAAGGCAGCATAATCAGGAGGCTGTTTGGTCAGCTTGGCTCTGGAGCAAAGTGAGCTTGCATGGTCCCACTACACAGTGTGAGCATGTCTAGATGACAAGCCATTAAACACAGGTAGGATGTCAGGAAGAGGTGCAGGCTGTTAGCTCGCTCTCTGAAGATCTACTGCAAACAGGGTGATTATTTTTTAAACAGGATTAAAAATATATGCACTCTATCCTATCAAAATCAGTTGCATAACTCCAAACTTCACTGTGGTTGTGGCAGGAAGCTCAGATTTCACTAGGCAAACCAAATGAAACACTACCAGCAAGATAATGTTGCAAATCAGCAGCAAACAGAAAAAACACTGGGAATTTTATTTAAATAAAGTATTATAAAATGAAGTTTAATTTAAGGAAGAGTAAATATTTTTATGCCTCTTCAGCTTCAGCAATGTTTTTAGAGGCAAAATCCCAGTGTTGTTCTGTCTTTCACAAGTTCATCAATAGCTTCATTCATTCTGATTAGAGGGAAAAAAAAAGGCACTACCAAAAGACACCAAAGTCTAATGCAACATATGTATTACTTTTCTTACCTTCACTAAGGTGCAATTTTTAAATGCACAACTCTTGTCTTCTGAGAGTTTGAAAGTGTAATTAGGTGCATGTGTAGGCTTTATTGTGTTAAAGGGAAACAATTTTGCCTTGCAGTCCTCTTGGCATCACAATGTATCCATTAGCAATTGCTGATTTTAGCTTTTAACAGGGACTACAGCCATATCAATTCATGACGCTGACCTCTATTTTTCTGAATGAATTAAAAGGAAGAGAAAAACGTGGCTTCCACTAAGCTTCCATTCCAGCACAGGAAATCCTGTGTGGTTAGATACAGTATGTGTCGTACTCAGAGATTTCATTCTACTCCCCTTTAAAAGCCAACACGAGCAGCATGTCACAGGAAATTCTTCCTTATTTTCAGTAGTTCATAGGACAAGGCTTCTTTGGAAACAAGGTCAGCATGAATAGAGCATTGCTTCCTTATCGCTGCTAAGCAGCTGTGTTGAGGATGCAAGACACAACACTGCACCCTGTCCCTGAATACCTCTTTTCATAAACTTTAAGCATATGCAGCTCAAGCAGTTAGAAGTTCCTTTGTACTTTTTTATTTTGAGATTTTTATATCACACAGTTTCCAAAAATATTTCTTTAAAAATGTACTGAGTAGCTTTAAGGTTAAGCTCCACCTAAAAAAATAAATCAAACTTCAGCTACTTTCAAACAGACAGCACCACACAGCAAGGAGGAGAAAGAAAATCATTCTTTCTTGAGTTAAGGTGACAAAAGACAAACTTAAAGCATGGAGGTTTGGCCACCTCTTCAGGAAGTACAGGGCCCAGTTGCAGCCCCCATTGCAACATAAAAGCTTTCAAGGTATTACTAGAAGTCTCTTACTCTCTACCACTACCCAGTTTTATGTAAAGCTCCAGCTGTAATTAGTCTTTAACTTAATAAGCTTAATAAGCAACTTAAGAAGGAATTATACACTGAAAGAGTGAAAGCAAATTCCAGTTTTTCCTGATATAAACCACTCATAAATCATGCAAACAGTTTTCCCCATGCTTTGTACTGGAACGACTACAGCAACTTAACCCAGCAAAACTACTGTCAAGTACACTGATGAATAATTTCCCTCAGGATAATACCTTGAAAGGTTTGCATTGATAGTAACAGCAGTACCTGAAATATTTGCATTTATTTTTTGCATATTTTTGAAAGGAAGTCAAGGAATGGAGGGAAAGGAGCTTTAAAAGTAGCAGCAGTTTGTCACACAGAACTAACTGGTAACCAACAGCAAACACCCCAAAACCACAGGAAGACCTTTAAAACTAAGACACTTAACCCCCCACAGCCAGAAAGACACAGAGTGGGCAAGGTCCAGTCACCACAGAAAGACAAACACATCAGTTCAGTGCTCTTCACAGCTGAGATGCAGAGGCAGCACACTTGCTCTCACATCACAGACTGTTTGATAAAGAATTTAGATGGAAGAGCTCAGAGGTGAGACTCTGCCAGCATTCCTCAGGCAAAAGGGTAGCAACAGCAGCCTTTTAGACATGGGATGCAAAAGGAGTGAGCACAAAAGAAAGGAAGCATCACAGAGCAGTGAAAAATGGTCCTAGCAGTTAAAATAAATTATAGGCTGAGGCATGCAGCAATATGCAGTGCCCTGGCTGCACTGGATTTCAATCCCGTTTGAGTTGAGCAACTCCACAAGTATTTTCCAGAAGAGGTACATGCACAGCAAATATAAGCCTATTATCAACAGGTTTGTCTTCCTAGTTGTCTGGCTGCAGACCCCCTTAGAGGTAATTCACAAACTCCCAAGTGTCCTCAACACTGAAAGCTCTCCATGTAGCAACAGCCCCAAGCTGATGAATTCTAGGATTTTGTATCCTCCTGCCAGGCTGGAATGCTAAAACATCCCTCAGGCTCCTAGACAGTATGAAAATGGTCTCAGTGAATGCAATTACCTGGGGTAGAATCTCTCCTTTTTTTCTGAAGAAAAGCCATAACACAGGACAGGTCATTGGATATAGGCGTCTTGAAGGAAATGATGATGGTAATAATCAGCATACAGAACACTTGCTAGATGTTTTAATTCTGTCATAGAATGTGATACCTCTCTAAAGGTGATGGAGATGCTTTCAACTGGATCACATCAAATAAGGTAAAAAATCCTACACTGTTCTGGGTTTTGTGAACATCCAGAAGCCATTTTACAATCTACAAAAAAGTTGCAGTAGAGTCTGCTGTGTGTAGAATCACAAACTTGATTTTACAAGTACCTTCTAAAAGAAGTGGCATAGGATAAGAAAGTAACATTTTAAAACACTTGAATGGCAAGGAAGTGCATACAGAATCACTTTGGGTATTTATGTAGGTAATTGGCAGAATATTCCTATGACACTGGGACAATGTAAATGAGGTTAATTTTGCAGTGTGAACAGCAACACGTTGGCTTTGCCCTAAAGTGCAGAGCAGTAACTCCTCACAAAAGAGGAAGGTTTCTCTTCAGGCATCTAAAGCTTAAGCCTGCCCATTTTTTTCAGGATGCTGCTGTGACCTTGTCCTGGTTTCAGCTGGGATAGAGTTAATTGTCTTCCTAGTAGCTGGTAAGGTGCTATGTTTTGAGTTCAGTATGTGAAGAATGTTGATAACACTGATGTTTTCAGTTGTTGCTAAGTAGTGTTTAGACTAAAGTCAAGGATTTTTCAGCTTCTCATGCCCAGCCAGTGAGAAAGCTGGAGGGGCACAAGAAGTTGGCACAAGGACATGGCCAGGGCACCTGACCCAAACTGGCCAACAGGGTATTCCATACCATGGGACGTCCCATCTAGTATAGGAACTGGGGAGTGTGGGGGGGAAGCGCCGCTCGGGGACTAGCTGGGTGTCGATCGGGGGGTGGTGAGCAATTGCACTGCGCATCATTTGAACATTCCAATCCTTTTATTATTGCTGTTGTCATTTTATTAGTGTTATCATTATCATTATTAGTTTCTTCCTTTCTGTTCTATTAAACCATTCTTATCTCAACCCATGAGTTTTACTTCTTTTTCCCGATTTTCTCCCCCATCCCACTGGGTGGGGGGGAGTGAGTGAGCGGCTGTGTGGTACTTAGTTGCTGGCTGGGGTTAAACCACAACAGACCTTAAACCTCAAACCTCAATATAATTTATGCAGCCAGCACATTTTATTTAATACCTTAACTCCTGTGGGATAACTAAACAGGATAGATTTTCCTTTAATTGTAATGTAAGGCTAAAAAGAAAAAAAGAAAACAACACCATGCAAACCACACCCGATCCCTTAGATCTTTTAACAGTGTTTTTGGATTTGCTGTTCCATCAGACTTACATACATATCTGAAACTAGACAAAGAACATACAACCAGTGTGAATGTACCAGGAACTACTCCCTCAGCAGAGCATACTGTACTCTGAAGTTTTTCCTTTATATTTATTATCCTTAGAAATTTGACTCCATGTGCAAAGCTAGAAAACAACATCTTAAAATGAAACTCAGTAAGTACTTGTTGTGTTGGTACAACTCATGGACATGTCAATAGATCCTCTGTTTGACTCTAGTGCATTTGAAAGGGCAAGACCTTGATTTCCTTCTGGACGTGAAGTTAAACTGAAGCTGAAAAGAGGGGCTGAAGTGGTATTCCTGTTGTGACAGTGACTATGGAAAATCTGAAGCAGTTCTTTTTCAGTATTACTCAAACTAGTAATTAAACCTGACCAGTGCCTGACCAGTTCACTGACGGGTTGCTTATCTGTAGGTGGTAGGGTCCCAGCACAGAGCACCAATGGAGTAAGAAGAACCCTTCCACATATCAGGTAGGTACAGGAGATGCCAGGACTGCCTGGCACAGAGGCTGCTGAAGCAGCTTATGACTGTTCCCAGCACTTGCCCAAGCCGGTTCCACCTCACAGTGGAGGGACCAGACTCTGGCTCACGTAACGCAAGTGTCACCCCCAGCACTGCCCACCACCAGACCTCAGAGCTCTGCAGTCCACGGCCTGCAGAGGCTGACTGTTTTTGCACAAGGCTTTGAATTTGCAAAATCTGTACTGCTTGGCTCAAGTACATTTATTGCTTAGTCTACCAGTAACTGTTACATCACAAACAAAAGGGAAAAAGCTTCTGCCTGAAACATATGCAGCATAAGCTATGCTGACATCATGACAAACGCAGGCTAGCTATGAGAAAGGAAACCGCCAGCCTAGAAACTGCCCCCCAAATAGGAGACAGCTTCCAGGAAGTCACTATTGATAAATTCTAATAATTTACTTCATGTTTGTTTAGGGATTATTTGCATGTAGTACACTGTAAGGCAGAAACAGGAAAATAATAGCAGAGCTGAGCCCAAGCAAGGCTGCAGAAAGCATGATCACAGAAGCAAGGGGACATTGACTGAAGTCATTAAGAAGGACTAGTTGCACAAGTGACTCAGCTTTAGGTCAGTGTCAAATTCCTTTCAGTTCTTTCAGAATCATGAAAATCATCAATATTCATCTCTTTCTTGGCAAGAAGTTTCATTCTTTAGATTCCCTTGTTAGCAGAATAATCCAGGCGGAAGAAAGTTGGAAGTTTCTTTCTGGAACAGTCAGACCTATCCCTCTGCAAATGATTTTCATGTTATTGGAAAAGTACTCCTCTTCTTTAGTTCCATCTTTAGCATGGAAGTATTTAATTCTAGTGACTGCAAGCCGAAGTACATTACCAGGTCCATTACCTGTCACATGTAGAAATATACTCTTCTGTAACTTATACCTGTCTGGCTAAGACATTTCATGCAGCAACAGACTCCCAGGCCAGAGGAAGGGACAAAACAAACAAACAAACATTCATGTACTCCCAGAGCTATGACATTCCTGGGGCAACAGGCCACTCAGAAATTATGGAGGGCCTTGAGGGGGCTGAAAAATTCCATTATAGCACAGGAGGTTAACCAACAGACAGCTTCAGTAGGATAAGGGTGGAAAAAACAAAACAAAACAAAAAAAAACAATCAAAACCCCCCACACTCTAGTTATTAAAGTATGAATTCTAAACGTTATGAGGTGAATCATTCAACTGGTCTCCACAGACGCTTGATATTTCCCGTCCAGGAACAAGCATCCATTTCATCACTGTGGTCACTTGAATTTTAAGGGTTCCCTCGCCAGCAGTAAACTGATCTGTCAGAGGCCACAAAAGATCCCATACAACAGGAATCAGCTTTATTGCTTTTTATTGTTCTTTCAGGCAAGAACTATTTTAATCTCACCAGAACCTTCGCCAGGCTGCTAACAAACAGGCAAGTCATTTGCGTAGAGGCTTTCACCCCACCATACCAGAAAAGGAGGAAAATGGTAGTTAACACTTGGAAAAAGCAGTTCTGTTTAAAGACAAAACAAAACAAAAAGCACATTCATGTTGTCAATAAGGCGTATTTGGAAGATTTACTTACTAGCCCTAAAACCTTACATTTTTATAGCATGAAGAGTAAGATATTTGGTACTTAGTTAACCAAGTTACGTAACTCGGGGAGACAACTGACCGAGCTCCTTCAATCTATGTAAGGACACTTTAACATTTGAGGACTAAACACAGAAACATAGCAATTAATGTCCCTGATGTTTTTAACAGTGTACAGCCAAAGAGATTTTCCTCTAATGGAATTACGAAACAGAAGCACGCCTTGTTTAGCACGTTAACAAGCTTGCATTTACTGCTGTCAACATTAGACCTCCCGGTACAGCCATCACGCACATAATCAATGAAAATAGTTTGTAAAATGCCACTCCAATATTAGTCAGGGAGAGTTATTCACCCAAGGAAAGATCTCTAAGTTTAGGAATAAGAGTAGCATTTTTCAGCATGGAAACTGGTCTGTCAACAGC
This sequence comes from Buteo buteo, assembly GCF_964188355.1. NCBI lineage: Eukaryota > Metazoa > Chordata > Aves > Accipitriformes > Accipitridae > Buteo > Buteo buteo. The sequence goes on from NC_134196.1 coordinate 17,221,466, forward strand.
CATTCTTCTCCTGCACAAAACCTCCGACAATGCCAGCTCAGAGCAACAGTAGCCTCATTTACTAGCAGGAAAAAAGGCGTCCTTTTGTACCATCAGTTTTGTGCCCTTTCAATAGCAGCTTCGGTGGTAGACTGGTGTGGACAATCACAGTGACCATCTGTGACTACGAGACAGTTTGATAGCTGCAAGACTAACTTAGGTTCGACATTGCCACATCTTGCCCTACTGAGTCTTTCATATGGCTTTGAAAAACTTAATGAAAATGGATACATTCAAAGCTGAATAAAAAGAGGTCTCAACAGGCTTGACCCTAAACCTAAACAATGGAACTGTAATGCCAGCACCATTGTAGCAACACGACAGATGTAGGTCGTGCTAGCTTTCATCTGTAGCTGTGACTGATAGCTTGCAATTTGCTGACAAGACGTATAAAGTTTCCATTTTCATTTGGTTTGTAGGCACGAATTTCAAGGGTTCAATTAAGATGGAAGATGCACTTTTTTTTTTGTGGTTGTTCTCAGAGAAAATTCTTGCAAAGACTATAGTCAGATGTGTCACTGACCTAGGGACATTCTTGTCCTAAATCCACCCTGCAGAACTTATTCTAGAATTATTCAGTAGAAGGTTCGTTTAAAAAGTAATATCATTGCTTAACCAAAGAGGTTAATTCACAAAATCTTTAGTATCAGTCCAGACTTAATTAGCTATATAGTAGTATTTTCCTGATTGCTTTAATTATGTAATCTAAGTTGGATTAAATTTAATTAGCTCCCTAAGTCCATCCATCATAAGCATGTGTTTGCTGCCAGTACATCTTCACGACGTGTTCTGTCCTATTTGGATCAAGGTGAGGAACCGATTTTAAATTAGAGCTAGGGAAAAACAAACAAACAAAATCTCCTAATCTACACAGATGACTTGAAAAGCAGTCACAGGGAGTTTTACAAACAACACATTCTTCTCCATTCTTCCTGGACAGAACAGTGTCGGGAATTGCCCAATGGCAGCAGAGCCAGCTAGTCTTAGAGCTGCCCTGGTATGACAAAGTGTCTCCAGAAGAGCAACACAGAAATCCATCAAGACATGACAGCAATCAATGCCTAAGTTCCCCTGAATTTGTAGGTCACCCCCTTTCTCTGTACCCCCTTGTGTGTCTAGGTGAGTGAGCAGGGGAAAAGTTGGCAGACCTCAAATCAGTTACACAGAAGGACATCAGCAAAGCTTCCTGGGTCTTCCTCTTTCTCCTGTAGGTAGAGTAAGCAGTGCCATTTTGCATAGAAACCTCTACCAGGCTGAAAGCAAGCTTCAAGACAGCTATTAGAAGACTCAGGCAATTTCAACTGGTTGGAGTCATGGAAACATATTTGCTTTTCATTTCCAAAGAAAATGCTTCTTAAAAACAAAAACATACTTTCAAGCAAAAACTACCCCCAACATTTTCCCCATTGCTTGTCCAGAAGGCAGGAGGGTGGAGGAAGTAGAAGTCTGCATGAGATGGCTAGGAAAGTTTTAGTAACTAAGGTAAAAGAATATACCAAGTCATTTTACAGTAGAGTCCTTGAATGCACTCATGCAATGTATTTTCACTTCATTAAGCACATAATACCATCATCACATAATAAGAATCCCTGTACCCCAATCCCACGTAAGCTGGTGGCAAATGGATCTCCAGCCAACCTGGTGAGGAGAGCTTTCAAATTGGAACAACAGGGGAGGAAGATGACAACCACAATCCAGTGAGGAAGTAGTAGACCAGGATGAGAAGCAAAGGGGCCAGTGTAATGCGGACAAGGGAGACCTTGCAATCAACAAAACAGGGCTGAAGGGGGGCCACCTCAAGTGTGTGCACAGAAACAAGAAAGTACCTACAAGGACGGTATCATGGGGGAAGCTCACACCTGTGAAATCAGCACGACTTCACTTTGTGAAATCAGCATGACTAGGATACCTCTCTGACATGCCTGTACACTAACATTTGCAGTGTGGAGGAAGAATTAGAGGTTTGATGGCAGTTGCAGGGCTACAATCTCATCAGGATCGTAGCGATGCAGCAGGATGGCTCCCACAACTGGTGTACTACAATGGACAGATACAGGTTCTTTGAGGAAGGACAGGACAGGACAGGCAGGAGAGGGAGTTGCCCACTATGTGCAAAAATGGTGGGAATACATGGAGCTCTGCCTTGGGATGGGCAATGAGCCAGCTGGGACCTTATGGGTCAGTATTAGTGTGCAGACCAACATGGGCAGCACTGTGGTGGGTGTCCACTACAGAATGTCCAATCAGGAAGAAGTAGAATATGAGGCCTTCTTCAGACACCTGGAAGAAGCCTCACGTTTGCAGGCTGTAGTCTTCATGGGAGACTTTAACCATCCCCATAACTGCTGGAAGAGCAGCACAGCACAAGCAATCCAGGAGGTCTCTGGAGCACCCTGGTAATGGCTCCTTGACAAGGGTGATCAAGGAGCCAGTGAGGGGAGATCTCTGCTGGATCTCATACTTACAAATAAGGAAGAACTGGCCAGGAATGTGAAGGTTGGAGCAGTCTTGGCTGCAATGACCATGAGATGGTGGAGTTCAAGATCATATGAGGAGGGAATGAGACAAATAGCAGGATCACAGCCCTGGATCTCAGGAGACCAGACTTTGGTCTGTTCAGGGACCTGCTAGCAGCCCATGGGATACTGTCCCGGAGAGAAGAGGGTCTAGGACAGCTGGTTGATTTTCAAGGATCACCTCCTCCAAGCTCAAGAATGGTCTGCCCTGATGAGCAGGAAGTCAAGCAAGTGTGGCAGGAAGCCTATATGGATGAACAAGGAGCTCTTGACAAAACTCAAACATAAGAAGGAGGCATACAAGAGGTGGCAACAGGGACAAGCAACCCAGGAAGAATACAGAGACACTATCCAAGTGTGCAGGGACAAAGTCAGGAAAGCCAAAGCCTGTCTGGTGTTGCATCTGGCTAGGGACATGAAGGGCATCAAGAAGGGCTTCTGCAAGTGTATCAGCATCAAAAGGAAGACTAGGGAAAAATGTGGGGCCACTGCTGAATGGAGCAGAGAACATGGTGACAAAGGACAGAGAAAATGCAGCAGTACTCAATGCCACCTTCACTTTGGACTTTAGTGACAAGACTTGCCTTCTGCAATCTCAGGTTCCCAAGACCAGTGGGAAAGTCAGGAGCAAGCAAGACTTACCCTTGGTACAAGAGGATTAGTCTAGGGAACATTTATGCAAATCTGGACATACATAAGTCCACCAAACCTGTTGGGACGCACCCATGAATGCTGAGAGAGTTGGTTAATGCCATTACAAGGCCACTCTTGATAATGTCCAAAAGGTCATAGCTATTGGGAGGGGTTCCTGAGGACTAGAAAAAAGCAAATGCGACTCCTATTCTCAAGAAGGAAAAGGAGGAAGATCCAGGAACTACAGTTCAGCCAATTTCACCTTGATCCCAGGGAAGGTGAAGCAGCAAGTAATTCTGGAAATAATTTCCAAACATATTAAGGACAAGAAGGTGATTTCAAATAGTCAGTATGTATTTATGAAAGAAAAATCAGGCTTAACTAACCTGATAGCCTTCTACAATGAGATGATTTGCTTGGCAGATGAGGGAAGAACAGTGGATGTTGCCTATCTTGACTTTACCAAGGCTTTCAGCCTGTAAGTACAGGCTTTCAGTACAATATCCTCATAGAAAAAGTGATATAAGTATGGGCTAGATGAATGGACACTGAGGTGGACTGAAAACTGGTTGAACTCTCAATCTCAAAGGCTTGTGATCAGCCGTATGAAGTCCAGCTGGAGGCAAGTCATTAGTGGTGTACCCCAGGGGCTGATACTGGGGTCAGTACTGTTTAACATCTTCATTAATGACCTCGATGATTGCTCACAGAGTGCATCCTCAGCAAATCTACAGATAATACAAAACTGGGAACAGCAGGTGATACACCATATGGTTGTGCTGCCATTCAAAAAGACCTCAACAGGCTGGAGAAATGGACAGATGGGAACCTCATGATGCTTACCAAAGGGAAATGCAAAGTACCACACCTGCAAAGGAATAACCCCAGGCGCCAGTATACAGTACTGGCTGGGAAGCAGCTTAGCAATAAAAAGTCTTGAGGGACATCAAGTTGAACATGAGTCCACAATGTGCCCTTGTGGCAAAGAAGGCCAACAGCTTCCTGGGTTGCCAGCAGGTCAAGGGAGGTGATTTTTCATCTCTACTCAGCATTGGTGAGATCTCATTTGCAGCGCTGTGTCCAATTCTGGGCTCCCAGTACACTGGGCATACTAGAGTGAGTCCAGCAAAGGGCCACAAAGATGATTAAAGCACTGGAGCATCTGACATACAGGGAGAAGCTGAGAGAGCTGGGATTGTTCATCCTGAAGAAGAGAAAGCTCAAGGAGGATCTTAACAATGTGTAAAAATATCTGATGGGGGACAGGGGAGAGGAAGAGAGAAGATGGAGCCAGAATCTTCTCAGTGATGCCCAGGGAAAGGACAAGAGGCAATGGGCACTAACTGCTATTCAGAAAAAAAAAGACCCTTTTAAATTTCTACTCTTGAGTTACGTGAGGTTACCGTACTGATCCTTGTGACAAACACAAGTACCAGTCATGATCAAGTCAGGCAACAGGAAGAGTCATTTAGTAGCACATTCTATAAATGCAACACAATGTCCCTGTCTCTCCTTCCTGGTAAAGGATCCCACATGCCAGTTGAGGTTGTTCCAAGGGGAGTGAGGACAATAGCTTTATTGTGCAAATTAATTACTCATATGGGATGCAGCAAAGGGGACACAAAGTGTGGGTCAGGGCAGGAGATTTAAACAAGTTCCGAGTATATTGTTATTGTGAAGTACCTTTTGCACCTCCACTATTAAGATGCACTGTGTTCTGCACTTAAAATGGAATTCACTGTTCACCCAATAAAACTGGAATGTTATATTTCTAGAACAGCCCACAAAATAAAATTTTGACCAATGAAGATGACATCAGTTATTTAATGCAAAGAGCTATGCCTGTCTTCTCCAAAAGCCTGACCAAAAGTCCAATGAAGTCAACAGTAGCTTTCTTCTGAATTTAGCAAGTTTTGATTAGGTCCTTTAAAAAGACATTATGGATTTTGCTCTGGAAAGCACTCACTAGGTAGGAAAGAGCAGGAGGCTGTAAATACCCAAAGAGATGGGTAATTAGGGAAATGGACTATCTTGAGCCATGTCCGAGAGCTCTTGCACCCAAACAAGGAGTAGAATCAATCATTTCCCAGACAACAGCAGTCTTCTGTCGTTGTTGGATTTGGCATTTAAGCTGCAGAGGACAGGCACAGGACAGATGGCCAAAGCTTCATCACAACCATCTTTTTAAGGTGTTCCTTTAAAAAACTTACTTAAGACAGGAGATTATTCCATTGTCTCATCACTCCTAATAAGCCAGTAAACATTAGATAAGACAGTGCAAAAGAAAACCAGTTTCAAATCTGCTAGGCTTCCTCTTACCAGCATCTGTTGAGGAGAGGAGACTATAGTTTGTGTTTTTGCCAAAGGTCATTTCAGAGACAAATCAAGAAACCCTTGAAGCTACTACATACTATCTCTTAAAGGTCTCAGTTTTATAATTTATTGCACACTGGCAATTTGCTGAGGCTGCGCAGAAGGTTATTAACTTGAAGGCCTTGGCAACACAGAGCAACGTACACCCCAGAACAGACCAGAAAGGATTTATTGTTGTTGTTCATGTTTAAAGGAAATACCGCATTGTATTTAAATCATACAAACTAAATACAAAGATGAGTAAGGGAAGAAAACAATTACAGTGCATGTCCAGACCTAAAACCAAAATATGATAGCAATATAAACATTGCTATTAATTTTACATTGCAATAAAGGTACTTCCTGTATGAAAAATTGAATTGAGCCAGAAAACCCCAAACCAAACCACTGAATAAGTTGAAAAATATTTCCTTAAAATATCTTGACTCAGATGCTCATGGATGTGGAGAAGGGTAATCTTATTTTAAGAGCTTCCCAAGTAAGAATTACTGGTTTACAATAAACTCAGCACTTAACTTTGTAAACAGATGTGCCTCTTCCAAACTTCCTCCACCCCATCCATTGTTTCTCTTACACAAAGCAAAAAATAATGCAATTGAAACTCCTGTCCTACTTAAAGGTTTCCTTGTTCTATTATGAACCTTACTTGACTGCTCAATACAATTGCCCAGAAGAACACCACATATTTAAACATCTAATCCCCACAAGGGAAGAGAGTCCATTTGGAGCTCTGCATTAACTATAACAAACTGGCTTGGGGACAAAATACTATTAAAAAATATGTATTAATCTAAACTTTCTTCCTGACTATAACTCTCCACACCCTGCACCCACTTATCCTTACATTTCTAACATTTTGTACACTTACAGTCATGTGCAGCTACCTCCTGTACCAGCCCACAAGGTGTGAACTGTGGAGAGGCTTGAAATAGAGACCATTAACTGACAGAGTTAATCAGAACTAGGTATAGTGTCAGAACACACCACAGGATACGTACTACTATCCATGAGACTTTTGCAAATAAAAGGGACCTCCGCAAACAGCTGCATTTCTCAAACTCTAGCCCTGGTAATCAGTGGCAAGACGTGTAGGACAGCAGCTTTCAGACAAGCTATAGATTTTGCACTCAAAGATAAGTGACCAACAACCTCATCCCACTCAAAATAAATGTAAAACTTACTTTTCCAGCTCAGCTTTTTGTAGGCAACCTGCAGACATGAGCCTGTAGCTAATTGAGCTATTTATCCTGCAGAATGATAAAGCAGCACTGATGATACCAACATCACTTGTAAATTCCATAGGTGGGAGCCACTGATCACAACAGTGTCAAGCCTCTGAACATCATTTTGTCAGAAATTTGCAGATGTCTATTGAAATGGTGGTGTTCAGTTCTGTTTGGGGGCACAACAAAATCTAAGAGGCTCCCAAGGGAAATGCATTACAGCTCCTCATTCATCTCTTGACCAAGCATATTACCTTCCCACACATTCCAAGTACAATCATGATACAGGCAAGTGTGCATTCAGTAGTGGAACAGCATCTGCAACCAGTCCCCAGCCACACAATGTGGTGCACACATACCCTAATTACGTGACATGCATTTCAGGTTACAAGACAACAGTATATCTAGTCACAACAGAAGGAAGATGTGTAGGGTCGTGAGGAAGTGGGGCAGAAAGTAAGATCTTGGTCACCAAAAAAAAAAATTTAAAAAATCATTGTAATAACAACATGACCCACAGCTTGTCCCAAAATCCTACCTGGAGCAACTGTCTGGATGAGGTGATTCTGATAAACTGGGTCTGGTCTACAGTCCGCAGGTTTGCTATGTTTGTTCAAGGCTACAGAAATCATCATTATGGATTCAGGGACTTGCATTAAAAGTAAAAAAAAAAAAAAAAAAAAAAAAAAGACAAAAAACACTTCTTTCTGGTTAGTGCTCTGTGTTTTATACACACACAGACACACACAATGTTCAGCAACACTATCCTGTCACCAAAGTGCTTCTATGACAATGTTTAGGGAAATAGCATGCCGCATTGTGCTGGTTTTGGCTGGGATAGAGTTAGTTTTCTTCCCAGTAGCTGGTATGGGGCTATGTTGTGGATTTGTGCTGAAAACAGTGTTGATAACACAGGGATGTTTTTCATTACTGCTGAGCAGCGCTTACACAGAGTCAAGGTCTTTTCTACTTCTCACCCCACCCCACCAGCGAGCAGGCTGGGGGGGGCACAAGAAGGTGGGAGAGGACATAGCCAGGACAGCTGACCCCAACTGACCCAAGCGATATTCCAGATCATACGATGTCATGCTCAGCATATAAAGCTGGGGGAAGAAGAAGGAAGGGGGGAACGTTGGGAGTGATGGCATTTGTCTTCCCAAGTCACCGTTAGACGTGATGGAGCCCTGCTGTCCTGGAGATGGCTGAACAGCTGCCTGCCCATGGGAAGTGGGGAATGAATTCCTTGGTTTGCTTTGCTTGCACACATGGCTTTCCCTTTACCTATTAAACTGTCTTTATCTCAACCCACAAGTTTTCTCACTTTTACCCTTCCAATTCTCTCCCCCATCCCACTGGGAGGGTGTGAGCGAGCAGCTGGGTGGGACTTAGTTGCTGGCTGCAGTTAAACCATGACACACATCTGTAAAGCAATTCAGCAAACTTCTTTGAAATATGAACTCAAAGCCTTTTAATATTAACACAACTTTTGTTCATGAGGCAAAAATCATTCTCCTCATTCAATCTTCTGTGGAACCTTCATCCCATCAATATTGCAATTTCACAGCTAAACATATTAATAGGGTCATAAATATTCAGATTACATAATAAAGACAGTGAAAGCAGACGATAAAATGCTGTTAACATTCATTTACAGCAGCTGGGAAGGCCCTGCCAAATGTCGCTTTACATAACAGGTCATGACGCTCTGACTGCATTAAGCTTTCTGATCACTCTTCCTTTATCTGCTATGATTTTGAACAGAATACGAGACAGTGCAGACTAACCAATGGATTTAGAAGCCCTTTCAAGCACACCAACATTTCAAAGGTTTAAAAGATTAAAATATCAAAAAAGACCCTTGTGGTTACTATGTTTTTGCTTTTGCATTTTATAGTGCAGACGTGAAAGTGACGTTCACATCATTTATCTGCATTAGCTCCACAATTCAGTGCCTCCAATAAATTTTAAAAGTGAGTTTATTTTATTGTACCATACTTTGGTTAAGCTATATGCAAAAAAAGGAAAACAATACTCAGTACATTGAAAACACCTCCACTACAGTTTTCACAAGGCATCTTGAGCACTACTGAAACATTCTGTAACATGTGCATAATCCTGTCCGCAACCTACATTAATTTTGAGAGCTGCATCTGAATCAAGTGATAGTTATGGCTTTGGTTCAGTATATTCTGCATTACATTTCCTTTGTTTCAGAACAGTCTCTGCTACACTTAAGAAGTCAGGATTCCCAAAGCACGGGTCAGATCCTACAAGTTCTCAGGCAAGCATCAGCCAGGCATGTGGACTGTGAGACTGGGTCAGAATATTTTACTGTAAAAAACGATGACTCACAGCTCGATTCATTCAGTTTGCATATTTCCATGCCAAAATTAAGGCCAATCCTGCAAACATTTATGGAGATTAGTAGCCCTAGGAAGGTTAAGAGCTCTGGTGAGGTCAACAAATTCCTATGTGTAAAGTAAACAAGGCTGTGCTTAACAGGACACACACGGCAGCTACTATACTGCTTGTAAGAGCAATACCACTTCATTCATCCCTCCAGCCCTGCATTCGTTAGCAACTATTCAGAGCACTGAACACATTAGAAAGCCTAATGCTTTAACTGACTGAAATTTTACAGCAGTAGGTCTCAAGCTTTTCCTGTAGCCAAGGCTCATTAAAGAGAATTGACATGTCTATACACAACTGAGGAGTTTCAGCAGCACTTACCAGCTCCAGCTCCACCCCATCCATGTGGGGCACTGCTTCAGCAAGGCCCACCTCACCACTCAGGAAACCACAAGATAAAAGTAAAGGAGACTGACTAATTACCAGATGCTGGCAAAAATCTTAGCCATTACAGGAAAAGTAAAATTCACAAATGGAAATGCCAGTTTCATCAATACTCATTCAGCGTTGTGAAGTCTGCATCAAATTACAAGAAACTCAGATCTTAGTTTTTTGATTTGAGTAAGGCTATTTCAGTCACTTCTGGAGACTCTTGTCAGTGCATTCAGTCACCTGAAATTAAGATCTCTCTTCACTTTAAATTAAGTGCTCTTGCCCATGTTAGAGCAGGGTCTTGTCCCAGACTTGGAGAAGAAGAGACCAAAGTGGTTTTTTCCCCTAAATCAGGTCTATTTGCACAAGAACTACAGAAGAGGTATGTCTTCCCAAAATCACAGACTCTTGAGATGAGATTCAAAGGGGTAATTCCAAGGTTATAAACACACTGTAATAGGAATAATGACCCATATGATCCTAACAACAGGTCTGAATCCCCAACTGTACTATACAACATGCAAGTTGTAACTTAAAAAATCTCTCTTCCAAATAGACCTACAAGCAAGGCAGAGGTTCCTCAACTAGAGGTAGTTATCATCGCTAATCCCATGAACTCACATACTGCTGGTACCTTATGAACCGAGAAAAAAGTAATTGCAGAGATGTTGTCAAAAAAAAAAGGTATTTGGAATTAAATTCACTTTCAAATATCCTAACACAAGCAATGCTAAGGTGCAAGTCAGATGTTAGAGCTGAGAAAACAACAGATTACATATAAATACTTAGTTAGTGAACTGAAGTTTCTATTAAGTCTTCATATAGATGCTATCTCCTTATTTACAGTATCTTTAATAAGCTTATAAGCATCTTCTTATCCAGTAGGAACTGCTACTGATTCAGGATGCATTAGCCATTCATTTAATACAACAGTCAATTACAATTAAAAAAAAAAGTAATCAAATGAATAGCTAGATAAATTACCAGGTAACTGAGTGGAGTGCAGAACAGAACTAAGAACAAATTGTTCTTTCCAACACAAAATATGCCAGTGCACAAATTCAGAAACATACCTGAAGGGTCTTCTTAAATCCCCTTTTTAAATTAAGTTGAAAAGAATTTGGACATTTCCATCATTTCCATCTTCTTGCCTGATTCTGAACTACAGTACTTTGCGTACAGCTGTTCAAACAAACTGACTTCACCACATCCAGATGAAGTAGTACAAGTAAAGAATAGGCATGTTAATACACCCAAGCCCAATATCTACAAGTATACTGTATGACCACATGCAATGAATAAATAAGGTATCCTCCGAATACTTCTCCCTCCAGATTAATAAAGTAAGCATTCTTAATTTAGAATGGTCACACAAATATCGCAATTCTACAGCCCTCCCCCTTTTCCATTTGTTTAAAAAAGAAGTAGAGCAGGGACACACACTTGCTAGAATACGTAGTGAGACTTGTATCTCTCGGGTGACTGGTCTACCATGCAATGGATTCATAATCACTCTGTAAATAATTAAATATTTATTAAGTCTAAGAAAAAGCAGGAAAGCTTCCACAAATAAGAAAACAGGGAGACTTGCCCCAGAATACTCTTCCCTAGTTCTCAGAGCAATCACTTGCAAGGTCAGAGGGCTGGATTCAAGACTCAAAATTGAGTAAGAAAAAGGTAGCAAGGTGTGAAACCAGAGTCCTCATGCAAATGCTCTGATCACTAGGAAGGATGCATTGATCAGATTACTAATGCTGCAATTTCATACATATTTTCACACCGCTCAGCAAAAGCAGCTAACATTTTTAGGTCTTCTCTGGTGGCAACTCAGATGACATCAGCATGGATGGGGCCAGCACTTGTCTCTTGCCTCTGCCAGCTGGAGGCAAGGCAGTTTCTGGTCTATAAATAAGGGAACTATGTTAGTGAGATGTTGTGTTTCAAATTATAACTCCTGCAAACAGTCTGCAGAATAAACATGTAGGCCAGTATATGCAGTCACATAAACATACCCACAGACACCTCTGAAGAGAGACAGCAGCCAAAGAGGAACTAAACATGCCATCTGAAAGGCAAACACAGGAGCTAGAGTTCTTTTATGGACTTAATCCCATGGGATATTTTTCACCCTAAGCCTCTTTGAGCCCATATGGAAGAGTGTGAAAACTGCTGTTCTAGCCTGAAAGGCCTGAGCAGAGACCTCCCCCGTTACACAGAGGCCATTCTGCAACCACCAGGGAATGACACAGAGCTATACTGAACTGCCTGGTGGGACACCAGCAAGGCATGCACTTGGTATCTCTTTGAACAACCCCTCTGCCAACCCATCCCCTCTCACCAGTAATCCACTACTTTGCTAGTCAGGGTGGTACCTATTGGAGGAATTGCACTTCAGCTCTTATTTTCATTGAGTTTGCCCTTTTGATATGAAAAAGAGGATTTTCTTGTTCAGCATTATCAAACCAATTATCAGGGATTGTCCAGACAGGTTTCCCAGAGATGTTCTGAAAGACAGGCAAAAGCTGCTAAGCAAATTTTATGCATGTTAGCTACTTGGTCTTTGGTGGTCAGAGTTATCCTTGCTCTTTCTTTCACCAGCCTCTCAGTACCGTATGCCTCAAATGCAGCCTACTGCAACATACCTATACTTCCCTAGATTTTGTTTTAGACGTAGTAGCAGTTTCATAAGGAAAAGGTGCTCCAGTTTTCTGTATGTACGTACAGTCAGCCAAAGCCACACACAATTCAGTATTCACTTCCACTTGTTCTGCTATGTTAGCATGTAGAAGTAGCACTGGAGCCCTGCTCAAATACAAACTATTTTCCTTGTCCACAGTTTTTCCATTAACATTTACATACTCTTCCTTTACTTTAAAGTACCAGAAACATCTCCACAACACCAGATATCATGCTTCCCTAAGGTGCCTTTATTCAGAATGGTTATCATGATAATGCATTAAAACCTTGGCCAAAGACACCTGAAGCAGGCAGAAGTCTCAAAGGAGGGTTGGAGGAAAAACAATAAAACTCCCAACTCTCACACCCCATAACCTCCCAGGCCCAACAGAAACCTGAAAAAGTAACATGTTATTCCATATTCCCAATTTACAGGTTCTGACTTGTAAACAAGTTTGTTGACAGAGAGCTGTCTGTCTAGACTCCAGTGAAGGTCAGTAACTTCAGTCCGATACAAGAAACAGGATGGTTCGAGATGCTCCTGGCTGCTTGTTTCTCAATATGGCCACATGATCAAGTTTGCAAGGAGTAGTGTACTCCACCATCCCACGGGTAAAGTTAAAGACAGCAGTGGGAGTACTGCTTAAGAAGCACGGTATTTGACCCACAACTACAACATCATGGCATCAGAAGTGGCTGGCAATTAAAGGATTACAATACTGTTGACGATAATCCGATGAGCTCAGCTGCAGATGCCCACGGACTGCTCATAGCAGGCTGCTGGGGAAGAAGCAATGCCAGGCATGCACGACAGCACTTGCTGCCACCAGGCTCTTCCACAGCACCCTGGGAGGAGAGAGAGGAGCCCCTAGGAGGTGGGGACCTGCCACCTGCCCTGGGCTCCTTCATCTCTTCTGCACAGCTGAGCTCATCCCACTCTACACATGGCTGCGACTTCAGTGCAAAGGTATCTGAGGAGGTTAACGCTTTTGTTCTATTTTCCGTCATGACAAGAATCTCACTAATTCTATGCACTGTTACTTGGAAACTAGGAAGGCACAAATACATTAAGGCAGCCTTAAAAAAAAGGCAACATAACACACACAACCCTATCACATTGGGTCTTAACCTCAAGTAGTCTGCTGGGCAGCAAAGAGAGCAGAGTTGTCACGTTCTTAAACTTAAATCAAGTGCTTAACTTAAACCAAGCTCTTAAACATACCAGTTATCCCTTTGCAACACAAAACAAACAAGCCAGCTTTCCATTACACAGCTGGTGCTCCGTGGAACTGACACTATTTATGCCAAGAATGCAGAGACACCAATTTGCCACATACGCAAGGACCTATGAACAAGAGTTTATATACTTTCTTTTCCACTAATCATCAAATTAGTGATTTGCAAGAGGAACAGCACACTGTGCTATCTAAACACTTATAACAACTTTGGTGTGTTAAGTATCCTGTAATAAGGGTAAGAACTTTTTTCCTTTTTAGTATATACCTTTTGAATGCCTGCATAAACACTGTCAAAGGAATAAGAGTAACTTTATGCCTATCAACCTAGTCACAACATGTTTTGGTACAGAGGCATGTATTGCAGTGTATCTAGCAAGCAAGGAGAACAATGACTAGAGGCACTAGACAGCTGTCTGACACAGTGCCCTGAACTACCAGGATTATAAAACTTTAAGGAAAGGGACTGTGTGGATCATCAAGTCCAGTCTGCTGTTACCACAGGCAATCCTATCTTATAATCTTTCCTGAAAGATTTTTTTACTGGATAGTTGGCATCTTAAAAAAAAAAGTTAATAATGAAAGGCTAAAGTTTTGGGGGTTTCAGCAGTAAAAGCAAAATAATAAATCTTCTTGTTTTATAATATTAAAGAAATAATTAAGTGACTTTTAATCCTTTCAATTTCTCTATTACTTTCTAAAATGGTAACTCAGTTGTTGAGTTAGAAAGTTTTGGTTCTGATGCCTGCTCATCTTGGTACTGAACGAACACTTATTTTATCTTGCCTCTGACCTAACACTTTAGATTGTTTATCCTATCTTCTCTTAAAAGTCAGAGGCGAAAAGCAGAGAACAGCAAGGCTTGAAAGAGGACAGGTTGTTGAAAGGACAGAGCCATACAAGAGCTATCACTGAATCTTACTAGACTTCTGCTGTACTCTGTACTTTGTAAACATGAGCAGATTTCTGTGATTTTCAGCAAGCAGATACCCTGGAACCAACTAGAACAGTAGAGACTGGTTTCTTTCACCATATGCAAGAAAATACACTGGAAAGTGAAAGGGGATCAGCACATCTCCTTATTTAGTTTAACACACAGACAGGGCAAAGCAAAAAGTGTGCATCACTCTACTTCTGATACCTAAAGCAGCATCTTGAAGACTCCCAACACAAGACAGCACAAACAAACTGCTAGCAGATCGTACACGCAGAGAAATGCAGATGAGTAAGCACTGAGTCAGTTAAGGAGTCTGGACAGTCCATTTACATGAATGTGCAGTAGTCAGTTACATTTCCCACAACAGCTAATTATGTAAAGGGTTACAATCATTACTTCCTGGAAGTCATCATCTGGTAAGCCATCTGCATTTGCTTTTTATTCCCAATAACAAGAAATACTACACCATAAGTGTTCTAACTATATTTTTTGTAACATCTATTTCACAATAAAAAAAAATAATTTTATGTCCAGTATATTTTGAGAACGTTTTGGTTAATATGCTAATACAGCTCTCTTGCCTGCTTGTCAGCACTTCTACATGTGTAACAGGAAGTCTCAGGAGGTTGCAACTGAAACTCAAGCAGGTTTTATCGGTCAATAACAGATAACACAACAAGTTAACAGGGATATTCTAACTGATGAATCCATGATCACACTTCTAAGCAAGTTCTACTGAAACTTCTTCTAGAAAAATGATAGACAAAGAAAAGCTTTTTTTCTCTTCTCACCACTCCGTAACTAAAAGCAACCCCTCAGATGCTATGATCAAGGTAAATGCAGATCAAGTACCCACACACCTTCAGAGGGACTTCATTAAAACCAGATTAACTGCACTGTCCTGCACTGTATAGAGTTAGAAGTTAATGACACAGGTCATCCTTAACTCATTTCAAAGATATGACTATTACAGAGTCAAGTCATAAAGCATACACTTTCTCCACAGTATTTTCTGAGACCATTTAGCAGTTTTGCTGGTGTTTGTTTCCTAGAGATTTTTCTGATATAGGAGGCTGGGCCCTTTTCTTGCCCAAATGTTTCAAGTGAAAGACTATGAAGAACACCTTCTCTTCCTACCTGCAACACCTACCTCATTAACATGCACCTAGAGCTAGGATTATTTTATTGTGCAGCCATGAACTAAACCAAGCGTTTTCTCCTTCTAGAGAAGACAAACTGTTCACTATAATGTTTGCACTCACTGAATAGCAGAGAGTAATACAAAGTCATGGCCATGCCCACATACAAGCCAGTTCTTGGAAACAGAACATTAGATTTACTTGGGGTTAATTCCAAAACATTCTTCATTTTCCATAAAGTGATTGCATCTCAATCTCAGGATTTATTAAACAGTCACCTCCAGGTAAAATCCAGGTTCCCAGTGCGTTGTATGATGCAAGATTGAATACTGCATCTCAAAATTCATACAGGTATATGCCTGAGAAATAGTGACATGAAGAGAGGACAGGGAAGGGGCTATTGAAGAGATTTTCCTTGTTCAGTTACTAAGCTGTAGCTAATTGAAAATGGCTTGAGAATACCAGCGTTTTGCCTGGACAAGATGGATTAGTGGGCAGAACATAGGTAAAACTTAATACACCACCTTTAGCCTACCAGGTGGCTATAACTGACTTGTGACACACTTCTGTGTCTACCAGAAGATAACTTCCACAAGCTGCAGAAACAGATTCCTGAGGAAGTGGTGCCTCAGGATTACCGCTCCCATTACAACAGATCAAAGTGAATTGTTTGTCTTAGAGCACTCCCACAGGACCAAGCCGCCATACAAACTGCCTGAACAGCCTGGAGTTGTTTAAGTCTAGGAAACAAAGGAAAAAGAGCAGTGATAACCAACTCCTTTGGTTTTGGTGCCAGATATAGTCTTGGTAATGTAAAATACATGCAGCAAGCAGTCTTCCTGTGCAGACAGCTCTGTCTCTTACCCAGGAGATGATCCCATGCTCTCAGCAACGGCCCTCTGTGCTTCATCCCAAGTATCTGCTACTGTACAGCCCACCAGCCTCATCCCTGTTAGTGGTACACAAGCAGCGATGCCAGCCATTGCGCCTTCAACCACTGCCTCCAGTTTTCAGCCTATGCTCTTCCTCCACATGCATACATATATACATACCCCCACAATCTCTTGAACCTCAGGGCATTTGGCATGGTGCCCAAGAGACAAGAAGTGGGGACAGAAAAGACATAATGTAACTTCAAGCAGAACAGGCTATTCATGACTTGCAGCTCCTGGACTGACCAGCACAGAGCAAGGTCAGCCAGCCTTGCCTCGGAGATGGCCAGCACTTGATCAGATCAGCCCAGATAGCTCAGAGCAGAGAGCAGAGGGCAGTCCCAGGATGGTCGGGTCAGTAAACGGCAAAGTGGGAGAAGCCAGTCACAGAGGAAATGCTGCCATGAGACTAAAACCTGCAGGGAGCAGAGGGTAGGGCACAAGGAGCCCTGGTACACATTTAGACTAATCGATCACACACAGAAACAAACCCCCGCACTCCAAAGCCTATTTTGCTCCATGAAAGCCGAGCAGTAAGAGTAGATTAGACTCTAATACGGATTAATACAAGTTAAGGTAGCACTAATTTCCACTAGGGAGACTAGAAAGGTTAGAAGTGGGATAGCATGACAGCTAGATGTAGCAAGGGCTTGGAAAAAAGATAAAGGGAAGAACAAGCACCACAGGAGTTCCACTGACACCTGCCTGTCTCCATTTGTGCTCTCCCCCAAGTCCAGGCCTATCCAAACCAAAGATTAGATGTGCTGCACTGTCAAGTTAGTCAGTGATTTCTAATAGGCTATGTATGGTCAGCACAGGATTTCTTATCCCATCTCAACAGCACTGACCAACTTTTTTCCAGTGCCACCATCCATTACCTCTGACTGACAAGGAGACCAGTTTTCACAAAGGGCAAAACCTAACCCAAGTGAAGTTTGAGGCAGAAAATAAGATGAAATTCAGATCCCATTCTGTCTTACTGCAGCCATTTCAAACCTGTAAGTTTAATTTTATTAGCAACTAGGACTTCAGTTCATAAAAAAGTGACCAATAAAAGATAATGGCAGGAAATCAAATGAACCTTAGCATGATTTAGAGTATTGCTCTGCAACAGCGAAACTGCACAGAAAGTATGCTTGGAAAGGAGAAAAAGCCCCAAAGAAGTGATTGTAAAAGGATCCAAACTGCTTCTGAGTCAGAGGCGAGTAAAAGCTTTCTTAGAGACTAACAAAAAAAGCACAGGTATACATAAAACATACACATTAAGTATGCATTATGATTGCCATATTGCCAGAAAGAACCAGTGGTCAGACAGTCCATTCATTGCTTGCCCTTTTATGTATGCTGTAGCAATTAGGGCTTTATTCGCCTTTAAATTCAAGTAAAATAATAAATGTAGTTTCACTGCAGTGCTGGGAGACACCAGGTGCAGTGTGTGGTCAAACCAGGAAAAAAGTCTACTTTCCTGACTCTCAGCTATATTTTCAAAAAGGTACCAAGAAAAGGCATTTTTTTCTTTAGTTACATAGAAAGACTAAGAGGCCCAAACTGCTGAAGTTCCTCAATCATTGGGACCTCTGGGAAGTAGGCTTTTTGTAGGGCTCCCACCACCCCCCAAATAATTTGGCACACAGCACTGAACTAAAACAAGTTCCTTAGTTTTCATTCCAAGAAAGCCGTGAGAAGAATAAGAGTACTGAATATGTAGGTTCAAAAAAAAAAAAAAAAAGATTGTTCAGTTTATGACTGAACTAACTAAACCTGCAGATATCCCTTCCAGCTGCATAGCCAGCTACAAACTCATTAACATTTACCTGGACAATTGAAGTTTGTACTCTGAAGGGAAGGATCACAGAGCAGGAAGAGAGTAGTGGGGAAAAAAGGTAAGGAACTATCCTTCATTAGCCTATCATTTGAACAATGTGTAACTCCAGTTGAAAAACAGCACGGAGAACAATATCCTTTCTGTATAAAACAAAACTCATTGTGGTCAAGTTCTTTGATCAGAAACATTTCTAGTGAACTACACTTGATGAACTTGAACTTTGGAAACTGGCATCCATTCACCAGAATTTTTCAAAGTAAAACTTGAGAATTCTGGCATCATCCAAGGCACCAAATTTTTCATTACAAAGATTTTTCTCAAAATAGTTATCAGGTAAGTTTACTAAAACATCAACCCAATTTGTATTTCAGAACTCAGAAAGGCTTCTGTTGTTTTAATTCTAGATTGTTTTAATCTGAAGTAAGCTGAAGTTCAGTTTCACAAATTAGAATTTTCATTTTCCATAAAAATTAATTAGGCAATGTAATAGAGTGTTAACAAGTTGTTTCTGGTGGGAAATAGAAGTATTTTGTTCTGAAGACCACGCAAACACTGATCTTAGGGAACTGTCTCCCTTCACAAAGCTGCTTTTGGGCTTATATTTCCACTCAGTCACTTCCAGCTGGAACATGAAGGTGGAAAAAGGAAGCACCTAAGTAGGTCTTCCCTCAGTGCTTTGCGGCTAGAGATGCAGTTTCATAGGAAGGCCAAGAGACAAACTCCAACAACCCTCAACAGTTCAAGCCATACAGAGGATCTCACTGAACAGACAGGCCCAGATATCAGTCAGCACAATGCTTACCTCTTCAAAGCACACTTCTCCTGCACATGGAAGGCCAGTTACAATTCTTAAGGTAAACTTGCCAGTTTAACACTTGAATGATCTGAAAGCTATCGAGCAGCATCCCCAATCCTCTGCTAGCTACTACTACACATTTCTTCTCCAGAGGGATAAACTTTTGAAGGGCGGCAGGTATTCAAGATCTCACTAGCTCAGCCCTTTACCATACCCGAGACACCCACATGGACATCAGAGGATGCTCTTGTATTTCTTCGCTACTGTGGACTGCTTAGTAACTTTATCAACAGATGCTACTTGACATTACCAGCAGTACCAAGGAACAGCTGGTCCTCAGAACACAAAAGGTATGATAATAATAGGCTACTACAGTCAACTGAGCTTTGAGTTAAGAAATGCTGTGTATAAATCTAAGTAGGGTCACATATCAAAGTTAATAACTCAACTCCTAACTACACCACCAGTCTGTGGCTCATTTTAACAGGATTCCCTCCACTTTCTAGCTCTAGTCATATCCCCTGCCCCAGTTGCAAGGTTGGCAGGCAACCTAACTCTAATGATTTCACAGGGCCTATAAAATTATCACATTCTTCAGAAAAAACATGTACAATTGATAGTCTGGATGATCAGGGATATTTTAAGAAGTGATTTTACTCAGTAATCCAATACAGTCTGCAAAAAGTCTACAAGGCACATTGCCTGAGCCATTTTAACAATAATATAAATCGTTCCTCAGAACTGTCAAAGTGTTCTTGAATAAACAAGCTCTCGATGCCTTTCCTAAAGCTTTTGAATTAGAAAGCAAAACATTGCTGAGAAGTAGGTGCTTCAGCAAAATTATCAAGTAACAAGGTCATACTGGAACTGCAGCGTATCAAGATAGCTCACTTCCAACGAGTAAGAGTTACAGAAGCAAGCAATACTTACCACATGCCTTTCTGTCTAGAAATTAAGGTACCTATGTCATCATAATATCCTTACATCCCCCAAAACAATGAGTATAGGTATCCATCTAGATAGATCTAACTTTAGCATTAAGACACCCTTAAGAAATTTCCTTCTGCTTTCTATATGCTGTGCAGGGAAGTGAACACAATTCCCTTACTGTCACAATTGGGATAGTTCTTGACAGAAGTTAGGCTGAAGAACAGGGATGCTGCAAAAAAATGTGCAATAAGATGTTCTGTCCAGCAAGTCAGAAGTACCTTGTCCACTTCAGCTTGACAAACAGGTAACATTTGCAGGCTTTCTACTGTTCCTGTATGACCTCCACTAAAGCAACAGCCAAGCTACTGATACTGCTAAAAGTCAAAGGAGAAGATGTCAGTTTACACCATCCAAGAACCAGGCAGAACAATTAACATCTGTTACTGCTTCCTATTTGAGGAGTTAAGAGCAGAAAAGCTATGTGAAGAATGGCACTGTTAAATCCTCATTTCCAAATATGGCACCATATACATACCCTACAAGTCATGTACATTAGAGGCCCCTCTTTTCTCCAGTATCAATATTCAGACCTCTTACGACAGGATTTACAAATGCACACATCAGTCGTATGGTTTCTGAATCACTAACACTGGTGTTCAGCATGCTAGGCTCAATGCAATCTCATAACAAGGCAAGGGGTGTATGTGGTGTTACACCCCTTTGCACACTCCTGTCCAGAGGACCTCAAATGGCTAGTTTGCTGTTAAATTGTCCGCATCCTTCAGGCAACTAAACATGTCAGCAGTGAGAAATCAGCTAGCCATTGCAAACACCAGAAATCATAAGCAGTGAAAGCATTTTGGCCACACCCTTTCTCCTACCCTAATGTATGAAATTCCAGGTAGTATACAGGGACCTGCCTTTCCTGCATTTACATTCCCTTAAACTTACCTTGCTGGCTAATTAGGACTGATTCCTTAGCCCTTGAACCCCCCAATATCAAAAAGATTTTCAAGATATCACACAATGGTATCACTACTTTGTTACAGTATCACTGAGCTAGCATCAAGCAGAATTATGTCTTAGTACAGACAGTTCTTGCCACCTGAAATATAGCTATAGTGATGCTGGTTAAAGGAAAAGCATTTCTGGCTACAATTTCTAGCCCAGCATACTTTTCCAAACAGCTGCTAATCAACAATTCAGGCGAGACAGTTGGGACCAGACTGTACA
The DNA here is from genome assembly GCF_964188355.1 of Buteo buteo. Lineage (NCBI taxonomy): Eukaryota > Metazoa > Chordata > Aves > Accipitriformes > Accipitridae > Buteo > Buteo buteo. Next base: position 17,242,734 of record NC_134196.1, read on the forward strand.
CTCCCCAGAACACCACAAAGGAGCAAAGCAAGTCAAAATTCCTAGTAAGCTATGTTTACAAATGCCACCTCCCTCTGCAATTACGATGGGGGACCATGGCACCAAAGGAGAGCCAAGTTCTCAGAGGTGCTTTCTACCTTAATCTTTGTTGTTTATGAAACAATCCAATATATGTAGCTGAAGGGCATGGTATTTTTTCTTCATTATTCAAAAGAAAAGAATGGCTTATATAGCAACTGGCTGTAGTTAACAAAGGCTCAGCCTGTAACAATCGCGTTAGGAGGAGGCAAAGAACAGTCTGCAGGCTCTGCAAAGAGCTTAGGATATTGAACATTTTTTTCTGCTCCGTGATCAAGACAAATCTACACCAGCTCCACATAAAGGCAGAAGCACCAATCCTCCAAGGGCTCAATGGCAGTGAATCCACCAGCTACATGACTGCTGTCTCAGCCCTGCCCATGTCAAACAGACACTTGAAGCATGGCCTACCTGCCAGCTCAGAGAAGACCCCTCACTACCCACCTATCTGGCAGGTCTCTTATTTCAAGACTAAATCCCTTCCTGGACCCAAAACCACTTTCACCGGTGACAGGTATTTTTCACAAGAAGTTAAGCTTAGGAAGAATAAAACTCAAAACCTCTCTCTTTCCTCTTAAGAGAGAAAAAAAACAACAAAACTCCAAGAATTGTCTTGAAAATTTGACCTCACAGGATCAAGTAAGAGGAAAAAATACTGTGCAATTACAGAAAGTCAACAAATCTTTGAACAGCTGAGGAGCGGTTCCTCCCACCCCATTTCAGACACCTCAGTTTGAAGGTCCCCAGCCCTTGCATGGGGCAGGAGGGCTCCTAAAGCCCACAGACCTGCATAGGGGGACACTCCTCTGCACATCGCAGACCGCAGGCAGCGGCAAGGAGGGTCCACCCCACTCAATTTAATAAACAGAGTTCGAGTGTCACATAGCTTTTTAAGGCTGCATTTCAGGTTTGTGGCCATCCTCAAAGCTCGGATTTATTGCAATTTGTGTATTATGCAATATACTCCCCGACAGCACCCAGAAGAAAAGGATGTGCACCATGAGACCCACACCCCACCGCCCATGCCGCTACTTTCCCACCCCCTCTTCCACCCAAGACGCTGGCAGAGGGGAAAACGCTAGGCAAGGAGAGGAAACTCGAGGGTCTGGAAGCGCTGGTGGCTCCAGCCAGGGTCCGCCGGCGCTGTCCTCGGCACAATAGTTGCATGCAATACAGCCGGGCGATGCGAGGCTGAAATACTTCCTGGGATGGCTGAACGGGCTCGTTCAATAGCCAAGGATAACTCTTTATTAGCCATCTTCTACGGCGCAACAGAGAAACTACAGCCCTGAGGGGAGGGTGGGGGACACCAGCCATGTGCCTTAAGAAAGGGGCATGGCTTACTATTGTCTCTCGCCTCAGTCTAACTGCCAAGCCTTTCTTTTTTTTTTTTTTTTTTTTTTTTTTTTTAATGCCCTCCGCCCGGTGTTACCGAAGTCGGCGGAGAAAGGGAAGGTGCTCCGCCGGGGCCGGGCACCGGACCACCGCCGCAGCTGCCGCCCGGCCCCAACCCCCGCCGGCCCCTCACACAAACCGGCGCCGCTCGGAGTGCGGGGGGGGGGCAGTGGCCGCCGCCCCGAAGTTCGGGCAACAGGGACCGACCGCCCGGGCGGCGGCGGGGCCGGCCTCGGCCCGCAGCCTGGGGGAAGGGGCCGGGGACTCGGCTCGGCTCTCCCCGCCGCGGGGGCTCCTCGGGTCTCCCCGCCGCCGCCGCCGCCCCGCGCCCCTGAGGCCGGGGAGCCGCCTCCCGGCGCCCCGCGCTTACCTTTCACTTGACTTTCATACTCCGCTATGATCTCTTTGTCCTTTTTGAATCTGCTCGGGGTTGACATTATCCACTTGCTTCTTCCGCTTCTCCCCCTTCTTCTCCTTGCTTTAAATTCTTCTCCCGGAGGGGCTCCCAAGTTCTCTCAGACGGCCGCAAGCCCGAGCGAGCGCGGCGGCGGGCGGCTGGCCCCGCGGGAGCGCCGCCGGCACCGGAGGCGGCGAGGCGGGGAGGCGGCGATCAGACTAACCCCGGCGCGGGCACCATCGCCTCCAGGCACGGCCGCCGGCAGCAACGCGCTCCGCGGCCCGGGGCCGCCGCAGGGCGGGGCGGGGCGGCGGAGGAGCCGCCGCCGGCCGCGGGGCACCCGCTTCCACTAGGCGAGGGCGGGGGCCCGGCGGCTGCGCCCCACCATTGTTATCTCTCCTCACGCACCCGGGCGAGGGGCAGGGAAGGAGGGAAAGGGCGCGGGCGGAGGGCGGGCGGCAGGCAGGCGACCGCGCTCGGTCCGTACGCCAGAGGCACTAGTCACTCGTGCCGCCGCGCTCGCCCGCCTGGGTGGGGACTCGGGGCCGGCGCCCCGCCGTGACTAACCGCGGGCGGCAGCGCGGAGGCGCATGTCCCAGCCCCGGAGCCCGAGCAGCTGCCGGCGGCGGGGCGGCACCCCCGCCGCGCCCTGGAGAGGTGTCTCCGAGAATAAACTTCTCCCCGCCCCGCCGCCGCTCTCCCCTCCCTCCCTTCCTGCCTCCCCGCCCGCCGCCGCTCCTCGCTCGCCTCGTCCCCGCTAGCGCCCGCTCCGCCCCCGCCCTGCCGGCAGCCGGGGCGGGAGCGCGGCCGCGGCCACCGCCCACCGCCGGGCCCGCAGGCCTCCCGCCGCCCGCCTCCCCCGGCTGCCCCGCGGCGGGAGGCCTAGGAGGCCCGGCGCGCCCGGGCGGGAGGGAAGGGGCCCCCCATCCCGCGGCCCACAGCCCGCATACGGTGGCCGGGTGCCCTGAGGGGACGGGGCTGCGAGGCGGCGACATGGTGACGGAAGGCCCTCGATCCGGCGGGGAAAGTTAAAGCCCCGTGCTGCCGGCACCGCCAAGCCGCACGGGCAGGGGAGAGGCTAGAAGGGAGATGTGTCCTTCGGGGACCCCGGTTTCCTCCCCCGAACCGAGCGGGGCCGCGGCTGCACCGGCGTGCCCGGAGGCCGGGACCCAGAGGGGCCAGGGCATGGCGGCACCTGGGGGAGAGCCGCGGCCCTCAGCGCAGCGGGCCTGGCCTCCACCGTCCTTGCCCGCCTGCTGCTCCCCCTTCTGATGCAGCTTGTTCTCGAGGGCACCCCTGCGTGGGGCACTCCCTGCCGCTCGTGGGGGACACAAGAAAAACAGGGCGGGAGGCCATCCAAAACGCTGCTCCCTCGAACCGCTGTGCGCGGCGTGCGTGGGGGCTGGCCCTGTCGGACGGTCACGTTCAATGCCGGCGTTAGAAGGACGGACCCCAGCCCTGCGAGTGATGGTGCGCGGCCCTCCCTGCAAAGCTGGGGCTGTGAGAAGGGGAAGAAGGTTGGGCACAGTTAATGGTTGGACTCGATGATCTTGAAGGTCTTTTCCAACCTAAATGATTCTATGATTCTAAGGTGGTCCAGAAGGGCAGGAAGAGCTGAAGCTGGGAGCACGAGGCGAGTCACCGAAGGGGAGAGGTGGCCCAGGCGTGCCCTTGCTCCTGGGTGCCTCCCGCAGCGATGGGGACAGCCTTTTTCTCTTGCCTGCAGAGCTGGCACCTGGCTCAGCCCTTCAGGGCTGTGGAGGATGAGCTGGCTGCCAGCTCTGCAGACAGAGATGAGGCCGTGCATGCCAGGAGTCGAGCGCAGCGGTTCACAGACCTGGTAGCCACACTTCTCCTCCGTCCCAGGCTCTAAGCTTGGGAGTGACCTGCAGAAGGAGTCAGGTGTGACTCAGGTTGCACAACCCCTTTCCCTTTCCCCCGGCTGCCCTGAAACTCAGCCTTTGCCTGAGAAGAGCTTGCAAAAAACAACCATGGAAAAAGCAGAGTGATGGACACTGCTGCCTCGTGATGGGCAAAGAATTTGGCTGTTGTTCATGGGTCAAAGCCAAAAGCCAAACCCTAAGGCCTCAGCTGCAGACTTTGGGCTGCAGGGAGGTCAGCTCTGAGGAGGTTAAAGGCAGGCAGGGGACTTCCTGGAGGCACAGAGGGCTCTACTGAGTCAAGTAAGTCCAGGAGTGATTAGGCAAAGTTGCAAACTTCACGAGGAGTTTCCAAAGGTGGCTGCTGTGTGATTCATGTGGTGAAAGTGCCCAGAGATCCTATCCTGGATAGCTAGTCCTGACACTGCCAGGACCTGACCCTTCAGGACAAACAGGAGTGATTGGTGGGATTATCTGCTGCTGGGAAAGTTCAAGCCAGCTACCCAGTAATCTGGCTGGATTTGAGCTTTAGTGCTATGGGGACCCAGCCCTCAGAGGGCAATAGCACAGTTACCTATACTTATGCAGACATTCTTGCCTGTGTTTATATTTAATTCTTATAAACACATTGCCTTGGTGTTGCAGTCGCTCACTTCCACACCTCTGCATTTCAGCAGTCAGTGTACATCTGTCCTTTGCACGTCATCTTTCAGTTTCCATAGGTACGGTGCTCTCACCTGCTACAGGATCAGGGTAACAGGTTTCCTGTTCCCCTTCCCCTCTTCATGTGTTGTTCTCTGTAATTTTATTACGTTTCTTCCTCTTGCCCTCCCAGCACAATCTCTTTCCAGCGCTGATCCCAATTCAGATCACCTAAAGCAATCTCAGTACAGGAGGTTATTGTCTGAAGCCAATTTACCTCCAAGCTGGATGGTCAAATTACATCCCTTGAATAAGAAGCCCAGCCTCAAAAGAGCAGTCATCTCTGTAATCCCACCCAACTCTGATTTTCATCTCAGCCTTTGATGCTCACATCTTGCCTCCTGACTGTTCCAGTCCATCTGTTAAGCTGGGGACAGGCTGATTTAGAAGATGGTGGGCCACATTCCTGGGGGACACAGGGCGCTAGTGGGAGATTAGCTGTGAGTTCTACCTGGTCTTGCAGAGCACAGTGTTTTTGCAAACTAAGGACAGAGAACAGTGGTCAAGTCCCCTTGTGCCCCGAGTGAGGCTATGCAGGCTGGCACCTCCGGCCAGGCCAGTTCCTGTCTCCCTTGCCCAGGAGCTGGGCATGCAGACCATGCCTGAGATGTGGTTGGGGGTACAGACATGAAGTTATCTGCCTCTTCCTCTCCTGGGGGCTGAAGGACATGGCCCCCTCTTGCCACTGAGCCTACACTGGGAAATACTGCCCAGATCTTTCCCCCCAGGAGAAGGATGCAGAAAGTGTCTGGATGCCCATGTCTGCACCATCCCTCCCCTCTGTGCTAGATGCTGCAGCCAGAGGATGGGCCTGGCTCCACAGAGCCAAACCAGAGGCTGCAGTGGGAGCATTTCTGTTACTCTGCAAAGGCAATTGCCTATGAAGATGCAGAAACCATCTTCTGGCTCTGGAGATTCATCTTCCTGCATTCAGCCACTGGGCTCAGGGCTGCACGTCCATAGCAGGACCACCGACCAAGGATGAACCCATGTCCCAGCAGGCTTGAGTGTGCCAGGCTCAGAGCTGCAGAGATTCTGGATACCTGAGTTAGGGTTGGCCTCCAGTACAACCAGGATTGAGCTGGCTGAGAAATCTGATTCCCCCCCCCCGCCGCCCTTCTTTAGGGATTGGCAAAGGATTGTGCATTATTACATGGGTGTAATCTTCTTTTAAGATGTTCATGGCAGCTCAAGTCTCCGGACTCAATTCCGCACTGATTTACACAGCCTGCAATCCCATTGTGAGGATGGCGATTGCACAGGAACAGACCCTGCCTGGGCTCTTCAATGCCACGTTTGAGGTGACTTACAGAACACAGAAGATTATTACAGAAATGCCTGTCTTTTGAGACCTGTTCCCAAAGAGGTCCTCACAGACTTCCCATCAATTTCAAGAGCAGCAAGTGCTGGAGCTGTGGAACAGTCTTGTTATATGTACCCTTGTGCACCCATGGATGATGCTTGAAAACTCTTGTTTACCCACAGTGTTGTTCTGTGGACTCTAAATTATTGCATTTAGAGCATATCCAGGTCTTGGCAGGGAGGATGCTATAGACATTTAAAAAGTATTAGGATAAAGCTGATTGAGAGCACATATGTTGTTGCAAGAGGCAGAGCTATATCAATAATGCAGTGTAGTAGGGTACTGCAGCAGCACAATACTGGTGCAGGGATTGTGGACCATACCTCAGTGTATGGAGTTAGATAATCTACTCCATCAGGGAATTGAAAATCCTGAATTATGTATGATAAAACAGAGATGTGTTTATACAGAGAGCAGTTCCTGCAGTACTTCATGCACTCAGTGCAAAAAGGGAATTAGGCGGGCATGCTGGATTCTGCTTGCTTGAGAACTTCATTATTGCATTTCATTTACACTGCCTGATGAGCTGTGCAGTATTTGCTTTCTTGTGCTGCTAATGAAAATAGACCATATAACCGATTACTGGAATATCACCGAGCTGTTCTTTGTGAGCACATAATGAAACACATCGACCCCCTTAAACAACAAAACCCTACACTAGTTTTCTTTAGGCTGAAAAGAAGACAGAAATAATTCATCTTACTTTATAATTGCAGTCAATCAGTCATTTTACAGTTGGACAGTAAGTGTCTGAATGGAAGACCATGCTTTAATTGAAACATTTGATTGTTATTGAAAAATCAGTAAGAGGCACCATTCAAAAAGCTTGTTCAAATGTTTGTCACTGATAAGATGCACATTTCTATAGAATCAAATCTATTTGCTTGGGAATGAGATTATTTTAGTAAATACAGTTGCTTATCTAAGATATAAAACCAACAAGGCTTTTTTTCTCTCCTCTGCCCCCAACCAGTGCAGCACTTAATGCTGCTCTGTGCTTATAAACTCCCGAGACATGGAGACAAAATCTGGGCTTATGGGGTTTGTCACAGGCTGCAGAAGAGCTGGGATGTCACCCTGACTGACCTGAAAGTGAGTGGCTCTAAAGCATTCAGCTGGGCCTTCACAGCAATGAAATGAGGATCACGAGCTGCCCAAACTTCAGTAGTTCAGGAAAGATGTTTCCCTCACCTGTGTCCTCTGTGAGCCTAAGCTGCCACTAACCTTTCATTTCCAGGAACAGTACTCTGACCACTGGCACGGGTGTATTGATTGTAAGGGCCTGTGGACACAATCTCTTCCAGGAGCAGAGTAAAGGAAGAAAAAGCCTTCTTATATCACAGTAAGAGTGTCTACAGGTGGAGTATGTAGAATTGGTAATGTGCTTTAAATTCATGCTATACCTGGGTCCATAACCATTTTGAAGCCCTAGGCATTTACTAGGTACTTCTTCAGATTACTGTTTTTGTCTGTTGAGCAATTGCTGGGTTTCTTTTGGACATAATAATCTGAGTGTTCATTCTGTGAGCTTCACACACCTAAATTTAGGCAACTAAAGTCATATGCCTAATCTAAATGAGTCATTTAACCAAGTCATTTAACCTCCTTCAAAAGACAATCAAGAGAGGTGGGCATGTCCTCGGTGGTGATCACTACAGTTCACTTATTTTAGACACTTTGTTTAGTATGGATTTTGTTCCAGTTTTCCTTACAATCATAACCAGGGGTCTTATAAGACAGGAACGGAATGACATCCTCTTCATAAAACCTGAATGTAATATGCTGAATGTTAACAACAGTCTATTAGGAATATGGTTATTATTTATAGTCCCTCGCTGCTGAATAAAATGCACAGCTAAGCCTATGCAGAATGTGTTCGTTCATTTACTGTTTGCAGTCACGTTGGAAAGTAATCCTGTCGGCCTGTCATCTGAAGGAGGATTCAGGAAAAATGCCATTAGGTAACCTTCTATATATGTGTGTGTATACAGCCAATTTGCCATGCTCAAAAGCATGCGATAGCTCTCTCAGCGTGAAATATATCTGAATCCAGCAGAGAGTTGTTCACATCACAGAAAAAAAAAATCTTCCGGGTGAAGTCACTGACTTGAAATGAAAGAGATCCTTCTGTCTCAATAAGGTAAGATTTCAGCCCTGAAGGACTGATACAGTCTGGGACATGAACAAGCATTGTATTTCTCCTAAAGCAAAAAGAAAAGCACCAAACCCAAACCTTCCTACATGAGTTTCATTGCTATTTTGTTTGAAGAAATTAAAGAGACTCAAAGCAGTAATTGGTATGTCAATATTTAGTCCTTTGGCGTTAGAGTCATGAAGTGCATTTTAATGTTTTCTTGTTAACTTGTTCATTTTGAGCAGTGCTAATAGGACTAATGACATAACTAATACATAGAAAGTGATGAGGCTACTTTATGCCTTTTACTGTTGTTAAGAATATTATCCCCTTTTTATATGGTGTTGCTATTCCTTCCCAGTTAGTAATTACAAGGAGGAATGAATTCCGAGTAATAACTTTCTCACTTAATGAGAAGAGGCTGAGGCAGTCTTGCCAATTTGAAGGAGAAGAAATATAGAAGTAATTGCATCCTCACTGCAGGGTTTGTGTTCTTTGTGGGGCTACTTTTGTCCTATTGGTAGGCTTTGAGACTCTGGTATTGCACTTCTCAACGGGATAAGCTGAACGTCCAGTTTGTAAGCTTCACACACCTAAATTTAGGCAACGGCATGTGCCTTACACCTGCCAGCTTACATGCCCTAGTGTTATTCTGGATCTTTATCTTCTTAAATTTAAGAGCTGTATTGTCCAGAGAAGCACTAAGATGGTTTCTGGTTTAGCTTTTCTTTCCAAGCCTGGTGAGGGAACACCGGTGTGTTTGAGAGAACTCTTTCAAGTGAGCCTAAGGGGCTGTGTTAGTGGTAGTTCAAGTCTTTGATGAGCAGATAATTCCAACTCTGATAATTAGCTTTTGGTTTTAAATTTTCTGTTTGCATTGTTTATGTTTGTTCCATCAGTTCTCAGCTAAAAATTAAATACATCTGCTACTTCATTACTCCTGAACTTCTCACACTACTGGTTTTGAGTGGAGAACATTAGAAGTTGGGTTAAGTTTAAAAGAAGAAACTGCTTGAAGCAGCGTCAGAGAATTAAGAACATTGTCTTTTTAAAAATCAGTCCTATGTACTTCATCATGCTGCTGTTGTCTGACTTCAACTAAAATGCTTATATGAATAAGGCTGCTGGATTTTACCCTCAGAACTTAGGTAAGGGAACACAACTCCTGGTCTTGCTATCCTTATATGGCCTGCATGGGCCATCCAGATTTTGCAGTATGTCAGCTTTCTGGGCTGCTTCCGTTCGTGCCAGTAGTTTAAAGGCTGCAAATTGCCCTCATTTATCTCAAAAGGGCATTAATTCTGAAGCCCAGCAATGACACTTCAAATGTCAGCCTTGTTCATTTTTGCAGAAACTTCTAGCTAGTCTGCTTATTCATTAGTGTGGGCTAAAGGGGTGGGAACAGCTGCAGCCTAGCAGGCTAAAAAAGTGCCTTGCTATTAATGGTCTACCCAGCACACTGCCATTTCTCTGATTCAGCCCCTTGGCCCACCCTCTGGCTAAGCCCTTGCCCAAAAGAAAGGCATACATGGAGAGAAACAAGAGTGGGAAAAGAAAGGCCATTTCTGTAACATTTTCTCTTTTGATTATTGATAGCAGCAACGCACTGCTTTCCCGAGTTCTTTTTTTCCCTCAGCTACGTTTACCTTCACTGTTGCAAAAAGACAGACCAGAATCATGCAAGAGGGGTATCAAATGGCTAAAAGTGGTGATACCTGGGCAAACGGAGATAGGAGGGGATACAGGCACTAAGCTGGGCCTGGGGAGACCTGCTATTTCTACATTTTGCATAATACCAGTTTAACATCACTCAAAATCCCAGCTGCTAGCATGGCCCAAGAGTGCTGCAGGGTGAGCTGGGTGGTAGCAGCTGGAATGGTTTCAGGGTGCAGAAGGAATTGAATCCAGACCTCCTGCTTCTCGGGCTGCTGCTCACCTGTATTAGAAGACATCACAATGTCCTTCTTCTGCCATCAGGTTTTAAAAGATGAGTGTTAACCTGAAGGCTGTTCTTTTAAAGACTTGATAGTTGTGTGACTTTCTAAAGGGAAGGTGGTCCTTGCTGCAGCCTCCCACTCAAAACTCTGCACTAAACACCTAGCCCTGGGCAGGAGGGTGGCTTCAGACATTTCTCTGACCTTGGCTTTTCTTACTGCTTGGCTGTGAGAGTCTCTTCATGTAGCATGCAGAGTTTGGGGTGAATTTTGATGTGTCTGCGATTCCTCAGGCAATGCCCAAGTGCCTGCTGCAGAGGCATGGACTCCCTGGGTCCGGGAGGCAGGAGATGCTGTGGGTACCCACGTCCTTTACTGGACCCAGCTTTCTGTTATATCCTCAGGTTGCAGCTGACCCCCTCTGCACACTTGGGCTGCTGGCTCTTATCATCAGAAGACACACAGTAGTTCAAAGGTAAAATATAATGATCTTACCCTCACAACTGTGGCTTCAAAGTAAAGCTTTTAAGCTTTTTTTCCAGTGTCCAAGAAGACGTGTCCCACATGGAAGAAAATCAGTAAGGAGTTCAAGAGCAATTTTTCTTTTCATTTTTGGCATTTGCACTTTTCTTAGTCTTCTTTTTTCTTAGCTTCCCTTTGTTATTTCTGTTCAGCAGCCCAATGTCACAATAATTGGGTGTGCAAATATTGCAAACTACATACCAATACTTGTCTCCAAGTGAATAATGTTTTTTAAAGTCATCTCTCTCATATGCACGCATATAACCAAAAGCTTTCTCTTAACACCAACTGCTTCAAGAATTTATTCTGACCAAAGGCTTAACGTAACTGACAATATCTGTTTAAGATGATCCACAGTTTTCAAAAGTGCAGATGATAAAAGATGTGTAGCAAATCCTTCCTGGGGCCCTCCGGGGCAGTTTCCAGCGAGGCTGTTGATGTATTTCAGATGTCACAGCTCCCTCCAGTGGGAAGATCGGGCAGAGGACTAGTGCCAGGAGGAGGTTTCTGGAGGTACCAACCCAAAGCTTCCAGACCTCAAAAAGAAAATACGCAAACCACCTTCCCCGCCCCCCCGAATACAGTAGCTGATTCTCCCTTCTCTCCTCACTGTATAATAATATTTGAACATAAGATTTGTATAAAATCTGAGAAAATTAACCTACATGGACCAGATTTTCATACAGACTCAGACCAGTTATTTCCTGTTGACTACGATGTAAATACAGGTGTTCTTGTTGAGTAGGGTGGCATGGCTTATGAAACCACAATGTCTGAGATGTACTAGGATAAGGAAGGTTTCCTACATTAACATCCTGCAAGTATCATTCTCCAACATAAAATAACTGCAACAAATACAACACAAAATACATGTCATTCATTTGAACATACGTGAGTTGGTGTAGGTTTGCTTTCATAACACAAATTACTGGTGTTTTTGAACCTCTACAGGAGCTGATGCCTCCTTTTATGGGTTTTCAAGTGGGACAGTGGATGAAGCTATGTCCATGTGAATGACAAAGTCTAGCCCGGGCTAAGTAACAGATCCAGAATGGGAATGGTTTCTTTCTTTCCAAGAACCTGAAAACACAGAACAATTATTTTGGGAGACCTCCAATATTTCTAATTCTGGGTGTATTTTTTTGTGTGACTTTCATATCCCAGAAATCTTTGTGGTTTCTGGTGAGATGATGCCTTGTAACATATGCATTTTATGAATACCTTAATTTTCCCAAATACAGTAAAAAACACCACCTATATTAATAATATTAGACTGATAATTTAATATTATTAGATTGACAATTTGATATAAGAAAATTAATTAGTGGAGTTTAATGCAGTTCATTACTGCTCCTTTCCAACCAACTTCTACTTACATTACTGACTACATCAAGTAGTGATTCAAGCTGTAGGTTTAAAAATGGGCTTGCAGCTGATGGATAGTGCTGGCAAACCAAGGAATAGTCTCAGCATGACGGTTATAGCTAGGTGGTGGCTCAGCCTATGAGAATCTGCATTAGATACAATGGTATCAGCATCTGGAGACACAACATAATCATGTGCATTGTTATATTTTCTCAAGGTACATGAGATGTTGCTTGGCAACTGCATGTCTCCCAGCTCGGCAAAAGAAGTGTTTTTAATTATGTCCCTGTGATACTGCATGACCACAGAATTAAGAATATTGACTCTGCCTGAGCGCTTTAGAAATGACATTTATTAAAAAATAAAGCTCCTTTTCCCAATCATCAATATGCCTTGCTTTATTCAAGCATTCTGTGCTTCTGGTGTTGTTCCTGAGCACACATTACAGTATTGCAGTTCAAGGATAATTATGCAGAAACTGTTTTCTTTTCCTTGAATATTTCAGGATTTAGGGGATTTATAAAGCATCCTTCACACAGTCAGGAGATGCTGCTCCTTCTTTACTCTCTATCAGTTTGTGCTTACATCTCTGTACCCACAAAGACAAGAAATTGGTGCTGGTTTGCTCGCCTATGGCTTGGACCTCTACCCTGTGTAAGGAAAGCCACTAATACACAGACTGTCTTGGCACATATCAGTAGTTTACATACTTCATCTGGATCTAGTAAGCTAAGTACACCTGAAAAATTACATCCAGTATATACTATATTCTGAGGTTTCTGTGAACGGTAACTACTGCACTGTATTTTAAAAAGACTGAGAGTGGAACACATTACTAAACCACTTAAAAATTACAGCTATGATGCATACTCTAATCCATGCACTAGCTTCCATGAAGAATATATATGTAGAGAAGAAATTGTAAATCTCATGAATCTTTGCAGGCCCAACTTCAGCAGGAAAGGTGCCAATAATTCCTTGAAGCACACTGTCTGGGACACCCTGCAGTGTGGGAGTCACCCCTCTATTCAAGCCCACTTTAATGGAGTGAATTAGGAGCAGCTGTTCTATTTTAGGACCTATTTTAGGGGTGAATGCTCTAAGCAGAAGGTGGGTGATAGAAAGGGTGTTGCAATTTCACAACTCTGCTTTGTGGACTCCTGCCTATTTGAGGCTCTTAAATAAACTCTGAGATAGCCTTTCTGGACTGGATCTTTTAAGAGACTTAAGGAGATGCTTGGATGCTCATAGGTAAGAAATTCCAGGTACATGTGAAAATTCAGCTACATCAAACAAGAATTTTTGAGTTGCATGGGCAAGTTTCTAGTGAGGTAAGGTGCCTCCAGCATTACTAACAGCTGCTGCCGAGTTCTTTGAATTGATTTTTTTGACATAGGTATTCAGTTTTGCCTTGTTTCTATATTTTATCAAAACTCTAGTGTAATTTATTTTATTTTATTTTATTTTATTATTTTGTTTTATTTTATTTATTTATTTTTATATATGGGCCCGAGTCCCTGTTGAGGTTGTGCTCTTTTGGTGGTTTTACAGCTAATTGCCTATTAAGGAACCTTCAAGAAATAACTGTGCTAGATCATTCCTTCTAAGAAAATAGCCCTGGGAGATCATCTAAGAGAGGATGGCATTAACAGTACTCCCGCATACCATACTTAGCTCCATATAGCTTTTTCACTGTATGGTTACATGGGAACAAAGGCCAGATTTTCTAAGGCACTATTGCTTCATACTGAGAATTTTGAGCACTAATTTCATATTACACTTTTTTTTCTTCTATGTGTATGAAGTCCTCACCTAATTTTATAAAATGTAAGAAATGCGCTAAACTTACTATTAATATGAACATGTACATTTTTAAACTCAGCACTGGAACAGGTTGCCCAGGGAGGTTGTGGAGTTTCCGTCCTTGAAGATATTCAAAAGCCATCTGGACATGATCCTGGGAAGTTGGCTGTAGGTGGCCCTGCTTGAGCAGGGTGGTTGGACCAGATGGCCTCCAGAGTGGTTTAACCCCAGCCATCAACCAAGTCCCACCCAGCCGCTCGCTCACTCCTCCCTGGTGGGATGGGGGAGACAATCAGAAGGATAAAAGTGGGAAAATTCTTGGGTTGAGATAAAGACAGTTTAATAGGTAAAGCCAAAGCTGCACATGCAAGCAAAGCAGAACAAAGAATTCATTCCCCACTTCCCATGGGCAGGCAGCTGTTCAGCCATCTCCAGGACAGCAGGGCTCCATCAAACCTAATGGTGACTTGAGAAGACAAATGCCATCACTCCCAACATTCCCCCCTTCCTCCTTCTTCCCCCAGCTTTATGTGCTGAGCATGACGTCCTATGGTCTGGGATATCCCTTGGGTCAGTTGAGGTCAGCTGTCCTGGCTGTGTCCTCTCCCACCTTCTTGTGCCTCCCCAGCCTGCTTGCTGGTGGGGTGGGGTGAGAAGCAGAAAAGACCTTGACTCTGTGTAAGCGCTGCTCAGCAGTAATGAAAAACATCCCTGTGTTATCAACACTGTTTTCAACACAAATCCACAACATAGCCCCATACCAGCTACTGGGAAGAAAGCTAACTATCCCAGCCAAAAATGGCACAGGTGCCTTCCAACCTCAACCATTCTGTGATTCTGTGAAACATATAGTCAAGGGAATCTAATCAGAAGACCAAATTACTATCTGTCTCTCCCTCCTCCCTCCCCCCAAACCTTCTCAGCTAACTTGAAAGTATCTACAGAGAAAAAAAAAATCAATCTCAAAAGCAAATCCATGGCAATAGGACATGACTCAGAAGTTGGCAAGTTCAGCCTGCGGAGCAGAGCAAAGAGCCAGTTCTTAAATCTAGAGCCTTGTGGGCAGCTCCCAATCAGTCACAGTGAGCTGAGGGACCAGCAGCTGATGCATTCCATCTGAGCAGTAAGGACAGAGCAGGACAGAGCCATCTAGAACAAGATCTTTTTGTTGTTGTTGGAGAGTTTCTTGTTTGGTTTGAAATTGTGTTAGGCTGGGAGGACTTTATATCTCTTTTCATGAACAGAACTGTGAAGGATTGATCAGCACACTTCAGAGGCTGCCTTTTAGATACACCAAACTGGCCCAGCGTAAGATTTTAGTTCCTACAAATCAAACACTGCAGTGCCTAATGCCAAATGCAGTCTTAGCTGTTCACTTCCCTTTTATAGTATGTGGGGAGAAGCAACTGCCTAGAAAATCTTGTGTGCTTTGTGGGAGCTGCCTTGTGTGGGCCAGGAGACACTGGCATCGGAGTAAGCCTGGAATCCCTCCTCAGGTCTCCAGCATGGGAGCAGATGTCTTGGCCATACGGGGCAGATAGCATCTGATACCTACAGTTATTCTTTTAAAGAATGGGGCATAGTTCAGTCTTTTCCACTGTGTAACTGCCTACAGGTTAGAGCGCTCCCTCAGAAAGCATACCTGCCATAGCCAAGGGGATTCACAGCCACATCTCTTACTGCCCAAGAATGTGTCCTGCCCACTAGACTATGGGCAATGATGTCCAGGGAAGTAGTCTCTGCTCCACTAAACTGTGTGGCTGTTCAGATAGGATAATAAGATTCACTGAAGAGCAAACAGGCAGGACCACAAGAGAAATAAAATGAGAGCAAGTCTTACTCTGCAGTCTGGTGAGGAGTTGAGGTGGGGGAGTCACATCTGCTCTATATAGATTAGAGTAATGTGGAGATGAAGTAGAGAAGAGATTCTCTGATTAAAAACATCTGCAGTGCTGAGGACTTGAAGGACTTTCAAGGTTTAACCTTGAAACTAAGTGTCCTGTTTTGTACCTGTAACCTTTTTGCAGCAGCTAAAGGGAAATTTGAAGTTACAGATGAGCTTTTCGTTATTTTGTAGAAGTAAAAGCGCAGGCTCTTATCAGCCAAGCTTGACTGAACTGCTCAGTTCCTCAAAATAGGTCAATGGAGATAATCTGCACTAATTAGGGAAAGTTTACAAAGACAATCATTGTAAGTTAAAAATTTGTGCCAAATCCATTTTACTTGCATAGTTGATCTGGAGGTGACGTAATGAACAGGTTTTGTACCAAAGCTGGACATACTGAACAGTATGACTCAATTCTAGGAGCCACAGGGAACAAGTCAAATCAGGTTCACTTTGCAGAGCTGCAGCTTTTGCCAGCTCCTCAAGAACACCAGTAACTGCTGCTGCACCTTCCCAAAATGCCCCACAGCATATTGACATTTATCCATGCAGTCAAAAATTTTCCTTTTCTTCTCAGATCCAATTTTCTGTTTGATGGATTTAAACTGCTACTTCCTTTGGCTGAATTCAACAGAGGACTTCAGTGCTGATAAGTCAGATGATGTACTGGCCTTTAGGTATTTGGCATGCAAAATAGAGCCCCAAGGCTTGTGTCAGGCATCTCCCAAGTTTGTGCAAAGTCAGGTATGAAGCTATGCAGTGCATGGGGAGAAAGAATTACATCAGGATGGAGAGCTATAACACTGATGCATAAGCAGGCCAACATAATAGTAGCCAGTAGGAAATGGGATGCCTGACCACCTCTGTGCTTTCAATATGAAGCTGTAGTGCAGGGTCCTGGACATTGTTTTGGGGCCCAGACACCCAACACTAAGCCCTGCAGTGCTTAAGTTTGAGCTCATTTAATAAATTGTAGACATTAAAACTTTTGTTTCCTTTTCTTCTTTCTCTGGCTAAGCAGCCTCTGTGTTCTGGATCTATTTAGTTACAGGTCCAGAACAGTTGTTTTGCTGCTCAGATGAGTCTGATACTCTGCATGCCCAAAAGCAGGTGTGGAGGGGACAGTTAGGTCAAGCAGACAAGTGTGTACACAGCAAAGTTAGGTATCTGGCCAACTGTTTAGTGCTTTTCTAGGGCAGGACTGTGCCCAGATTAGTATTTAGAGCTAGACTGTCTATTTTCCTGGATTTTCATTACTTTGCTGATGAAACACAGGAGTGATTCTTCTGTCTTTAGCGTTAAGCAAGTATTTTACTTACCTTCTGCTAGAACAATGCCCTGGGTAAGTCACCATGCAAAGCAGGTACCAACGTGGGAGGAAAATTTGAATTGGTCTTTACGTGTATGTTCCAAAGCTGCTGAAATCATTTGGCATCATTTTACTGACTTCAAGAAACTGTAGAATTCTGTATCTTGGTGAGTATCTGGATGATGGGAGAAGCTGCCTTTCTTTTATTAACTTCCAGCATTATTTCATTACATGAATCATTCCCGTATGCAAAGCTGTCATGAAAATGTACAAGCCTAGGCACACAGTCCTACTTGTCCTATGTTTACTATGAATACCTTACTCACATATCAAAAAACCTGTTTGCCTCAGGCAAACAGAATTTCAACCAGCTTGTCTTCCATTAGCTCTTCAACAATCCAGAGATAGTGAAAAAACCCTCTGTCACTTTTCTTTTTAGCAGTTTGTATGTTAATTTGAGATGAGTCAACCCAGAAACTCTCTGAAAGAGTGGCTATAACTTACCTTGAACTGGGAAGAAAAGGCAGGTACTCTGACAAAATTTCTTTCTAGAAAAGAAAACAGTAAGTCTACACCTAATGTTTAGAAAGCATTTTATCTAAGATGGTTGTCTCACTGCCAGAAATCTCATTCACCTTCTTTTAGCATGGGAACTGAAATTTTAAGATGAGGGTGGAATAACTATTCAGAAAATGAACATTTTGAAGTTCATATATTGCACAGCTCAAACTGTGGATGTTTGTTGCAGTTGACTTTGCCAAGGGAGTATGAAGCTAATGCCTTTTACAGAAAGCAGGCTTAAAGGTGAAGAGAAAATTACGTTCTGGTGAGAACAGTTCTGTACTTGTCAATATTCTGTATTCTCTTTTCTGGGAAAAACATATTTTCCCCCTTCAGCTATGCTGTCAGTAGCTTATTGACTAAGATATTAAACCAGACATTAAATGGTAATTGCAACAGCCCAGCAGAAAGTCATTGTCAGAATAGGACATGGGGACTGCAGTGCCCATGTGAGGTGGCTTTGCTGGAACAGGGTTCTTGTTCCATTTAGCTTCAATTCAGTTACCCGAGACCTCATCTCGTTCTCAGTTGCTGTGTCCTGCCACAACAGTACATTTCTCATGTTCCTCTTCAGAATTGTTCAAATGTTTTCAAAGTCTAACTCTTATAATGCCAGCCAGAAAGTATCTTTTCTTTCATCTTATATCAGACTAAGAAGTAAGCCTTTTTAATTCTTGTTTTTCAAGATGGATTCCTGGTGGGTGAGATGAGACCAAACGAGAAGTGGGACACAGGCTCCTGTCTTCTCCACACTGCACTTCCTCGCTGCTGTATGGAGGTAAAGCTGCGGAGCTCCTGGAGTGACCAGGAGGAGAAGACAGGAGGTACTCTCATCACTCAGATCCAACTCCCTTATTTTCCCCTGACACCAACCTGTGGAGGAGCAGAGCCCATGAGTGGGATTTCCACCGCTCTTGGCACTGGCACTCTGCCCCATAGACAGAAGAGTTCAATCCCCACTTTGCTGCATCTCTAGGGCTTTTGCAACTGTCCCATTCCCCTTAAACCTTCCTGTCACACTCTGCTCCCAACAAATTACCCCATCACCAAGCCAGAGTCGATGTCTCTATCCCTCTGGATTCCTGCCTGTAGCCTGACCTGTTGCTCAGACACACGGCATCCGCAGACCCCTGCTCCCCCAAACGCTGGGAGCCTGGGGGCAGTGGTGGTGGTGGCCCTGTGGCTATCAGCCAGGGACAGGGGTCCTGCATGTTTGGGAGCTGGAGGAGCGAAGGGCTGGATGCCAAATGGCTGGATTCCAGCTGGGGACATCAGGAGGCTCCATTGCCTGAGCACCCACCTCGTGGGTAAGGATGGGGGTGACAGTGGTGGGAGTAGGCATGTCATGGAGGCCCAGGCCAAAATACTGCTCTGCCTGCAGTTTTGCAGTGCCATGAAAAGTGGCTTAGGTGATGAAAATTGGAAGTCCTTTATTACTGAAAGTAATTAAAAAAAAGTTAAAAATACCAGAACCGATAATTTTGTTTCATTTTTTAGTCCTCAGAAGGAGGAAAATAGAGGTGACTTTGGGAAGAAGGCAATGAACAAGTAGATGGTTGTACTACTCAGGCACTCGGACTGAACCCAGGCAGGTGAGACATCAAATGGGAGGCAAAGCCACATTTTAAAAAATCTATTTTGCATATTATATGACTAGAAAAAGAAATGTGATTCAGCATGGTTACTAACTTTAATGAAGAAGAGAACACATTTGCTTTAAAGGAGGAATTTCTAAAGGTATAAAAGTGATTAAAAAGAGACAGCTTTACCCATAGTCCTATGACAAAGTTGTTAAGGATTATTGCATGTCATATTCAGTCCACTGTACCCTGTAATTTTCTCAAGATGAAGGGTTATTTAAAGCTATAAAAAGATGAAGTAGAGGAGGAATAAGGTCTTGCAGTACAATTTAGAGAAAGAGACAGACATGACTCTGAAAGAGTGGTTGATATTCTGGGGTTTATGTACACAGCAAAGTCTCCAAATGTGCTTTTGCATAAACCTACTGAAAGCCTTCATGCACAAGTGTTAACTAAACTTTTTTAAATTAATATTTTCCTTGCTTCTCTATGGGGAACTTGTAATGAAGAAGCACGTAGGAGAGAAAGGTAACTTTATTCTCTGCTACTGGAAGACCCTCATAAACAGCTTCAAAGCAAGATGAAAATGCTTTGTGCTCAGCCACCAATAAGTTTAGCACCACAGTGTTCTTAAGGCTCCTTCTGCAAGTTAAGCTTTAGCTCACAGAAGGGGCAAAAGTCTCATTTTATGTGGGTGTCATTAATTATGGCAAATACAGACAATAAGCTCCTTTTTTGTAGATGACTCATACTGTGAGGACAAATAAGATAATTTTCCTCACAGTACCAGGTAAGAAGAAGAGACTGCTGTGCCTTAGCTAGAAGTTCATTAGGATATTGGTGTAGATTTTTTTAACTGAGCACACAGTGATGTATGTGCTTTATCCCAGCATCTTTTCATATTTTAATAACTTTCCTCTGTAGTGGGAGGAATTAAAAAAAAAACCACTCTGAGGAGAGGGTCCAGAGTTAGATGAAGAACAGTTCCTCTTCGTCCCAAGAGCAGGCTTCACTTTTCTCTTGTGCTGCCTTCTCCACTGTGTATTTTCCCTTTTGATGGGTATTTGTACATCCACAGGCACGCACCTGCCATTCGTACTCTCCAGGTATGTGATAAGCCCAAGTCACCAGGTCTGGAAAGTCAGTTCAATCCCTCTTCTGACTCTTTCTGGCCCATATCTGTCCCACCACACACCTACCCTGTCCTCTTCACTCACTGGGTGTTACAAAGGACCATCCTCCCTAGGGAGGGGAGGAAGAGTGTTCCACCTTCTAGGGGCAAATGAGGTCTTCTGCTACTTGCACTAAGTTGCATCCATCACTGCAGCAACCACCATTCCTGCTTCAACGGTGCAAGAATGGTGAGTAGGACAATGTGTCTGTGATGCTTTACTGGCCTGGCTAGCCTGGCAGGCAGAGGCTAAGCCGGCTCCACCAGGTATAAACCGGCAGAACCAGGTGCATCCATCCTGCCAGGGGGGTTAAATACACGTATGGGCCAGTGCCACTCTCTGCTGGGCTACCTGAGTTGAACAGAGGGTAGCAGGAGCAGTCTACAGACTAGGGCACAGAGCAAGGCAAAGCATGGTAGGGACCTTTGGCTGGCTGCAAGCTGACACTCTGAGCTATGATGACAATGCAGATGTACCCAAAGCATCCTCCAAGTGTCTGGCTACAACTTACAAGCCTTGGGGCACAGCAGCTCAGGCTTTGCTCATCAGGGGGCAGGGCAGGGAGCACACGGCTGGCTGTATTTACTGAGAAATGATGGCATTAACCAGATGACTAAAGTGAACTCCACATTAGAGGAACAGCTCAGAGGAAGTAACAAACCTTTGAACATAAGGAGCAATGCAGGTACTTTGTATCTGCGGTACTTACACGGCCCCTACCATGGCATCTCCTGAGCAGCTGAAGCTCTTTCTGTGTGGTGGTCCTCACTGAGGCCTGGCAACAAGAGACAAGTTCTTCAATGCCCCATTTAGGAGCAGCGATCAGAGACACAGAAGTCATGTCTTCAGTTTTAGTTAGTGCTTTGCCTTCAGGAGGACAGCAAGCCATCACTGTGTGCTTTCTGTCTGGACCGAGGACCTGTCAGCCTGGCTGTCAGTCTTTGCTGTACCTAAAGCTGAGCATGGGTCTGATGATTTACTGGCCTCTACTGCACCTGGCACAGCCGGGGCTGCCTGCATTCACGCTGCATGAGGTTACCTTGGGCTTGTGCTAGTGTTTGGCTTTTCTTTCATGAAGAGCTTGGAGACAGGCTGTATCATGTTGTATGCTCACACGTGAATCACAGCTTTGTCTCCATGCATCTAGACTAACCCGCACTTCAGTTAATACGCCTGTGCTGCTTTTGGCTGGGGTAGAGTTAATTTTCTTCACAGTAACTAGTATGGGGCTGTGTTTTTGGATTGTGCTGTGTGTGTGGATTTGTGCTGGAAACAGTGTTGATAATTCAGGGATGTTTTAGCTATTGCTGAGCAGTGCTCACACGGAGCCAAGGCCTTTTCTGCTTCTCACCCCACCCCACCAGCGAGCAGGCTGGGGTGGGGCACGAGGATTTGGGAGGGGACACAGCCGGGACAGCTGACCCCAACTGACCCAAGGGATATCCCAGACCATAGGACGTCATGCTCAGCATATGAAGCTGGGGGAAGGAGAAGAAAGGGGGGGACGTTGGGAATGATGGCGTTTGTCTTCTCAAGTCACCATTAGGTTTGATGGAGCCCTGCTGTCCTGGAGATGGCTGAACACCCGCCTGCCCATGGGGAGTGGGGAATGAATCCTTTGGTTTGCTTTGCTTGTGTGTGAGGCTTTTGCTTTACCTGTTAAACTGTCTTTATCTTAGCCCATGAGTTTTCCCACTTTTACCCTTCTGATTCTGTCCTCATCCCACTGTGAGGGAGGTGAGCGAGTGGCTGTGTGGTGCTTCATTGCTGGCTGGGGTTAAACCACAAAAATGCCATAACATGTCTTGTGTCTGCATGTAGCCATTTCTAGTTTGCTTGCTGGAACCAGAGCTCCTGGCAAGAAAATTAAACTATTGCTCATGATGACCAGCCTGCACTGGGCTGTATGGGTATGAATGCAAGTGCTGAGCAGGAGCATCTCCTAACCATGCAGTGGTCATGCAAAACTCAGGGCTGGAAGCCAGGATTTGGTAAACAAACTATTCCACCGGTTCTCCTTTCCCAGCTTCTAAATGATGCAGACTCCTAATGTTGTTTCCAGTGGTTTTCCAGAGCTCCACCGATTCAGTCGACTTCTAGTGCCACCTACTGTCTTCTGGTTTCCATCATCCAAAAGGGATCATGAATTTGCACAGGTTATCCTCTTTCAAGATCTTCTTTCCATGGATGGACTTGTAAATTCTCTGATGATACATGACAGCTCAGCATTCATTTTCATTATACAGTGAGAAGTCATTGAGGAAGAAAAGGAAGAACAGAGAGTCTTCCTCCCCTTTGAGATCACCCAGAGCAGCTTGCTCTCCAGTGGTCTCACCTTGTCCATGATCTTGCAGAAAGCAATATAATCATAATCTAACAGATGTAAGAGGAACAGGAAGGAAGGATACATTTTATGTCAGCTTCAGAACTAATTGTCTGAGATGGTTAGGAAAGCTGGCCCAGTGTTCAAGCTGTGGATGCTTTTTTCCTTTCTTCTTGGCAGGGCTTGTTTTGATCACCTAGCCTAAGCAAAGAACTGTATATGTTAATTAGGAACAAAATGTCATCTCACTAGAACAAAATGTCATCTCACTAGAAAACCACCTGCCATGTGGATAGTTGTGCCATGAAACAACATCTATAGTGTGAATGCAAATTAACCTGTCTTGAAAATAGAAGCTGAGAGAGAGCTGGCACAGTTGAACAGCTACAGCAAGCCAACCCAGGCTTGGATTAGCAGTGTAGCCATACTCAGTAAATCTGAGTTATGGAAAGCCTGTGGCAGAACCACAAACTGTCATCAGATCTCCCAGTTTCTAGGCTGGGGCTCTCTCTGCCACCTCAACCTTCCTGACATTGACAGACAGCTACTGGACTCTTCCCTGCGTTTCATTTGACACTGTGCTTGTGGAACGAAAATATCTCCATGATTAAAAGGCTTAAATTTCTTCTGCAAATACCAATTAAGGATGGAGCTTTGCCCTCCACTTCAGTGGGGGCAGGTTTGGGCCCTCGGGCACTGAGCTGTGTGGGAGTGAACAGGATGATCTAAGAGCAACGTGCTCCGTCCTTCATATGCTGAAGGCTGGAGGCCAAAGGCTTTTAAGCACCGAGGTGTGTCACTGTTAGATTACAGATATCTTGTCATAATTCATAGTGGGTTTAGAGCATTAATCTCTAAAGAATATGCAACACAAAGAATATTTCTAGGATGAGGAAATCTACTGGATTTCTTGGTTTAAATCAAATAAATATAATATTTTTAAGAATAGCCCCATACAGCTGAAAAATAGTAATGATAAACAGACTAACTTTTCAGCCAGCCTTTTTCTCTATAGAGCTATAACAGCAAGATAATGCAGTGGTTCCTCAGTGGCCAAGAGTAATGTGCTCTCTCTCCTGTAAGCACTGCTGCTGGGCTGGAGATGCTAAGGGAAGCATCCCTTTCCTCCAGCTGCCTATGCACAGTCTGCTGTTATGCATTAAGTCCACCTTCAGGAGGGCTTGATTTTCATCTCTGCAACTGAAATAAGAAGCCTTTCTTGGGCGAATAGGGTAAATTTTGCTGGTGGAAAGAAAATGTTTAATCTGAACACTAAGCAGCAGTTTTGGTGCACACAGGTAGGACTAGGCTTATTAGCTGAATGAGAACAGAAACTGCAAGTAGCACAGAGGCCTACAGTAATCAGTCAGAAAACAAGATTAAAAAAAACAAAACCAAACAGTGCATTCTTAAATATACTATCACTAAGATACAAGAAAAGCTTCTGAACAGTGTTTCTTCCAGAAAGGACATAATCCTTTTTTTTCCACTTCAAGGCGACTCGACTTTTCCTCCCATGAATGTCATTTAAGAGACCTTGCTGAGCAACAATTGAGTCTGATGCACTTCAGTGCTAGCTTAAAGCTCACTTTCTTTATACTGTTATCAACATACTCCTGGTTATTTTAAATGCTCAACCTGGGTGTTTTATAGAAAACTGCTTTAATTTTTTGCTGTGACTGGGTTAAAATAAAAATGCCTCAGGAAGTACAGTTGAGAAGAAATATAGAACATGGTGTTTTTACAAGAGTAAAGGCAGCATTTCTCATGGCACTAGACTGACTAGTCTAATAGTATCTTCTAAAAGAATGGTTCAAAAGTTACAGACAAATAAAAGACCATTTGGAGTTTTGACTAGCTGATCCGGTTGACTGACAGACACTGGATCCTGTTTTGCCAGCAGAATAAAAACACCAACTCTACTAACCTTTCAAGCTCCTTTTGATATTCACCTGTAACAGTAAAGCTCACATGTTGTTGATTTAATGATATTCTAGGCGTCTCAGTGCCAAACCAGAATGATAACTAACTAGTTCATCCTCACAATATTGAACCTACAATGCCAGACTATAGTAATTTTTCTTCTAGGAAAAAAAAAAGACATAATTTCTACTATCTTATTTTAGCGCAATTAATGTTATTACTGTCAGAATCATCATTATTGTTAATTACATGTTATTATTCAGCATGCTAACAGTGTGCATAGTTTCTAAATATTTAGTTATAGCTCTGGAAACCTGACATTCTGTCTTGACCAGGAATAAAAAAATAAAGCTGTCCAAAGAAGACGATGAAAAGCAAGCAACAGATGAGTGTAGGTTCTAGAGTGGCTTGACACCGTGCCAGTTTCTCCTCTATTTTTGTAAACACGCTGGCTGCTGGTCCCTGGGGGATACTTGTCGATAGAGTATTGAGCCTCTGGATGATAAGTCCCTTCGTCAGTTTTACTTACATGAAAACAATTCTCATTATATTTGCCATGATATTCCACATCATCTGGTTAGAAAAAACTGCTGATCTCTGTCTAAGTAACATATAGCATATACAGCAAGATGTAAACCGAGTACCTCCTACTAAAGGCAAAAGTGTATACAGAAACTCAAACATTATAATTCATTCATTACTAAAGTTTAGCTTATAGTGTTTACACTGAGAACACCAAGCGCTTGGGCATATAGCATCACCAGTAAATTATGACACTAGCCTACATTAATGCTTATAGTTATTAAGGCTGAGTTATAAAGAAAAAGCCACTATGATCTCCTAGGCTGATCTGCTGCATTATACAGAGCATGGGATTTCAGGAATTAATGGCTGCTTCAGGTCCAATAGTTCAGACTGAAACAGAATAAGTTTTTCAGAAAAAGGTCCAATCTTTTTCAAATACTTGCAGTGCTGGAACCCCCCCAAACCCAGAGAGAGTGGTTTGTGGGGGCAATCACCAAATCCTGCAGCACTGGCTGAGATTCTGCATCACAGAAAACTGTCTGTTTATGGCCAAAACACCTTCAGTGTAACCTAAACAACCATTGTTTTTTTTGGTTGTACTCTCCTTTGCAAGATGAAGTTTTTGCGAGACTAGAATCCCCTGATAATGGATGCAGTATTTTGCTAGTTAGCAAATCATTGTTTATAATCCTGAAGAGTTTCAAGGATATTTCATTCTGGCTTTATGAGTCTTCTGTTTAAATCACTCGTACTGAAATCCCTCACAGTAATGCTATTTTTTCTCCTGGCTTGTTGCAGACAGCTGTTTATGTGCTGGTGGTTGTGTTTGCCAAAGTGATATGATGGTCTGTGGCAAATACCAACTTGCGAGGCTCTTTCTGCCTTCGCAGAGCACCAATCCAGATGTAACTATGGCAATTTATTTTCAAGCTGTCAGTGACTCAGAGAGAAACGGTGACATTTGACACAGAGACCTACTCCATTTTTCTTTTTGCCCTCTCTGTATTTCTTCAGCAGGCTGTAAGCTGTTGTTTTAATAGTCTAATTGTCTGAATCATCCTACAGGTTTGAAAAACATCAAGTAGGCAGAATTTATGAGCTTAAAGGAACAGCTTTAATTCATCTTGCAATTAATTTCTTTATTTCCTTTATATTCCTTGGCATCTAGATCAGTTCTTGTTCTTGACATCCTGAGTTCAAGTGAAATGAGTGCTCATGTTTTCCTTCTTTTTTGCCAGGGTGCAACGGGGACTGGGGCAGGGGAGCCAGGAGCCAGGAGTGACCCTGGCACTGGCTGTGCCTGCACCAACAATTTCCATCCCATGGGGACTGACTATGGAAGAATTTCATCTTCCTCTGATGGCACAGAGAAAGCTTCAAAGTGGTCTCAATATTTCTCTGCTTTCCACGCTCCTCTGAGGGCACGGGCAGTGCAGAGGGGCCATGGCACACAGCCACCCGTGCAGCCTCACTTACACAGCACAAAACGCATTCAGCCCTGCCTCGGCTGGCCCCGGGAACCCCTCAGCACTCTCCTGCTACCTGCTCATGCCGTACCGGATTTTTTTCTTTGCCCTTTCTAGCAGAACACACGCCCCAGGAGAGCTCTCCTGCTTGACCAGCAGCTGCCCTCGGTCATACCCCGCGCAGGGTGTCCAGCTCCAAAGCTTCTACCTGCAGTTTCCATGCTGGGCATCACAGATCCTCTGCTCTCCTCTCATCTGGGCTGGTTGTGTCCCAGCTCATGAGCTTACCTGGTGAACGCTACAGCCAGTGTTCAGCCTCGCAGTTGTTCGGTTTAATCTAACTACTTAGTTTTCAGATGTGAAGGTTAATTTCAGGCCTTATCAGGACACCCATCAGATCTGCTTCATTTGGTCTGCTCAGGTCTTTTTATTCCACTGTATGGATGAGTCGTTATCCGCAAGAGCTTTCTGAAATAAACAGCTTGAATTTATTATGTAAATATGTATTAGATGAAAGAGGTTTACATCAAAATATGCATTGAAAGAGGATTTCCAGAAAAAGACACATAAATTTTCCTTTGAAAAGCACCATATCATAAAGCACTATTTTCCTCTGGTGAAAAGGTGTCATATGAAACCTGGCCTGGCTACAAAACATTTTTCTAACTAGTCATTATGGAAATGCTCTATTTGCAAACTTGGGGGTAAAAAGAAACCCAAAGCAACTGCACTTCAGTATTCCTAATTGATACCAGCCTGGAACCACTGAAAAATGTCTTTTTTCTACTCATACCACCTGGAAAAACCTGTAGTCCAATACCATAGCAGTTATGGATATTCCCAGAAAGAAAAGAATAGTATGAAAAATCCTCTCCTGCTATGTATTTCATGATCTTTATAAATCCTATTCATAAAGCAGTTCTGAAAATATTTTTCATGTGCTAGAGTGGTTCCAGCAACAAGCCTCTTATCTGAGCTGAGCACTGGCAGGGTCGGCTTGCGTTTCTGCTCCTTAGAAACACGAAGGCAGAGAACATCCCTCCCAACATTTTGTGGAGTGCTCTTGATACCACGGGCATGTGTCTTGCTAACTTCCCAGGAGGTAAAACACTACTAAATGCGATCATCAGAGGAAAATTACTGGAACGAACATGACTAAATGGTTTCAGCCACCTGCTGCTTTGAGGAAGGCATGGTGCTTATCAAAAAGACACAAACTCAATTCTCTTTTAGGACAAAACATCCTTTAAGAACACAAGGTGTTGCTGCAGTTGTCACATGTCTGTGTATGATCTTAACAGAACATAATACTGCTCTGGCTAGTCATAGCTGCTCAGGGTATCATAGGTGAAAATCTCCAGACAAAGGAGGATATGAGTGCTCTCCTGCATGTCCATTCACATTTATAGGCAAGTTGCTGTTGATGAAAGATCATGGATCTGAGAGAATATGTTACCAGTGTGGAGACAGAGGACATCTTGCTGTGTAGCAGCAGCTCATACGTGTATGACCTGGAGGATTAGGAACTGAAGAGAGCTGAGGAAAGGAGGGTTTGAGAAATAATTCTGTAACTACACAGATTAGTACTCCAGAATTGCCAAGTGCTCTTTGCAATACTCTTCTATAGTGCTCCAATTTATTATCTGACATGGCTAAAATACTGGGATGAGGTGACAAATGAGAATAGATGCTACCAAACAGGTGATGCCAGCTCCATGTCTTCTGAGGGTACTCCTGTAGACATAACCCCACGCACATTTACTCAGGGGCACAAATTGGGGACTGGGAAGCTAACTCTAAATGTACTTCCTAAAATGGAGAACTCTGCTATTTTCAGGAAATTATACTGGTTCTATTGTGAGATAAACTAGATATATTTCCCTGATTGTTCCTTTCTTGACAAATGTAGCCCTTCTTGAATAAAAAAGTTCTATCAAATCATTAAACCACTTAATTGTCTCAAACTTCCTTTAATTAAGGATTGCAGTGTTGCTTTTTTATTGCTTATATAAAAACTAGTTACAGCTCTGCTCTCTGCAGTTTGTGTTTATTCAGTTTCTCCAGCAAACCAGTACTTTCTGTGAAAAGTCTGTGGGGGGAAAAAAAGGGTAAGCAAGAGCTCATCTACTTCCAATGGAAGGAATTAAATGTGACTTTAAAAAAGCAACCTCTGAGGATTTTTTTTCCTCATTCCTGATTCAGCTTTCAGCAAGAGAAGCACAAACCAGGATTACCAGCCAGAATTACAACAGGAACGACAAGCCTGGATGATAAACAGGGACTGGATGCAGGAGCACAGCTGGCATCTTCTTTGAGTCCATATCGCTCCCTCAGATACTTGCAGTGAAGGACATAAAAGCATGTGGTGTCTACATTGCTGTCCATGTGACAAACTGTCCATCTGTTCAATGTACCTACTGATAATCTGGACTGATTAGTCTAAACCAGAGTCCACAAGGATGTCATGCTGTGTAACGTCTGTTATAACCCTTCCTTTGTTGTTCCAAGTGTTGTTTGTCCTTCCTGTGGCTGCCAGGGACATTTAAACTGTAATAGACTTACTACTGGACCTGTGGTGCAGAAGCACTTCTTCATGAGTTGGGCCAAAAGCACTTGCACATGGGGTATTATGATAAGCTAGTAATGCCTTGTCTGGATCACTGGCCTTCTCTAAATGCCATTATGTTCACTGCAGCCTCAGTGGACTCAGTTCCCAGTGAACAGCAAGGGATGACTTGATAAGACTGGTCTTTTGCTATTGTGATGGAGAGACACTTTTAGCATGATTCCAGTATGGCTTCTCACCAGAGTCTCTTGGAAATCACATCTGGCAGAGCTGAAATTCACACGATGGCTGCATTGAGGCAAAAGCTCTTCGACTTTCTCTACCTGAAATAACGTGAATAGCAGCCAGCCATGAAAAGCCACCACTGACCATTTGAAGGAAGGAGATGCTTGGCAGAAGCTGTTGTACTGGCTCTGGCTGGGACAGAGTTAACTTGCCACAGGACAGTCCCTATTATGCTGTGGTTTGGATTTGTGACTAAAGCAGTGTTGATACCACCAACATTTTGGCTATTGCTGAACAGTGATTACCTGCCACAATTTCTTCAGTCTCCTCTTGGTTACCACTCTCAAGGATTCTTCACAGTGCATCTGCTGCAAGTATGCATAGAGGATCATAAATGAGTACAGAGTTATTTATGAGGATTGATCACAAAATCAATAATCAGTCATAAAATATTGATGAAGTGTTATTTATTGTGATCCAAGACATTTCCAAAAGAGGGTGACTTGCTGTTATTTTTACTGGTTACAGCAAAGTCTGCAACAGAGTCACAAAAAGAGCCACATGCTGAGGCAGTTGCCAGATCTTTTCTTTTTCCCTTATCTAGGAATTTATTTTCTCTGTATGAGGAGTTCTACATATGGTAGAGAGCTCACCTTAACATTTTGCTGTATCTGATGTTGGACAACTCATCAGTCAAAGCGATGATTTCTTCGCACAGATTGAAATAACCAAACTCGGAATAGATATAAAGATCTTACTGATCTAATAAAATGCCTTCTCCTAAAATGGTGTCAATAACTGCTTTTGCAGCATAGAGCTCATGCAAAAGTTGTAGACATCAGAAGTTCCAGGTACTGCTCTGCCTTAAAAATTAGTACAAACAGAATACATGTCATGTCATTGACTCAAGTTGGTTCAGCTAACATTTTGAAAATGGCTTCATTCTTATCCTTACTTTAATAATCACCACCACCAGTGGTTAGGAGGCCCAGAAAGCAAAATATTTTCTCTTTGCAGCTTACATTTGCTGTGCATCAGATGATATACAGTTTCCTGAAGTGCATAGGTATTCATATTTCTGAAGTGCAATATTTTGCATAGGTAATTGTTATTAGTCTTGACAACAGAATTATCAACCAGGATACTGTAAAAATGACAGACCATCCCTTCCAGGCTTTCCAACAACCATCTTTTCTTTCTCTGAAAGATCTCAGATGATGAGAAAATTCCAAACAGCAAGCAAGTGAATGTCTCAGAATGATTATAAACAGAAATATCTGCCAAAACCCAAAGTTTGGCATTGAGCTTGCTGGGAATTTTGCCATTT
This sequence comes from Buteo buteo, assembly GCF_964188355.1. Classification (NCBI taxonomy): domain Eukaryota; kingdom Metazoa; phylum Chordata; class Aves; order Accipitriformes; family Accipitridae; genus Buteo; species Buteo buteo. The sequence goes on from NC_134196.1 coordinate 17,273,169, forward strand.
TCCAGCCAGTGCAGTTGGATCTTATTTGGTATAACTACATATACTTCATATTTTTCTTGAGCTCCAAGTCATCAGTGCAGGTGGCACATGTCATTCAGAAGGTTCACTGCTTGAATTAATAACTCCCTTGTGGACCATTACTTGGAGTTTTTTGTGGACAGCCTTCCCCAAGGGAAACAGAATCACAGGATGGTGTGAATATGAAAGGTGGCCCAGAATTTCAATGTATGACCAGGCCTTCTTCTTCACTTCCACTGCAACTCAGCAGGGATGATATGAGCTCTTTGACTGCACACATAGTATCTTTTATTACAGCTGCTTGTTCAACATCTTGATGATATACAGAAACATCTTCTCATGTGCACAAAGTTTGTCAGTAGAACAGAGGTTAAATTAAAAATCAAAATAGACTTATGCAACTTCTCGGTCATGACTTCTGTTCCTCTGTCAGTCCTGAAGGAGACTGAAGTTTCTCAGTGTCCAAGGACCAACAATGTGGCTCAGGTCTATTTGCCAGATCTAATCATAGGAACGTGTTGGCAGAAGTTAGCTCTGGACTGTGAAATTGGCCTTCCTTAGGGACACTGGCTCACTTTTGTGACTTCTGCTCCATGGGACATTCTTAGAAGGTATTCATTATGGGCATGTCTAATGACATATAAACACCAGGTGCGTGCAGTGATTTGGGATAGTTTTGGGTTTTGGTTGGGTTTTTTTTTGGAGGGGGGAGTGGATAGTTTTTGCCTACCCGTACCTGTCTGGTTCTTTTCAGGATGACTGGGTTATTATTAGAATGATGTTTGGTGTTCCTTTAATCACCAGCACTGGGCAGCAACATAAATATTGCCTATGGGATTGCTGGGACCCCACAGCATCTCTTGTTATATCCTCATATTCTTGACTTGCATAGCCATTGCAATTACTTCAAGTGTCAAATCAGTAGCAAACTAGTTTTTCTGACATGCATCATTTCAGTATGCCAGTAATGTTGCAATATTGTGTTAGAGACACATGTGCTGAAATTTTGCAAGGAATCCTTCTCTAATCCTTCAGAATTTGAGGTAGAAGATACTTCAGGATGAGATAAAATATTTATTTAAACTTGTTAATTAATATACTATAAAAATTTGCTTCTTTATTTACCAGACTCAAAGACCATTACAGTTTAGTTTGTAACCTTACCAGACCCATTGCTTCTCTTCTGTTTTGCTCTTTAGGGGGCTGGTCCTCATCTACAATGCTCAAATTTTGTTTTCCAGCTCATCCAGTCATCAACAGCCTTGAAAATGAGTGATCCCTGATCTTGCTTCTGCAAAACTGGAGTAGCAAGACTTGCTACCACTGCCAGAACCCCTATGTCTCTGTGGTTGTCTTCAGCACTTCTGATTCCACTCCACTTCTGCCATTATGCCATGCATTTATTGTTTAAATAAAACCCATGGAAATCTATCCAAATCCCCAGTGCCCCAGTTGCTGGCACTCTTTTGACTCTGGCAAGAGTGCATTTACACTGTATTACTAAGCCACTTCACTGGTGACTATTGAAATGTTGGCCTCCAGAATATACACTTAATGTGGCTAGTAGAGTATCACACTGCCAAGTCTTACGGTAGGAAGCGAAGCTACTGTCTTGGGCAGTGCTTGAAGATATTCAAAGCAGAACTTGCTACAGCTGTTCCCAGTCCTCATTCCTCCCATGCTGTTGGAGCCCCAGGTTTCTGTCCTTCTGCCACTCCTTCAGTCCCATCCATGTGAAATGCAAGCTGCAAAACACAACCAATAAGGTCACCAAAACTCAGACTGCTGCTTGATTGTGGGTGATTGATAAACAAGAAAACATGAAGGTGAAAACTTCATATTTATTTTGGTGCAGTTGTATTTGTTTCTTAGTGACTTGAGTACTTCTTTGTCAAGTGTTGCTGCAAGTTCATAAAATATACAGTGAGTCTATCCCTCTTTTCTGCCTACTGAACTGTTGCAAGTCAGCTGATTGCATTTTGCCGTCTAACGCACCCTTCACATGAATGTTACGTTTTGTTTGCTACATTAAGCAGCTGAGAAATTGTTAACAAAGTTTTTGAAAGATTTATACTTCTCATACTGAGATTAGGTATACCAAAGTGATGTATGGTCATTCCAAGACCATTCCATACAAGACTATGGATCATAACAAAATAATGGCTCCCTTCGGTATGATCTGTTACCTCTATTTGTAGCAGAAGGTAGCAGAAGGATAGCCATGATCATGAGTAGTCTTTGGGGGGGTGACTACATCATATGACTTTGCAGTCTGAGGAACCAAAATTAGTCAAAGCCCTGAAGGAGAAGAGCCACCTCTAATGAAATATCAGAGCAATCAAGACACCGGAGAATAGGGTGTTAGTGGTAGGCTGTGAATTCAACAGGGGAAAGCTATCCTTTGATAAAACAATTCAATGTCGTGTGAAGGAGTTTTCAATCAATAACTGAAACACTCTAATTAAAGTCAACAGAGAAAAAGGGGGAGATGGTAGTTGCTATACGCAGCAGAAATGTCTCGTTGGTTATAGGCCCACAAGCAGGTTAAGTGCTTGATTTAAGTATTAAACAGAAAAGTACTATGTCCAATTTTCAGCTCTGTATAAGAAAAATTTTTTTAATGCATTTGTAAACCATATATAAAATCACAATCAGAAAATACAAACCAAGAGTAGAGGTTGTTGGGATACCGATAGCAAGGCACACTCAAACTCCCGAAGTTTAAAAGTATAGTTGTCCAACACAAGGATTGCATATACAGATTTGTACGACAATCTGAATCATCAGCCTACTGACCAAACACCAGCAGATCAGGACAGCTTCACAACAGCTGCATCCATGGGAAGTGGGAGAGACACCGCTATTCTACAAACAGGGAGACGGGCAGAGAGGGGGTTGTGGAGCCAGAGTTAAAGTCAGGAATTCATAAGCTGCTATTTAGGTACAGTACTCCTGCTGCTCTGTTTTATTCTGAAAGATTTGTAAGCTAATTTTTATTAACATTAGTTAAGTTGATTCCACATTTACATTGCCATTGTGGGCGTGTAGCAAGAACAGGAGCCAGTGGCAACCATGCCAGCTGGGGGACTGCTGTGCACATTGTGCTGCTGCTCCTCGTGAGCCCCTCTGAGAAGCTTGTGGACATACCACCACATTTGGATGCATGAGGAATGTAGCATTACAGCTTTCAGGCCTAAGCTTATAGCCTTGCACTTGCTTATGCTATATAGGTGTAGCATTTCTCATTCACAGCGGACCAGAGGCACAGAGGTGTGCGGGGTTGGGTTTGGCCGGAACACTGAAGTGGTGTTATGCTTAGCGTTGCAGTGTTCAGCTTAGGTGCGTGATCTCTGCAGTGGAGTTCCTTGTACTAAGTTACACATCTAAGTCCCTAAAAAAGTGAGTTGCCTTACAAGGAAAAGGGGTTGCAACAAGTGATGGGAAACTGGTATTTATCTAATGATTATCCTATGTGAAATACATGAACATCTGAAAGAGACAGGAACTCAAGGTGCCTGTCCTCTGGGTGGATGCCGTAACCAACACATGCATATTTGCTGTCCCAGTGAATACTGGAGGGTTTTGTGAAGAGTGGGGTGACTTTAAATGGAGAAAGGCCAACTCCAGTCTATGCTGACACTTGGTGCACTTTTCATTCCGGGAGCTGGAATACGTGAGTTCAAGTTTTCACAGGTGGAAAAGGGAATTGAGCCCAATTCTCATACGTCTTTGGGAAGTACTCTCACGCCTGAACAGTGACATGAAAGAACAGGCATAATCACCTCCTTCTGAGGTGCTGCTTTCTGAAAAAAAAAAAACCAAACCAAAAAACCCAAACCCAGTTGCCTTTCCTTTTTGAAGAATCCAACCCAAGAGGTATGCATTAGGCATGCTGTGGGCATGTGTAATGGGCCCTGAGGGAAATGAACACAAAAATACACAGTCTGAGGACTGACGTTTGGCTGAGAGAAGTGTGGAGTCATTCCGCCCCGACCAGACCAGGGAACTCAGGGGCATGTGGAGGTGCAGAAGTAGAGGGGTTTCCACTGGCGAGTGTGGGATCTCTGGAGTAACCAGTAGGTGTTAAACCAAGGGAGCACACAACAGCTGGGCACTGGGGGGGGAGCCTAGCCTCCACCTTACATCACACTGCTCTTTAATGATGGAGGAAATAATAGTAAAATACTTACCACATAGATAATTTTTTTAACAAAGTTGTATTTCATGTTTGTAAATGCTTTACTGAAAATCAGTAGCAAAGTGATTTTGTTTCACCACAAGCACTAGCAGCAGGAGGAACTTCTTTATTTATCTGCACATGAGGAATGTGCATTTGCAATTGAGAAACAAAAAAAAAGAACAGTTTTAAGGACCATTTTGTGGTGTTCCACAGCTCACCAGCAGGCCAAGCACCACAGGCTGTCTAGCAATAGTTCAAAGGATCGGTCCTTTGGACAGTTAATCTAAGCAGAACTGACCTACCCCAGGTTTTACATTGGATGTGAATATTCTCTGGTGGATTTGACCTTTGGTAACTTGTTGTGGGGAACTGAAATCAGATCTCAGAAGTCATGAGGCAATGTCTAAGACTTTGGTGCCAAACAACATAAGCTGTATTCAGGCATCTATAGTTGCATGTGAAGTTTCTTTCAGGGAATGCAGAGCATTCCTTGCTGTAAAACGGAAAGCAAAGAGATGTTTCAAGTTAGTCCTCTTTTCTGCTCCTACAAACTTAATCCTTTTCACTGAACGTTTAATACAGACAGTCAAAAATCTTAACAGACTATAAATGTTTAACAAACAAGCACTCAGATGATGCAATATCCTATGGAGAGATATTTTGGCAGCATGCTGTGTAACAGCAAGTTTTACTAAGGCAGAAATTCAGCAAAGGCCTAATTACATCTACACTGAGATTGGGTACCTGGTAGAAATTCTTCACGGGGATAAGGAAATTATATCCCTACCAGATAGAAAGCAATTTGTTATAATCTGAAAATAACAATGTGAAAAGAGGGTCGGATGGGTGAAATCAGTTCACAGTGTTGTCCCACAAACAGGGTTCATTTACCCAATGTGCAAGCCAATAACACACAGAGTTGAGGTATTTCCAAATTAATTTAATTGATGTGCATGAATGGGTGCCTGTCTCAAGAGAGCACAGCCTTGCCTCAAAAATTCTCACACTTACACACTTAACTAATACATATTCATTGTTATTTTCCTTAATGATTGGTTCTTTCTTTGCCTGTCATGTAAATTAGTGCACAGACTCTGTCTTCTTCTTTCATTGTCTTCTTTTGAGTAGGTGGTATCATTTGAGTAGGTGGTCAGTGAGTCAGTGGTCACGATCTCCCCCTGTAGGAATTACCTTTTACCTACTTCTTACTCTGTCTTGGCAGTTCCAAGTGGTTCTTCAAGGTTTGTTGGTGACACCACAATCCATTACCTTTTCCGACATAAGCAGTCTACCTATTTACAAAGCCCCATTTCTAGTAGTTTATTCCTAAACCCTAAATCCTGTCTAGTTATTGTTTCCCTATTTTAAATACTAACTGATGGGGGTGGGGTGGGGTGGGTGTTGTACACAGGACTTTAGCAGCTCCCTGGTTATTTCAATCATATTATACATATTAATTGATAACAACAGGGAGAAAAAAGCAAAGAGACGAGAAATACAAGAAGAAACAGAGTCTGATTAGACAGGGAGAGGAAGGAAAATTGTTACATGGCGTAACTTCCAGATTCCTGCTTGTACACTCATCAGATGGTACATTGTCCTCAGTTTTAGCATCAGTAAGACTACTTAGTTTTCACTGTAAAACAATGATAGTCTACAATCATCAGCAAAAGATTGCATTAACAGAGATTGATAAATCACTATTAAATGAACAAACTGAACCCCCCAGCAATAAGCAATATGCAATTAAAGACTGCATACCAGAGAGGGACATCACTGGCTGTCTTAAATCTGTGCTACCATTTGAAGGAAGTGTGAAGCACCGTTTAAATCCCTACAGCAATTAATCAGTACATTCCATATCCCCTTGGGGGAAACAGAGCAGTCCTTAATTCTCCATTTCCATATTCAGAGAGAATGAATATGGAGATCCATATGGAATCCATGAGCTGAAGCCCACTGGGCTATGTTTGTGGAAATTAAGAGTAACTCTCCTGAAATCAAACTACCTACTTTCCACGTACCCAATGGTAGCAGACAATAGAATATTGTTTAAAAAAAATTATATTGTTTCTGATGATACAATTCTTTTTCTCTAAGGATATAAAGAAATCTTTGTGCGACACCTGAAGTAGCAATTGCCTAATTTATGTTACTAGCAAACAAAGTAATAAGGCTATTACAATTACTAAGTATTTTATATTGAAGTTTAGTTCAGTTACTAAATTTGCTCAGGACTATTGTAATAGTCTAAATCTAAGTGAAACAGCATCTTTCCTCATATATTCATAGTTTTGCATATTCTGATGAATAAAAGGTTGCTAAATAGTGATACTGTCCTGTCCTGACTAGGGGACATCTTAAAATTAATCTTGCAGTATCGCTTCTCCTGTAAAACTCCTTAACATCAAGCAAGGTCCAAACATTGCTGCTACATTCCACCATTGCAGGGTAGATCTTACTGTTCAAATAGTTTGACTGTAGCATAGTGTGATCTTGATGAAATGCCATTCAACAGAAAACATGACTAGTATGAGAAAATGAGAAGTGAAAGAGAAGAGAAAAATAATCAGGTTTTGTGCTAAAGCCTGTCAGAGATTATTTCTTTGGGTCTTTGGAGTTTCTTCAGATGGTTTACTCTGTCTTCTATAGTATGGGATTATTTTCATGGCTCATACAAAATTTTAAGATTTATTATTCCCAGCTTTCCATCATGACAAAGGAAACTCCCCCCCCCCCCCCCCCCAAAGTAGGAGCAGAGACATTCAACACAGACCTTCTCTGTGGTTGCTTCTGAAATGGCAGCTGGGCAGTCACAGAGGCACTGGCAGTCCCTGCTCTGCACAAGCTAGACCAAAGGCTTGAACCTGGGTATCTCAGATCCCAGAGTATTTTGTGTGTTATCATCTAGGACCATGGTAGCCTCATTGTTGACAAGGGTTGTCACAAATACTAAAAAGTAGTAAATAAGCAGCCACAGAGGAAGATGTTTTAGCATCTCCTATGTAAATATTACTTAAGGTGTATCTCTGCTCATGGCCAGGGACTACTCTTATTCTTCAGAAAAGAACTCCATTGCAGAGGGAAAAAAATGAAAAGAAAGAAATCACTTATGTAGAGACCTTGCATTCTGGGCCCTGAACAAAAGCAAACTTCAAAGTATGACATTTAACATATTTATGCTGTTCGAATAACTTCATCTGAAAGAATCAGGCTAATTTCAGTCAATCAGAGATTCATTTTTATTTGTGGCCACCTGCACAACTTGCTATTTTTCAATGGGCTGTGTCTTCATCTGGATCTTAGTGGATGACTCATTTCTGTTTGATGCATTTATTTTGCATATCTTCTGAAAACACATTCAATGGAAACTGTGTATAATACTTTATTTCTGTTCAGTTTGTTTTAAAAATGCAGCCCAAGCTACAAAGGATATATTCCTGCAGATGAAAAAAATGAAGACCACAGGAATGGCAAATGTTGTCACCTGAAAAGCAGAAATTTTGCACTGTCAGATGGGACTGTGCAGAATACCAACTAGGAAGCGATTTGAGGATACTTACCTAAACCACCCTTCTATGATTAAGTTGGTGTAAAACTGGCCGAAAGAATGAGTCATGTTATTTCATGGCATGCTTGACAAACCAGATCTGTGTTGCGAGACTATGGATCAGGAACATCTTGTACTCTGGTATAGCAGTGTTCACTGAGTTGCACTCAGGTCCCAAGAGTGTTAGGAGAACTTGTGAATAGCAATGCATGTGCTACCAGTGCACTCAACATAATTAGGAGGTATGAGATGTTACTGTAAAAATACCTGGTTGTGTGGCCAGCCTCTCAAAACTGGACAGTGGCTTTTGGGTACTGAACTAGAGAAATCTTAAAAGGTTCACGATTTTCAAAATGTGTAGAGGCTTTCTCTGAAGACTGAGGCCTCTTTATGGCATCTTGAATCAGAGACACTTAAAATACTAGCCACACTCAAACTCTAGACCCTAGGGGACTAATGTTAGAAAGCCTGTTCTGAAACTCTTTGCCTCACCATTTTACTGCTGTGTAGCTCCAGTTCTCAGAAGCATTTTCTCTTAAATGCTTTGAATTAAATACATCAAAAATGTATGCAGGCATTCATCTTTTTCTCATTAGCATTCCCCTTGGCCCTTGGATTTCACCTGTACTGCCTTTTCAGCTTTTATGTTCCTTTATGACTACAGTCACATGGAGAGATTTTAAAACTCAAAGCCATCCTCCGTGCTCAGATTAGTAGTAAAGATGTGAAAAGAATTTATACTTACAATATAAAAATACATACCCATTTATTGTTTTTTCTTGTTCAGGAGACACTGAAGAAATCCTGAAATTTGACCCACCCAAAGACTTTAAGTCAATCGGTAATGTGACCTTTTGCAAGCTGTTTCTTTATCAAGAGGATTATCACTCACGATTTATGGATGGGTGATTAGTAAGAAATCTATGCAATTCTTTGTGACTGCATAAGCTGCTAGGATGAGAAGAGTTAGGAGCCACAGCCACTTTTGCTGCACAGCATGGTTTTTACAGCATCACTTTGGACTGATCCCAGCAGGGCTTATTGTGCAAACTATTTACTTACCTTTGTGGACTCAGAAAGCAAAAAAAACCAAAAAAACAAAAGAAACCCAACACAAAGTCCTGGCATCCAATGTAAACTGTACATCATCCTTTCATGCACATTTTCATCAGGTCAGGTTTTTTTTTTAGCTGATTCTTCAAACCCTTTGTGTAGGATTCACAGCACTACCTAAACATTAAAATCCTTCTTAACTACTGGAAAATGGCAGTCCCAACATGCCTTATGGTAGCAATTTTCTTGGAAGCAACAGTTTCTAAGGGCACAGCTGAAATTGCATTTGAAATATTCTTCTCTCTCCCAACATCAGTCTTTATGAACATGTGAAAATAAGCATGATCTTGTTCAACCGTCATTCATTTCTCCCATCCCAGTAGGAAGAATTCCTGGAAATATTTTAGGACTCTATAGCATGGAAGCTGCTACTGAGTTTGCCCAGCTCTTAGACGTTATTATGAACATGCAAGGTTTGCCAAGAAGTAACAGGATTTTATTTCTGTGGTTTTTCAAGTGTTTTGGTGATGGCAATAAACCAAGAGAGAAATTGGTGATTCCAGCACATAGTGATCCTAATTCATACTTAGTAACTGCTGTGAGAAAGGCTTCTACAGAACTCTTAGTTGTATCACTCCTTGTATAACTTTCAGTCACTGAAAGACGCTATCTAAAAATACTGGAAAACCTAACTATTGAAATACACTATCACAACTTAAATGTCCAAGAATGGTAAGCAATGGGCAGCCAGATCCTTTGCAAGCCACTTCCTTATCTACAGGATTACCAACAGTTACAAAGACTGGTTACGTTTCTTTGGGAACATACTGCTCTCTAGAAGCCGATCTTTTTAACAGTTTACACCATGTGTTCACAGCCACTCTTAATGGGTTCAGAATTATGTGGGAGACAGAGTTACACTAAATTGTGAGAAGCTAGATCTGTTTCTTCTTATAGCAAGGCAATCCAGCTTAATTTGTGAAGCCTTCATCAGCAGGAAATAAATATCTCTGATAACGAAACTGGTAGATTTATATATTCCACTTACAAATCTAAGTATGATACAAAATACTGCATAATCAGCAATCTGTAGAACATTAGATGTTACAATTGACATTCTTGACTCAAGACAGGTTTGGTTCTGTGCAGAACCCCCTCTCCAATGGAGACAGCATGTGCAGTTTTAAGAGGCCTCAAGTCCTTCTTTGTGCTCTAGAAAGCCATACTTCACCATCCCAGTCTCAAAACAGAGGGCTAGCTGCAAAAGCAGAGCATGCATTCTTCTCTCAGTATTAAACAACTGAATTGATTCTTCAACTTCTCACTGATGGTAGATACTATCCACTCCCACCTGGACATGTCATGCAGGGGATAAACTACCTTTTTCACCAGTGGCTTAACTGCTTCCTTTCTTTGAAACCAGTTTCCTCTACCACTGATAAGACTTCCTCTCTGGTATCTTGCAACCCTCACCGTCTTTCTTCCCTCAGTCTCATCCTTTTTTTGCCAAGGTCCCTTTTGTTGTCCTGCTTATCTCTGGATCAAAATAGGGCATGGAGTTGACAATTTTTCCAAATGAGAAAAGATTAGGAATTAAAAACCGAAGAACTACAATCTCTCCCACAAGTTGGACAGTGGAATAAGGAAATAATTAAAATACTGGCAACCTGCCTAATGTGTCAGGAACCCTTCCTTGGCTTCAAGATGTTTTGCTCTCTTTGCTCCATTAGCGCTAGAAATAGAACACAACAAAAAACTTCTAGCGCCAATTACTACTGGACTGAAGCAGATGAATTTAAAGTGTCAAGAATTGGTTAAATATAGATAAAATGCGAATTACTTCCCTTTGAACTCCAAGAGCAGGCAAGCAGCTGCGATGTGAAATTCTGATAAAACATTGGTGCATGTCTTGGCTTCCCTTAAGATATAATTGCCACATGAGTTTGGAAATAAACTCAGACGTTTACTTAGAAATGAACACATGAATAGCAGCATATTTCTTCTACTGATGACAAAGTAACACACTGAACCGTTTTTCAGACTTTTGACTTGCATTCCGTTAGAATTTTTTAGGAGCTGCAGCCTCTTTTATAAGAATCTAGGCTGACTGGTAAAGACTTCTTTCAGCTGTTTGTTGCAGTTCCTTGAAATCCTGCAGGAGTGCCAAGGGATCCACTGACTACAGGTTGAAAAACACCACTCTAGATTATTGCTCCATAGTTTTGTAGCTTGTGTAGAAAGAAAGATTGTACTAGAGGAAAACGACAGCAGCGACACTACACTATTGCAGATACTCAAGCTTCCTCTAAGTGCTGTGTACTACTGTACAGAAGGCTACCTCAGATCCTCAGTATGGAAATTTATTGTAAATTTGGTCTAATAAGGTCCACCTCTAAGCAGGGCTCAACTCAATGCTCAGTTGTGACAACTGTACTTCCAGTCTCAGCTGAATGGAGTACATTTGCATTGTACTGCAACTGCATGATGCTTCAGATAAAATGGGTGGATGATAGTCACAGGAATTTCATGTTAGACATACAATTCAGATTATTTGGATTTAGATTATTTGTCCTCTTAGAGTATCTACAAAGCATATGGAATGCCAGCTCCTAAAAATCCAGGTATTCTGAAACATACCTTATTCCAGATCTATAGCAGCCACTGTCACTGTGAATATCATCCACTATCAGCAAACTAAAACCCAGTGTTTTTGTATGTTTTGGGTTTTTGTGGGTATTTTTGTGGTTTTTGGTTTGGTTTGTTTTTTTACACAGAAGGGATCCAAGAAAACTGAAAAAAACACAGAAGTGATCTTGTATGAGACATGTTCCAGAACTAGATAGTAGTGTTACACAAATGAATATTACTGAGCAGTACAGCTGCACTGGCTTTTGAATTCCTGCATGAGAATAAATATCAGCATGCTATATGGGTTCAAAGACAGAAAACTGGCTAATACCCCACCTTTGGTATGCCAGTGTTGTGTATGCAGTAACACCGCTCAGCTGCACACACTGAAGATAATAGCACACGCTCATTTCTGATGTACAAGAACAGTAACATGCCTTTGACTACATTTAACAAAAAACATTGAAACTGTTTGTTGTACAGGTAGTGTCATAAACACACAATATTATACTTCTGCCATCTTTTGGAGTTGACAAGTTTCAGCAGATTTTGAGAAATCAGATAAGCTACAAGCAGATTCATGTTTAAGGCCTGGTGTTCAGAATATGCAGCTCTAAGTACAGGTAGTGAATGCTCCTGCAGCAGAACTTCAGAAAGGTATGTCCCAAGACCAAAAAGAAAGTGATTTTGATATCTGATATTAAAGGGGAAATATATTGCTATGAAATATTTTCAAGAAAGAGTTCTCTATTTTCACCTTGAAATATAAACTTTTATTCCACAGTGTTTCATTAGCTTTATGGCCACTTTCTTGGAAATGAAATGTCAATCAAATAAATAGTTCACATTTTCAAAACACTTACCAGGATGCATCTTAATGATTGTGCTAAACTTGGTGATTTTGCTATAATCATACTTCTCTTCTTTAGTCTACGTAATAAATTACCCTGTACCATACAGCTTCCATTCTTCTCTTTTCTTCAAACACAACTGTTGTACTCATGTTAGATTTTAACAAGTTCACATGCTCAAAGATATTCTCCTAAAAAAAGAAAAAAAATCTATCAGGTCACACACCAACATGGAAATTGTAAAAATGATAACAAAATTGTTGTCATCCTTACAGACTACCATCCTGCTAAGTCAACATCTCTCAAAATTGTTAAGGATGAAGGGTCAAACGTAGCTCTTGCCCAAGCTAGCACAATTCTGTTGACTTCAAAAGGAATGCATCTGCCTTGTGAGATTTCTTTTGTATAAAAGCTCTCTTGGAAGGTTAATGGAAATTAGACTTTCAATCTATTCTAGATTTTCAAAAGGGACAATTTATCCTTTAGCATTTGGCAAAAATGAATTTTCCAAAGTATTAATGAATTTCTGTCTCATCCATGCTTTGAAGTTTCGATACCACTCTATAAGCTTTTTTCTCCTCTGAATCTTTTCTTGTAAGCTCATTTTTTTTTCTTTCTCTAGAACAGCAGGAAGCTCTTTCCAGTTCTTAATAAAGATAAATGGAGCCCCCATGGTTTTTAATAATTGTAATGGAGCACTGTGGTACACTGATGAATTTCCGCAATCACCCGATGTCATTACATCTTCTATAACAGGCAGAGATCCATATGAACAAGCTTCATAAATTCTATAGCATTCTGTATTTATTCCCACTGGGCACAATGTCAAATCACTCTGCAGCAAGGCATCTTGATAGTTTTTGAAACTTTCATCTGTTTCTTGAGGCTGCCACCTAGGAAAGTAAAGGGATTGAAAATTAACATTTTTCCCACAGGCACTGCAACCTAAAAATAGATCTATGCTTTAATTCCAATTATTTATAAAACCAAAAAATGCTGTCAATGTAAGAATTTTATATTATACACACAATCAAGAGGCTTTTACTTTTAGTCTTAACTATTCTTCAAGTGTCTGCTAAAAATTTATTGAAAATGTCACTGTTAAAAATAGACTAACACTTTTTAGGTATGGTCCTTTTAGGAAATTATTAATACTTAGAAGTGTAAGAAGCAAACTGAAACACCATTTTAAATCTTCTGCGTGACTTGGATGATGCATATGTCAATTTACTTCACAGCACAGTTCAGAAATAGACATACAGAGAGACACTCAATGGACTTCTAAATGAATTTTTTTGGGCCTCAAATACATTAAAACAGTAGAGGTTTGCTCTTCAAAAGTTAGCATGTAAAGCAATCCGTTAACCTGAATCCATCTGCCTGTAGTGCCTCAGAATGTCTGTGAGATAGGAGCTTATATCACAGATACAATCCATCTCCTAAGATTCTTCATCAGGCTGGCTGAGGTCTTCCTAAGCACTGCTGTGCCTGCTATCAAACATTTTACAGGTGTTGCTTGGCAAAATTAAGAAATACAATCAGAACCCTATTCCTGAAAGTCAAAAGATCTGTTCCACCTACTTGAAATAAAAAAGAGCCATGTCATACAGGTTAAATCCACTCTCCTATACAGAACACAACAAAACACAGCTTTCTTTTTCTTCTACTAAGATATTAATACACACAAGGTGCAAGACTAGTTCTTCTCCCACCATAATCAGATGTATATAAGAAAAAAAAAAAAGATGATCTTTATATGTAGCATACATAGGAGATTTCTGTATGTATTTAAAAATATGCTTTATGTAAAATACAGCAACACGAAGGCTGTTAATTTATGAAGACCTATACAAAGAGTCTCAGCAATGTTCTCTGTTTTAATTATGACTGGTCATCTTTATTTGTACTATTTTTTAACACTCAAGAAAGGATTGGTAATAATGAACCAGGCAAAAAAGTCTGAATATTTTCATGAAGTAAATCGAACTCTTACTGTTCTCTGGCTGCAATCCAGCAAAGTTTGTCAAGCCCATCCTGCTTCAGAACTTCCATTAGGGTTTCCCTAGAAGAGTTCTTATAAACTGTTCCTAAGAAATTACACAGATACGATCTTGGATCACGTAGCATTGACCAGCTGGGTTCTACAACAGGAAAATTTCTGTAGCTGTAAAAACAGTGTATATGTTAGACAACTATGTATTTTACATCAAAGAAAAAACATTTTGCACCATTTCATCTTTACTGCAGCAGATTCTAAGACTAAAACCACCTGTGTTGCCAATCCACATCTATAAACACAGACCCACAGGCAAACCAGCCCAAGTCCTGTCCTAAAAGTTAGTCTTTATTCCCTTTGCCCCCATCACTTTCTTCAGAGACTTTCCATAAAATTTATGTCTTCTTTTGACATCAGAGTTATTATGTATGCATGTTGTCCAGCTATCTCAAAGGGGTAAAAGAATCCTCGCTCATGAGATGGTGGGGCTCATAGAGAGGGCTTTAAACTAGGTTTGAAGGGGGTAAGGGATAAAACTAGGTGCACCAGAGATGAGCCTGGGGACAGCGTGCCGATGTTAGGGGTGGATTCAATAACCCAGCTCAAATGCATCTGTGCCAATGCAGGCAGCATGGGCAATAAACAGGAGGAGCGGGAGGCCATCGTGCAGCAGGATATATCTATGACTTAGTTGCCATCACGGAAACATGGTGGGACGACTCCCATGACTGGAGTGCTGCAATGGATGGCTACAAGCTCTTCAGAAGGGATAGGCAAGGTAGAAGAGGTGGTGGGGTGGCTCTCTATGTTAGGGAATGTTTTGACTGTACAGAGCTACACGATTCTGATGACAAGGTGGAGTGCTTATGGGTGAGGATGAGAGGGAAAGCCAATAAGACAGATATTGTGCTGGGAGTCTGTTATAGACCACCCAACCAGGTTGAAGAGACGGATGAATCATTCTACAAGCGGCTGGCAGTAGCCTCAGAATCGTGTGCCCTTGTCCTCGTGGGGGACTTTAACTTTCCAGACATCTGCTGGAAATACAACACAGCAGTGAGTAAACAATCTAGGAGGTTCCTGGAGTGTGTGGAAGATAACTTCCTGACACAGCTGGAGGGTGAGCCAACCAGGGGAGGAGCCTTGCTAGATCTGTTGTTTACGAACAGGGAAGGACCGGTGGGAGGTGTGATGGTCAGAGGCCGTCTTGGGCTTAGTGACCGTGAAATGATAGCATTTTCAATTCTTGGTGAAGCAAGGAAGGGGGTCAGCAAAACCACCACTATGGACTTCCAGAGGGCAAACTTTGGCTTCTTCAAGGCACTGGTTGAGAGAGTCCCTTGGGAGATGGTCCTAAAGGGCAAAGGGGTCCAGGAGGGACGGACATTCTTTAAGAAAGAAATCTTAATGGCTCAGGACCAGGTTATTCCCATGTGCCACAAGTCGAACAGCCGAGGAAAACGACCGGCCTGGCTGAACGGGGAGCTTTTGCTAGGAGTCAAGAAAAAAAGGAGAGTTTATCATCTCTGGAGGAAAGGGCGGGCAACTTGGGAGGAGTACAGGGATCTTGTTAGATCATACAGAGAGAAAATTAGAAAGGCAAAAGCTCAGCTAGAACTAAATCTGTCCACTATTGTAAGGGACAACAAAAAAAAAAATGTTTTTAAAAGTATGTTAACAGTAAAAAGAATCCCAAGGAGAATATCTTTAATGGATACAGAAGGGAACGTAGCAACCAGAGATGAGGAAAAGGCCGAGGTACTTAATGCCTCCTTTGCCTCAGTCTTTAATAGTGAGTCTAGTTATCCCCAGGGTACTCTACCCCTCGAGCTGGAAGGTAAGGATGAACAGCAGAACATACCCCCCTTAATCCAGGAGGAAATAGTTAGGGACCTACTACGCCATCTGGACACTCACAAATCTATGGGACCTGATGGGATCCATCCAAGAGTACCGAGGGAACTGGCGGAGGTCCTTGCCAAGCCACTCTCTATCCTCTATCAGCGTTCCTGGTCAACAGGGGAGGTCCCAGAGGACTGGAGGCTTGCCAATGGGACTCCCATTTATAAGAAGGGTCGGAGGGGGGAATCCAGGGAACTACAGCCCTGTCAGCCTGACCTCAGTACTGGGGAAGATTATGGAACAGTTTGTCTTGAGAGCACTCAGATGGCAAGTCCAGGATAAGAAGGGGATCAGGCCCAGTCAGCATGGGTTTACGAAAGGCAGGTCCTTCTTGACCAACCTGATCTCCTTCTATGACCAGGTGACCTGCCTAGTGGATGAGGGAAAGGCTGTGGATGTTATCTTCCTCGACTTCAGCAAGGCCTTTGACACTGTCTCTCATGGCATACTCCTTGAGAAACTGGCATCTTGTGGCCTGGATGGGTGCACTCTTCACTGGGTGAAAAACTGGCTGGATGGCCGAGCCCAGAGGGTTGTGGTGAATGGGGCGAAATCCAGTTGGCGGCGGGTCACAAGCGGTGTTCCCCAGGGCTCGGTGTTGGGCCCCGTGCTCTTTAATATCTTTATTGATGATTTGGATGAGGGGATTGAGTGCACCCTCAGCAAGTTTGCAGACGACACCAAGTTGGGAGGCAGGGTCGATCTGCTTGAGGGTAGGGAGGCTCTACAGAGAGATCTGGACAGGCTGGATCGATGGGCTGAGGCCAATCGTATGAAGTTCAACAAGGCCAAGTGCCGGGTCCTGCACTTCGGTCACAGCAACCCCATGCAGCGCTACAGGCTTGGGGAAGAGTGGCTGGAAAGCTGCCTGGCAGAAAACGACCTGGGGGTGCTGGTTGACAGCCAACTGGATATGAGCCAGCAGTGTGCCCAGGTGGCCAAGAAGGTCAACGGCATCCTGGCCTGTACCAGAAATAGTGTGGCCAGCAGGAGCAGGGAGGTGATTGTTCCCCTGTACTTGGCACTGGTGAGGCCGCACCTCGAGTCCTGGGTTCAGTTTTGGGCCCCTCAGCACAAGACAGACATTGAGTTGCTGGAGCGTGTCCAGAGAAGGGCAACCAAGCTGGTGAGGGCCTGGAGCACAAGGCTTATGAGGAGCAGCTGAGGGAACTGGGGCTGTTTAGTCTAGAAAAGAGGAGGCTGAGGGGAGACCTTATCGCTCTCTACAACTGCCTGAAGGGGGGGTGTACTGAGGTGGGTACTGGTCTCTTCTGTCAAGTAACTAGTGATAGGACAAGAGGAAATATCCTCAAGTTGTGCCAGGGGAGGTTTAGATTGGATATTAGGAAAAACGTCTTCACTGAAAGGGTTACCAAGCACTGGAACAGGCTGCCCAGGGAAGTGGTTGAGTCACCATCCCTGGAGATATTCAAAAAGCAAGTGGACAGGGTACTTCAGGACATGGTTTAGTGGGCATGGTTAATGGCTGGACTCGATGATCTTGAAGGTCTTTTCCAACCTAAATGATTCTATGTTACAAAATGTCCTTGAGAAACATGCTTTTTCAAAAGGAGCTGTTCTTGACGCAACCGCTAGTTTTGACTGACATGGCCAGGCTAATGGGAACTATGGAATTTAAGTTCAGCCACCTTAATCTCTGGGCATGCTTATCAACTGAGAATACCACTGGTAACCTCTCAAAGGAAAACCTCACTTTGATCTGAGTGGACTTCATTAACCTAATCTTTTGGCTACTAAATAGCTTGTCGTACAAGCTATTTAACTTGTCTTTTTGGACTCAACAAAACCAATGCAAGGTCCTGGAATCCAATGTAAACTCTATGCCGTCCTTTTAGACATGTTTTCACCACATTGGGCATTTTTCTTTTTTTGACTGATTCCTCAAATCTTACATCACTAATTTTGGTCAGCATGACAGCCAGTGAAACACTGCTTCAGCTGAAGGGCTAGCATTAACTTTTCCATTGCATAAAGTCAGTATTTTTTTCTGGAACAGATGAATGTTAAAAAAGTTTCTGCTCCTTTGCATTCTCAAACTAAGACACATATTCCTTCTAATGTTATTATTTCTGATGGATCACTGTTCTACTTCCCTGTTGTTCCTTTTTTTGTAAGAAAAGCTATACCCCTATCCCAATTCTTTACTGGTTTCAAAGGTAGTCTCTATTTCACAGTGATTTCTTCATTGCCATTAATGGTTCTGAAGATATATTCAATTTCTTCACCTTCCCAAATTTTGATGGAACAGTCCTTTCCTCATTATTCTCCTGCATGATGAATGTTAATTCACTTACTTTCAGAAAACCATTTTTTCTTCATGCCAGATAATTTTGCAGGATTCTACATCTTTGTTCTCCCTCTTCATTTGAAAAATCTGGTGCATTTGCATACCTTTAACCACAATTTTTAAAACCACTGGCATGCAAGGGCTGCAAAGCCCCATTCTGATAACTGATCTATCTTTCCCCACCCAGCTTTGTACCCCAGTTTACTGTTGTAACTGTTGTTGCTTTCTGTTATTTGTCACCTTAATCTTTGCATCTCAAAACTCAACTTCTTTTTGCTTAGGAACCTCCAATGCCATCGATTCTCTGACATCATCAAGAATCCAAATTTAGTGCATTTCAGTGACACTGTGAGCAAGTTCAAGCTATGTATAAAAACTCCATACAGTTTGCCAACTGGCTCAATACAGGATATTGAATTAAAATTCAACACAAGATATGAAAATACTCCTGTATTCTTTTCATCTTATATTACCATGATAAGTAGCTAAAACCCTATTAACTCTGTTAACAAGGAGTAAAAATGCATCTAACTGAAGCAAACCTTTATCTACTCCACATAAATAGTTTCAGCAGTAAGTATAACAAAAATGTTTTTGTAAGTAAGCAGTTAAACCAGCTTACATTACTGTGATACTGGAGTATATTAATTCCAAATGGGAGGCACACAGTTTCCTTTTGAGAGTCATAACAGTGGTTAAAAAAGTACCACCAGTACCATCCCTTTCCTTTCCTAAACAAGCAGTAGTTGGAACTTAATTACATAATTATCTTTTAAATCCCCATGTTACTCATACATATTACATCAGCATTTATGATAAATCTCAAGAGCAAATCTACTGAAGAAAAAATAAACAAAACAGAAAACCCCACCAGACACAGGTTCATTTTTTTTTAAAGCTACCTTAATCCTAGCATTCTTTTCCTGTTATAATTTTTATTCCTAAATGCAATTTCCAAAGATTCCAATGCTTGATTTAGAAAATCATTAATAGGATCATGTTCTACAATTTACTTACTATAATCGTTTTGGGTATCAGCAGTAACATTCAGACATATTTTCTATACTTCATGCATAACAATTAAGTTTCAATTGTAATTTATGTCTATAGCACTTACGTAGCAACTCCTAAAGGCCACTGGAAAATATCTTCTTCATTTACCAATGCATAGTCATATGTAACAAACAGTAGATTTACAAATCCTCCATTTCTTTTCAGGTATGGTTGAATCCATTCATTGTTGCACTGCTCATTTCCAAGCAGCACAACTGCTATGTGCTGTATTTTGTGAGTCTGAATTAATGTTTGTGCGTAATGCAACCATTGAGTGGCATAAGTGATCTTCGCTTTTTCTCTTCCATTCAGAACTAGCACAACATTTTCAGCCTCAACAGAGAAGTAGCCAGGAACTACAGATGGACCAGTGATGAAACTGTGAAAACCAAAATACAAATAGTAAGCACCCTTAAGACAAATCATTGACCTTAATCCTCTAAACATCCCTCCTACACAGTCTCTACTCCAGAGATTTTTCTTTTTTAATTCATTAAAGTAAATGCAATATACTGCAAAGTAACTGTGCAACTGTAACCATTTCTGTCGTTAGTATCTACAGCTTAACACAGGAAACAAGCTGCCTTCATCTTTACTCAAGAAAAAGGAGATTTAGGCTTAAATGAAAATAAAGTATTTTGTCAGTAAATCAGAACTATTATCATATTCAAACATGAAAATGTGGGTAAATCAATCAACTCTGAAAAAAGGAAATACTTTGATGTTCACTAAAGGCAAAACTTTTTCTTATTTCCAGTAATAACCAATGAATACTGTATTAGAACAAGAGAGAGGCCCTCCCAAAAACCTGTAAGAGTATACTAAGACAGGTATCATTATGAGGGACAGTTAGCTGGTCTGGCATACTACTTTTCTCTGTAATTTTGGTTCAGTTAAGGTTAGACCAAAAAAACACTGTGCCATCTGAGTAGAATCTATAACATACGAAGTACCTGTCTAAATGTAAACTTATGTTGCTTGTGTGACCCAGATCAAACTTAAGGCTCCGATATAAGCTAGTAAGCACAAAGATTTCAGGTAGAAAATTGCATTACTAGATCTTGCACAATGTATTTAACAGAGGAATTTCAATCATGTAGCAAAATCACTAAATCACTGATCATCTACAAGTATCTGCGAACAGCCACTTATGAACTGCAATGAAGCAAACCAGTTTGCCAGCTCCTGCTCTTCAGTTAACTGCTGTGTTAACAGCCTACTGACTGAACTCAAAGGATTAGCCATTACACAGCTTGGGAAAAAGTGGAGGGGAAAAAAACTAGCAATGTTTGGGGTTTTTTTTCCCCAAAAGTCAATGAAGTGTTACGTTTTCTTGCTCTACTGCATTACTACAGCTTTTCAGCTACAACCAAAACTTAATTTAGAATGGCCATGAGTTTTAACTCATGAAGTGCTGAGATTGACAGCTAGTTTCAGTTCAAGTGTGCTTAGTGAGGAAAAGAAAATTCACAGCAAAAGCTGTAAAAAACTACTCCAGTGAGGTTATCTGAAGCATACTGTCCTTAGGCAAGCATATTCTAAACCTGAGTTAAGCTGACATGCTGCTGCCATGGGAGTGGCATATTTTGGAGCCAAAATTCATGAGACTCATGACTGGAATCAAGATTTCTAATAGATTAAATGTAAGTCAGGTCAAGACTTAAATCCAAAGTCAGTTTAACAAACAATGAGAAAATATTCACTGGGAATCGTAAGAAAACACCTTGAGCATCAGAATGCCTAAAATAGTGAATAGGATACGTAGTTGATCCAGTGATCACCTTGTAAAAAAAGACCTGGGGGAAAAGGGTTTTATCTATGGACAGAGTGTCCTGAGGTTACCAACTTTACAGTAATAACAGGATGTACAAGTGGGGAAGCAATGACCTGTGTGGAGGAAAATAATAAGTTTAACAGCATAAAATTACAGTGGGGAAAAAAGAAACACTACGGAAACCCCATACTTAAATAATAAAAACATAAGGCTAAGGTTGTACTATTAACTCCAGTCAGAACACAATCAGGACTGGGAAATGTAAGGGAGATTACAGAAGCTGCAAAATAAAGGCAGTAGTACTAAGAGATTTTCACTACGCACATGAAGGCTAGATCAAGGACACTATGGGGAGATTACATTTTTTTGACTCAATAAATGACTTGCTTCCTATGAAGTCCCTGTTTTTCCTTACTAGTCTTTGAACCCATATGAAAAGATGCTGTTCCAGACTGGGTCTTCCAGACCTAGTTCCAAAGGTGTTAGTCAGACAGCCATTCTGTAATGGCAATATGATGAAGTTTAACAGTGCAGCAGGAGAGAACATACCAAATACACCCAACGTAGAGATACTCCATGCGCAATAAAGCAATTACTTAAATATGAGAAAACCTAGAAAAGAACTCGAAAAGGAGCAGCCAAAGTAACAAGAAGCTTGCAAGGAGCTTGTAGGCTGTTCAAAAACACTGTAGGTGAAGCCCAGGCATGCTGTGTGCCTCAACCCAAAAAGGAAACACAGGCCCCCCAAAACCTGTATGGCTTAATAGAAAAGTTAAGGAGGCTGTCAAACAGCACAGTCAGCATTGAAAACAATGAAAAGCTTGCCCAAACAAGGAGGACACCAAAGCTCATAAAATACTACTTATGAAATGCAAACAGAAAATTAAGGCTAAAAGCAGTTTGAAAAGCACCTTGTAAAGGATGTTCTGGTTGACAGGTAAAGGTTCTTTAAATATATGAAAAATAAAATATATAAAAAATATGCTAAAAAGACAGCTACAGAACTGGAGGGACAACAGTTTAAAAAGGGTTTAAAATGGGATGGCAAAGCCATAGCAGAAAAGATTCCCACACCTAACTCATTCTCTTCAGCAAGAAATAAAGGTAAAAGACCACAAGTATATCGAATGGAGGATTTGGACCTGGATGGCATTCACTTGAGAGTTCTGAAGGAACACAAACATGAAATTGCAGAACTGCTGGCAAAGGTGTGCAGCTGTCATTATGAAGAGACACTATGCCTGGTGAGAAGGCCTCTGCCAGTGTCACTCCCATCTACTAAAACAACTTGAGGGGACTCTGGAGCAGACCAGTCAGTATTAATCTCCTCTCTGGAAGAGTCTGTAATAAATAGTAACATCACTGGATCTTATCAAAAGGTAAGATTACTGATCACATACATGGATAAACACTGCTGGAAATGAGTAATCCTGTCTCACTAATCTGATGGAGATCTATGAGTGTGTCAATAAGAATACAGATAAATGGGAAGCAGTAGACATAAGTGTATTTGGATTTTCAAAAAGCTTCACCAAAGGCTATTAAGGAAACTAAATTGCCACAAGTTATTGTTGGCAGAATCCTTTGGCAGGTAAAGAAAGCTTTGCTGGTTAACTTTGTTTACCAAAATGCAGTCATTCCACCATGAACCAGGATGGTTGCAATTTGCGTAACGAGGGCAGGAGAATGGACTTAAGAACTGCTGAACAACTGGGGTTAACAGGGGCTGGGGGAAGGCAACACTGAATGTTCATAAAATAGAGAGGGTGTGACTCTCAGTGGAACAGAAATTTAGGAATGCTCTTACTTAAAGGTAAGAGATAAGAAGTTTGGCACTCCCTACTCTACAACATCCTCCTAGATGACAGGAAAGAAGGATGTGAATTGCTTTGGGCCAAGGCAAGTGCTAGGACGACAAGTCACTAAAATCCACAGCTATGTAGTTCCTTCTCCACTTGCGTTTTTAAATAAATGTCCCTGCATTTCATGCAGAAGTTGATACTTACAGTATTCTTTAGGCAACTTCTTTGGTAAAAGCTTGAAGTCATCAAAATCTATGATAAATATGTGTATTCTCCATCACAAATATACGAAATGCGCTTACTCGTGCAACTGTGTACAAGTGACATTTTGGCATTTTTGTGTCTTTAGATTTGGTATTGTTTAAAAACATTCATGAGAGCTCTACATTTTAACAATCATTAGACTTACCACAAAAACTGCACAGCAGCACATATTGTCCAAATATGTCACCTCAGCTAGTTCCCTCTAGCCTCATCTAGTAATCAAATGGAGATAATTTACCTCAGCCTGGCAATAAAGAAGTCAACAAGTCTAGAAAATCTTATAACCAGTGAGCAGCCAAAATCATGTACTAATTCTTCCTCACAAAAAAAATACAAAATAACATTTCCAATTTGAGTGAAAAGTAGAACTTCAGCTATTTCATTTCAGAATCCTAATCATTAAAATAAGTTATATTTGCACATTTTCTGTATTTTACACAACAGGTTCCTCCTAGCCTGCCAAATTTTAACCTCTGTTACATTGCTACCAAACTTAAACTTTATATTTTTATAAGATCTAGCATGTAAGTTCAAGTTTAAAATAAAGACTCTATTATCCCTGGTTCCTCTAAACATAACGAGAAGATATTTAAATACTAGCATAGAATTCTTTGAGAGATGTATAGCCTAAGGAACCATGTGAGGTTATTATTCATGTGAAACAGGCACACGAGAGAGAAAATAATCATAATCAGTCAAGTGACAGACTCATTAAGTGCCAAAAATTATTTTCATATTATAAACATGAAAAGCAAGGGCTTGAAAAAAATCCTTTTGTCCATACCAAGAAGACAATCTGGCTGGTAGAGTGTCATTGATTCTATAGCTTCTGAGATTTTAATTCTGGAAACAAAGAAGTCTCTTCCCACCAAGACAACGCTGCAGGCACTGGTCCCCATTCAAAGAAAGTATTGTATCCTTTCTCCAAATTTGTGAATGGAAAGGTCTATTGCTCTGTCAAGGACACTACCAAGATGCAGCATCATCATTCATAGTTGATTCCCTAATCTTGTAGGATCAGGTTATATTTGCAGACAAGGAATACAGCTATTTTTTTAAAGAGTATGTCATTTAATCTATTTTCTTAGATGTAAGACAGACTCTTCAATAATTGCTATGTTTAAATCAAGTCTACACATCTTTCTAGAAAACATTTTTTAATCACTTATGAATGTGATGTAGGTGTTACTGAAAAGATTCTATGGCCTGTACCATGTGCACAGCCAGATATATTGATAAACAATTCAAAGTGATAAAAAACTTTAGTGAGCACTTAAAAAACCCCTTTCAATTCACAATCACATATTTACTTCAAACATTATCTGCAAATTTCAACTAGAACCCCATCTTATTGTGTGAGGAAAAACACCTTTCTGAAGCAACACATTTTTCGGAAGTTAAATTCACTTAAGCGTGTGTCACTTATGCTTTAAAAGAAAACTTTAACAGATGGGTACTGGTTCAAGTGACTAAATGTTGTAGGAGAGCTACTACTGCAGACTGGCAAACTGGCCAAATAGATGAAAAATCCTTCAGCTTTCACTGTATCTTTACAGAAAGCCTTAAAAATGGTATTAAATAGGACCTTGGAGAAAAGTTCTATATCATTCACTAAATAATATAAGTAATATAAAATAATATAAAACATTTGACAGTAGTCTTAAAACATGCATGATCACAGATCAAAATCCATTTTTAAAGCAAACAATGCTTCAAGTGTAATCTTCCTTTACATATAAAATTTTGCTTACCAAATCAATTAGTTAACCAGATGCTAGGTCTCACAGATTGTTTTTGTTATAAATAGAAACAAATTATGGTTTTGATACAAGCCTATTTATGAATGAATGAGTGAAGTCCCTTTTCCCCGAGTACAATAGAAATCAATCAGCAGGAGACAGCTTCTTGCCTCAACTCCATGCTTCCTTCAGTCAATTACAAGCCCCAAATCCCAGTTCTTAGACTTTTCTCAGGGTTGTATTTCCCCCGCTCCTGAGCTCTCTTGGCTGCCCTCCCCCTCCGCATTAAGTCTTTCCACATTTCTTTCAAATAAAGACATCTTCATAAAACAGCAGATGAAATTGTTCCCTAGTTTTCTATTTTTTAATAGTGACATGTTTGGGCTACAATTTGCTGGTTTTATCAAGTATGTGTTTCCATAAATAAAAGTAACCATTCTTTCTGTTAATTTTGAAGAAGAAGTTGTTTCCATATTCCATAGTTATTGTCCTGGTTTCAGCTGGGATAGAGTTAACTGTCTTCCTAGTAGCTGGTACAGTGCTACCTTTTGAGTTCAGTATGTGAAGAATGTTGATAACACTGATGTTTTCAGTTGTTGCTCAGTAGTGTTTAGACTAAGTCAAGGATTTTTCAGCTTCTCATGCCCAGCAAGCGGGGAGGTTGGCACGGGACACAGCCAGGGCAGCTGACCCAAGCTGTCCAACAGGGTATTCCATACTGTGTGATGTCACATCTCCTATAGGAACTGGGGAGTGGGGGCGCAAAATTGCCGCTTGGGGACTAACTGGGTGTTGATCAGCAGGTGGTGAGCAATTGCACTGCGCATCATTTGTACATTCCAATCCTTTTATTATTACTGTTGTCATTTTATTAGTGTTATCATTATTAGTTTCTTCTTTTCTGTTCTATTAAACCTTTCTTATCTCAACCCACGAGTTTTACTTCTTTTCCCGATTTTCTCCCCCATCCCACTGGGTGGGTGGGGGGGGGCGAGTGAGCAGCTGCGTGGTGCTTAGTCGCTGCCTGGGGCTAAACCACGACATTATCAAAACATGCCAAAATTAAAGTGTTTGCAACTGATATTAAAATAACTGCAACTTTGAGATAGACAAAATAATGCACCATGCAATCATGGTCTTTAACTTTCCAATTGATCCTTTGTTAAAAGTTAACACAATTGAAGTCAACATCATGCAGCTAGTACCTGAAACATGTTTTTCCTGCTTTTTGGCTTCCTTCTCTCCACTGCGCAGTCACATCAGCTGGCTCAAGGCGCCCTCCAAAAATATGTTGCCAAAGGTAAAGACCTACATAAATGAAGATACGATGGAGAATTTGAATGCACAGATCTCGTCTACTCTACAATCCTAGCAAATAAAAGTAAAGTTATTTCTGGGAAATGAAAAAGCATAACAACATAAGAACTTGGGAAAAAAATGTCAGAGCTTCTTATATAATATGGACATTGCTTCCCAAATTCTGTATGACTTCAAATTAGTTAATTTTTCACACATCAGGGCATTTAAAAAGATTCTTTGGTTGTCAAAATATCAGTAGATGAAGATATATACCACACTACCGCTTCCGTTAGCATCTCTTTCTGGTACACATACCACCTAAAACTGAGTAAATATTAATCAGCATTTTAAGGACATGCATAGTTCTCTTAAGCTTTTGTGAAACACATCGAATTTTTGTGATGGAATGCATCATCATGTAATATACCAACATGTTCTATAATGCTATGCGGAAGTTCAACTGAAGCTGGAAATTTTACATTTTCAAAAAGGCTAAAATAAGAACAATGATATGTCTTCAGCAGTAGTTAAAGAGCTTGAGAGGACCTTGGCCCCCAGTTTACGTAGAGAGGAAACGCGGTGTCTTCTACAACAGAAGAATTTCCAATTGCATCAGTGGCAGCAGTACTGCAGTAGAGAAAATGCCTTATTTCTCATTGTGTGATGCTTTGTTTCACAGATGCTTTGTTTCACAAAGTGCAAGTGTGACAAAAATAAATATTCCGGTTTAGCTAAATAAAAGGCCTGCCCTTGTGTTGTATTGGAAGCTAAACTGGATTCAAAAAGTAACTATGTTTCCCTGCCATTTGAGCCATTTTCTTTGACAGATGTGAAAAACAGCCTTGAAAAGAACTAATTCAAAGAAACAGGAGTCTAACCACTCTTATATTGGTATTAACATAAATTTAAGTAACAGCTACCATTTACTTAATGCTCTTCACGTACAGATATCCGTATTTAATCATGTACATAAATTTTAGTCATTAAAAAGCGGAGAAAGGTGCTATATCTGGAAGGTTAAGTGATTAACAGACATTGATTGTATCTGCTTACCAACTGCTGCTTTGCCCCAAATCTGTACCCTAAGACTGGTTTGTTCTAGGTGAGATCTTGCATTTTGTATCATCTTAAGATTAGCTTCATATCTCTGCTGAGAAGCAAGCAGCTCGTTTTTCTCGTCCCCTTCCCATGGATTCCACTCTCCATTTCCCAGGGCAGCACGATCTAAGAAACCCAAAAGTGCAATTTACACCAAAAGAACGACCTCACAAGTTCAGGAAATTGACGAGTTTTCTTGAATTCAGAATTTCCACCAGCAGCAGCACCGCCCCCCCGCCGGCCCGCAGCCCCGTGCCTGACCAGCCCCGGGGAAATGGCCGCCGCCCCCAGCGTGGCCCCGGCCCCGGCCCCGGCCCCGGCCCCGGCCCCGCTCTCCCTCAGGCGCCGCTTCCGCCCCCCCCCCGCCGCAGCGGTACCCAGCAGGGCCGCTGGGGGAAGAGGCGCGGCGCCCGGCCTTTCCAGACCGGGGACGGCAGCGGGAGGAGCCGCCGCCGCCGCCGCAGCTGCCGCTCCCCTACGCCGCGGTCGCCGAGGCCTCTCTGGCGCAGGCGGGAGCTGACACAGCGCGCCGGCTCCGCATCGAACCCGCCGCCCCCCGCTCCCCGTCCCCCGCAGCTGCACCGCCGGTCGCGGCCAGGCCGGCCCGCCCGCCGGCGGCAGGGCGGCTCGGAGCGGCCCCGCCGCCGCTCTCACCTCGCGGGCCGCGGCGGTCCCGGTGCGGCGGGCGGGGGGCGGCCGGGCGGCGGGGCCGGAGGAAGACGGTGTAGGCCGCGTACAGGGAGAAGAGGCCGTAAGCGACGATCAGGGCGGAGCACAGCCGCTTGCGAGCGCCCCGCATCCCGCCCGGCGCGGGCGGAGACCCCGGCGGCGGCGGGGCGGGAAGGGCCTCGCTCCGCCCGCGGCCCTGGGCTCCGTCCGGATTTCGGTACCGAGTCCAGGAAACGGCCGCGGCTCGTACGCGGGCGGGCGCCTACAAAGGCCTAGCAAGGACTACTCCTGGTACTCGGTAACAACCCCGGTAGGCTGTAGGCAGACCGAAAGCCCGGTGATGTGTCACGAGAAGGGAGGAGAGATCAGGAGCATCGCTGATGTCTTTGACCTCTGCGCAAACAAGGTAATTACATCTCCTAGAGGAAGCTAAGAAGCAGACGTATCCTACGGCGTAGAAGAGGGTGAAAAGCCTAACAGCAGCAGCTAATGAGACTTGGAAAAATCCTGAACCCAGACCTGGTAAATCAGGAGGCTTAGATTCTTTCTTAGCTCTGAGGTGGCTTGCTGTATGATCATCTCGTCTCGTGGTGTTCCAACGGACTCGTAAAATGGTCATAACCACGCTTCTGAGAGTGTTACGAATCCTGGTTGATATAAAATAGTTGAAGTTCTCTCTGAATGACAGGTACTCAATAAAGACAGGAAGAGTTGTAACAAAAAAGGAGAATCTTTAATAACAAGGATTTTGCGCAGTAAACAATCATTGCAAGTTCTTTAGGTTATGAGGCATCATAAATGGGGAGATAGTGGGGAAGGATATATCATCAGCCTCAATAACTGTGTTTAGAAGTCGGAAGAAGAACAAAAAAAGAGGACAGAAGTGTCAAGTACATTCAACAAGTGCCTATTCTGTTCAAGAGTTCATTACAACAAGTGAAAATTAACCTGGAGTTTCAAAACTAAGATTATGAGTGTGGCTGGAAGCCTAAGTCAAAATACATTGTGCTGTATGTCAGGTAATTTGAATATGAAGCTATAAAAGTAAGCTCTTTTTTCTCTGTGAAAAGTAATTTTTTCTGTACATATTACAATAAAAACACTTCCTGGTACTTGTTTTTACTACTCATGACTGCCTACAATAAATTATTCTTTGGTTTCCGTTACACCCTTCCAACAAAACCTGTTGTTAAATTCTGCAGCATTACTTATCTTAGCCTCTGCTCATTGACTCTTGGGTTGGAATTGATTGACAGAGGTTGCTGGGAAGTTCTAAAAAACTGTATTGACCAACATGTAACATAGGCAGACCTGAGCAAGGTTTTAGAGCACAGCTAGGAATAAAAGAAAGCATCAGTTAGACATCTAACCAGAACATGGAATAAAGGGAGTTGTTGCCAGAACCCCTGCAGCAAGGTTTTGAGGTATAATTACAGCTCTGTTAGTCCTGTTTTCATTAATTACGAAGTTTGCAGAGTATTCTGCTACCACCAGCAGAACATAGTAGGCAGCTGCTGTTGGAATTTTTTTCTTCCACAAAAGCTTGAGTCTCCTGTTAGACTGCACCATACAAGGCTGAATGAAAGGGAGAAGCCTGCAGGAGGCAATTAAAGATCCAAAGCCAGAGGGTGGCCTCCCTACTGGCCACAGATCACAGTGCCCATTCCTGGGCTTTGGCAGAGGTTCTCCTCTGGACAGGTCTCTTGTGATGAGCGAGGTAACAGCCCCTGGTGCTTGTTACTGCTTGATTAATAGAAATCTGTTGGCTCTGGTTTGTACGAGTATACCCTGACATCATACTTCAGGCAGAATCAGCTCAGGTTAACTTCAGTTTTACCTGAAACTAATTACAGTGGCTGAACTGTCGCCTCCATGGGGTGATTGCCTGAGGCAGAGAGGTGATGGTAAGGAACTGCTGATAGTGGTGAAAAACTAAGGGCAGTGACCTCTTTTTTTTGGTACAATCAATAAGAGGGTGTCCACCTGTGGCCTTCTAGCTTCTTAGTTTAAATGAGAACAGCCTCTTCCTGAGAAACTAACGCACTGCAGGAGCATCCAAATAAAGTGTTTTTTTCAGCCTAATGAAATGACAAACCCAACTGCCTTATTTAGTTCTATGTTTCTCTCAGATACAAGACATACCTAACTGAAGACATTTTTAGATATCAAAGGGTTCTCCTCCCATGTGGCATGTGTTACATTTAGAGTATCTCCAGGCTGTTGTCTGTATAGACTTCTATTCTGTCAAAGCATAAAGCCATTCAAAACATTGTGGCTCCTCCTGTAACACAAATATTAATATTTTGTACCAGCTGTGGAAACTGGTTTGCTGCTAGGTGACTGTAAAAGTGAGATTTGGTAAATAATTATTAGAAATCTTAATACTAACATTATGATTGAAACAATAGACAAAAGTATAGCCAGTGGAGGTAGTTACTCATAAGTTTTGCAGTTCTTTGCTCTTATGACGAGATGTTCCTGTACACTAGATGAGAACAATGCTGAAACTGACCACATGTGATTGAAACTGCAAGATCAAAGAACAAGGACAAGAATAAAGACTTCAAGGACAGCCAGCAAGAACTTCAAATGGGTCGGTGGTCGCAAAAGCAGCCCTTCGACTCAAAGGGATCCTTCATCACGCGTGATCGGATGTAGGCAGTACTAAGATAATCAGTTGCAATTATTTTTATGTATATGTATACTAATCTGATTAATATGCAATTAGTTATTCTATATAACCTGTGAGTGCTAAAGCTGTGGTATGCATGCTAGGTGGAACTATCCCCCGTGCATCCAGTCCTGCAATAAAGAATGCCTGCTTTCTAAAACTCCAAATGAGTCTTAGAGAGTGTCTTCAACCGGCTTTTCGGTATCAATAGCTGCTCTTTCCAAGTCTGTTTCATGTCTTACACATTTTTAATATCTTTGTCAGGACTAGGTTAGACCTTTCCAAGAACCCCAATGGGTTTGATGTTACCAATGCCTACCTTCAACTATGTTCCCCCTTGTTCCTATAACTTTCGCATCTCCAGTGTTTTGTTAAGTTGGTATATACTGAAGGCAGGCAGTAAAGTCAGTTCCCTGCTCCTTTAAGATTTCTTTGGATGTTCCCACCCAGGTAAAAGCTTTATGGCCCATTTGCTATTGCAGTAGGCTTAATACACCCTCTTGAAAACCATTGTTTTCACAATCTTTTACAATCTTAAGTACAAATCTAAGACAGATGAATGTGTTAAATATATTTATAAACCCAACACCATTGCATTGGCCTTATGCATAAATCTTCAAGGTTTTTCAATAGTATAAATGACTGCTTTGTGGATAGATAGGATTATAATCTCTCCTCCCCACATTCTTGCTTTGAGTAGCATAAAGACACATATTTGTATATCACATTCATCTAACAGATTCCAAGGGAAAGAATTTATTCTTGTAGGAAGAACTGTAGTAGGTTTTATACTAGCAGGAATTTTGGCCATATTTTAAAATAAAACTATATTAGCACATGTCCTGGTTTCAGCTGGGATAGAGTTAATTGTCTTCCTAGTAGCTGGTACAGTGCTATGTTTTTGAGTTAGGTATGAGAAGAATGTTGATAACACACTGATGTTTTCAGTTGTTGCTAAGTAATGCTTAGTCTAAAGTGAAAGATTTTTCAGCTTCTGATGCCCAGCCAGCGAGAAAGCTTGGGGGGGGGCACAGGAGGTTGAGGGGACACACAGCCAGGGCAGCTGACCCAAACTGGCCAACGGTGTATTCCATACCATGCGACGTCCCATCTCATATATAAACTGGGGGGAGTTGGGGCAGGGGGAATCGCCGCTCGGGGACTAGCTGGGTGTCGATCGGCGGGTAATTGCCCTGCGCATCATTTGTACATTCCAATCCTTTTATTATTACTGTTGTCATTTTATTAGTGTTATCATTAACATTATTAGTTCCTTCTTTTCTGTTCTATTAAACCGTTCTTATCTCAACCCACGAGTTTTACTTCTTTTCCTGATTTTCTCCCCCATCCCATTGAGTGGGGGGGGAGTGAGCGAGCGGCTGCGTGGTGCTTAGTTGC
Organism: Buteo buteo; assembly: GCF_964188355.1. Taxonomy (NCBI): domain Eukaryota; kingdom Metazoa; phylum Chordata; class Aves; order Accipitriformes; family Accipitridae; genus Buteo; species Buteo buteo. The sequence goes on from NC_134196.1 coordinate 17,305,422, forward strand.
TGGCTGGGGTTAAACCAGGACAGCATATCACACTGTGGTGTGAGTCACTGAGTTTCTGTATCACATAGTTTACATGGGAAAGAAGGGATCATTTAAAGTTTACAGTGTTAATTAAGGTGGTTGCAGTGCCATTTAAAAATCACTTGAAACTGCAATTTCTTTAAAAATTAATTTCCAGAAGGCAAGCAATATAATGTCTCATGGAGGAGTTCTAGAGCTGTAGTTCCCTCTGGCACATGAACAGTTGTGCTTCTGGCATTTGTTCAGACTATCTCCTGTGATATTCACGTATGGGCCTCATTTACATGGCAGTTACACAGGTGATAAGAGAAGGAACATAAAGCAGTTGGCAAAGAGCGGCAGTGAGTGACAATCTGAACAATTCAGATGAGCTGCAGTTTACTCACTGCCTGTATCTGGGGACTTACCGGGAGACATCAGAACGTGTTCAAAATCATATCAATTGGTCTTAATATTGATTTTAAGAGTTCAAATCGCTCTAACTTTTAAAGGATGTGTTGTATTTCGAGCTGACCTGTTTACCTAGAGTCCTCCTTTAGCTCAACTACTATCCTATCCCTTATTCTGACTGAATTCCTCTTCTTTCTCCTGTGCTATTTTTTTAATAATGGTGAAATGCAATTTGGGATTTTTTTGCTTTTCAGATGTGTTGTCATATGCATCTCGTGTTGCTCAGGAGATGCCCCCCAGTGCTGCCAGCAGGTCATTCAGCATAGTGATGGTACGGGGCCAGCCCTGTGTCTGGAGGCTCCTGGCTCTGTCTGCAGTGGGTGCCTTGCAGGTGCAGCAGCATGGGCTGTCTGGTGGGGAGAGTCTGGGGCCAAGAGGGACTGGGGATGTTTGTGCCCTGGGGAGCCTGTCCCAGCACAGGAACAGAGGAGAAACAGCGCAGAGCAGAGCCTGAGCAAGAGATGTGGCACCATCCTCTGGCACACTCTCCCCACACACACACAGTGGGGCAGACAGTGTGGCTTCTCTGTTGCAGGTTACCCCTGGTGAGTTACCTGCTGTGGATTATCCTGGGTGGACCCACTGGGGTAGGTCATTCTAGGCGTGTCCCCCCAGGCATGATTTTACCTACGCGTACCTCTCTGTCCGTCTCTCCCCTACCCCCATCTATCCTTGTCCATCTTCCCTTGTCTCTCTGCCCCAACTGCTTTCAAGGTGAGTTTTTCCCTGTGCAAGTTTCTTTTTTTTTCCTGCGACACCCCCCCCATCTGCTGCCCTTCTTTCTTGTGCCCCTCTATATTCCACCCCCCACCCCCACATAACCCCTCTGCCTCCATACCTCTGGGCTGCTGCCTGCACCCCCCCAACCTGCCTCATTGCCACCCACCCAAACTCCCCCCCCCCGCTTCCCTGCACCCCACCCCACTCCTCACACCAGCCCGCCAGTGGGCAGGCTGGGGTGCACAGAGAGTTGGGAGGAGACCCAGCAGGGACAGCTGACCCCAACTGACCAAAGGGATATTCCAGACCATATGACATTCATGTTCAGTAATAAAACTAGGGGGGACATTGGCAGGGGGGCTGTTCAACCCACCAGTTTTCTTGCTTTTGCCTTTCTGATTCTCTCCCCCATCCCACCGAGGGTGGGGGAGCAAGTGAGTGCTTGTGTGGGGCTTTGTTGCCAACTGGGATTAAACCGTAGCAAAAGGTTCTGCTTGGCTAAAGCTTGAGGTTCTCCATGTTATTTCTACCATCTTGATAGGCCATCCTTGTTCTTCATTGCTGCTTTATAGCGCCTTTTGCTCTGTAAGCAGCAGTATTTGTGCCCTGCAAGCATTCCTATCTCCCAACCACTGGGAAGTAACTTGGCCAAAGGCTAAGAGCGAAACAGCCAGTGCACAATCTACAGCAATTCTGCCTCTTGAGGGACCCAGCAGGCCCCTTTCTCTCACCTCTTACTCTGTCCAGCTAGGCTGGAAAGTACAGTTGTTGCAGAAACTGCTACACCCTGTGCCTCCTCAGGTTGTCAGCTTGGCCCTGTGTACAGGCTGCGGAGGTCATCCACTCTGCATGGGACACAGGGACCCTGGAGAGCTTTACACCAAGTCATTCCTTTCCCTTTGGGCAGCAGTGGTTCTGCCGTGGCTACAGGCAGCCGCTTTCTCAAGGGCAAGGGGCTGGGATGACAACAGGCTGCTGTACACTCCAGTCAGACTAAGACACTGTTCGCTGCGGACCCGGCGCAGCGAAAGCCAAGGTACTTTCTGCACTGCCAATGGCTCTTCACAAGAGAACTGTGCTCTGGTTTTAGCAGAAAAAGGTGTTGGCCACAGGCAGCCACATGTGCACAGCTTTTTGGCAGGTGTCTTGCTTGTTCAAGTAGAGGCATATATCTTGCCTTGCGGTCTTGATGCCAAAACAATCAGGGGTTCTACAAAAGCCTTTTGATGTCAAAGCAAGATGACAGCTAGATTTCTACCAGCTCTGTATTTCAGCTGTGTTGCTAGCTGAAAATGGCTTGCAGGCCAGGAGATCTTTAGAGGGATCTGAATTAAAGAAACTGAGTGTTGAAGTGTTTGTTTTAAGGAGGCAAATTAGGCAGCCAAAGGAACTCAGGTGCTCACCTGACATGTTGGCAGAACGGCCTATCCAGCCAAATGGCCTATCCAGCCTACTAAGTATTACATGTTGCAGGCAGCAAAGTGCAACTGTGACGCTTGCTGGCAGGAGCGGCAAGGAGTGCAGAGGTGCACTCCTGTACAGAGCAAAGATGGAACTTCCAGGGCTCTACGGTCATCTGCTGAGGACATCCAATATCCCAACATGCCTCTTTGCTTTCCCTGCTTCATGTCTAATTACTTTGCATGCTGGAGGGCAGGGTGTCTTACCTAAGTGACAAGCCCTGCATAGGAAGACTTGTGTATGTGCAGGGTTAGCAGAGCAGAGTGCTGAGAGCACAGAGGTGAGGAAAGGTGTAAACACCACAGCAGAGCCCCAGGGCATCACCAGGGTATCACTCATTTGCAGATCAGCCACTTGCATCTGGTGTGCTCTGATGCGCTGTTTCCTGCTAAACAGAGCTGACCCTCTGGCACAAAGCAGCTTTTGGTCTCTTCTGGCCGGCCTTCAGGATGTCACCTGTGTTGCCTTATTTTTTAAAATCTCTCGCCAGCATCTGTTGACTCTCTGCTGTTACTCCCACAACCCTGATGCCTCACGCAGACCCATACAGCAGTCCCTGGGGCTTGCTCCAGGGTAACCCCCCCCACCCTTCGCAGGTTCCCTGTGCTGCTGTGGCGGGTTGACCCTGGCTGGACGCCACCTGACCTGGACGCCAGGTGCCCACCACAGCCGTTCTATCACTCCCCCTCCTCAGCTGGACAGGGGAGAGAAAAATATAACAAAGGGCTCGTGGGTCAAGATAAGGATGGGAGAGATCACTCACCAATTACCGTCATGGGCAAAACAGACTCAACTTGGGGAAAATTAACTCAGTTTATTACCAATCAACCAGAGTAGGGTGATGAGAAATAAAACCAAACCTCAAAACACCTTCCCTCCACCCCTCCCTTCTTCCCAGGCACAACTTCACTCCCGGATTCCCTACCAACCCCCCCCAGTGGCACAGGGGGACGGGGAATGGGGGTTACGGTCAGTTCATCACACGTTATTTTCTGCCGCTTCATCCTCCTCAGGGGGAGGGCTCATCACACTCTTCCCCTGCTCCAGCGTGGGGTCCCTCCCACGGGAGACAGTCCTCCACGAACTTCTCCAATGTGGGTCCTTCCTACGGGCCACAGTTCTTCATGAACTGCTCAAGCGTGGGTCCTTTCCACAGCGTGCAGTCCTTCAGGAGCACACTGCTCCAGCGTGGGTCCCCCACGGGGTCACAAGTCCTGCCAGAAAACCTGCTCCAGCGTGGGCTCCTCTCTCCACAGATCTGCAGGTCCTGCCAGGAGCCTGCTCCACTGCAGGCTTCCCACGGGGTCACAGCCTCCTTTGGGCATCCCCCTGCTCTGGTCCTTCCTGGGCTGCAGGTGGAGATCTGCTCCCCTGTGGACCTCCCTGGGCTGCAGGGGGACAGCCTGCCTCACCATGGTCTTCATCACCACGGGCTGCAGGGAAATCTCTGCTCCGGTGCCTGGAGCATCTCCTCCCCTCCTTCTGCACTACCTGGGGGTCTGTGGGGCTGTTGCTCTTACTTGTTCTCACTCCTCTTTCTGGCTGCAGTTTCTGTGCCCCAGCAACTTTTTTCCCCCTTCTTAAGTACGTTCTCCCAGAGGCACTACCACTGTTGCTGATGGACTCGGCCTTGGCCAGCGGCAGGTCCATCTCGGAGCCGGCTGGCATTGGCTCTGTCGGACACAGGGGAAGCTTCCAGCAGCTTCTCACAGAAGCCACCCCTGTAACTGCCCTGCTACCAAAACCTTGCCACGCAAACCCAATACAGCTGCTTCTCCTCTAGGTAAAGGGTTGTGGGGCAGGGACAGAAGCACCCACCCAAATTGTGTGTCCTTTGCGTTTGACTGCTGTAAACGCTCCAGCCCTCGGGTGCTTTTCGGAACGGAGGCGATGAAGATGACTGCTCGGGCTGCGAGTGGGGAAAGGGCAGGGCAACGTAAGCCCTGTGCCCCCAGTAAGTAGTTCCCGCCTGTGGCTGGTCTCTCCTGGGCTGAGCTGTCGGTCATCCCTCATCCGCCCGATGCTCGGAAAAGGATCGTTACGGGGATGCTGCCACCCCGCGACCAACGTTCGGTACTGCAGCCCGGAGGCTGCGAGTGCGCGGGGCTGCCCCGGTCCTGCACGGGCCGTCCGACGGTAACGGCAACGCGGCACCGGCGGGAGGGGCCGCCGCGCCCGTCGCTTCCCCCCGGTGAGGAAACGCCGCCGCCGTCCCAGGCGCGCGGTGCCGGCGGGCGCGCGGCGCGCAGAGGCGCGGAACTGCAGCGCCGGCACCGCGCAGGTGCGCAGCGGCGCCGCCGCTCTCGCTGCCGCCGCCTTGTGGCCTGAGCGCGGTACTGCGGCCCGGCGTTCGCGCGCCGGCTCCGGCCGCTCCGGCGCCTGCGCGGTCCCCGGGAGCAGCGCGGCGGCGCGCGGGGCGGGGGTCTGGGCGGCAGCGGGCGGGGGCAGGGACCGCCGGTGAGGAGAGCGATCCCCTCCGGCGGGGGCGAGCCGGGCCAGGGCAGCGCCGGGCGGTTCCCCGAGAGCCGATAGAAGGGAAGAGGGGACGGAGGCGGGCACCCCCCAGGCGCGGCCAGCGGGCGCCTCCCCGAGTGGCCGGAGCTCCCCCGGCGCCTTCCCCTGGCCCCGCTCGGCCCGTGCGGCTGCCCCCAGCTCCAACCCCTCCCCTGAAGCCTGTGCTGTAGCCGCAGGCAGCCCCCGAGCCCTGTCGTGAGGGCAGCAAGCTGGCCCTCCCATGTTCTCGAGTCTCCCTGAACGTGGGTGCCGTTAGCAGGGGAACGAGCGGCATCTGCAGAAGCCCCTGCGGAAGGAGGGGCTCCGGCCAGGGTTGAGCTATGGTAATAATGGTCACTGCTGCTTCTTTCCCTCTCCCAGAGGCCACGCTGTGAGTGCGGTTGTCCGTTCATCCCCGGGGATGCCGTTGACTGCAGCAGCCTCAGGCTCGCGTGGGCTGTCTCTGCCCGGCCTCCCTCTCCTCGCGGCGTGGGAGCACAGGGGGACAGGCGGAGCGCTTGCTGGCTGTGGACGGGAGCTGCTGAAGCTGGAGAGGCCACAGAAAGGTGAAGCTGCTGAAGAATAGAATAAAGAGGATCCAGCTGGCAGCTGCAGACGGGGGATAGCCTGCCTGTCCAGGTGAGGAAGGATCAGCGTAGTCCTCAGCAGATCCGATGACCAATGTGCACGGCAGGGTCTGTATGCGTAAGCAAAAGCACAGTACAGCCATGTAGTATGTGCGCATGTGAGGCTGTGTTTCTAGGAAGCCTCATACTGTAAGAGCTGTGAGACACCAATCTATTCTCTTAGGTGGATGACAGTCAAGTGACTGCAGCTACAGAGGAGGAAGGGAGAGGGAGAGAGAGACAGACGTGTCTGAGCTGGCAAATTCTCCCAGCAGCTCCAAGAGCAGGAGGTACAGTGAGTCCTGGACCCCTGGGGCGGCATCACCCCTCTTCTGCATCCCAGTCCCTCTCTGCCCCCACCTTCTCTTTCACTGCTGTAATTTTTTTTTCTTTTTCTTCCTGCAACTCTCCCTCTCTTGTTCTCCAAGTCCCTCTTTTTCTCTGTTGTTCTGCCTCTCTGTTTTCTTTTTCTCTCTGCACTTATGTCTTGTCCCATCCCTCTTTTTTTATTCTCTGTGCCCATCACTACTTTGTCTTTCTCCATCTATCTTCTTATCCCAATCTTGTTAATTTCCTCCCTGTCTGCCCTTTAGCCCTTTCACAATTCCCGCTGCTCTCACCTGTCTGACACTGTGTCTCTTTTTCTAAATTCCCTTCTCTGCCCTGTATTCTAGATACACTTTTATTTTCTTAGATTCTCTTGCTCCAGGTCCCTCTCCCTTTGTTTTAACTTCTTCCCTCACTGTCCCACAGCCCATTTTTGTCTTTACCATTCTCTCTCTGTCTGGCTCCCTGTCCCTAATCTTTATTTCCCCTCTCTCTCCCCTTTAGATCATCAATATTTTTGGTATTTCTCAGTCTCTCTTGTCCACCTCACTGTCCCCTTTTTTAATTCCTCCTCCTGCCCTGTGGCCCATCCCTAATCTTTGTTTTTCTCCATCTCTCTGTCTGGCACCCTCTCCCATTTTATTAGTTCCTCCTCTGTCCTGTAGCCCATTGCTGTTCCCCCCCCCCTCCCCCCCCCCTCTGTCTCCCTTTCCCTACTTTTCAATCCCCCCTCTCTCTGCCCTGTAGCCGATCGCTGTTGTAGTGAGTTTGTGTGGCAAGCTGGGGTGGGGGAGTGGGCAGGGGCTGCAGGGGTGGGTTCTGTGAGAGGACACCAGGACTTGCCCCCATGTTGGGCACAGCCAGTTCCAGGTCCAAGATGGAGCTGCTACTGATCAAAGCTGAGCCAACCTGCATTGCTGGTAGCACCTTTGTGATATTTAAGAAGGGCTAATAAAATGCTGTGCAGAAGCTGTCAGCCCTGCAGACACTGAGGTCAGTGAAGAAGGAAAAGGAGGAGGTGATCCAGGTGCTAAAGCAGAGATTCCCCTGCAGCCTGTGGTGAAGACCATGGTGACAGGCTGTGCCCTTGCAGCCCACGTAGGTCCATGGTGGAGCAGATATCCACCTGCAGCCGACGAAGGACCCCATGCCAGAGCAGGCGGATGCACCCGTAGGAGGCTGTGACACTGTGGAGAGAGGAGCCCACGCTGGAGCAGGTTTTCTGGCAGGACCTGCGGCCCCATGGGAGTGACCCGCCACTGGAACAGAAGAGCATGAAGGAGGAAGGAGCAGCAGAGACAACTTGGGATGAACTGACTGCAACCCCCCTGCGCTGCTTGGGGTGGGGAGGAGGTGGAGAAGTCAGGAGTGAAGGTGAGCCCAGGAAAAAAAAAAGAGGGGCAGGGGGAAGGTTTTTTAGATTTGTTCTTATTTCTCATTATCCTACTCTGATTTTGATTGACAATAAATTAAATTAATTTCCCCAAGTCAGGCCTGTTTTGCCTGTGACAGTAATTGGTGAGTGATCTCTTTGTCCTTATCTTGACCCACAAGCTTTTCTTGTATTTTGTACCCTCCTGTCTTGTTGAGGAGGGGGAATGATAGAGTGGCTTGGTGGGCACCTGTCAGCCAGGCAAGGTCAACCCACCACAGTTTCCTTCTATCAGGCTCCCTGTCCCTATTTTTTAAATCTTGCCTATGTTTCTTGTATGCCATCACTTTCGAAACTTTGTTTCTACCTCTCCATCCCTATTTAAATTCTTGTATGTTTCTTAAATCCAGTTGCTTTTAAAATTTTCTTGCTACCTTTCCCTCTCTCTGTCTCCCTGACCTTATTTTAATTTCTTGCCTGTGTTTCTTGTACCCTGTTGCTTTTCAAATTTCATTCTTGCGTCTCCCTCTGTGCAACTCCATGTACCTACTTTTTGCTTTCAGAATTTTCTAGGTTTCCTTCTATCCATCTCCCTGTCTCTAGTTCTTAACTCTTCCCTCTCTGTCCTGTACCCTGTCACTTCTTACATTTCCTTTCTACATTTCCCTCTGTCTACATTTCCCTGTGCCTATTTGTTAGTTCTTGCCTATGCTTCTTGTATGCTGTTGCTTTTTGAAATTTTTCTCTCTACCTGGCTCCCTGTTTCTTTTTTCTAGTTCTTGCTGTTTCTTCTCCTGTATCACTTGAGAATGTTTCCCTGTCCCTTGTCCTGTGTTTATCTTCCTGTCCTGCCAGTCTCTTCCCCTTCTCTCCCCTGCTTCCTGTTATTTATTCTTCCATCTCCATCCCTCTTGTTCTGCTCAGTCTCTCTGCTCTTCTCTTTCTACACCGTTTTCCTGCTTCTTGTCCCTCTCTTGTTCCCAGCATCCAAGTTCTTGGCTCCCTGTCTTGCACACCTGTGTCCCTTTGTCCTTTTTCCTGCTTTTCTCTTCCCTTTTATCCCCTCATCCTGCTGCCTTTGGGCACTGAGCCTTGTAGCCAACTCATTGCCAGGATTTCTTATATGCATTAATGAATAAATTTTTCCTGCCTCCTCTGTCTCCCTGGATGTGGGTAGGTGCAGGGGCAGGGATGATGTGCTGTGGGGCTTTGGCAATGGCCCCTATTCCTGATGGGCTCCAGCTGGGTCTGGGATGGCCCCAGGTGTGGCCAGTGAGGCTGAGGATGGGGCTGGCCCTGCTGTGTGAAGGGGCTCCAGCTGTAAAGGGGGATGCCTGGGCAAGCCTGCCTCTGGGAGCTGATGGAGGGGAACTGTCTGAGAAGGGAGTCCAAGGGGGTCCTGCTGGCAGGTGCTTCCAGCAAGGAATGGCCAGTCCCTGTGGCAAGGAAGGATCCCTCTGAGCTGTTCCCAGCCTCTGTTGGCTACATGCGTGAGCCGCCACGTATCAAGGAAGCCTTGTGGATGAGGAGCTTTGAAGCGTCCGCTGTGTGCTGCCGAGTGGGTGAGGGTCAGGCAGCCGGCACTGGGGAGGAGGAAGGGGCAGAGGCAGAGAGAGAAGCGTCGGGGCGGTGAAGGTCTCCTGCCGGCACCAGGAGCTGTGGTGAGTCACACATCCTCTCCTCTACATCCTGGCCCACCCTTCTTTAGACGTCTGCTTGCCTCCCCTCCTCCACCTCCCTCTCTGCCTGCCCACCTATGTGTATGGCTCAAAACTTGTTATTCTTCTGCCAACTCTGCCCAGTATCCTGTTGCCTTTTACATTTTTAATATGCCTCTCTAACCAGCTTCTTCTCCCTGTTTTTTATTTTTTCTGCACCACCTTGTACCCTGTTACTTTTTAAATTTATTTTCTATGTCCCATCTGTCTCCCTGACCCTGTATTTTAATTTCTCCCTCTCTGTCCTGTACCCAGTTGCTTGGGACTAGCTGGGCATTGCTCAGTTGGTGGTGAGCAATGGTTTTCATTTGCATTGCTTGTTTTTCTTGGCTTTTCTTTTCCTCTCTCTCTGTTGTTGTTTTTTTTCCCCCCTCTTACAACTTTTATAAAAAAAGTCTTTTTAATTATTAAACTTTTTATATCAACCCATGAGTTTCTCACATTTACCCTCCCAATTCTCCCCTCATCCCACTGTGGGGAGTAAGAGAGCAGCTGGATGGTACTTAGTTGCCAGCCAGGGTTAAACCACAATGCTACATCTACTTTTATGAAACTGCCTATTGCTATTTTTTAATCATTTCCTGTCTGTTGTGTACCCTGTTGCTTTTAAAATTTGCTTTCTATGTCTACTTTTATCCAGTTCACTGTCTTTATTTTTTAATTTTTTACTCTCTGTCCTTGCCCCGTCACTTTTAAATTTCCTTTATATTTCTCAGTTTTAGTTCACTGGGGCTATTTTGAAATTTTTTTTCTGTCCTGTACCCAATCACTTCTTAAGTTTTCCTTCTATGTCTACTTTTATCAAGCTATGTATCACTGTTTTTTAATTCTTTCCTCACTATTGCGTACCCTGTTGCTTTTTACTTTTTCTTTCTATGTCTACTTTAACCTATTCACTGTCTTTAAGTTATTCCTGTCTGTCATGTAGCCCATTCCCTTTTAAACTTTCTTCCTGTGTCTGTTTGTTTAGTGAGCTGTCCCCATTTTTTAATTCTTTCGTCTCTGTCAAGTACCCTGTTGTGCTGGTTTTGGCTGGGATAGAGTTAATTTCCTTCCCAGTAGCTAGAATGGAGCTACGTTTAGGATTTGTGCTGAAAGCAGTGCTGATAATACAGGAATGTTTTTGTTACTGCTGAGCAGTGCTTGCACAGAGGCAAGGGCTGTTTTGCTTCTCACCCTGCCCCACCAGGAGCAGGCTGGGGCTGCACAAGGAGCTGGGAGGGGACACAGCCGGGACGACTGACCCCAGGGCTATTCCAGACCATAGGATGTCATGCTCAGCATATAAAGCTGGGGGAAGGACAGGCACAACAGCCCTGGGGATCTGTGCTTTCCCAGAGTCGGAACAACTCATGGCGCTCGTTCTCGGCAGAGCCTCATTCCGAAAAGGCAAACGTCCAGCTGCTCCTCCCACAAGGAATTTGCCAGCCCTGAAAGCTGTTGCTGGTCTTCACTGTCCCCGTGCAGCCTATTCACAGGCACAGCAGTGCGGGAGCATAATCGTGGACTCAACGACAGATCAATATGATCATAGTTGAAGACCCTTTACTAGAGCATCAGACATTTTTATACATTGGTTACATCCGTACATGCATTTAGCTATTTTACTATTGGTTACACACATTATTCATGCACTGTCCACACGCCTAGTTACACTTAATGATTGGTTATATCAACACTGTACACGCGCATAAACATAAGACTAACTAAAACATGCGAAACTTGTCTCAGTCTAATTGGTCAAGATAAACTGCCAAATTGAGGTTCTTTGTGCCAAGTTCCCTTTATTGTGGAATACGCACCTGTGTTTTTCTAATTGGCATCTTTTTTTGTCATCTTGTTTATTCTGTTCAAGACCTTCTAAAGGTGTCTGGAATGCTCTTGTGACCGTTAGCTAAATATGCATCCGCGATTCCCCCTTTTTTGTTTTCCGTCAATTAATACAGCCTTACTTGATCTATCAATTAATTTTTAAACACATTGCAACGTACAAGGATGGACCATCTGTACATTCTTGTGCCGTCTTGTTCCACGAACTCAGCCCAGCAATCGGTAGGTGCCAGCTTTATGTGGGCATCCCCACAGAGGCAACAGTGGCCTTGCTGTACCCCAGCCCGACGCTCTTTGGCAAATCCTGGTATTTATATATTTGCAGAGGAACGGATTTCAGCACATGTGGCCAGCGGCTACCAAAATCCGCCTCAGTTACAACCTATGACGCATGCGCTCGCTGGCCAGGCACGCTGCACGCGTCATAGCCTGTCTGTTGGCTTTGTGATGTGGTTGCAATGCACAGAGAATCTTGACCTGTTATGTTAGCCAAGGTGACCTACATGTTAGTTTTTGGCTGAGGTGGTATTCCTATTGCCGCACCATCTAGGATGTTCCAGATGATGATGGTCGTACAAATCAAGCAGGAGTCCATTGTGGGCCTGTATCCCTAATTTCTGGCTGCTCCTGATATGTGGATAAAAGGTGTCTAAATATCGGTGGACCACCTGCATCAGATCAACGATTTAGGAAATTTAAAACATAAGTGGCTTTAGCTAACTTTTCTTGTGCAGAGAGATTCCCTACTCTTTTTTTTTTCTTTTTTTTTTTCCCATCAATTAACACCTGCTGTATTGCCCTTTGCAAAGATCTATGAACACAGCTAATTAAACACGGTAAAAAGCAACATTATACCTAATAAAATACACAAGAATAAAAGAAACCCCGATTTTTAACAAAGATACAAACCAACTCCAAAGTCCCCATCCCGCAGCTAAATGCTTTAAACTGAAATGACAGCTTTCTTAATTGCGTTAAAGCTCTTGACAAACTGCAGCGATGACAAAGTTGACCACTAGCTCTTGTTGTCTCCTTTATCCCCCGGGTCGTCTGTTGTGGTGTTCCTCCCATTCACAGTGGCAGAAGATTTCCACGGTTTTACCCAGCGAGCCGGTACCCACTTTGGTCCAGAATCTGTAATGACACACATATATCCTCTACTGGTTACTTGTACTTCTGCTGGGCCTGTCCACTGTCCCGTGTTCAAATCCTTATACATTACTTTAATTCCTGTTGTTTTTACTGTTAATAAATCATTGCTCAAGGCACTGCTATGAATTACCATGGGAGGGTTATTGGCGTTGCCTGCCAACTGCAAAAAATTGCGTACATATAAAACTTTCCAATTTCTTTCTTGTAGGGAGAGACCTATTTCCCCCATTTTTTGTTTAGCTAACAATCCTTTAATTATCTGATGTACCCTTTTGATAATACTGTAAAAGCAAACTTCATCTTCAGGATGTAACGGTATAGTAAAAAAAAAAAACCCCCAATCTTTCAGATCCATAATCAAAATGTTTCAATCTACTGGAATCATTACCAAGGAGGGCAATCCAGGTTGTAAGGCTCCCATATCATGCACTACTGCATAGATCGCACGTAGATCATGCAACATATGCCATTTCCCATTTTTCTTTGGGATGGTAAAAATTCGGGTATTCCATGGGCTAGTAGAGGGAACGATATGTCCTGCCTCTAGCTGCTCTTGTACTAACTCTTGAATCTTGGACAGCTTTTCTGCATTGAGCGGCCATTGATCAACCCACACCAGTGTTTCAGTTTTCCACCTCAGTTTTAGGATTGGCTGTCCTTCAATGGCTGCGATTAAAGCAGATCTCCACCTGCAGCCCATGGAGGACCCCACGCCGGAGCAGTGTCTGAAGGAGGCTGTGACCCCGTGGGAAGCCCACGCTGGAGCAGGTTCCTGGCAGGACCTGTGGATCTGTGGAGAAAGGAGCCCACGCTGGAGCAGGTTTGCTGGCAGGACTTGTGACCCCATGGGGGACCCACGCTGGAGCAGTGTGCTCCTGAAGGACTGCACACCGTGGAAAGAACCCATGCTGGAGCAGTTCATGAAGAACTGCAGCCCGTGGGAAGGACCCACGTTGGAGAAGTTCGTGGAGGACTGTCTCCCGTGGGAGGGACCCCACGCTGGAGCAGGGGAAGAGTGTGATGAGTCCTGCCCCTGAAGAGGATGAAGCAGCAGAGATAACGTGTGATGAACTGACCGTAAACCCCATTCCCCGTCCCCGTGCACCACTGCGGGGGTAGGTAGAGAATCCGGGAGTGAAGTTGTGCCTGGGAAGAAGAGAGGGGTGGAGGGAAGGTGTTTTGAGGTTTGGTTTTATTTCTCATCACCCTACTCTGGTTGATTGGTAATAAACTGAGTTACTTTTCCCCAAGTTGAGTCTGTTTTGCCCGTGACGGTAATTGGTGAGTGATCTCTCCCATCCTTATCTTGACCCATGAGGCCTTTGTTATATTTTCTCTCCCCTGTCCAGCTGAGGGGCGGGGGGGGAGTGATAGAATGGCTTCGGTGAGCACCTGGTGTCCAGCCAGGGTCAACCCCCCACCTGTTTTCTCTCTCCTTCCTGCTGGTTTGTCATTGTCATGGCATAAAATCTCACTATAACAAACCAGTTGCAGTTAATGAAGATGGTGTAATTAACCAAAGTCACAATTACTTTGTTGTTGAGGTTTTGAGTTTAACCATGAATTATGGGACCAATCCTACTTTTATGACCATCATTGGGAAATCAAGGCCTGAAATTCTTCCTAAGGGACATTCATACATGTTGGATGTATGCTCTGACTCAGTTTTCAGTTAAATCTTGTTCCAAGCGCAACCCTAAGAAGATGATGCTTGTACTGATTTCAACATCACAGATTCATCATCTCGGTTGCTGGGATGGTCTCATCATGGCAGTTTATCAGCTCTCTGGAAGACAGAGGGAAAAAAATCTGAGGACTAAACTGAACCACTCGCCACAGCTAGGTAAGGCAAGGTACAGTCAGTGATATGATGCTCATCTCAAGCCTACTTCTTCATCAGTGAGTTCTCTCACTTCACAGTTTACATGGGAAAGTTCACACTAGGGCATTTTATTCAGTAATCACCAAAGAACTAATTGTCTTGGGCAAAATCTGCTGAAGTTGAAACTAAATGGATTAATAGTGAAGGGGCTGTCCTGGTTTCAGCTGGGATAGAGTTAACTGTCTTCCTAGTAGCTGGTACAGTGCTATGTTTTGAGTTCAGTATGAATGTTGGTAACACACTGGTGTTTTCAGTTGTTGCTGAGTAATGTTTAGTCTAAAGTCAAGGATTTTTCATCTTCTCATCCCCAGCCAGGGAGAAAGCTGGAGGGGCACAAGAAATTGGCACAGGACACAGCCAGGGCACCTGACCCAAACTGGCCAACAGGGTATTCCATACCATGGGACGTCCCATCTAGTATAGGAACTGGGGAGTGGGGGGGGGGAATCGCTGCTCAGGGACTGGCGGGGTGTCGGTCGGTGTGGTGAGCAATTGCACTGCGCATCATTTGTACATTCCAATCCTTTTATTACTACTGTTGTCATCTTATTAGTATTATCATTATTAGTTTCTTCTTTTCTGTTCTATTAAACCGTTCTTATCTCAACCCACGAGTTTTACTTCTTTTCCCGATTTTCTTCCCCATCCCTCTGGATTGGGGGGGGAGTGAGTGAGGGGCTGCGTGGTGCTTAGTCGCTGCCTGGGGTTAAACCACGACAGGGGCATAAATTGATACTCCTCCACCTTGCAAGAGTGGGCTACACTCCTCCTATAGAGGCTTTCAGAGACAGCATGAGATACAAGAAATAATTTAACTTTGGGGGGTTTTGGGGGTGGGTTTTTTTTCCCACAAATGTTTTTGAATTTATAAGGGTGCCACTCTGCAAATATCTTCTAGTACTAAGAAATGCAGAACCACTGACAGCAGCAACCAGAATTTCTATTCTTTGCACCACACAATCTTTTTTAACCTCATGCTTTCCTTCGGCAGAGGGCTATCCCTGTGCTCCTGCAATAGTCTCTACCTTCTCTTACTTACAGGAGAATGCTTCACAATCAGTTAAACTGACTGTTCCATTTGATACAAGATCTCAAGTTACTACAGTGCTACTGTCGAAACTGAGTCAAGTAAGTTCCCAGTTTTTAATTAAATACTACAGCCTGCCTATAGGACCTAACAGGAAGCTATTTTCAGATACCTCCTGATTATTGACCAACAACAAAAGTCTCTGTGCAAAATGAATTTCAGAAAGATACATTTCAAAATAAAGTACTTGAAAAGGGTGCCCTCTTCTGTCTTTCCTCCGGTCCTGAGTTCAAGTATTTGTTCCCTGCAGATCAAAAGTTTTCCTTTCTTTTAATGCACAATGCATGGCTCACATACTGTTGCAACTCTCCTAAGAAGAGACCTAATCTTTCTGACTAAACTGGGATTCTATTAAAAATAGCTCCAATTTAAGACATTAGATATGTTCCTTTATCTCCCATCAAAACTTCCTGTCATTACTTCTCTACATCTTCCGCACTGCTATGACGATGGAAATTTCTGGATTACTTACATTTGAGGGAAAAAACCCCAAACAACCAACCCAAACAATGTGAAATAAAATTACATTATTTTTCTTGTCAATAATCCTGACTATTATCCTGTTAATAATCCGGCAGCCCAGAAAGCCAATTGTATCCTGGGCTGCATCAAAAGAAGTGTGGCCAGCAGGTCGAGGGAGGTGATTCTCCCCTCTACTCTGCTCTGGTAAGACCCCACCAGGATCACTGCCTCCAGCTCTGGGGCCCCCACTACAAGAAAGACATGGACCTGGTAGAGTGGGTCCAGAGGAGGCCATGGAAATGATCCAAGGGCTGGAACACCTCTCCTATGGAGAAAGGCTGAGAGGGTTGGGGTTGTTCAGCCTGGGGAAGAGAAGGCTCCATGGAGACCTTATTGCAGCCTTTCAATATATAAAGGGGGCTTACAAGAAAGACTGAGAGAGACTTTTTACCAGGGCCTGCAGTGACAGGATAAGGTGCAATGGTTTTGAACTGAAAGAAGGTAGGTTTAGATTGGACATAAGGAAGAATTTTTTACAATAAGGGTGGTGAGACACTGGGACAGGTTGCCCAGAGAAGTTGTAGATCCCCCATCCCTGGAAGCATTCAAGGTCATGTTGGATGGGGCTTTGAGCAACCTGGTCTAGTGGAAGGTGTCCCTGCTCACAGCAGAGGGGTTGGAACTAGATGATTGTTAAAGGTCCCGTCCAACTCAAACCATTCTGCAATTCTATGATTTTCTCGCTCGTGACATTTTATTCAATAGGTGTACACAGACACAGCCCAAAGACAGAGTAGCGGACACACAACAGAAAGCAAGTCCCTGCTTTCCTGCTCGAGGGAAACAAATGATGGTATTTCTCCAGCACTACATGAGAGCACCAGCCTTGGGTAAATCAAACTAACTGCTACAGCTTAGTAGAAATGTTCTTCAAACAGACTTTAGGGGTAATAACCCCTAAACTTGCTGTCTATCCTCCTCCTAATGTAGCCCAGGGTGCAGTTTGCCTTCCTTGTAATGAGAGTGTCTCCTGGCTGACACTGAACCTGGTGCCCTGAAAACCCTCATCTGTATGCAGTCTTCTTACAGATCAAATCCTCCTCTAGTGCAATTTTGGAAATATTTGGATTCAAATTCACTGACATTGGTTTTCATTTCCCAAACATCCAAAAATCACAGTCAAGTCCAAAATCAGACAATTACTGTATATAAATTCTGGGTTTCAACTTTCTGCTTTACTATCCCTCAAAGCACTTCAAGCTTCCACATTTTCCTAACCATACAGGCAAGAAACACTTTGCAATAGAAGCTGTGATTCCTTCAGAATCATAAAACTCCAAGAATTTGATTTTTATGGAAAAGAGTCTTAAACATTATAGAACTAGAAGAGAAGCCAACATCCCTGCTTGCAGGCATATGTCCAGGGAAAAGTTCTGCTAAGGTATAGAGGTGCTTAAAATCAGGCTCCAAGTTATGGGTGCAGGACATATCTCCTACTCACAAGCACAATCTGGAAACTTCAAAGGAAGGGGAGAGGTTCCCAGCTTCTGGGTCCTCTCTTTTGTCAGGACATCATTACCTACCTTCCCCAGCACCTGCTTCAGTAGTGTGGCAAAGACTAGGAGCACTGCAGCAATAACAAGCTTTCTGCTCTCCAGCACTAAATGCTCCATTTTCCTACCTTCCCCAGAACAAACTGGCTCACAGAAGAGTGGCTTCATCGAAGTGTGAGCTGTTTCTTCTCCCCCAGGGCTGCAGCCACAACCTCCTCAGCTCTCCCAGGCCCCACCCAGCTACTGCATGTCCTCTTCCCACAGCCACCACCTAATCCACAGAATAACTGGTTGTGAAAAGGATGTCGCTCTCTCAGTTTTTCCCAGTTCAGCCAGCAGGTGCCAAGGAGAGGAAAATCCATGCTGGAGGAGGTGGGGTCTTTCCCAGGTTTAATCTCCAAACCGAGAAGATGGAACCATTGGCCAAGCACAGTGGCTGATGCAGTTGCTGAATGAGGGATTGCAAAAAATCCTCTGGGCTTCTCCTGCCTCTTAGTATTTTCCTGGAGTTCTGACACAGGTAAATGACATTGTCATGGTTTAACCCCAGCCAGCAACTAAGCACCACGCAGCCCCTCACTCACTCTCCTCCATCCAGTGGGATGGGGAGAAAATTGGGAAAAAGAAGTAAAACCCGTGGGTTGAGATAAGAACGGTTTAATAGAACAGAAAAGAAGACACTATGATGATGATAACACTAATACAATGATGACAGCAGCAATAATAAAAGGATTGAAATGTACAAATGATGCACAGTGCAATTGCTCACCACCGGCCGATCGACACCCAGCTAGACCCCGAGCAGCGATTCCCCGCCCCCACTTCCCAGTTCCTATACTAGATGGGACATCACCTGGTATGGAATACCCTGTTGGCCAGTTTGGGTCAGGTGCCCTGGCTGTGTCCTGTGCCAACTTCTTGTGTCCCTCCAGCTTTCTCGCTAGCTGGGCACGAGAAGCTGAAAAATCCTTGACTTTAGTCTAAACACTACTGAGCAACAACTGAAAACATCAGTGTTATCAACATTCTTCACATACTGAACTCAAAACATAGCATGGTACCAGCTACTAGGAAGACAGTTAACTATCCCAGCTGAAACCAGGACAGACATGAACACATTACAGCATTTCTGAAATCCCAGAGCAGGCACCACGAGGAACACAGAGTGTATCTAGAGGAAAAAAAAAACGCTTTGCACCTGATGCACAGTTGCAAGTAATAGGTGAGGGCGCAATAAATTGCCAGAGGCCAAGCTAAAGCCACCAAAACCAAACTTGTATACTAGTTACATACACTCATTTTGACCCACAGACCAGAGTTACAAAGCTACAAAGTCAAGGCCATCTACACGGAGAATGAGAAATAACACATGTATGCTTTCAGTCTGCAATTCTCAAACTTTGTGCAAATTATTTTGAACAGGGCTAGCGCCAGTGTACACACAAGGTAACGGAGCAACAGAGCACTTGATTCATACCTCCCATTCACTAGGGGAAGCTTTCTTCTCCAGGATGAACTGAGTGTGAAAGAGTAATGCTTGAGAATGAGAAAATGTCATGCTGAAATTAATGACTGCAGAGAGTTAGGACAAACAATAACACAGCTCAGAACACTGCCTTGTAATTGGCATAGGTAAGATAGCGGTATGATTATAGGTTTCCTGGACCTGTAAAGTGGGCTTGTGATATTATCTTTTTTTAAGGGTGTGACAAGAAGCTTTTATTTAATGAAGTTCGTGAATTAAAACAGCTTTAACATTAATAAGTAGGACCAGGCCTGGGGAAACTCTCCCAGCTGAGGCAGCACTTGGATGGGAAAGCAAAAAATCTTTTTAACCTGGCCATCAGCATCTTAAAGCAGATGAAAAAGATATTTAGATTGACTAGGAGCTGTGTGGCAGCAGAAAGGGGGATAAAGGGACAGAGTCACAGCAGCACAGAATTGATGCTGAAAGGGACCTCTGGAGATCATCCAGCCCACCTCAGCTGCTCAAGCGGGGTCAGCTACAGCAGGCTGTGGAAGGCTGTCTCCAGCTGGGTTTTGAGTATCTCCACAGATGGAGACTCCATTCCCCCTTGGGGGAACCCGTTCCAATGTTTGACCGCCCTCACAGTAAAAAAAAACATTTTCTTACATTCAGATGGAGTATCACGTGTTTCCCTTTGTGCCCATTGCCTCTTGTCCTGTCACTAGTGTCCACTGAGAAGAGTTTGGCTCCTTCTTCTTCCTGTTCATGTCTTGTACTGGGGAGCCTAGAATTGGACAGTTCTAGTAAATGCAGGACATGGGGGCTAATCTCCAGCTTCACATTGCAAATGTGTCCAAGTCACTGGCTGACAGTGCCTGCCTGAAGGAGTACTGTATCCAGCCATGTCTTGCAGATCAGCAAGGAAGAAATGCGAGTCACTTGTGTTTTAATGGTTACCTACGGCACACTCACCTGACTAAACTGCATAAAGCAACAGCACCAGCTCAGGGCGTTTATGAAACTCAAAGTCAATGAACGCTGCAGGATTTCTAGCTATGCCTTTGTCATAACCTCCAAATGTTCTGTGCTGAAGCATAATGTGGAAAACACTCAAATGGCTCTGGTCAGAAAGATCCTAGAGCCAGAGTAACTTCTTGTGCCAACCCTGGAAGATGATATTGCAGAGGTCGCAAAAAGCAGCAACAAAAGCAGGTCTGGTAGCAGAAGGAGAAGAGGAGAAATTCTAGAAGCCCAGCAACTGGAAGGGTCTGTAGCAGGCTTCAACCCAGAGGAAGCAGCTACAAATGTCTCTACATGGCAGTCCCAAGGAAATTACACTCGTGAACCCTGAGCAGTGGTCAGTGACATGCACACATTCATGCGGCTATGAGGTGCTGATTCTGAGGTCAGATGATCACCCTCATCTAATGCATCTTATTCAGGCTCATCTGTCAGGTGCGATACCCCAGACCCCATTACCCAAGAGAAAGGAGGATTAACTGTATTTGGGTAGTCTAAACACGATTTCTGCTGCACTCAACCCAGAAACAGCAAGTAATGTGCAACAGAACGCAAAATAGCATGTCTGCCTTCTAAAACACAAGCATAAACCTCATCTAGGGCCTACCTGTTTTAAGTGTAGGAAGTCACATTGCTTATAATTAGACCTTAAGGGTAGGGTTTATGTTCTACATTCAACACACTTCTTTAGCCAGTACATAGGGCTGGAAAGAAAGAGCTGGAAAATGTACCTCAGCAGACTTTAAGACCTGGAGTTTCTGTGGACCTCTGCAGTTATACATCGGCATAGATGATAAAGCCAGCTTTTGGACCCAAACTCCCAGCATTATCCCTAAAAAAACCCAAACACCACTAAATAGCCTACCTTTCAAAGGCACATCGAATGACAACCAAGATTAAAGCAAAAGGGATACTGAGCAGGAGATCACGAGGCTGAGGGTAATGGATGTCTTCAGACTCTTCCATGTCCTGCCAGGTGATTCCTGGGGGCAGCCAGAACTCATGCTGCCACAGCCACTCATTCAGAGAGTGCGCCATTCTGGAAGGAAGAGAGACCAGAAAAACTGAGGACAGCCTCATACACAGCAAACCTGTCAGCACAAGCCAGTGAAGCAGAGGAAGGATTACACCCTCGCTGAGGCTGCATCTGGCTGTGAAAGCAGAAGAGGTGGGGAACACATCAGTGCCCAAGGAACTGGTAATCTGCTCACAGATTTTTATCAGGTGCTCGGTGACTGCTGCCTCCGGGCACAGAACCAAAAAAGGGCTAAAATGGAGATAAGTGCCTCAGAATTCAACAGAACGTTAGTGTCATCCTCAGCAAGATGTATCAGAAAGTTTTTAAGTTTAATACTGCAGCTTCTCAGGTTCATAGGTTTCTTTCTACAGGACTGACAGCTTGGTATCACAAGGATGCGGCAAGTCTGCTCCAGATATGGCTGCCAGCTGTCCTTTTATATGTACAGATCCATATTTTTTAGTCTTTGATCTTGTGTATTTGTTTCTATTTACACATTGCAATTCCACTGTGTGCATATGTGTGTATGTATGCATTATAATTAATATTATTCTGAGACTTCTCCTTCAAAAAAAAAAAGATCTCTGCTTTAAATGATTAAGGAAAGTACTTCCAGGCAAGAATTTTTGTGCTAAGTAGTAAGCTGGATTATTAATGTAATTTTAAAGACCATGCCCGAAGGTGGGATTTACATACATGATCAGAGAATTTAGCAGCATAAAAGACAGTGGAATGGGTGTAATGAAGCATTCAGCACGAAAATACTGTTGCTAGATAATTCTACCTTATACACAAATACGAGCTGCAGTGCCCTCCAATACAGGCTGCTCACTCTGGCTGGTAACAACAAATATCCCAAACACAGGCTCTGAACAGAAGTCAAACAGACTCTGTGCAGGCACAGAATAAGGCAAGGGGAAGTGTGGGAATGAGATGCCCATTGAGATCATCTGAAGGGCACACAGGAAATGCCATTTTACAAAACCAAGGGGAAAAGCATGTAATTTAAGTGTCTGAACTGAATATCATAAAGCATCTCACCCAGCAGAGGCCCAAACCCTGGCCCATTTTCTGCAAGGAGAACTGCCTCATAAATAAAAAATGAATCGTACATTCAATTTTGAAGATATCTCTAATTCAGAAATAGTTTCTTTGTTAGTTAAACTGAAGATCTACCTTATTGCAGAATTTTGCAGTCTGAGGAATATTGTCCAAATTGTAACCCCCTGTTGTGGTTTCAGCCCAACCGGTAACAAAGCACCACGAAGCTGCTCGCTCGCTCCTCCCCTCCAGCCCCTGTGGGATGAGGAGAAAATATAAAGGCAGGCTCGTGGGTCAGTCGAGACAAGGACAGGGAGGGATCACTCCCCACTTACAGTCACGGGCAAAAGACAGGCTCAGCTTGGAGAAGAAACAAAATCAATTTAATTTACTACAATCAAAGCAAAACGAGGATAATGGGAAGTAAACCCAAATCTTGAATCACCTTTCCCCCACTCCTCCCTCCTTCCCTGCTCAACTCCACTCCCAATTTTCTCTACCTCCTCCCCCTGAGCAGCGCAGGGGGACGGGGAATGGGGGCTAGGGTCAGTTCCTCGCACCTTGTCTCTGCCGCTCCTTCCTCCTCAGGGGGAGGAGGACTCCGCGCTCGGCCCCTGCTCTGGCATGGGGTCCCTCCCGCGGGAGACGGCCCTTCACAAACTTCTCCAAGGTTGTTACTGTGAAAAAGCCAGTTGAAGAAACTCTCCAAGACTCAATTCTGGAGTTTTAGAAAGCAGGCATTCTTTATTGCAGCGCTGGATGCACGCTAGGAGGAACTATCCCCTGCGCATCCAGTGCTGCAATAAAGAATGCCTGCTTTCTAAAACTCCAAAATTGAGTCTTAGAGAGTTTCTTCAACCGGCTTTTTCTTGGTAATGGTTTTGGCGACCCAGATGGGACACTGCTTCCAGACCTCGATGGTTCTGTGTGATTACGAGACCTCCAGCTGGCACCGAGGGATTCTCAGGGAGAACCTCCAATCCCCAGACCAAAGAGCTCAAAGTAAGACCCCTGGTAAGTTTAAAGGCATTCTATCTGTTGGTTTTTTGGTTGCCTGCCTATAAGACGCAGCCTAAGCTATGCAGGGTTGGGCTAGAAAGGTACCTATGGGATTTGTTCTGATAAGCCCAGGTTCTGGTTTGGTAAAAGGGGTTAAAAGTCTCCAACTTGGCTAACTGTCTTGATTTGGTCTCTGAATTTTGGTTTGGTTATCGGAAGTTGGCTATTGGAATTATGGATTTGTTTCTGGTTACATGGATTATACATAGTCGTCTTGCTACTCATATTTAATATGGGTGGGAGATCATCTAAGTAAGTGAGGCATCCTGAAAAAGTCACCGTTGGGGTGTGTCTTGAAACACTGGCAACAGACAAGGGAAAATTTGATTAAGTATTGCAATCAATGGTGGCCACTGTATAAATTGGACAAATGGGAAAAGTGGCCTATGAATGGTATGTTAAATTATAACACCTTATTACAACTAATGTTATTCTCGAGGACAGAAGGAAAGTGAGATGAAGTGTTGTATGTGGATATGTTCTTTACTTTGAGGAGACATCCGGAGTGGCAAAAGGAATGTGGTATAAATCTTGCACTTAGAGATCCCTTCGTGTTGTGGTTTAACCCCAGTCAACAACTAAGCACCACGCAGCTGCCCACTCATTTCCCCCCCACCCAGTGGGATGGGCAAGAAAATAGGGAAAAGAAGTACAACTCGCGGATTGAGATAAGAACGATTTATTAGAACAGAAAAGAGGAAACTAATAATGATAACACTAATAAAATGACAATAGTAATAATAAAAGGATTAGAATATACAAGTGATGCACAATGCAATTGCTCACCACCTCCCGACTGACGCCCAGTTAGTCCCTGAGCAGTGATATCCCCGCCCCTGCTCCCCCCAGTTTATATACTGGGCATGATGTCACATGGTATGGAATACCCCTTTGGCCACTTTGGGTCAGCTGCCCTGGCTGTGTCCCCTCCCAACTTCTTGTGTCCCTCCAGCTTTCTCGCTGGCTGGGCATCAGAAGCTGAAAAATCCTTCACTTTAGACTAAACACTACTTAGCAACAACTGAAAACATAAGTGTGTTATCAGCATTCTTCTCATACCTAACTCAAAAACATAGCACTATACCAGCTACTAGGAAGACAATTAACTTTACCCCAGCTGAAACCAGGACACCTCATTTTAGCTTTGGAAAAGGAGAAGGGTAAAACTTTGAAAAGGTGTTGTTCTGCCTGTAATATAGGGCAACGGTGTTCAAAAATTTCCGAGCAAAAGGAGGATGATATTGATTTAATAATAGCCCCTGAACGAAGGTTGGGAACTTCAAACACTGGGTATGATGTCCCAGGGGAAGAGAATGGAGAAAGTCGTGAAAAATGTCACCCTCAAGGGGATCAGTCAGTCCTGGGGACTGAGGGCTTTAGCCCAATAGCCAGGTGAATGGGAGGCAAGCAAGGGGAAGTTATACAGGCACCCCTGTGACAAGCTGTGGGAAATGAGGGGCCGGTGACTGTAAATGTTCCGTTTTCAGTTACTGATCTCAATAACTGGAAATTGGCTGCTGGAAGTTATAGGGATGATCCAGATAGGGTAGTTAGTGCTTTTGAAATGATGATTAAAACTCAAGATCCTGATTGGAAAGATATTGAAGCAATTATGCAAATTTTGTTTGATAGCACAGAAAAAGAAATAGCTCATGAAACAGCTAAAACACAAGTGGAAGCTCAAGTTGCTTCAGGAACTTTACCAGGGACCTGTTGAGGTCCATCTTCCTTCTGCAGATCCAAAATGGGATCCAAATATACCAAGATCGAGGCAGCTTTTGAATCAATATCAAAAGTGGATTTTGTTTGGTATTCGAAACACCATATCTAAAGTTATTAATTGGTCCAAATTATATGAAATTAAACAGGGTCAGAAAGAATCTCCTACTGATTTTATGAACAAATTGAAAGAAGCTGCTTGTAAATATACAACTATAGACCTTGATTTGGAGGAAAGAAGGAACCAACTAGCTCCTTTATTTATAGGGCAGTCATTGGATGACATAAGGAGAAAGTTGCAGAAGCTACAAGGAAATGACACTCGAGACCTAAGCAAATTGCTAGATGGATTGTGTAGAGAAATAGGTAAAGGCAAAAGGAAACGACAAACAGTAGGCTGATAGCAGTATTAGAGGGCGGGCAAAGAGGATCGTACCCTGGAAGAGGCCGGGGAAGGGGTGGCTTTAAGCCATCACATAATCCTAGTCCCCGTCTGGGAGAAAATCAATGCGCTTACTGTAAAAAGGAAGGACACTGGAAGACTGATTGTACCTCTTGAAACGAAATACCTCTCCGACTCCTTTACTCACAATGGGAGAGGACTGATGGGGACCAGAGCAACCTCTCCCAGCAGAACCTCTGGTTAAAGCAAAGCCAGGAGATAAGGAAATAGAATTTTAGTCAACACCACGGCTATGCATTCGGTCTTAAATACACTAGAAGGAAATTTAAGTAACAAAAGCATAAATGTCATTGGTGTGACAGGGACTTGTGAGACCTGGCCATTTTTCAAATCCCTGAAATTTAAACTTGGAAAACAATGGGTTACTCACCAGTTTTTATATTTGCCAAATTCTCTGAAAACTTTACTGGGTAGAGATTTACTTGAAAAGGTAGAAGCTGAAATCAGATTCAAGGATGGGGAAGTTGAAATTTTAATCCCAGAATCTAAATGTGTCGAAGCCATAGCCTTGTTGTTACAGGATACAAACCCCAAAAGGGACAAGATACCTTGAGAAATAGAAGATGCAGTGATCCCCATTGTTTGGGCAGGAGAAGTTCCAGGAAGGTCTAAGGGAGTGGAACCAGTAAGAACTGATCTAAAACCAGGATTGTCACCGGTAAGAATTAAACAATACCCTTTAAAATTAGAAGCGAGAACTGGCTTGGTACTAATAGTTCAAAAATTCTTAAAATATAAGTTGCTAATAGAATGTGAGTCAAAATATAATACACCTATCTCACCAGTAAAGAAAGCTAATGGAAAAGATTACCGTTTAGTCCAGGATCTTAGAGCAATAAATCAGAGAGTACAAGATATAGATCCAGCTGTTGCAAATCTGTGTACGTTACTAAATACCCTCACCAGTGAACAAAGCTTTTTGCTTTTGAGTGGGAAAATCCTGAACCAGTGTAGGGGTCGGCGTTCGGAAGATCTCGCGTTGTCACGGAAAGTTAGAGGGTTAGTCACAGCCTTGTGATGTACCTGTAACCCCACCTCCCCTTGTTAGTATAAAAGGAATTAACTGCGCAATAAAAGGGGGAAGTTGGCGCTCACACTGCGTGTGTTATCTGTCTCTTTCCCTGGTCCGGGCCGACCAGTGATCTAAGCGTGGCACCTTGATATGTAGCGAATGCTACAAACCAGGGCAAAAGACACAATATACTTGGACAGTTCTACCACAAGGCTTCAAGAATAGCCCAACTATTTTTGGAAATCAGCTGGTGAATGAATTAGAGATTTAGAGAAAAGAAAATGGACAGGGAACTGTATTACAATATGTAGATGACATCTTAATTGCAGCGGAATCTTGGGAAATTACTGTGTGTGTACCACATACGGTAGTCACAGTTTCGGAACAAAAAGGGGGGCATTGGTTGTCCCTCAGCCGTATGCTGAAATACCAAGTGGTACTACTAGAACAAGATGACATCGATCTCAAGACCACTTCAGTTACAAATCCTGCAGTATTCCTCTCCACTGATTGAGTGGAGAGTTCACTAGAACACAATTGCTTACAAACTGTAGAGGAAATATATGCTAGCCGTCCGGATCTTAAAGACGTTCTGTTAGAAAATCCAGACTGGGAGTTATATACTGACGGCGGTGGTTTTGTTCGCGATGGGAAGAGACTGTCAGGATACGCTGTGATGACCTTAGATGGCATAGTAGAGGCATGAGCCTTATCTCCCAAAACATCAGCCCGAAAGGCAGAACTAATAGCCTTAACTCAAGCATTGGAACTGAGTAAAGGGAGAAAGGTTAATATCTGGACAGAGTCTAAGTATCCTTTTGGAGTTGTACATGCCCATGGAGCCATCTGGAAAGAGAGAAGACTACTATCAGCACAAGGAACTGAAATCAAGCATGCTGCACAAATACAAGAACTATTACAGAGCATTCAAAAGCCGATGGCGGTAGCAATAATGCATTGCAAAGCCCACCAAACCGGAAAAAACCCACCAGAAATAGGTAATCAATTGGCACATGAAACTGCCAAAGAGTCTGCAGAAACAGGCATCATGGCATTATTACCAGAAAAATAAATAACTTTACTGGAAACACCACCTAAATATGATAGTAAAGATGCTAACTTAATAAAAGCCTTACAGGCACAAGAACAAACAGATGGGTGGGCTGTCACACCCACAGGGCAAATAATAACCCCACCCTCATTAATGAGAGAAATTGCTAAACGAGAACATAATAAAGAACATTGGGGAACTGAAAATTTAGTAAAACATCTTCAAAAGATAGTTATAAGCTGAGCAATGACAGAAATTATCCAATCTATGATGGAAAAATGTGAAATTTGTTGTAAAAATAACCCAAATACCAGTAATAAAATAATTTTGGGGGGTTACAAAAGGAGGAAATTCCCCAGGAGACTATTGGCAAATTGATTTTACAGAACTGCCTAGAAAAGGGGGATATAGATACATTCTTCTTCTAGTTGATACTTTTACTGGATGGCCAGAGGCTTTTCCCTGTCACACCAATTAAGCTAGAGAAGTAACTAAAATCTTGTTGAAAGAAATTATCCCGAGGTTCAGTATCCCTTTAGGAATGTCCTCAGACAGAGGACCACATTTTGTTGCTGAAGTTATAAAACAGTTGAGTAAAAACTTAGCCATAACATGAGATCTCCATACTCCTTATAGGCCACAATGAAGTGGAAAAGTAGAAAGAATGAGCTATACACTTAAACTGCAGATTGGGAAAATATGTCAGGAAGCATCAATGACTTGGATACAAGCGCTACCTTTAGCACTGTTAAGAATTAGAATACAACCTCGTGGTAAAAACAGCTTGAGCCCTTGCAAGTTACTTTATGGAAGGCCTTACCAGGCCCCACATATACCAGGAACAATTCACATTAAAGGGGAAATGGACTTGAAAAATTACTTAATGTCCTTGGGAAAGACTTTACAGGAATTGCAAAAGTACGTGACGACAAGCAGGCCCTTGGAACTGGATACACCAGCCCATCCATTTCAACCTGGAAACTTGGTCTGCATCAAGTTGTGGAATTCAGAGCTGCTAACTGAAAAGTGGAAAGGACCATTCCAATTACTCTTGACAACTTACACAGGGGAAAGGCCCGTGGATTCATTATTCCAAGATTAAAAGGGCTCCAACCTCATGGACAGTTGAACAAGAGTCTCCCCTTAAATGGAAATTGAAAAAGTTATGACTGATTTTTATGATTTGTTTGTAACAATTACGGTAGCAATGAGTCAAGTGTGCCAGATACCATCTTGGGATCGGAACCTCCATTTAATCTTAACACAGAATATAACTTGAATACTCCACAAAAGTGATTGTTGGATTTCTACCCAAATGCCAGCCTCCGGACAAAGCTAAGTCCTACCCTTGATAGGAGTGCCACTGCCAATAAATGTATCATTATTTAACAATCCACAATATGGTAAAGGACATCCAGATAATGCATGGTGGCCAAGCCTCTCTGGAAAAAGACAAGAAGGAAGGTTACAAGTTACCATCACAAAAGATAACCTGAATTCCACTGTATGCTTATATGGGCCAGGTAATGACTCTCTAAGCTCCTACACCCTTAAGTCTGGAGAAGATGGGTGTGATGATTACACTGCTAGACGAAATGACAAAAGTTTTGTAGGATGTTTCCCAGGATGTACCAGGACCAGATCATATTGGAGGCCCGCACTAAGTCATACGGACACATCAAATCACTTTGGCCTCCAAGTCCCAGAAGGAAGCGGTTGGTATTGGTTATGCGGAACACGTGCTCAAAAAGTACTACCTCCCAATTGGCAAGGAGCATGCCCATTAGGAGCCATAGTCCCCAATATAACAATAATTGACAGATTGCATGAACAGAGCGGATGGGTAAAAACTTTTCTCAAACAAACCAGGAGGGTTCATAATCCCATTATAGATCATTCCTCAGGATTCCATAGTTTTGCCAGATGGTTTATCCCTTGAATTGGAGTTAGTGAATTGGAAAAGGCAATAGTAAATACATCACCTGTTATAGAGGACATTGAAAACAGAACCGCCGGTGCCATACAGGCATTATAAATTGAAATATCTAGTTTGTCTCATGTAGTAATGCAGAATCGAATGGCTCTTGACTTACTACTGGCTTCACAGGGAGGTGTTTGTACAATTGTTAATACGAGCTGCTGTACATACATAGAACAAAGTGGCAGAATTTCTACTCATCTAGCAGAGATTTGGAAACAAACAAAGATCTTACATCAGGTTACGAAGGACAATACATCCTGGGGATCTGAGGACTTATGGCACAAACTTACCTCATGGCTACCTAATTGGATTTGGTTGAAAAATCTATTCATTATTGCAATAATTGTAATCTGTGTGTGCATCTTAGCCTGTGTAATGATTCAGTGCTGTAGCTGTTATAACCAAGTGTACATGAAAATTAAGATTGGGTATTGAGGCTTTGGATTTGTAGGTCCAAAGTCTCAATAAAAGGGGGGGAGTTGATACCTTGAATAAAGGCATGAGAAGGAAAACTTCACTGTATCGCTGGAAAACTTCACTGTATTGCTGCAGTGACGAACGTTTTCTTGCTTGAATAACTTTGAAATTTTGGTATGTACTAATTAGATAAGAAAACCTTGAGCTTTGTCAATGGTATGTGCTAAAGTCACCAGCAGACAGGAGGCCTCGGGCCTGATATGCGTCAACAGAGAAGAATTCTTGGGCCTTGATGATAAGCTTTTGAGTTCTGCTGAATTTTTGTAATTAAAACTTGCCAAGGCCAGCTAACTAGGAAAAAAAGATGACCCGCCCTGTGTATGACCAAAGAGTGGGCACTATGTAAATGATAATAGGAATTTGTATATGACTGGAACAATATAAATTTTGCTTGCTGTAGGTAATGGTGTGCAAGCTAGGTGGAGCGATCCCCCATGCACCCAGCGCTGCAATAAAGAATAAAGAATAAAAAATAAAGAATAAAGCCTGCTTTCTAAAACTCCAAAATTGAGTCTTAGAGAGTTTCTTTGACTGGCTTTTTCGCTAACAGTCTTGCCGCACCCGATGGGGAGAGGAGAACTGAGTGGACTCCAGTGCGCACCGACCCGTTGATCGGGGACTCCATCGGCTCCTCTCCTGCAGTCAGGCGGTAAGCGCACAATGGTGCAACGCTGTTGGAAAAGAGATATTTTCTGATAGATAAATAAGGGATGAAGGAAAAGTCTTTTGGAGAGTAGCAAGCATTTGGGGACATTTTGTCCTGTTTGGGCTCTCTGTAAGATGCATCAGGAAAGTTATGCAGCAGGAGCATAATTTCCTTCCTACACATTGATTTGTAACAAAGGGAGACATCCCTCGTTTTGGTGTATGAAACACTGGGTTTGTTTCTACACATTGTTTCTGTAATGAAGGGAGACATCCCTCATTTGCTGTACAGAACGCTGGTTTAGAATTGGTACCGATATGGGCAATGCGACTTCCCAGGAGACTGCCCTTTGCTCTCCCTTAGGATGCATCCTGAAAAATTGGAAAAAGTTTGGAGAGGATCCCCTAAAGAAAGATAAATTAAAAGCTTATTGTGCACAATGGTGGCTGATGTATGAATTGGAGGATGGAGAAAATGGCCAGAGAATGGATTGCTGAATTATAAAACTATTTTACAATTGACGTTGTTTTGTAGAAAGATGATAAGTGGGGTGAAGTTGCGTATGTTGATTTGTTTTTTAAGATGTGATCACGAATACTGTAAAAACATAGATTGTTGATGGATGATGCTTATAGAATGTATTAGTAGAAAGTATTAATGGAAAGGGAAAGAAAGAATTGTATTGGAAAAGAATGTAAAAGGCAGTGTGTTAAGGATGGTGGGGAGGCTGAAGATGTGCAGATGTTGGTCCCAGAGGGGAATCTGGTAAATGTAGAAGGCAGGGATGAGAAAAGGAAATTGCAGGATAGTAGTGATTATCCTTTCTATTATTGTAGTATGCATTGCCATTAGTTGTGTTAAAAGAATGATTGTAAGATCTATCTCTCAGGTAAGGGTTCACCCAGAAACTGAGGAATACATAACTCTACCAAAGCAGACAGACACAACTTATACCAATACATCGGTCAAGGAGGACATACATGTGGTTGAATTGTGACTCAGGTCACAGGGTGGATTGTGTGGATTGTCCGGCTCATAGCTCCCAAACAAGTTTCACCATGTCTAGTGCACACAGGCGGCTCATGGGGGGTTACAAAAGTGACCCAGCCTTGGGTTGCCTTGAGGCCCTGTCTCTCTGCAGAGACGACTCACTCACGGGGAGCTGTGTAGACAGCTTAGCCCTGGGTTGTCTGATAAGCCCTAAACTAAACAGGGCAGTGACTGCACCATTCAAAGAACCAAAACCTGAATTGAGCCTTGGAATCCCTTAACAAATAGTATGCCCTGAGTCTCAATCCAGCCACTATTCGGTTGCCTGAGGAAGAAGGAACAAAAACCACCAACAACAACAAAACCCCCAAAAAGGGAAAGGGAAAGGTATCCTGTGCACTATTTTTGAAGCATGTCTAACTTGTGCACAGGAGGAGGCACTGAAATCTGTTACGGCAAAGATAATGGGTGCAGCCGATCTCATTGAACTTACAAAATTCAGTGCACTAGAAACTAAAGTGACCAAAACTGCTTTAGAGGCAGGATGGAAAATAAGTGCGGCCTTCAGTGTTCCTAATGGACAATTGGAGGTTGAAAAGACATTTTTGAAAGATGAATTAAATTCTGAAAGGGAGAAGAATAGAAAATTGCTCGAAAAATTAAATTTGTTAGGAAGACCAGCCCACTTCCAGCTCAAGAGCAGGGAGTGAGAATTTTAGCCCAATCTCAGGGAGAACGAGGGGACAGCATCCCATTATACAAGCTCCCTTGAGACGGGCAATAGGGCTGGAGGGACAGCCAGTATTTGTACATGTCCCGTTCACGACCTCAGATCTATTCAACTGGAAGCAATCAGTGGGGTCCTATCAAGAAAATGTGGACACAATGCCCACCGAAAGAAAAATTATTTGCTGAATCCTCAAGGAAAATGGGGCCAGAATCAAATACTAACCTAATTATGCTAGGGACATCTGATACTGAGCAAAGGGCACCGGGGAGAATACTGAGATTTCCCCAGCCAATCCCCTGGTTCCCATAAAGCTGGGGAACAAAGTTACAAATTTCCTAATAGATTTCATAAAAAAAATTTCATTCCATAAAGCAGGGTTGCTGTTTTAGGGTGGTTTCGCAGATTCCCGAGAAGCCGAACACACACACTGACTATAAGGGGAAAAGCAAGCATTTATTAACTACAGACATGCATTATGCTAAGGGTATCTTGTAAAGCAAGTTAACGTACTGACCCGAGGACTGTGAGGAAGATGGACCATCCGTACATTCTTGTGCTGTCTTGCGCCATGAGCTCAGCCCAGCAATCAGTAGGTGCCGGCTTTACGTGGGCGTCCCCACGGAGGCAATGGTGGCCTCGCTGTACACCAGCCCCATGCTCTTCGGAAAAATCCCGGTATTTACACATTTGCAGAGGAATGGGTTTTGGCACACGTGGCCAGCGGGTGCCAAAACACACCTCAGTTGCAGCATAGGGAGCCTATGATGCATGCACTTGCTGGCCAGGCGTGCTGCACGAGCCATAGCCACCCTGTCTATTGGTTCATGGGCTTTGTACACGTGGCATATTGTCATAATCCAGCAGTCACGCGCCGACCATGCTCACAGATGGACTGAACAAGTGTATTCCAGCAGACCACACCTACAGGATGAACCCCTGCCTGATGCAGAAGTAGAGCTCTTCACTGATGGCAGCAGCTCTATGCTGGAAGGAAAACGAAGAGCTGGATACGCAGTGGTAACAAATGCCCAACCACTAGAGACTAAGACACTGCCTAGCAACACATCCGCTCAAAGGGCTGAATTAATAGCATTGATGCGAGCTCTAGAACTAAGTCATGGAAAAAGAGTAAATATATATATACACACAGATTCTGAATATGCATTTGGGGTGGTGCATGCAATTTGGGAGCAATTTGGAAGGAAAGAGGACTGTTAAACTCACAGGGAACGTCAATAAAATATGGGACTGAAGTTATGAGACTGCTGCAAGTGGTTCTCTTACCAAAGGTTGCAATAATGCATTGCAAAGCCAACCAAAAAGGAAATAGTGAAATTATAAAAGGAAATTGGAAGGCTGATTGTCTTGCTAAAAAGGCAGCTCTAAAGGAGCCAAAATTTGAAGAAGCTTTAATTCCAGGGCCTCGTTTAGAATTACCACCACCAAAATATACTGAGAAGGAAGATTAATTAGCAGAACAGACAGACTGCTCCAAAAATGGACAAGGTTGGTGGATAACACTGTTAACGCCATTATTGATTCCTGAAAGAATGATGGAAGCTTTGCTCAAGAGATTACATCAGGAGATGCATCCAGGAGAAGACGCATTGACAATAACTGCAAAAAGAAATTTTTTTGGACCAAAGATACAAAGGGTAGCAGACATGGTAGTAAAAAAAGTGTACCATCTGCTGTGCTAATAATCCAAAAATTGGGAAAAAAGTTATAGGAGGAATTGTGAAACAAGGAATAACTCCTGGGGAATACTGGCAAATAGATTTTTCAGAGCTACCTAGGTATAACCAATATAAATATTTATTGATATTGGTAGATACCTTTTTTGGCTGGCCAGAGGCTTTCCCTTGCCATACCAACAAAGAGCTAGAGAGGTAATTAGAATCTTATTGAAGGAAATAATACCCCGATTTGGTATTCCAGAAGGAATCTCCTCTAATAATGGGCCTCATTTTATTGCAGAAGTCATGCAAGAGATTTCTAAATTTTTACAGATTAAGTGGGAATTGCACACCCCTCGGAGGCCACAATTTCACAATTTTCACAATTTTCTTGACAACTGTGTCAAGAAAACACACCTTAAATGGGTAGAAATTTTACCTATAGCTCTTTTACCAATTCGAGTAACTCCTAGGGTCAAAGAGAAAGTAAGTCGTTTTAAGGTTGTTTATGGGAAAGCATATCCCATGAATCTTTCTAACATCACAGGAGACCAAATGCATATAAAAGGGCAGGCTGATGTTAAAGAGTATTTGATTTCTCTTTCGCATACTTTATCTTCACTACACAGGTATCTAAATCAGAAGGTCTCTCTCCTGTTGGATAAAGGCGGAAAGGACCTTACACCATGTTATTGAAAATCTGTACTGCAGCCAAAGTAGAAGGAATGGACTCCTGGGTTCATTACACGCGAGTGAAAAGAGCACCAGAACCGGATCAGGGAAAGTGGACAGCCACAGACTGGGAAACTCAAATTTCAGCTAATCTGAGACCATTGAACTTTGAGAGAATGAAGAACCTGAATATTATAATATCCCATTTGGTACTAGCAGTAGGTCAAGAGAATTTGGTTTTACAGCTTATCCAGTCCTTTGGGCAAATCCAGAATGTTAGTGTAACCGCTTGTCTCCCTCCATCTGAGCTGGCAGACAATCCTTTAAATTGGGGAATATTACCTTGGACTTAGAAAAAAGTTTTCTAAGAAAGAAGAAGAACGACAATGGAAATAGGGTGGTTAAATAAAATATTACATGGAACAGGATCCTCCCTTACTGGATGGCTGGCAAACCTAATTTAAACTTCGACCACTGTTGTCATTATTACAATCATACTTTGTGTTGGTTTAAGTTCTATCAAGAGACTGGTTTTACAAGCCATGGCTAGAGCATATATAACGATAAAATGAAGTAGTGAGACTTATCAGACTCATATGAAGAGATCTCATAGTCTCAAAGGGGGGTGTATTGGCTTTGTGTGGCAAGGTTTTGGTAGCGGGGAGGGGTTACAGGGGTGGCTTCTGTGAGAAGCTGCTGGAAGCTTCCCCTGTGTCTGACAGAGCCAATATCAGCCGGCTCTGAGACGGACCTGCCGCCGGCCAAGGCAGCACCTCTGCGATAACATATTTAAGAAGGAAGAAAAAGTTGCTGGGACAGACAGAAATGGCAGCCAGAGAGAGGAGTGAGAACATGTCAGAGAAACAGCCCTGCAGACACCAAGGTCAGTGAAGAAGGCGGGGGAGGAGATGCTCCAGGTACCGGAGCAGAGATTCCCCTGCAGCCCGTGGGGAAGACCATGGTGAGGCAGGCTGTCCCCCTGCAGCCCACGGAGGTCCACAGTGGAGCAGATCTCCACCTGCAGCCTGTGGAGGACCCCACGCCAGAGCAGGTGGGTGCCTGAAGGAGGCTGTGACCCTGTGGGAATCCTGCGCTGGAGCAGGTTCCTGGCAGGACTTGTGGATCTGTGGAGAGAGGAGCCCGTGGAGCAGGTTTTCCGGCAGGACTTGTGACCCCGTGGGGGACCCACGCTGGAGCAGCGTGCTCCTGAAGGACTGCACACCATGGAAAGGACCTATGCTGGAGCAGTTCGTGAAGAACTGCAGCCTGTGGGAGGGACTCACGTTGGAGAAGTTCGTGGAGGACTGTCTCCCGTGGGAGGGACCCCACGCTGGAGCAGGGGAAGAGTGTGATGAGCCCTCCCCCTGAGGAGGATGAAGCGGCAGAAAATAACGTGTGATGAACTGACCGTAAACCCCATTCCCCGTCCCCCTGTGCCACTGGGGGGGGGTTGGTAGGGAATCCGGGAGTGAAGTTGTGCCCAGGAAGAAGGGAGGGGTGGAGGGAAGGTGTTCTGAGATTTGGGTTTATTTCTCATTACCCTACTCTGGTTGATTTGTAATAAATTGTTTTTCCCAAAGCTGAGTCTGTTTTGCCCGTGACGGTAATTAATTGGTGAGTGATCTCTCCTGTCCTTATCTCGACCCACAAGCTCTTTGTTATATTTTCTCTCCCCTGTCCAGCTGAGGAGGGGGCACCTGGCGTCCAGCCAGGGTCAACCCACCACAGGGGGAAATGATGTACTTAAGAAATTATGTACTTAAGCCACACGAAAAAGGCCACAAAGGTCTTGTGAAACAAGATCCCCTTTGTATGATCAATGCATGTCTTGCTAACAACTGTGCCCCTGAAGAAGAACTAAAAGACTGAGAAGAAGGGAACATGCTACCCCAGGAGGCGCCAAAAAGTTGAATAATTGCTAATAGTCATGAAGTCAGAAAAATCTTCGAAAACTGGAGGAAAGGTAAAGAAAGGTGGCAGGGGGAGATCATGACCACCAACTCAATTCCACACCAAAAAGACTTACCCCCCCCACTCTCCTTGAGCATGCGCTGTAGAAGAAAAGAACACTGTACCTTTAATTCCAAGCAGGGAAACTGTAGCCCAATAGAAACTGTGCGAGATAAGCAACTCCCAGTAATAGTTTTGGGAAGAACTTTGGAAATCGAGTATGTATAACTGAACTGTATAAATTGCTTGCCCGTTTAGGCGTGAGGGGTGCTAGCGTTGTGGATTACCACCTAGCCCCCATCTTTGCGTAAACATGAACTGGAATAAAATACCTCTGCTCTGTGTTTATATTGGCATTTTGCACACCGGGTAAACGACCCCACTTTTGGGACAACAGTGGGGCAGGCAAAGCACCGCATCCCGCAGGCCGAGGGGCTCAGGCACCCACGTCGCTGCCGGAGGATTGCCGGCAAGAGGTTTGGCATCTGGAGAGGGGCTGCTGGGCCAGGGTGCCCAGGCACCCACCCCACTCCCCCAGCCGCAGCCACGAGCGCTCTCAGTGCTGGAGCAGAGGCCGTAGCAGCTGCCTGTGCCCAAGCCTGTCGCGAGCGGAGGGAAGACTTTGCTGGTGAGGAGCAATCCAGTGAAGGCATTGCTGAAATTGCTGGGCTTGAAGTTGCTGCCGGGCCAGGAGGGTGCCGAGGGGTCCTTGTGCAGCACGTCCTGCTCCAGGGGCAGCAGCTCCCAGGCCAGCAGCAGTCTGCTGGGTGGGACTCTCAGCAGGGACTCGGGGATGGGGACCCATGATACTGAAAAGCCAGTCGAAGAAACTCTCTAAGACTCATTTTGGAGTTTTAGAAAGCAGGCATTCTTTATTGCAGCGCTGGATGAACAGGGGATCGTTCCACGCAGCGTCCATACCACAGCTATAGCACAAACAGGTTATATAGAATAAGTAATTGCATATTAATCAGGTTAGTATACATATACATAAAAATTATTGTAACTGAGTATCATAGTACTGCCTACATCTGATCACACGCAACGGTTCTTCATTTGAGTCGAAGGGCTGCTTTTGCGACCACCGATCCATTTCAAATTCTGTTGGCTGACCTTCAAGTCTTGCTCGTCATCCTTGTTCTTTGATCTTGGAGCTTAACATGGTTTCAGTCATATATGGTCAGTTTCAGTATTAATCTTATCTAATGTACAGGAACATCCAGTCATAAGAGCAAAGAACTGTAAAACTTAGGAGTAACTACCTCTACTAGTTAATTACTTGGCTACACTTCTGTCTGTTTTTTCAATCATAGTGTTAGTATAAGATTTCTAATAATTATTTACCGAATCTCACTTTTACAGTGACCTAGCAGCAAACCAGTTTCCACAGCTGGTACAAAATATTAAAACCAACAAATATTTAGACATACCATACAGAATGTATGGACATATGCTATCACCCACCACCTCACTTTGGTGCCCTCCTCGTTCACCTCCAGCAGCTCTGAGAACCGCAGGGTGTAAAGTGTCAGTCACCAGTCATGCGTCAGGTATTTCACCTGAGGGAGAGAGGGGGCCACTGCGTCACTGTGCGTCTCCCCAGGCAGGGACCACCCTAAACCCCTCATCGAGGCAGGCTGCAACCCCATCAACCTGAGGTCATGGCAAGGCAATATCCCCCATTCGGGATTTGTGGGAGAAGGTCCCCTGTGCTCCCGGACCATGGCAAGAAGACACAGCTTCCCTGTACATCACACCACCAGTGCTTCCCTGCAGTTTTTTAGTTAAGGCATGATCTCTCCCAGAGCAGCCTGGGGGAACCACGGGCAGAAGAGGTGAAGCCAGCCCTGGGCTTGGGGTTTGAGGACTGCTCACCGCTTCCCCAGCCACCCTCCCTGGGTGGCAAACTGCTGCAGCACGTCGAAGGCAGAGAGCAGGGCCCAGCTCTGCACCACCAGCGCTTTGCCGGGACACAGGCAGCCTGAGCAGAGCCTGGACCTCCCCGTCCACCTCACCGCAGACAGCCAGAGCACACCCAGACACCCAGGCATCCTCCACGTGGAGGCCACTTCCCACCCCGGCTGGCCAACGCGACGGGCTGCCTACCTTCTTCAAGGACGGCAGCAGTTTGATGCTGACGAAGCCCATCTTGTTCTTCTGGACATGTTTCAGGAGGAAAGCATCCTTGGCCAGGTTCTCGTCAGAGAGCTGGAATTCCACCTGGGACACAACCCTCCTGACCAGCTGCCGGTCAGGGACGGAGTAGCTGCAGTCCAAGAGATCAGCCCCCAGAACATCGCTCGCATCGCAGAAGCTCCCGGCAAAGCAGCAGGGACGCGGGTGTGACTTGGTGGCCTTTGGGATGTGCAGCACTGCCCGGTCCCAGCCACAGCGGTGCAGATGGCAGAGTGTTGAGGAGCGGGGCGGCTCAGCTGCGCTCTGAAATGAAACGGAGTTTTATGGTTTTAGAAGCGCGCTTGCCTTCACGCCCCCAGCATCGGTCCCTGCCACAAGTTACGCAGCAGATGGCCTTGCACAATCTTGCAGTCAGAGGTGCCTCACGAACAGAGTGCAATCTCTTTAATTAACAGGATACAGGCCAGGAGAGATCTTTGGCCTCCGGTTCACGGCAGTTGTCCCGACTCCCCAGGCCACACACTGTTCGCACAGCGGGAGTGAGAGGCCTGTGTCCTTGGTACCAGGGTGTCCTTGCTAGTGCCGAATCCTCCAAGCACGAGGAGGGGATGTACTAGCCCCATCCCTGGGGTCCCGTAGAGCGCAAACAGCCCCAGCGCCCCGACACCGGACGTTGGGCAGAATCCAGTGCTTTTCTGGGAGCACGCGGTGGTGGGTACCGTCTCCTCCTGGGTGTCACGCACCCAGGGAAAGCGCCGCCCCCTCCGAGGGGGATCCAGAGCTGCTGCTTTTCCCATCAGGAGACTAAAAGACCTGACAGCACTACTGGAGCAAGGGCTGGGGGAAAGTGTGCCACCGAGCGACACCGCGTGACCTTCCTTTGCGCCCTCGAGGTCCTTTTTCCTATTTCTGCCTCGCTCCGGTCAACGCAGCGAACAGAAGCACGGGCAACAGTCACAAACGCATTTGCCATCTGGCGCAAGGAGGCTGCGGCTGCAGCTTGGTCCCCGCTCGGCTCGGCTGCATCAACTTGCTCTTCTTCCCCCACCGGAAAAATACTGTTGAAAGCAAAGAGGATTTGCACCCGCAGACCCTGAGAGCCACCTGGAGGCCCCGGGGGCACCCCAGCCTCCCTTAACCCTTTCCCTCCCCAGGACGAGCTGGGGAGGCTCTCGGGGGTGAGGCGGAACATAGCGAGCCCCCGCATTCCTTCCGGGGAGACGCCAAAGAGTCCTTGGCAGCCAACGGCCAGAAGGGACCATGGCGCGGCCACCAGTGCAGCTCCCACTGCCTGGGCCCTGGGGACCCCCGGCGCCCCAGCTTTTCCAGCCATTCGTGCTCCCCAAAACTTTCTACACTCGAGGTAGGGACCGACCCCGACCCCAACCCCTGCAGCCCAGGGACGCTCTTGGGGGGCAAGAGTAGAGATGACTGCCGGCCATCGCTCCTGTCTCTCTCTCTTAGGCTCAGCCAACCTGTGCCGCCTGCCCGCGTGGGAGCAGCCCTTCCCTGCAGCCCAGGCACCCCAGGCCCCACCAGCAGGTATGGCACCCCAGTCTGCTCTGGCACCTTCGCCATCCCCATCACACCCGTTCCCCCGGCACTTTTCGCATGGGGGTTCAGCAAGCCCCGGTGAGCATCCCCCCAGGGCCGAGTCACCACCAGCGGGGCAGGCAACGGTGGGCGGGACGCGGACTACTCCCCTCTCCCCTTCCCCAGGGGGAGCAGCCCTTTGGTGGGGAAGCCAGGACAGACAGGTCCCTGCAGGACTCACCGACACGGCCCCACGCAGAAAGCAGCACAGAGCCCCTGCGACAACGACAGACCTTGGGGGCCGGGGGGGACGTGGGCACACACGACAGCAAGGGCTGCAAGGCCTTCGTCTTGAACACCACCAGCGTCCCCTCCAGCGGGGACGGGACTCGCTGCAAAGCCCTTCAAAGCCTCAAGACCGTCACGGCCTTCCTCGGGTCCCACTGACCTCAGCCCCGAAGAGCCCAGCTTTGCCTCGCTGACACAGCAAAATAACCCCAAATCACCCCAAGAATGGCGAGGGAGGGAGCTGCAGGCCAGGCAGGGACCCTCCTCCCCTTCTCTGGCTGCACCTTGGGCAGCCACAAGACTGGGAAGTGGCGGGGGGAGCGGAAATCAGAAGGAAAAAAACCCCAACCAACCCCCCAAAAAACCCCAAATCACTGCACCGGCCAGAAAGTGCCTGGAAACTTCATCCCTCTTTATTGCCCATTTCCCAAGCAAGCTCCACGACCTGGGAGCAACGCAGCCAATGGCATCTTTGAGAACCAGACTCACAACCTGCTGCAGCTGACCCTGCTTGAGCAGCCGAGGTGGGCTGGATGATCTCTAGAGGTCCCTTTCAGCATCCATTCTGTGCTGCTGTGACTCTGTCTCCGTCGTGGTTTAACCCCAGCCAGCAACTAAGCACCACGCAGCCGCTCACTCACTCCCCCGCCTCCAGTGGGATGGGGGAGAAAATCGGGAAAAAGAAGTAAAACTCCTGGGTTGAGATAAGAACGGTTTAATAGAACAGAAAAGGAGAAACTAATAATGATAATGATAACACTACTAAAATGACAACAGCAATAATAAAAGGATTGGAATGTACAAATGATGCGCAGGGCAATTGCTCACCACCCGCCCATCGACACCCAGCTAGTCCCCGAGCAGCGATTTCCCGCCCCCCACTCCCCAGTTCCTATAGTAGATGGGACGTCGCATGGTATGGAATACCCTGTTGGCCAGTTTGGGTCAGCTGCCCTGGCTGTGTCCTGTGCCTACTTCTTGTGCCCTGGCTGGGCAGGAGAAGCTGAAAAATCCTTGACTTTAGTCTAAACGCTACTTAGCAACAACTGCAAACATCAGTGTTATCAAGGTTCTTTGCAAACTGAACTCAAAACATAGCACTGTACCAGCTACTAGGAAGACAGTTAACTCTATCCCAGCTGAAACCAGGACACTTTTAACCACTTAACATTCCCTGAGAAATTCCCCAAGAGCTCAAGAAGAAAGAGCAGAAAGACAGGAGACAGGTGAAAGCCTAGAGCGCCAGCTAGACGGAATGAAAGACCCTCTTCCTTCTCTGAAGCTTCAGCAAGGCTTCCTTCACCTGCTTGTTCCTCCGACTGTAAATGACAGGCTTCAAACTGGGGCTGACGAGAGTGTAGAAAAGGGAAAGAACTGTCTCCCTCCCAGAGGACTTACCGCTCCCGGGCCCCGCGTACATGAAGATGGCGTTTCCATAAAAGACACCCACCACGGTCGGGTGAGAGCCACATGTGGACAAGGTTTCGTGCCATCCTGGCACAGAGCGGATGCGCAGATCGGTGGCTGGGATGTCCAGGGAGGAAATCAGGATTAAGGCTAAAGGGAAGAGGAAGAAGCACACACAAACAGCAAAGATCAGGACTTTATTGGCAGGAGCGGCAGTGCAGGCCAGCTTTAAGACAGCAAGAATTTCACAGGAGAAGTGGACAGCCTCGCAGGGGCCACAAAAAGGCAGGTGTAAAGCCAGAGAGGCTTGCAGTGTACCAAATACGAATGCCAAAGCCCACAAAACTGTGGCAAGGGTGAGGCGCAGCCTCCAGATCATGATGAGGGCACAGCAGAGGGGACGGCAGATTGCCACGTAGCGAACATGAGACATCACGGCCAGCAGCACGCACGCTGTAAGTGCAAAGATTAAATAAAGATGGATCTGTGCCCCACACCCAGCAACGGAGAGGGTTCTGCCTTGTCCAAGGAGGCTCCTTAGCATACGGGGACATTGCTGGAGGCGTAGCAGATGTCCGCGATGGAGAGGTGGCAGAGGAAGAAGTACCTGGGGCTGTGGAGGCAGTAGTCCAGGCAGATACGCAGAAAGACAAGTGTGTTTCCCATCCGAGTGGCAGAGCAGAGGGCAGAGAAAAGGCCAAAGAGGCAGCGCTGCAGGGCTGGGGTGCTGCAGAACCCCAGGAAGACGAATTCTGTGACAGTCTTTTCATTCTGCACGCTGTGCTGGAGGTGAGGCAGCACAAACTGCGACCACGGAGATCTGGAAGCGAAGGAGCAAGGAAAAGGAAAGAAAAAGGAGAGTTTTCCTAAGAATGTTGTGTCCTTTACTCTTTATGCTGCAGCTCCCTTCTCCCTGTTTTTCCCTCTGACTCCAGTGAAAGGTGCGTACTACCCTCCCCACGCTGAGCGACGTACATCTGAATTGCAAGCTCCAATCTCCCTGCAAACTTTGAGCAGTTTGACCAATCTCGCACAACTTTGCTGCCTAGCTTGCCCTTGAAGTCTTTCTTTTCCTGGGTTGGTTTTGGGTTTTTTTTGCAGGGGGTGGGGAGGGGCAGGGTGTGGTGTCGCTGTTGGAGAAGATAAGATGATGAAGATTGCAGGTGTCGATTAAGGTGAAACCAGAACAACTTCAAAGCAGCCGTTTTAAATTAAGTCCATATTAAAAGGAATGCACAGTTGACAGAATAATTCCAGTTTTACCATTAAACCAACCAGCATTTCCAAGCCACTGCTGTGTCCTCTTTACCTTGGTGAAATGCATTCCTATTGAATCCTGCAGTTGCTTGAGCCAACTCCCCTATCCCAGCAGGGAGGCTACTGCAGGTCCAGGAAGGTCAGGCAGAACATCACCTTGGTTCCTGCTGTGCAGCTGCTCGCCGTTACCAGTTTCGCAGGGTGCTGGTCAAGGTCCCTGGGCATCCCCTGGCACTTGTCTCCACGCAGCTCTCTGGTCTCCAAGATCTTCCGCCACTTCCAGGATACTTCCTCCAGCCAGGATCTTCACCTTTTCCTTCCTGGGTCCCCTCCTTCTCTTCAAGATCCCTTCTTCTTTCTGGGAACCCTTCTTTTTGCCACCACCTCTTCTTTCTGGAACCCCACGCCCCCAGTGTTCCCAATCTAAGTTGTCTATGGGAGCAGTACAATGCCTGATCAGCCTCCGAATTAAGGCTTCTCTCTCCTAGCTCGTCATTAACTGTAGGATTCGGGACATGCCACTTTTGCTTATTCCAGGTGTTACCCAAATTTACAACCAGCCCACGCTGGCTGCGTGTAGCGAGAAGCAGGCTTCTGCTTGACAGCTCAGAATCCAGTTTCAGACATTCACATGCACAGACCTTGCCACACACGTGCACCCAGTCACGTCTTGCCTGGTAACCTTCACAGTTTGAGCCAGTTTTTTGTCTACGGCCGGGCTTCAGAGGCAGGGCATGGCCACAGAAGCGCATTCCCCCCGTCAGTCTGTGAGGTGAGCAAGGGAGAGTCAATACTTGTCTGGTGAGCCTCATACCCAGACAAGCTGGGCGATCCCTCTCCTGCGACAGCCCTGGGAAAAGCCACAGCAGGGTGCTCCCTTGCCTCTGCCTAGGTCCCTGGGGTTCCCCTGCCTGCCATTGCTCCTTTGTCCTCCTCTGTGTTTGTGGAGATGAACCTTTAACCACACAACCTAACACCTACAACATCGGGAAAAAGAGAGGCTGCAGAGGGTCCAGCGGGGAAGGTCGCCGATGTCAAATGCTCTTTGTGAGAGGCAGCAC
Organism: Buteo buteo; assembly: GCF_964188355.1. NCBI lineage: Eukaryota > Metazoa > Chordata > Aves > Accipitriformes > Accipitridae > Buteo > Buteo buteo. The sequence goes on from NC_134196.1 coordinate 17,349,231, forward strand.
ACCCAGCTCACCTCCTCGCTCCTGAGCTGCTCTATCGGAAGCACTGCGTGCAGGACGCTCTGTTCAACAGGCTGTGTCTGTATCTGACTGCCTTGTCCTCGCTACAGCACCGTGTGCTGGGGGAATGCCACGGAGAGCAAGGAGGACGCTCTTTCCCCAGGAGCAACGGAGGGTGCTCAGCTGAGTGCTGCTGCAGGGGCCACAGTGGGGCAGGCAGGCAGGGAGGGGAAGGCAGGAACGAGGGAGCTGGGAGTCACCGGCCAGTCTGGGAGATGCCCCCCGAGAGGCTCGAGAACCCTGGAAGCACAGGACGAGCTTAGAGGAGGTTCAACGTGAGGCCCTGTGGTTAACCATCCCCTCCAGATCTGGATCTTCTCTGGTTCCCAAGTTACCGTGCAGTTTAACAGCCTGCTGCAGAGATCCTGACTGGGAGATCACTGTACCTCCAGGAGTTGGGGATCCACCTAACAGTTCACCGGAGCGGGTGCAGGTCTGTGCTGCACCGTACGTACGGCGTGGCCTTCAGGCTGTGTCCCTACACATGGCCCTTGGCCGCAGGATAAACGGAGCTGGTTGACTGTGACAGAGGAGCCTCCAGGCAGCTCCTGCTTGGTACCAGCGATTACGCCACCTGCGCGGCCCTGCCGTTATCTAAAGCGCAGCAAGAAGTCCGCGCGTGAACATCCTTTACGCATAGAGTTGTTTTCTTCTAAGAAAAGTTGTATAACACCGTGAATGGCCAAAAGGAGGAACTTCTCCACAGGCAGGATCTGTACAGTGTGCCAAGGGAAAATCCATCTGGGGTCTGCCCAATGCTGCATGAACGCAGGGTCCCCAGCATCTGAAGGGACCTAAGATTTACTTGCTACCGAGATGCCTCTTCTTGCTGCCTGTATGCCTTCTTCCTGGCTACGTTGCCTCCCAAGATCTTGCCCACCCCCAGCCTACTGGGGAGGGGGGGAATGTTAGAGAGACAGCCTTGATGCTGTGCCAGCACTGCTCAGCCATGGCCAAAACACTGCTGTGTTATCAACAGCTTTCTAGCTACCAGTACAGAGCACAGCACTACGAGGGCTGCTATGGGGTAAAAGAACTCCAACTCAGCCAGACCCAATACAGAAGGAAAGTGGAGGAACAACAGAGGGGGCAGCCCAGGGACACAGAGCCCCCCCCAGGTCTCATCTGGCCGCTCCTGTGACCATACGGTGTACTCAAAATCAAATACCTGAAGTGCTCCCTTAGATGCAGTGTACAGCCAGGGGACAAGAAGGTGGCAGTTCTGCATTTTGCAGCTCCCAGGCTGATGGCAGAGCCAAAGCAAAAAAACCAAAACCAAAACCAAACCAACCAAGAGAGGTAAAACTGAAGCGCAGGGAGCAAATGCTTCTCTTTCACCTTAGGCCAACTGCTCGGACGCTCTCTATGCTGCCCTGCCACAGAGGGCATCCCTCTCGTACCAGTAAGAGACAGAAGAGTGAATTAAAGCCAGGACCCCAAACCAGACCAAAAACCCGGTCGTGATGAAGAAGAAAGTGGAGAATGCATCAAATATAACAGAAAATTATTTTGGACATTCCCAGTTTACATTTGGAAAAAAGAGGAAAAAAAAAAAAGCGGAGGAATTAGGTATTAAAAGAAGAGCACTGAATGATAAAGCAGTAGCAGTCCCTCTACCACTACAAACCCACACCCCCACACGCACACGTACGCACACAGACTTAACACCACCAAACTCCCATTGACTGTGACGTTCGCCTCAGCTTGCTGGTCTAGAGACACTGAATGCCTGAAGCACACCAAGGATAACTGAAAACATCTGCATGGCTTTAATGGGAATCCTCCAACTGAAACAAAGCGCTTTCTCCCTCTGTCTGCGTTGGCACATCCCCGAGTCACGCTCTCGCTCCTCTCCTTCCAAGTCAAGATTCCTAAACGTGAAAAGCGGGAGTGGGGAAAGGCAAAGGGAAGAGAAAAAGAGGGAGAGCATCATCAGTGGAAGACCTGCCAGCTGCTGCTGATTCAGCCCTGTTTGGGGGACCACCCCAGCAGAGAGGAGCTGGTTTGCATGCCACGGTCCTCACTGCCTGTTCCCAGGGACAGGCTGTTTGCTCAGCCTTGCCGGCCAAAGCGTGGGAAAAGCGTAGGCGTGCACCGTCGCTTGCAGAGGAGCACGGACACGTTCGTGTGCAATCCTTTACCTTTTTCCTCCCTGGATTCAAAGGGTTTCTGTCTTCAAAGTGAGAGCCTTCCATACAGTCGTTGGTGACATTTCATCCAGGATAATAATCTCAGAAGGATCAGTCCTGCAATAAATATTTTACACAGCAATCCGTGATTATGGGAACTGATGCCACCAAGGGCATTAGCATCAGCAAGAGGAACAGCGGAGCCCTGAGAATCAAAGCTGCGCATAAGCATGGGAGGTTTTGCTGGATGAGGAGTTTTGGGAGGCAAGCTGGGGAGCTGCAGAGCAACAGCTCTGTGCAAAGGCTCTTGCTGGGGTTTAGCCCTGGTCCGGGTTCCTAAGCCACTGCTGGTACAGATCACGCCTGCAACTCCTCATGTGTAAGTATGAGGAACTCCAGCTACCGTAAAGGCGCTGATGATGCAAGGTTTGGGGGTCAAACGCGAGTGCTGCAGCCACTCTGCTTGGGGTCAGAGCCCTGCGATCACCTCCTGCAGCCCTGCCCCCGAATTTGATTTTCCCACCAAGCTGCCTGCTGGTTTCTGTGGGATGCCCCACAAAGAGGCAAGTGGAGAAAACTCTGCCAAACCCCTTCAAGCTAATCTTGCCGGGGGTCCTGGCGCTTGGTGGGGCTTTACCTGTCACTGCCTTGCTTTGGGATATCCATGTCACTGGTCTTCCCCACGTTCAGCTGAACTGAACTTGCAGCAGCAGCAGCTTCCATCGCCCTCCTGGACTCCTGAGGTAAAAAAGGGACAAATCACGTTCTCTGTCTTTGGTCAAAGTGGAGATAAGCTGAATGCCCAGCACAAACTTAGCAGTCTGCCCTCCCCTTCTGCCCCTTGGCAGCTATAGGTATTAGTGCAGCAGGGTAGAAACCGTTCACTCCAAAGGTTTTGGGGCAGGGGGACTGGGTGTTCAAAACACGATTATGAGCAAATCTTGCCAGCAGCAGCAGCAGCACCTTCTAATAATAATCATCGTAATGATAATGACCTTTGTGAAAAACGACTCGTTTTAAAAATTACACCTGTATTCAAGCGTTCAGCTCACTGCTACTTGAGGAAACAAAGGTTACAACGTGGGATCCAGGCTATTGGGATCTATTTCGATTGAGTGCTGATCTTCCCCCAACGTTTCCAGACAAGCTGTAAGAGAAACAGGCAACCTCACAGCCCGACGGAGATGTCCAGCCCCGAGGACCCAGCAAGCCTTACCTCTTCTTCTTCTCTGGCTTCATTTCTGGCATCGTCCAACTTCTTCTTCCTTTCTGGCATAAGGTCATCCAGAAAGCTGAGCTCGCGCTTTGAGAAGCAGAAATCCATCGCTTTCCGGACAAAGACGAGAGCCAAAACCTTCACGAATAAGAGGGAAGATGCGGTGAGCTCAGAGACGATGCCACCTCTCACTCCAACGCTGCAAACACCCCGCTGCTGAGCGGCGGCAGCTCTTACCATCATGGGAAAGATGATGGCGGCACGGGACACCTTGATGGTCCAGAGCAGGACGAGGCAGGTCAGCTGGATCACCGTGAACAAATGCACCTTTTGCAAGGGCACGTGCCGCAGGTAGATGAAATCCGGCTGGTGTTTCGCTGGCATCCAAAACAGCTTCAAGCGATCAAAGAACTGCAAAATAAAAGGGAAAGGTTGCCGCCTTGGGACTGCGGCAAGTTTCTGGCCCTCTCGAGACGTGGAGGCGGTTTGCAGCATCTCGCTTGCCGTCAGAAATCCTGGATCCCACCGCGTTCCTCCTGGGAGCAGCACCCATTTTCCCTTCGCTCCATCTATCAACCGGCTTGCCCCTGAGAGCTGCCCACCAAACGGCAACTATTCCGTGCCATTCCATTATTAGCATTTCTCGGCCCACTGAATCCCCCAGCGAGGATTTCCACCAGTGGCAGAAACTGCCTTCCCTTTGCACTGAATTCCCCCGCTTTCACGTAACCAAACACTGACCTGCCCTAAACCCTGAAACAGAGAGCGCTGAACTTGCCTGGTCCTCCCAGCCCTATATACCTCCTGTGCCTCCACCAATCTTTTTCTTACACAAAAGAGTTTCATTGCTTGCTCTGCAAGAAGTTTTTCCCATGCCACTGCTTTTTTCCCTGCTGCTACGGAGACAAAATACCAGGGAAACGACATGCTGCACGCTGTAAAAGAGTCCGTACCTGAATTCCTCTGAGCGACGACACACCCATGTAGAGAAAGACGCCATAAAGCACAGGCATTGGTATAAACTGGGGGGGAAAAGAGAAAAAAAAAAAAGAATGCAATCGTTTCTTTCTCCATATTGCATTTTCAGTATTACCACCCTCTTCCACAGGCACTGCCTAAAATTGCTGGAAGCCTTCCAGCTTCCATTCAGGCTTACAGATGGGTCAGGTTTTAACCATTAAAGATTTTGTGCGCACGAGTGAGCTAAGGCTCTGCTTTAGGCTGAACTTTGGACTTACCTCTCCTCAGAATACTCCTATTTTCCAGAAAGGTTGGAGGAAAATAGGCGATTTCACCCGTGCTACCCTATGCCGCATTCTGTGGCGGTAGAAAAACACTTCTGCCTAATCTTGGGGCAACAGGCAAAGGCCACAGGCCTCCTTTTAGCCTAGAGACGAGATTACTTTGTGGGAGGAACGTGCAAGGAAGCCCACGGGGATGACCTCAGTGTGTTTAGCTCCTGGGAACAGCTGCTCCGGGGCATTTGGGGAGCAAATTGCAGCCCGTAAAGGGCTGCCTGTTTGAAAGAGAGCAGACATGCTGGTCTGAATATGCTCAGCTGTAACCCATAAACATGGGCGGGCCTGAAAGACACCCGAAAATTCAAGCAGTTGCGTTGCTCGCTTGCCTCGAGCACACCAAACGGGGGCCCGAAGGGCTGCAAAGCCTAACCGAGGCTGGTTCCCACCGTGGGTCAAGCCCCAAGGGTTGGGATCACCCCCTCCTCCTCCGCTCCACAACTAACTACTCAGGCCTGCAGAGAGGTGACTGTTTTTCTGTAACCTCCAACAAGCTCGCGGTTGTCGGGTGGTTTGCATTTTCCTCTCACCTTTAACACGGAAGTGAAGAAGACGGAGCAGCCCATGAGCCCAAAGATCAGCAAGCCAGTGACTCTCTGCTCTCGTATCCCCAGAAACTTGGGTTGTTCTCCTGGAGCTGAGCAGTCAGACTCTACTTTGAGGCTATTCACGTGGGTGATGGACAGGACGGTCGCAGCCACAAACCAGGGCAGCCCCATCACCGAGCACACCCCCAGCATCACGGCCACCACGAAAAGGTCCAGGTGGTACCCGCATCCTTTCTGCAGGCAGGAAAACAAGAAACAGAGCATCCCATAGCACAAGAGCAAGGATAACGTCGCAAGTCAGACTCAAACCCTGCTCGAGCACAGGTCAACTTCTTCAGAATTTAAAACAAGAAATGGAAACAAGTAAGGGTGTACGCAGGCTTTGCACAAGCACCTGGCATGAAAATCTGGCAGGAGTTCAGACACAAGGGATATGGGGAGCTTGTGCGATACATACTTCTCCAAAAAAACCCCACCCACAACCCAAAACCACCAAACCGTTTTTTTCACTCACAAAGAAAATTCTACCACTTGCGAGGAAGGTGTGACTCTGAGTTATCCCTGGCAGCGCATCAAAACAATGCATTCCCCGCACCTGCTGCCGCTGCCGTTTCAAAACAAAAACGCGCTTCCATATTGCTCCAAGATTAATTTGCTCCTCCAAAAGGTTGCTCATCTGAACTGCCCTGTCACTTGCTCCCTGCATCATCGTTAATCCAGGAGAGCATCCTGCCACGCAGCCTGACCTTGTCCCAAACCAATGCCTTCAGAAAGCATCGGCAATAAGAGCTTCTCCCCAGACCTGCAGCCCAGAAGGGGCTGGGGCCGGGGTCATCTCTCGCAGGCCCTTACCTTCAGCTTGTGCTCCTTCCTGTTCACAATAACGGCACTGATCTGCTGGTCCATGAATATCAAGATGGTGCAGAGCAGAGCTGGGACGAGCGCAGCCAACACCGTCCACCAAGGGTTGGGTCCTATGGGGTTGATGAACCACCCGCGGTCGTCTCTGGTAGGCTGCAACAAAGCCCACACATCAGCATCGTCTCCCAGCCCAGGCACTCCACTGGCTTTCCTTTTCCCCTCCCTCCCTGTGTCAGAGCACCTCCCAGCCCTGGCTTCATGTCCCCCTCTCCCGTGGGCTTCAGCAGTGTCAGTCTCCTCTTTGCAAGCACCTCTAGGTACTTCTCCTGTAGGTATCTAGTTTTGGGGCCATCTTCTCGTTGCCAGGAGGAAGCAAGGCACTTGGAGGTGGAAGAGGAGATGGTCACACCACCAGCATCTCCTCCAGACTCAGCCCTGCCCTGCCCCGGCATCACCTTGTGGCACCCCCACGTGCCAAAACACCCCATTACCTTGAACGTGTGGGGGACCTGGAGCTTTGGCGATGGGATCCCAACCACAAAGTCAAGGAGCACCATGATGGCGATGGTGAGGAAAACAGCAAAGTCGCTCACCGTGGACCGTACCTGGGGCGAGAAACCAGAGGTGAAAGGGGCATGGCAAACAGGGCCGTAACGTGAGATGCAAGAGTTGCGGACATCCACAACATTCAGGCTGGTTAACCAAATCCCACCACCCCTCTGAGCACATGCAGCCTGATCCCTTGCTTAGATACTGTTGCTGTGTTTGTCCCCGTGAGATCTGGTGTCAGATAATAAAAAAAGCTTAATTAGGCGGACAAGGGTTGGTTTAAGTCAAAACCTAAAAATAATAACAATAATATTAAAAATAAGAAAAGAGATGTCTGCCACTACAGCTACACTCACAGCTACAACGGCAACAAGGCACTGAGGCATCCTTTAGTCCTCAAAAGGAACCTCCTCATTCGAATCTACTTTCCGCTCGAGCACATAATGCGCAGAAGGTAGGGAAAAAAACCCACAACCCCAACCCCCAAAACTTTGGGAAACCTGACTTCCTACTACCTGAGGAGGGGGAAAAAAAAAAAAATTAAAAAAAATCAAACCCCAAAAATCTTCAATCTGGGGCAGATCGCGAGGCAGGTGGGAAATGCTACGATGATTTTGCACTCACGGAAATGAGTGCGGGACATCCAAGCTCTTGGAGAGCTTGGCCTGCAAGGCCAACGTTTCCCAGCTTGACCATGGCGGGGCTAATACTGCTTAGTGCTCCAGGAAAGCCATTTTGGGAAACGAGTGTGGAGATGGACGCTGGCCACCATCTTCTACTTACTCTGGTTGGAAAGTAGCGGCTGGTTTTAAACTTCTTCAAGAAGCTTGACAGGGCAAAGGTGGCGAAGAAGAGGATGCAGCACCAGAGGAACACATCAGGCGTGTAGGGGCCGTCGCGTCCACAGGCAGGTCCTTGAAACTCCCCACGCAAATGCCGACATTCCTGGAGAAACAGAGCGTCAGGACACAAAGGCAGTGCACGTGCGGCAGGGAAACCTCGCGTAGCTAGGGGGTTTTGAGGATCTTGGTCCAAGATCCACGACCCTCTAACTGCTCCTGCCAATGGAGATTTATATGTAATGAGCAGCAGCAGCTGAACAAGTGACACATCGAACTATAGAGCGGAGAAACGAGATGTGAGGGGACACCATACCACGCACCCTCGGCACATCCTCTGCCTGCCATTCGAGCAATCGTGGCTAAAGAAGACACCAGAGGGGAAGGAAACACTGGAAACTCTTGGGGAGAGAGAGAGAGGGAAGAGGGAAGGAGGGCTAAAGACAACCATGGTAGGAAAGGAGGAGAAGAGACAAATCGTCCCTTCCCAGGGGAGGGCTCGCAGAACCTGGCCAAGAGGGGATGAAGGCCACCATAAGAGCCTGCCGCCCTAGGCCCGGGCTCTGCTTCCAGCAACAACAGCCTGAGAGGCTGCTCAGACATGCAAATTTATGCATGTACCTACAGACAGCACTGAACGAGAAAGCAAGGCCCAGAGTTACTAGGAACCCATTAAGGAGGCCAATTACTACCTTTCAAGCATGAACTTAAGTCCTACCTACAACTTCTACAATAATCAAACCATCCACTACTTAACCTTCCTCCCAGTCAGAAATACTGTCCGGCAACAGGCTTGAGGGGGGCACTTGCTACCTACCCACAACGTTGGGGACCAGGTAGACTGGGACAAGGTGGACTCTCCTCCCGAGGACCAAGCGGTTTTAACAAACCACACGCTAGATTTAAGCAAGGACTTTTCCGAGCAGCACTAGCACAGTTTGAAGCCCATCATTCCCTGAAGGGCTCTGACTTTTGCACCATGCAAATGCCCCTGGACCCCGTGGCCGCGGCGCGAGGAAGCAGTGGCTCGGGGCACTTACGGTCACCGTGAGGTTTTCCCAGGCGATGCCAGACACGTTGATCCCGTTGCTCGCCCAGAAACGCAGCGTTTCGTTGCTGGGATGGGTCGGTGCCTCACACTTACAGCTGGGAGGAGAGAAGCCAAGACAGGGGTAAGGGAAAGGCGATGGAGGTGCAGCCCGCAGCTCCTGCCAAGGGGCAGCAGCTTTCTCAGGGGGAAAAAAACCCACTAGTAGCTGGTGAGGAAGTCCAGCTTGCTGTGCATGTGCACAGGGTAGGTGTCTCGCAGGTGACTCAGCTTCTCCAGAGCCTCGTAGATGAAGATGATGCAGATGAGGGAGGCAAAGGCTTCTTCCGTGAAGCGGGTGACGTAGCACACCAAACAGCTGGCATCGGTGGCCACCAGCACTATGCACAAGAAGGCGGTCCACAGCCCAATGCACGCCCGCAGAGACAGATAGGAGAGCGTGTACTCCCTGGGAAAGCAAAATGAAACAAAGGCTGCAAAGGCCAGCAAGAGGCCCTGAGACATGCCTGCCTTCGGGGAAAACAGGGAGCAATTCTGGAGCGTGTCAAGGCTGCGGATGGGAAATGCAGTTTCCATGTACTACTACAGAGAGCCTCGGGGCTGTGGTGCAGGGTGTAGACCCACAGGAGGAGAGGCCAATTATTTAGTTACCACTGTTGAACAAGGATCTTGTGTTAACACCTTGGAGGCTGCTTGAGGTCAGGTCCCTCTTGGGCCAGGTGGTGTTCTCCCACATCACCCTGATGCCCTGACACTGAAACCAGCTGGGTTTGCACCCAGTCACCTGCTGCCAGCAAGCTGGGGCTTAATGATAAACCTTATGGCAATAAGGGTGGTTTATCTCCCATCAAAGCCATAGCAACAAAAGGACTGTCACTAAAATCTAGCAACTACCCCTAAGAAACAGAAAAGCAAAGCAAAGCATCTTTTCTCCATCACTGCCCCCTTCTGAAGGCTCTCGCAGCACCCAGCTGCGGCAGCCAGCCTTACTTGCAGAATTTGTAGAGGATCTTCTCAAACACGAGGACGGGTCCGGTGCTGCCGAGGATGGTGAGAGGTTGGCCGGCAAAGAGGCAATACACCACGCCGGCCATGGACGCGCCCAGCAGCGACTCCATGGCACTCTGTCCGGGGAAGAGAGGCAGCCGTGAGTAAATAAATCGTTAGGGAGAAACAAAAACCAAAGCCGATTCACTGCAGCGAGGACTTTGGCCTGACTTTTATCCTCCCCCATGCCCCCCAACAGAGAGAGGTGCTCACTATCTGGCCATTGGTCGCCTCCCCCAGCAGTCCCCCAAAGGTGATGACAGGGGACATGCAGGCACAGTAGAGGAAGAGGAAGGACGCCAGGCACTGCAGGCTCAGACCATCCCGGAAGTCGCTCCAGAACCACGGGGCTTTCCGCTTCACGTCCAGGGTCAAACCTCCAAAGAGCCTGCAGGAAGGAAAAAGAAGAGAGTCTGTTCTCTTGGAGGAACACGGTGACTTTGCTTTGCTGCAGAAGGGCAATCAGAAGCACGGAGTCACTTTCGTGGCTAAAAAGAAGCACTCTCCTTCCTCCCAAATCAAGGAAACCTGCGTGCAATGGTGATGGCTGGGGCTGAGCCCAGCTGCCCAGATCTCCCCCCTGCCCAGCCCAGGGGACCAAGCTGGCAATGCGGAGCCCCTTCGTTGAACCAGCTAACCCCAAAGACCTGCTAGAAGGGAGGGTGCATGCTCAGATTTGAGAAGCAAACAGAAAAAAAACCCAAACTATTAAAGCTCCCACCTTCCCGTCCGCTGCAGTTCAGGGCCACTGTGTTTCTCCAGCGTGCTGTGAGAAGCACTGTCGTCAAGAGCTCCTGGCATCTTCCTTTTTTCCTGTTAAAATGGAAGTAAGATAAAGCTATGGACTTGTAACCGCTGGCTTGTTTTGCTTCTGGTCTGGCTCTGTGACTGTGTCAGAGTGGGACCTTGTGAATTTGGGCCCCTGAACAGCATCCCCAGCCGTCCCGCCCGTCCCCCTCGCGCCTCCCACCTGCGAAGGGACGTTTTTCGGGGGCTCGATTCGGATCGATGGATCCCACTCTCCTGGCGGCAAGACCGTGACCTGATCCAGAAACTCGTCGATGCCAGCCACGAGGTCAGCCCCGTTCTTGGCTTTATAGGCAACGTCACGGAAAACCTGCCAATGGAAGACAACCTGGTGAGAGGACAACCCAGCTCGGAGGTCCTAACCAGTGCAATAAGCTCTTGGCTAAACGCAAGGCTTTTTCCCCAAAATTTCCTGCTGGAAAGGGCAGGAAATACTCCCCCAAAAGGAAAAATCTGTGCGTCAGGGCATTTGTAATCATCTCCCCCACGAGGCCCCCGTCCCCCATGGCACACCATACCCTTCTGCTTAAAGAGCAAGAGAAGTTTGACTGGCCCTGGCAATGCCACCACTGGGGACAGCGTGCTGGGGACCCCGGCAAGAAGGATGAGGTGCAGGATGCACCCCGGGTGGGATTTCAGCCTCCAGGATGTGGGGTGATGCAAATCTGCGTGTTCGCTTCGGGGTGAGAAAGAGGGCTGGGCTATTTGGAGAGCTGCGGGCAGCTGGGACAGCAAATCCTCTTCCTCACTACTTCAGAGACAGGGAGAGCTGAAGAAAGGCAAAAATGACCCGGAGCTATCTCATCTTGTCGCACCTCATCTGTCATGATAGTGGCCATGGACCTGCCGATCTCATGGTACTGATGGGCTTTTCCTTCTGGTCCAAGCAAAACAAACAGGAACCTGGGCAAGAAAAACAAAATGAGAGAGAGAAGAAGGTGTCCTTGCTCCAAGAGCACCCAAGGAAAGCCCTGGCAGCTCCCAGCCCGGAGCGTGGCTCAAGACGGGACACGTAGGCTCAGCGACGCCACGATGAATTTGAAATTCTTCAAAACCGACGGCAAATTTCATTTGGGGGCCAACTTTCATTACAATTGGCCGATGGGTTTAAAAGCTACAGCAGGGAATGGAGAAATGAAGGCGAGGAGATGCGGGTGGGGGAAACGTGCTTGCTCCCCCTCCCACTCGCCTTGTTCCCTTGGGACACCAAACTGATGCCTGCAACTCGATCTTTGGTTGGGTGTCTTTTTTACGGAAAAAATTTGCGCTTCTCATTCGCACCTTGTTGGGATGGGAACTTCCGTCATGCCCGAGAGGAGGACAGCCGGGCTCAGGCGGACAAATGCCACGATGGGCTGGTGAAGGAAATCCAGCTCTCCTACGAGCACGTTGGATGCTTCAGCCCCGGTGGGAATTTTCTTCATGAAGTGCAGCTCCGCCTGGGCACGACAAGCGATTTTCAGGCAATTACCCCAAAAGCAAAGCCCACAGCGCTCTGCAGCACACTCTCCAGCCAAGTTTGCAAGAGCAAATCTGGCCCTAAAGGCGTGAGAAAGCTACGAGTGTCTCACCTTGCTTAAATCCGTTGCTCTGCTCTCAGGGTTCACCCCATCTTTAGCTTCTGCAGCGGTGGGAGAAGGACAAGAGGTGATTGTTTGGGCTGGTAGGAAAAAGAAAGACACTCAGAAAGATGGACGAGGAGCAACTGGGACGCTTCTCCTTTGCCCGGACAAGTCTAATGGGGCCACAGCCCTGCAGAAAGCCTCACCTGGCTTGTAGAGGAGGTGCAGGTCTGACTGCCTCTTGCTCACATCAGCAAACGAGCAGACAGCGGGCAGAAGGTTGGTTGTCTTCTCGTTCTGATGGTGGTGCTTCCTCAAAAGGACTTCTCGAACTTGCGCCCGCACGTGCTCGTCAAACTCCGTGGACTGTTCTTGCTGGGCCAGGATCGTATCTGAGGATGGCAAAGGGAAACAAAGCCATCAGAGCAGAAACCCCAACAAGTCCCGACCCCCAAAGCCCCCAGGGAAGGCTGTGCCACACAGGCTGCACCCTAATGCCGGCTCAGCCTTGCATAGCAAGGCCTTTTAATAATGTTCAGCCTTTGCAGCCAAAACGAGAATTTTCTTCTGCTAAGAAACATGGCACCCAAGTGCTTATTCATCATTCCGCTAAGATAAATATTTCCCATTCTAAATGACGCAATTTTCTTGCCCGACCTGGCCTTTCTGACTCTACACGTTCACCCAAATTATAAGCGATCTATAGCACAGACGTTCCCAGAGCTTCCCGTGCTGATCGAGTGCAATTTGCCGAGCCCAGGGAGAAACGTGCTAAGAACGGCTCCGACTTCTCCAGCCCTTGAAAGGGCTGAATGGAGACCTGCCGCCAGTCAAAGATAACTTCTCCAAAGCGGCTTTTGCAATTAACTTCAAGTATCTTCCCCACAGAAATACACTGCTTGGTCATCGCCAGATAAACTCTGCCTTAAAACTCTTACATGCTGGATCTTAAGGCAAAAGCAAAAAAAAGAATGCGAGGAAACAGCTTGTAAGAAATAGTTCCTTTAAGGAGGTTCAGCTCTTACGCAGACTCTGTATTTCTAAGAGCAGCCTGCTAAGCCCTGACACACGCTCCTTTTTGGCTGCAGAATATTCTCTAGTGGCTTCTCCAACCCCACAAACTGCTTTCAAAAGGACCCTGCATTGGAATAAAAAAACGGTGCGACTGTTGCATGCCCAGTCTACATCCAAAAACAGCTCATGAGAAAAACACAGTGGCACTTCTGGAAAAGGACGTGCCATTGGGGCAGGGTTTGATTTGGGAGTGAAGAGCACCGTGGCGAGCTGAGCTCGGCCGTTCCCGGAGGGATGCAGCGCCCATGGTACCTGCAATCTCTTCGATGCTGTTGGCACAAATGTCCAGCAGCACCGACCCGTTGCTGATGCAGCTCCTCAGCTCGGAGAGGCTGTGCAAGGACAGCGTGCCAACGTAGGGCTTGCTCCAGCGCTCGCCGCCATCTTCCACGTCCTCCTCAAACTTCAGCCACCTGCGGACATCGGGTGCGATCAGCCCCATTGCAAGAAAACAGCCCCAGCTCTGCAACCCCTTTGACAGAGCCACGGGGTGGCAAGAGGAGAAGGCTCCTCGTGCCGCCACCTGCAGCTGCAAAAGCTTCGCGTCCTGGAGAGGAGAAAGCAGAGCCCACGGGCGCTGCCGGTGCAGGGACTCCTCTCCCACCGCAGCCAAGCAGCAGGGATTTACCTTGCCGTTTCCTTCCACTCGCCATCTCGGCCCTCTTTCACACAGATCTCATCCAGCTCGGAGAACAAGTGGTGAGAGAGGTGCTGCTCGTCCTCCTTGCTCCTGAGAATGAACTGCACCCGCTGGGACGGGGAGCCTGGGGGCAGAAGGCAAAGACCCATCCCGTTACTGCGCCTGAACACAGCTCGTCACGCTCACGTGCAAAGTGGCCATCAGCACCAGTGCAGCCATAAACACTGGGCTGGCCCCTCTCCTCTGCATCTGTCTGGGCTTGCACAGAGCCGTGGAGAAGGAGAAGCATCTAGTCCACCTCTGCATGATGATGGGCTGCTTTCCTTCCCCACATTGCCATTTTTAAAGCCAGGATCCCTCTAAGGAAGACGAGCCTAAACCCATTATGCATTTAACTGCATTAAAAAAAACACAAACAAAAAAAAACAACAAAAAAAAAGAAAACTTGGGAAAAAGAGGGTGTTGCTCAATACGGCCACTTTCCCTCGGAAGAACAGCAACTCACTCAAACTATCCACGGGGACCTGCTTGCAGAAGGCCCCAGCGCCCACGTTGCCCCCAGGAGTTTAGCGAATGCCGCGGTGGGACTTACAGTGGTAGCCCTGCTCCATCGGGGCAGAGTCCTTCTCCCGTTCCCCTTCCCGATGCTTCTGGCTGTGGCGTCGGTGATGCCGGTGGCTCTGCCTAACCAGTGGCATCCGCGCGCCCACGTACAGGGTCCGGTGGCCTGCGAAAAAGCAGCGGTTTTTGCAGCACTCTCGGCATTGCGGCAATGGTTGAGGTGGCCGGTGCCTTGCTAAGCCACGGTTATATATCCCAGGAGCAACGCCAGCTTCCCTGAATGTTATTTTCACTGGACCTCCTTTTTTCCAAGCCTATTTTACTCGAGCTTTGCAACAACACAGCAACAACAAGTGTTGGCTCTGGGTCATCTAAAAGTGCCCCCAAAGTATTGGACCTCTTCTCAAATTCCAGCTTCGGCTGGACAACACTCAGACTTGCTCATTAAGCAGCAACACAAGCTAATTATTTTCAAAATCTCTGTATGGCACGAGGCGACAAGAGACGATCAAATCAGTCCCATCGTAATGAACTCCAGAACAAAAAAAGAAAATCACAGCCCCGCGTCTGCAGCCCTGAAATGATTCTCCTGACCTCTCCAAGCCAGGAGCAGCCTCTGCGAGAAAAAAAGCCGTGAATTATCGAGCCCTGTGGCTACAACTCACACCGTGGCCTCCCGGGGGGCTTTTTCCCTCCGTTTAAAAAGCCGTAATAGTAAAAAACGTGACAATAACTGTGCTGCTTCATTGAGAAGCGCGGCACGTTTTGCTGCACGTGATGTGACACCCGACAAGGCACACAGGAGAGACTTTGTGCAATGGGAAAACACGCTGGGCTGGTGGCTCCTCTACCAGGATCTCAGCAGAGACTCACCTTCCAACTCCTCCTCCTCATAGCGAACACTGACAGTGTTGCTCCTTCTTCCCCGGTCAATCACTGCCTCCTCGTCATGTCTCTGTTTAGCAACGACAAGAAGGGAAAAGTTGGGGCTGGGGGTGGAGAGCTCCCTTACGTCCTCCCAGCCATCACCCACCCCTGCGTCCACGCGAGTCCACGAGCCATCACGCCTCTACGTGCCGCCTCCTCCTCCTTCAGGCACAGCCCTAAAACCACGGACTTGTAGGAGGTTTTCCTTCCCATACGCAAATAAAACAGCCCATAACATCACCTCTACTGTATACCACGAGAGTCTGGACGTCTTTAATACAGCAGGAGAGGGATGAGTGTTTCAGACCAAAAAAACCCACCTCCTGCTTTGTTCTTGAGGTTCCTGTCTAAAAAAGTGATTTCCAAACTGGAAAAAAAACAACCCCAACCCACAAAACTGCACTTTTGAGCCCCGGCCGTGCTACCTGTAACTCTTCCAGAAGTGTCATTTTGTAACCCCCGTTTGGGTTCATCCTCACGTCAGTCACTGGGTTTCGGGGACAACTGAACCTCCAGGTCAGTCAGGGGGCCCGATTCCCCAGGAACTGATGGAGTAGCCCTCACGGGAGGAGCTAAGTGGCACCCAGTGTGCACCAACTCCAGAGACACAATAGGGACCATTGTGAAATCACAAGCTATGATGCGGATCCAGGCAGCTACTTAAAGCCATGCACCCCTAGAGCCTTCCCGCTTGGAAAACTTAGTGCCTGGGGAGAAGCCAGCTCTGCTTTGAGCAAAAACTCTCCAGAACAGAGAAACTTCCTGCATGAGAGGTGTCAGGCTCAAAAGTGTGCAGAAGGAAAACCCTTCACAGGCTCGTTCACCCTCCTGAGAAGCAAAGCCCACTAGCAGCATCATGTTTTCTCTCTTTTTCTTTCTAACAGTAGAGCTGAAGCTCTAGCATCCTGAGGATAACAGGAGGCACAAATACGGTAGGGAAAAAGAATATCTTATTGGATCAATGGGTAGATTCAGAAAAAAACCCTGCTACACAGTAGTTTATCCTGGCTGCTAGCTAGAACCAAGAAGACTGTTTTTTCCACCTGGGTCAACAGTTCCGGTGAAACATACTACCCGCCTAGGACAGCTGCATCTGAGGAACAAGAATTAGTTATCTGCAATACAAGGAATAACAATGAGTCATTTAGTGCCATGATATTCATCAGGCTGCACAGAGAAACAAGAGACAAATGCATTTGAATAACCATGTCTTGTGTTACGTTTTAACCACTTAACATTCCATGAGAAATACCCCAAGAGCTCAAGAAGAAAGAGCAGAAAGACAGGAGACAGGTGAAAGCCTAGAGCGCCAGCTAGACGGAATGAAAGACCCTTCCAGCAACAACAGCCTGAGAGGCTGCTCAGACATGCAAATTTATGCATGTACCTACAGACAGCACTGAATGAGAAAGCAAGGCCTGGGGGGATCATTTCCCCTCTGCTCAGGGCTGCTGGGGCCAGTCTGTGTGCTCTGTCCAGACTGGGCTCCCCAGGACAAGACTGGGACTCACTGGGGCGAGCCCAGCAAAGGGCCACAAAGGTGACGAAGGGACTGGAGCACTTTTCATATGCGGAGAGGCTGGGAGAGCTGGGACCCTTCAGCCTGGAGAAGGCTCAGGGAGCTCTTATCCATGTACATCTGATGGGAGGGAATGAAGAAGAGGGAACCGGGCTCTTCTCAGCAGCGCCTTCTGGCAGGACAAGAGGCAAAGCGCACAAACTGCAAAACATGAAATTAAAGCTGAACACAAGAAAAACTTTCTGACTGCAACTGTGGTCGAGCACTGCAACCGGTTGCCCACAGAAGTTGTGGTGTCTCCACCCTTGGAGTCCACTCAAAACCTGAGGGGACACGTCCTGGGCAACCTGCTCTGGGTGACCCTGCTTGAGCAGGAGGGCTTGGACTCGATGATATCAAAGGTCCCGAAAACCTCAACGGTTCTGTGAAAGCCACAGACAGAGATCTCTGCCTCAAGCCGAGAGGCAGCAGTCATCAGCCGACTCAGAGGAGCAGGCTGGGAGGCAGCTAGAAAACTCTTCCCAGTTCCTCCCTTGTCATCCCTGCCTCAGGTGTGCAAGCCAGTGCACCGCTTTGTTGAGCCGCCCAGTTCTCATCCCGCTGTGATTCTGCAGGTAACGTTAACACAAAGGAGTGAGAGGGGAAGAGCTTTAGTTAACGGCATGGGAACCTGAAAGCACAGGACAACTTTTCCCCAAACGTGGGCAATGCTGCTTAGATTCTGTCACCTAGGGAAGAGAAGGAAGACGACAAATGGGCCAAAGGGTTACACAGGAATGAAATACGAGGAAGGTGCAAGAGACATCAAAAACATCGATATGTGCCCCAGAAGACTATTTTGTAGTCAACTGACCTGCCCACACCCGACTGTGGGCATGAGGCCTCCGCTCCGACTTCCACTCTTCTCCTCTTCACCACTTCTTCCACTGCAGCACTATCTGACACTTCTTTTCTTCTCTTGACCTTCAAAACATTGCAAACTTGGTATTGATAAAATTTGATTTTGACTTTTCTATTTTAGAACAAAAGTCAGACTTAATATACATCTGTGTTTCGCAACATTGTCCAGGCTTATACAACAAAAACCAAAAAATGACTCAGGAATAAAAGATTAGCTGCCTTATTCAAACAGAAGGTAAGCACTGAGAGGCCATCCAGAGAATTATGCTCAACAGTTTTAAAGAAGAACTACTGCTTCCCAGGACATCCTATTGGCTCCATTTTTAGAGGAGGGCCTAGGAACATAATTAGCAGGAACGTAATGCTAGCAGAGAGAGCGGGATTTCCTCGGGGGGAATTTGGACAGGACACCTTCACTAATTCACTCCATCTTCAGACACTTACCTGTATTGAAAACAAACCCACCCTGAGATCTCACTAAACAACTACTTTCCAAAGAAGCTTAACTTGGTTGTTTTCGACACATGCAGCACTTAGGAAACTACTTCATTATTCAGCACTATTGACCTCATACAGACTCTCACAGCGAAGAAACCATTTGACAGCTCAGCTCAGACTTGGCGAAAACACATTTAACTGAAGCCAGCATGGCTCTCATGTCCTCAGGCAGGACTTCATTCAAAGTCCGCTGGAATTGACAGGAAGGTTTCCCTCAACTTGGATGGTTCTAGGTGAGAATTCACTCCCACCTTACACTGCCTGACTGACACCCAGAAACAGGACAACTACAGCATTGCCTAGATATATCTTCTGCTTCTCCAGACTACTTGGAATATCACTTTTTTTAAAAAAAAAAACAACACACAAAAGAGAACCACACACGCAACTTAAAAGCTCATCACTGCCCTTGTTTACTTCTTTACCTGTAACAGAGGTATTGTAAAATCTGGTGAATATTTGGTGACTGGACTTTCTTTAACCAACTTTATAGTACATTTTTGCATTGCACCACACGTCCTGAGAACAAGATAAATGACTTAGAAACAATGCTGGACTTGCATATGATATCTTGAAACCGAAGAACTGCAAATACAGCTCTTTCAGAATTCCTGGCTGTGAATAACACAAGCCAGTGGGATGGGGACAATTGCTTTGGACTACTTGTCCATTTGATAAGGGAGACCAGAATATCTACTAAGTGCTCACAAGACAGACCAGCTGCAGCCTTTCCCAGGGACCAATCATCAGAACAGGAAACAGTAAGAAAAAAACCTCAGTTTTCACAACAGAGGAGGTTCAATGCAGAGTCCCACAGAGGTCTCAGCTGGGGCCTGAGGCTCTTCAGGGAATTCATAGAAAACCTGGAAAATGAGACACTAGGGAGGTGACAACATTTGCTAATTATACAAAAGACATTATTACCATTATTACTATCATTATTTAGAAAAACAAATGCATTCTTTCTTTAGGAAAACAGAAACAAAGAGCGTGAAATTCAACGTCAACAAATGTAGTCAAGCATAAGGAAGAAAAACACATGTTCCATATATATATGTGCTGGCTCCAGCCTAGTTACCGACATTCAAGAATGAAGGCTGGGAGCCACTGGGCATTGCTTCATAAAAATACTAGCTGAAGAGTCAGCAGTGGGTGAAAAGGCAAAGAGAAATTCCAGACATTTTCAAAAAAAGCAATACAGGACAAAAGAGAACACATTGCTATGCTCTATTTCAAATCCATGGTACAGCCATACCGCACGCAGTTTTGCTCCCTCTCATTCAAAGACACAGTGGAGGAAGGGAAAGGGAAAAGCAAGACATAGATCATAGATGTTTCCAGACATTATCCAAACATAACCATAGTGAATTACCACAAGATACGCCGTGCTGAAATAGAGCCGAGTTCTAGATACATCGTGCAAATGTAGGGATAAGGCACGAGGTGGACATTCTCATGTTTGAATCTCATCTTCGATACTCTCTCCCATTTACTGACATCTGAGAACAACAATAAGACTTAAGAACATAGCACTAACATTTCAAAGGAGCAGGAGTCCTCTTGTAAAGCTTCAAAAGTCATACCACACTGAACGTATATGCAGAAGGGAGCACCTACAATCTGTCCGTATGAACTTGGTGAAAAAGCGCTAGTAACACATTACAAGAAACACTCACCCAGGTGACACTCTCCCATCAGTTGCTTGCATTAATAGCATTGTGTTTCCTTAACTGTATCTGGCTTCAGTCCTGACATCTTCCCGCAAGAAACAACATGCCAGGCGCTCCCAACCCTGTGAATAAAACCTCATCAGCTTTCCTAACTAAAAAGTAATTTTTTAAAAAACTGAAAAGGACTAGGATTCACAGGAGTAGCGTCATTACATTCACTTCACAGTTCAAAATGGGAGGACAAAAGATAATTGACATGACAAACGCCACAGTTACAGACGTTCCTTCCTGGGGGTGCAGTTCGCACACCTAGGAGCTCACGCGTGCAAGAATGGGTGATGCCAGGCAGCAGTCTCCTTACGTGCCTCTGATCTCAGGAAGAAACAGGTAACATGAATACTTTTACTCCATTTGCTAGCAGAAACTAACATCCTGAGGACCAGAGATGGAGCCCAAGATTTGCCTAGATGAAACGCTGACGCAATCAGTTCCTTTAAGGGATGAAATTGTTTGTTTGAGTTTGGCTTCAAGGACTCCCACAGCTGGTGATTAACTAAGAGGTATGCTACAGCGAGGAGCCCGACACACAGATTGCAGGACAACTCATCACGCCAGGCCTCTGAGCTTGCAGTTCTCCGCAGGGCCCGGTGCTGGCTGAGCAGGTGGATGGACTTCCCAGTTCTAGAAATACAAGCTCGGGAATCAAACCCTCCTCAAGCACGCAGGCAAAACTGGCTGCGCTTTAGCGAAGCAAACCAACAACAAGGCTTCGTTTGTTTGGGTGCCTCCTCTCTGACAATGCTCTGGGCTACTTTCTCTTCCTGGCAGTAAGAGGAATAAGTTGCTCTCATACATACCAGCTTCTGACAGGGAAAGAGGATGATCTCGTTCTTGCCTGCTAGGACCAGGGGTGGCAATAACGCAGTCTGCCGAGACTGGAAGGGAATGCCTTGGAGGCGGAAACACGTGGGTGTTCATTACTCCTGGGCACTCGGAATCACGGGAGGTGATGATGCCAAAGGGCCTGATCCGATTCACAAACTGACACACCTTAGGACTGAAAAGGCTTCTCCTTCAACTAACTTACTTTTCTCTGCAACAACAGCCTCAGGAGAGTAACTTCTTCTTAACCCTTTACACTACAGCAACTACAATGTTTAATCCTAATGTACCTTACAAGAAAACTACTGCGGTCTTCTCTACTAGTGGGCCAACACTGCTGCGCCTGTAAGGAGCGCTTTACGTTTTATTAACCTTTTGAAACAACGCACTAGCTTTCCTTGCAATCGCATTACGTGGGCTTCCTGGGACTTTACATATACACGTTTGTTTTCTCTGGCTAAATCAGATTTGGAACGCAGGGGTGGCCATCTGAAAACACTGCAAAACATTCTTTTTACGTACATCAGTTCTCTGGTGAAGGCAACAACTGAGGAGGATCTTCAGCTAGTGTAAAACTGCAAAGCTCAAAGGACTCGTACTCCAGCTAAAGATCTGCGCACTACTAGGCAGGAATGTCAAATTAAGCAATGCCCAACAGATACAAGTCATTGGATCTTTTCTTTTACAAGTAGGAAAGAAAGGGTACACAGAAAGATAGTGAAGTGGTCTGTAGAAAATGGATGTAAATCATCAAGATTTCCGAGGATTACTCGAATTGCTTCCTGGAGAGGCCAAAATAAGAAAGGAAGGAAGAATATTAACAAGATAGCCACAATTCCACTGTCAAGTACAGTTTTCAGGCTTGGGAAAAAAATAACATTGCAGTTTGCAGGAGTCATGGAAGAGCAGGTTCCAGATATTTTGCTTTTCCTCTTCCCCTTCTTCCCCCTGCTCCCTCCCATCACCTCAGAGCATGCTGCCCTAACAGATTCACAGAAACTGAAGTGAATGAATATCTTAACCCTGAATTAACATGGAAGCATTACTATGGAGAGTGGAGGTGTGCTTTTAAATTTAAGAAGTTCTACATTTAAGAAGCCTCCTCCTTGCCAGCACAACACATGCAGTATTGACCTGTTTCAAAAATAAACATATTCCCCTTTTTCAGAATATTGACCCAATTCAGTTACAAAGGAACTGTAATTCAGCTCCAACAAACTCCTGCTTTATAAAGGGGAAACTTTTTCTAGGAATACCTTTCAGTATTTTCAAAAGTGAAAAAGAAAAAAAAAAAAGAACCAATAATTTTCTGTATCAGTTAAGATCAGCACACTTTCTTCAATACTATTTACAATGCTACTACTGTACTCTGAAGATTTGTTTAAACTTAACTAACAGGAGCATTTTTAAGCAGGCAGTATATTGGTCTCATTTCCTCGGGAATGGCAGGGGCTTTCTTCTGTCTCAGGAAGAAGATGACAACAACAGAACTCATCAGCTGTCACCGAGCTTGGCCACAAAGTAATGGCGTCATTAAAAGAACGTCCCCTGGCTCCCACAGCTATGAGGAAAGCACATGCAATTGAGCATTAGATTAGCTGCTATCAAGCTAGCTCACCAGTACTGCCACAGCTCCTGAAAAACTAGGAGGGTCTGACAGCTAGTCAAGCCTGAGAAGTTCAAAGCAGTGGTCAGGTCTGGGGCTGAGAGCGAAACCACGGGAAAGTGCTACTGCAGAACGAATCTGAACAGGAACCAGCAAGGCATGGAGTGCAACGAGCTCCACAAATAGGAGTTTTCATTTGTCCAATTTCAACAGGCAGTAGCTTCTTTGAAGTATTTCTGATAAAAGCATTACTCGCGCTAATGCTGCCTGTTGATGACACTTTTCATTTACGTCATTTTTTTCACCCTCGTACTCTCTAGAGAAGTTCCCCATTACTCGCACTTGAAATGCTGCATTTGACAAAACGTCCTCCGTCCCATAACAAACAAAAGATTTGCTCAGCCTAACATTCAGCTAAGCTCCCGTGGACCTGCTTCATCTCCTACCTCTAACTCCTTGACAGCACTTTCAGTGGTGTCGAGATCCAGACCGCTGTGAAACAAACAGAGAGTTAGTCCCACCCCAGCCAAAAAGCAACAGAGCTACGTTCCTTGTAAGAGTTTAAACAACAACAAAACATCATTCCCATTGCACAGAGAAAATACTTAGCAGGCAGATGAATTCCCAGTTTATTGTTCTTAAAAAACATCCAGTCTTCCACAAGGACTGTTCCTTTTCAATTTTCTGCCCATTTGTATTTTGTGCATCTGAGGATACAAAGGATGAGAGATCAGATCTTTTCAGTCAATCCTCACTAACCTTTAGGACTGGGGTTTTTGACAAGGTGCCCTCAAACCAGCACCTCTCTCTTCCAGCCTATCGCAATGCCATTCTGCTCAAGGGACTAAAAGAAGGAACCGGCAGGACGTGTCTCTCAATCCCCTCCACAGTGCAAACCTGCAGAGGAACGGGCCTTCACAGCATTGGAGCTAGGCCCTGTGATGCTGGGAGTTGGGTACTGCCTGCATCAAACTGTGTTCGCACCTATTAACGACATCTTTTGTAAGCCAGCTTCTCAAAAGTTGTTCATTGCCAGGTATCGGCCCACAATACAATGCACAGGGAGAGAGAAGGTCTCAAAGAAAAGCTGAACCCATTAAGAAGTAAACAAATGTCGCACAAGTGTCACTTGGAAATAAGGAAATAGGGTGGAGTGTAAGGAATTACGGCATGCAAGTATTCGCTGGTATATGGTCTGGCAGGCAGCCACTCTCATATCCTCCACATTCAGGGGCCCCAGCCAGAACTCGGTCAGAGATGAGAACTTTCCTTCCTCTTCAGAAAGGCCCTCTCCTTGCTTAATATGGAAGAAGTTAATGAAAGGAGTTACACAGCGCGCCACAGCAGAAGGACAGATATCACCCACCCAAGACTTATGCTGTGGTCATGAAGTCTTCAGGAATCAGCAGGGACACAAAAGTACGATTCAGGAAGGGACGCTGAAGCGGCGATGAGGGGAAGAGGGTGGAAAGAATGGAAGAAAGCAAGGCGCGATGACAGGCTGCCAAACTCAAACAAATGCAGTGCTCTCTCTACCATCGGGAGATCAAACACCTGCAGGCTGCTCAGAAACGTACGCACACTACTGGCAGTGCTGTCCAAAGGGATTACGCTGAGGGAAAGAGCTCGGTCACAGACAAGAGCAACGTTTCAAGCATCTTCTGAACACCACACGACACCACAAGACAGACAACACGCCTTCCTCTCCAAAATCAACACAGAGAACAAAACAAGGAGGAAGGTTAATCCTCCTGGATCTGACACTATTCCAGCAGAATGCTAATAAGCAAAGCTAAAGAAACAACTGCATTTCAATTCATCCCAAAATAAAGTCATGTGGCAGAATTTCAAAGACTCGGCCTACTTCTCCAAAGGAAAAAGGAGACTAGTGTGGCACGAGATTTAATGCAGCTTCAGGTCTGGAGACAGCCTAATTGGCGTGGTGTTCATAGCACAGTCTCTTCAATTCTGCAGCAGCTAACAACAGTCACTTCCAGAGTAAAGCCAGGCCCTGGCAATGCCTGTACACATCTCATTGCAAAAGCAAATTCACTCACACTCATAAAACCACTCTCTAGGTCCCTGGCTGCCGACCCCAAACGCGCTCCCCCGCAGGAGCTCCCCGGACCCTGCTCGGGGCACCAGGGCTGGGCTCAGGAAGGAGTTTTTCCCCCGGGCAGATTGGCACAGGTCCCGGGGGGGTTCGCCTTCCTCTGCAGCACTGAGCACAGCCCCTTGCCGGGGTCCTCGGGGCCATTTCTGGCCAGCGAGTCCCTGCTGTTGCAGGAGCAGGAGTCCAGCTGTGCCCTCCAGCCCTCCGCCTCTCTTCCCTGGGCCAGCTTGGCAGGGGAACCTCACGTCTCCAGGTCACCTGCAAAACAAGGAGCCTCAAGGAAGCCGACTTTTCCCTGCTGCTTTTAAGCTGGCACACTTCCGTGGGGAGAAGAGAAAGCCTGGGGGTGTGTGGGGGGGTGTCTTAGCTATCTATCTATCTCTCTAAATCTGCTGGGAGGGAATGAAGACGAGGGAGCCAGGCTCTTCTCAAGAGTGCCCACTGAGAGCACCAGAGGCAACAGGCACAAATGAAAACACATGATATGCTCCAGCTGCACATGAGAAAACAACTTTTTCCTGTCTGGGTGGTCAAACACTGGCACAGGTTGCCCAGGGAGTTTGCGGAGTCTCCGTCCTTGGCGATGTTCAAAACCCAAGGGCACGTTGTCCAGGGCAAGCTGCTCTAGGTGAGCCTGCTTGAGCAGGCGGGTTGGACCAGAGGAACTCTACAGGTCCCTTCCAACCTCCACCCTCCTGTGTGAGTCTGTGCTTTGGTTTCACTCCTAAAGCACCTGAACTCAACCCTGATGCCTGCGGGAAAGGATGCTGGGACAAGGCAAGATCCCAGACTCCTCCCCGAGGACTCACCACAAAACCCCATCTACCTAGTCCAGAATATCGTATGGCAGACACACTCAGAAGAGAGAAAAGATCCTTTTATTGCAAACATCAACTGCGGCGGGGGGCGGGCCCGGGAGTCACAGGGCTTCAGCCCGTAACAGGGAAACGGCACCTACAACGACAGAGTCAGAGAGCACTGATAAACCCATGAAGGCAGGAATAGGCATGACTTGGTTCCCCTTTCTTTGGGGAACACCGTTGACGAGGAATTGTTCATAGCCCAGAAGAGAGAGCTATGGCTGGCATCAACCAGGGGATGGCTCTGGCACCTTATCCCCACGGGTAATGCACTTGGAGACCTGCATGCGTGCACAGATGCACAGGGCCCCTGTGCCACGCAGCAGGGCTCGATGGGGAGCCCCTGGGGAGCGGCCATGGAGTTATTTCCAAGCCCCGCGCAGCACCGTCCCTTGCCAGCGGGTCGGACTGACTTGGAGCAGCGCTGAGAGTTGGGAAAGATGGGCAGCAGAGCCTGGTACACACCTGGGCTTCCTGACCTGCTGGACCTTCCTGCTTCTTTTAAGTCCCCATCTCCTTCTCTCTTCCTTCTTTTCTTTTCTCGTTGGCATTCCTTCTCCTCTGCCCAGGCCTGTTTTCTCTTTCTTTTCTTTCCGTTTTCCTTCTCCTGGGGGGAGCCTGCAAACCTTTCCATCCCACAGTATGATTAGGTAGGTAAAGCCAGGATCAACTAGAATCAGTTCTTGATTTACCCAAAGCTGACTCATTTCACCTTCTTTCCTCTGAAACGCTCTTTAGTCCTTCTGTGCATCCCAGGGAGTCTACTGTGCTCCCTGGGGTGGCTGGAGCCAAAGCAACGGGTGCCTACAACAGAAATGTCAGAGTCAGCAGGTGGCAAGGGACACCCTGGAGTAGCAGGCGACTGTTTGGCAAAATGCTGCCTTAGCCCTACAGAGAAGATCCCTCTGGCTGGTTTGCATTAGCCCGTTCTTCCAAGGGCCTCACTTTGGAACACAGGGTTCACACGGGTGTGTGACACTCGGTTCGTTTCTGGCAGCTCAGCAAACACGGGGATACCGTGTCTCGGGTAGGAGGGTAGCCCCTGATGGAGCTGCCATACCTCTGACATTTCGGACTCCACCACCGCGTCTCCCCCAGCTTCTTTGAGGACATCCAGCAGAGAAGCGGGTGGTGTGTGCAGCAAGGCTTCTGCCTGGTGGTCCTTGTCTGCTCTGCCTGCAGGGCCACTTTGCTCTTCCAAATGCAGGTCTAGAAAGGAAAAGCACGTGCAGCAAAGTGACTCCTTGGAAGTAAAGCACACCTAAAGCAAAACCCACCCAAAGCCCTACACCAGCTGTCTTCTCGACATTGAGGTTTCTGGTACCCCAAGCCCCAGCCTGGGACAGCCCTCAGTTCCTCCTCATACCTGTGGCTCTGTCCATGGGGGCTGCCGACTCCCCGGCTGATGGACAGGAGCGGCCAGCCATCTCCTCCACAAAGATGTCACCGCAGTTTTCAATGAGAAACGCCACCAGCACGTTCACCTGCACACATCAAACCCTCAGTCTCAACCCAGGTGCCTGAAAATGTATCACACAGCCTTTCCCACTCCCGACCCTTGCCTCTGCGCAGGAGGCTGTGGTTGTGGGGCTGCTCTTGCAGGCAGCCACCCCACCAGCATTCGCTCAAGAGAGGAGGCAGCCAGGGACCTCTGAGCAGCCAAGCTCGGATGGGCCGGCAAGGCTGCAGCCGGCTGCTCAGTACAGCGCACCTTCTCAGTCACCGCCAGCATGGCCTCGAGGGGGAGCACGTCCTCGTTAGGTGGGCTCAGCAGATTTGGCCCAAGGCAGATGGCCAGGTTGCTGGCGGTCATTCTGCTGCTGGAGGCGTTGTGGCCGATGTGCTGGAGGAGGGCCAGCAGCCGCTTGAGGAGGACGAGATTGGCTCCAGGCAACTTCTCGGCCACCCTGAGGGAACAGGAACTCAACGTTAATAGAGCAGATGTTGCCCACAGCTGTCCCCAAAGCTTGCCCAACACAGGTGGGTTGCGCAGCTTTCCGGGTGCTCTCAGCCAGCGGCCAGTGCTCCTGCGCTTCAGGAAGGAAGCACGGCGTTGCTTCCCAGCTCCTCATTTCACCCAAGCCCAGGCAAGGGAAGGCTCCCTCTCCGTGCCCTTTCCCCTGAAATCTAAGCCCACCCCAGCAAAAGCAAGCTGTCAGAAGACACAGCTTTTTAAGGAGACCGTCCCTTTTCAGGCAAGTCCCAGGCCTCTACCAGTCCCTCCTCAACAGGCAGGCTGCTGCCCACACTTACGCTTTCAGCTCTTCAACCTTCTCCTCCTTGCCGCTCTTCTGCATCGCTGCCATCCAGTCCTCGTAGAGGTCTGTCACGAGGAGCTTCGCGGGGATGCTTCGGAGGAAGTCCTGCAATGCCAGGGGCTCCAGGTGAGCCTCTAAACACTCCAGGCCAGCCAGGAGCTCTTCCAGCTGCAGGTCAGAAGCGCTCACCTTCAAGATGACGGCCAGCAGCAGCGCAGGCTGGCTGCCCAGGTCGACATCCGCACCGTGGTCCAGGGCCTCCCGCAGCTCACGAAACTCTGTCCTGCCGGCAGCTCTTCGGAATATCCCTTCTGTCGACGGTCCTTCCTTGTGCAGGACAGCCAGCATCTCCTGCAGGAGGGGCAGGAGGACAGTTGCTTGGCTGAGAAGCTGCCTTCCAACAGCAGTGACCAAAGCACTGCCCCAGATCCTGCTCCTTGCCCCCCGCAAAGGGGGCTGGCACCAGAAGCGTCTTCTGGGGGTGAAGGGCCCAATCCCCCATCCCCGGAGCTCCTGGGGACACCCACCTCCCCTCTGGAGCAGCGGGAGGGAGGGCTGGGGACCCCCTGCCCAGGCTGGCTTACCTGGATGGGCCGGGGCAGGGAGCCGTCCTCCCCGCAGAGGGCTGCCAGGGGCTGGCCAAAGAGCGCCCTGCTGCAGCCGGAGCCCACCTGCCCTGGCGCCTGGGCAGCGGCCAGGGTCCTCCGATGAGCAAAGGGCCAGGGCAGCCCCATCCTCTTCCTCCTCCTGATGGTGTTCCCTCCTTCCGAAAAGGAAAATGGAGCAAGAGCGTGTCAATGGAGACAGCTGGGCCAGCACTCCCGGAGCCTGCCCTGCCTGCAGCACGGTGCTGAGGGCTGAGGCAGGATGGGCAGGGAGCCAGCAGCTGGAACCACAGCTCCAGCTCAGCGGCTCCAGCTCGGAAGCTCTTGAGAGCCGGCATGCCACCGGGACAACCTGTCCCAGCCCTCGCCCTGCCCTCCTCCAAACTGTGGGCAGCAGGAGAGGCTCTGGGTCCCCGCAGAACCACATCCAGCGGCTGCTGCCCAGCAGGTGTCCTTGCTCGTCCAGGTGACGTCCTCCCTTGGGGTGCCGCACCTGCATGGAGACACTCAAAGGACAAGTGAGCACAGCTCAACCATTTGCAGGACAATGTGCTTCTTTCCAGAACTCACCTGGTGAGCCGCAAAGTCCCCCAGCTTTGATAGATGGGGCTGTCGGTGGCCTTTGCCCTTGCTTGGGACGATCCTGCAAGAAGCAGGCTGCGCTTAGAGAGCATCCCCGCAGCAGAAAGGGCCACCGGCGAGCTGCCACCCGGCACCAGCAGCCTGAGCGCGGCAGAGCTGGGACCCTCTGCCCTCCTGGGCTCTCTGCCCCACACGGCAGGCTTCCCCCCAGCGCCGCCAGCGAGGATGTGCTGGCATGCCTGGTGGCTCCCCAACCCTCTACGCTCCCCGAGTGGCACCGTGGGACGCTCCCTCCCTCCATCTCTGCCTTACAAGCTCACCCCGCTGGCCGCAGACGCCGGCACAGCCAGAGACGGGTGAAAGGCAGCCATTCTCACCTCTGCCTGGCCCTCCATCAGCCTCTCCAGGCTCCTGGTGCTGAATGTCCTCCACTGGGCAAGAGAGAAGGAGCGGAGGAAGGTGAGCAGCAATGCCTCAGGACCAGGGCTCGGGGACAGAGCCCAGACCGGGGAGACACTCACGGTGTGGCGGCAGCTCAGCTCCTTCTCCAGGGGTCTGAGGGAGGGGAGACGGGTCACGCGGGCTCTCTTGGCTCCTCCTGGTGTCCTGTGCACCGGCAAGGGACAGGGAGAGAGCAGGCTGAGCCCCAAGCTGCCCCTTCTCTCCTGTGAGGCAGCTCTGCCCGAGAGCTGCCCGCAGCTGCGAGGGCACCTCTCCCCAGCTGGGGAGCTGTGTTCCCCCGTCCGGCTGTGCCTGCAGCATCCCCGCGGCTTACCCCAGCAGCGTGCCCACCCACAGCTCCTTCAGCGCCCGGGAGCTGCAGAAAGAGAGGAGAACCAGCGTCAGGACCCGCTGCCCCCCAGCCCGTGGGCAGAGGCGGGCGCCTGTGCAGCCCTGCCCCGTGGGGAAGGACGCCGGAGTGGGACAAAGCCCCGTGGGGCAGGACAGAGACGCTGCCCAAGCCCTGGCTCCCCGTGTCCTGCCAGAGCAGCTGCTTTTGCCCTTCTCTTCTGGGGACCCAAAGGGCACCAAGGGATGCAGGACCTGGCAATGCCCCCATCCCTCCCTGCCAGCGTGCTTCCCGCTCCCTGCCCAGGCTCTGCACGCAGGGCAGAGGCCATTCACAGGATGGCGTGGGCACGGTTGTGAACCTCTCCTGCCCGACCATGGGACGTGGCACCACGACTCACCCAAAAGCGGCAACACAGGAGCCGGTGGACCAGACGAGGATGACGGAGGTCCTGTCCTCATCGCCGCCTTCCTCCTCTTCCTCGTCCCCCGCTGCCTCCTTTCCGCCGCTCAGCACCCACAGCTGGTCCAGGGCCAGGCGGAGCTGTGGGCGCACGCTGGTGCCGCGTCTGCAGAGAGCAGACAGGAGAGGCAGGCGGTGAGCTGGAGGTGACCTCCTGGGGATCCCCCCGGGCCGAGCCCCGTCCCCCACTTGCCCTTGGGACAGACGGACGGACAGCGATGGGCGCCTCCAGCACCCACCAAGGTGCCGGGGCCTGGGGCTGGTGCCGGGGTGTCCCTGCCCCGGGGCCAGGGCCAGGGCTGGGGGAAAGGCGGCTGGGGGAAAGGCAGCTGGGCTCTGAGGGTCTTACTGCAACTTGGCGATCACCAGTTCCTCCTGGAGGAGGAGAAGGCGTCTCTCGCTCCTCTTGCGGCCCCGGGTCAGCCGCACGTCCGCGCTCAGCACCAGCTCGGCGTCGGCGAGAGCCTCCCTGCAGAGCAGAGAGCGGCGGGCATGAGAAAGGCCGCTGCCACCGCGGGTCCCGGCCGTGCCCCCGAGGCACAGGGAGAGCCCACCTGGAGCCGCAGCAGCAGTTGGCCTGGCCCATCCTGCCCGGGAGAGGAGGACCCTCGCCGTGGACCAAGGACGCAGGCCACTCGGCGACAGCGGGGATGGGAGGCGAGGTGCCGGTGCCGGCGAGGTGCTGCTCGGCCGGATCCTGCCTCCTCCCAGCGCTCCTGCGTGCCAGCACAGCTCCGTGCTGCTGTCTCTGGTGGCTGTGGGCTCCAACTGACCAACATTCCGAGCCCAGCGACCAACATTCTGAGCCCAACGGAAAGTGGGAGGGGCACCCACCCAGTGGGTGAGAGTTCTCTCCAGTATGGCCGTCTCTGCCTGGCACTGGGGAGCCCCGGGCGGGCTGGACGGACCCAGCAGAGGGGAAGGACCGTCTCCCTCCACCTCTTGCCAACGCTTTGCCTCCTGCAGCCCAGGAGGCAGGGAGCCGCCTTTGCCCCAGGGGCACTTTTCTGGCTCGAAATCGCTCCACTTGGCGTCCACCATCACCCCAGGTGTCTGCACAGCTGCTTTCCAGCTGGGTGTCCCCCAGCATTTACTGGCGCAAGGGCTTCTTCGTCCCCAGGTCTCCAGGACTTTGCTCTTCCCCTTGGGGAACTACAGGAGGTTCCTGTCAGCCCCTTTCTCCAGCCTGTCAAGATCCTCCAGGTTGACAGCAGGACCCTCCGGCGCATGAGCCTCTCCTCCCGCTTCTGTGCCACAAGCTGCAAGCTGCCGGAGGGTCCGCTCTGCCCCATCTCCCAGACCAGGGAATGTGAACAGATCCCACGTGGTGCAGCGCAGGGGGGGGCAGACATGCACTTTGATAGGCCATCACTTGTCACAGGAGGTTCAGAAATTTAGGGGAAAAATCCATATTGGTTTGGGTATTATTTACACAGTGCTTCCCCTTTGTATTCCTGCAAGCTATTACAAGGTGTTCAAAATGTCTCCTTTTTCATTTGAATGTCACAGCTCTTCACAGTGCTGATGTTGCGTGTAACACTGGATCAGGTTGTACTCTCGCATAGATTGTTAGGTAGTATGTAGCCTAGATTATTAGGGAGAAGATAGCAGATTATC
Source organism: Buteo buteo (assembly GCF_964188355.1). Classification (NCBI taxonomy): domain Eukaryota; kingdom Metazoa; phylum Chordata; class Aves; order Accipitriformes; family Accipitridae; genus Buteo; species Buteo buteo. Next base: position 17,380,756 of record NC_134196.1, read on the forward strand.
TGCATTAATTGTGCTAACACCAACGACAGAAGGTTGTGTCTAGCTCTTGAGCCGAAGGATAGAAATCCAAGGCGTCTATTGAACGCAGTGGGCTATTGATCAGCAGATTGAACTCACCGTGTTCAAAAAAGAAAAGGTACGTGAGAAAGGCGTATTCCATCTTGACTGCTACAATGCGTGGTTTTGTAGGTATGAAGATAAATTATCCATGCCCCTCCCGCCACCCCCTTCCAAAAAAAAAAAGGACTAGAGAAAAAAGATTCAACTTCTGGAGCAATGGGGCTTTTAATAGCCAAGTAAATTTCCCTAGATCATTCCCATTCGATGAGCCACTTTGCCTGACATTCTGCCTCTACTTGGTACCAACAGAAGACTCGGTACCTGTGCCATGGTAGAGGAGACGTAGAATTTCGTGCTGATCCAGAGCTTTCCACCTACAGCCAAAACCGGGGCGAAGCTTTCCTCCACCTCAGCCACTCCATGGTGCCTCTTCCCCAGGGAAAGTCTTTCCTCTGTCACTCTGTGCTCATAGCTGGTCACAGGCAATGCAAGCCCCAAGCCTCAGCCACCGTCCCAGGTCACCAACCCCCTTTAGCCATAAGCAAGCTCTCAAACTCCTTTGCGGCTGCAGGAGAAGGGTTGTTAATAGAAATGGATGCACACGGCACAGTCTATTCCAGAATAGCCACAGCGGTTAAAAGCTTTCCGTGTCCTGGATTGGTGGTTTTCAGGACCAGCTCCTGGGTGCCGTTGCACGAGGCTAGCGATAGCTCTATTTCATGCAGGTAATTCAGGCTTAATCCTTTGTCCCCACAGGCCCAGCGGCACAGAAAGTCACCGTGGGCTGTGTTTGAGCAGCCTGCTCCACTGGACTTGTGGCAAACGGCCGCATCCTTGCTCTTCTGTTGTCCGCGTAGGGTCCTGGTCAATACAACAAGCTGTTTTCCCTGGAAATGACCATCGTGGCTAAAGACAGACTCCTCCTTGTGGACGCCAGCCAAGCTGTGGGAACGTCTCTGGCACCCATGCTGTGCCAGCTTTCAACCCCCAAGAGACTGGAACTGAGGCGGGTCCAACAGGAAGAAAATCTGCAATTTTCACTGAAAGAGGGGAGCGACCACCGGCACTGAAGAGCCATTCATATCCTGCCGAAAGCCACAGGGAAATGCAATGTGTGGTGAGCTTAGGCAGGAATACTCCTGTCCGAGGAGCAGCACGCTTGGTTATTAAGGCTTTATCACACTTGGGTGATAAGGCTTTATCCTTGGCTTTCCTGCCGTGCTGACCGCTGTGGCTGCTGCCTGTTCTTTCCTGCCATGCTGGCTGCACCCACCTGTGGGGCTGTCCTTGGGAAGGGCACCAGAACCAAGAAAGCCCCTGGGAGAGGGGCGGGAAGAAGCTTTTCTCCAGAGATTTGCCAGAAACTCTCCAGAGCATCCCTTTTCCAGCCCATGAGATGCTCTGTGTGACAAGGGAAGGTGCCTGTCGGTCCAATGGATGAGGCCCTGCAGGGCTCCCATCAGGGTCCTTTGACCTACCCATCTTCCAGCCGCCACTCCAGGGGCTGGGGGTCTCACGAAGGGCAGAGCCCTGTCCCCCACCTGCCGTTGGGACAGACATTGGTGCATCCAGCCATTAAAACCTGCCGAGGCCAGCTAACTAGGAAAAAGAGATGAGCCACACTGCGCATGCCCAAAGGGCGGACACTATGTCAAGGATAACATAAATAAGTATACGATTAGAACAATATAAGCTTGCCTTGCTGTAGGTAACGGTATGCACGATAGGCAGAACGATCCCCCATGCATCCAGCGCTGCAATAAAGTATGCCTGCATTCTAAAACTCCAAAATTGAGCCTCAGAGAGTTTCTTCGACTGGCTTTTTCGGTTACACACCCCTACCTCTGACTGGCAGGACAGAAGAGAAGATCACTGGGGCACCTGTCCCTTTCACTCGTGCCACTCGAGTCCTGCTTGACCTTGCCCGGGTTTTGCTTTACCGTGTCCTGGTGCCCGCGTGGAAAAGGAGCAGGGGAAAGCGGTCTGTGCTTCGAACCAGCGTGCCAGCCTCCCCGTGACATCCCGGAGCACTCCTGGGCGGTCAGCACCACAGGGGCCTCCTATTTCTTCTGGCAAAGTCTCAGCTCCTCCTCTCTTGCTTGCTCCTCCTCCCCCATCCAGATGCTCCTTCTCTAGGTGGTGGAAAGCATATTCTGCTTTCCTTGACTTCCACATGGCCCCTCGGTTTCCAGCAGGCTTCCCACCAGTGCCTCTGCAAGCCTGTTCTTAAGTGCAACCGAAAGGAGAATTTTCTCTTTATTATTCCCACACCTCAGAGGCAATTCTGCTTTCACTGATCTGAATGGAAATTTGTGAGTAAAGATGATGTTTAGATTTGTCTGCAGTGCCACAGTAGAGTTCACAGGGCCCTGCCCACCTTCAATAAATGTCAGCTTTGCGTTGCGGTTTTCACTGGAGTGACAGCTACTGAATTGGAGAAGACCCATGGGAGAAAATAAACTGATGACAGAAGTTTTGAACGATGGGCTTGGGAACCACAGATGCGCGTGTTTATGGAGTACCTCTCTTTCAATCTCCTGAGAGGATTTTTTCCTCTCATCACCTGAGTAGGATGGAAATCTTTTCGGTCTGGTGGATTTGGTATTTTTAACTTCACTTTTTACTGTGTTGCGAAAAAAATGCACGCAGCCTTACCGTTTACATCCCACAGTGTTACCCGCTGGGCAGAAACGTCTGAGGCTTTCACATCTGTTCCATACCTCTGCTAACACTCTGCCAGTCTTGATCCGGTCAAATGAGAGCAGCTACTGCGAATAACGTTCTCGACTTCCCCATCTCCTCACTCTGGTTTTCCTCTGTTTCTCAGGCATATGCTTTCTCGAGACTGCATATGAGGGTGAGAGATTACTAAAGTCCTTCCTTATTCCTAAAGGCATCTGAAAACTCTGTTAGGAGTCACTTGCTGTAAGATTATCTCCTGAAGTCATCGCAGAAATATCTAAGATTTTGCAGAAATTCTTTTGAGGCTCAGGAAGGTATGATTCTTTTCTTATGCTCAGTTTCACAAAAGTCTCTGTAGCCTTGGTCTCATCTTCTTTAATGCTACGTTTGAGGATTAGTGGTTCTCCCAAACAGGGTGCCCTGCTGTTGAATTAGCCAGGCACAGCACAGAACCCTTGGTCTGGCCACGGTGAATACTTTTTTGGATAGGCTCAGATGAGCACAGTGAGTTTATGTTGTTTCAAGGATTTGCTGCAACATCTGTGCCTTTTTTGACCCAATACTGCAAGCTGTTTAAAGCCATACACTTCCCCCCCGCCCCGCTCCAATGAACCAGTCTGAGACTCTGTAGAGCACAGGATTATTGCACTATAATATAAGGTATTAATATAGCAGCAAAGCAGTCTTCCTTGCTGGAATACCTACCTAGCCTTCCTACCACGATAATATTGTTTCATAATGGGTGTACTGGAATGAAGATGCTCATAAATGCAACGTGAATATTTGCTGACTGCAGGTATTTTTACAGTGCTGATCCCTCTAATATGGAGGCAGATGTAACAATAGTCACCCGTGTACTTCTACGAGCCTGTGCAATGTTTAGTTTGTTAATGGGCTGGAGAGTGATTTCTGATGATGATTCATGCCTTATCAGAAAGGGAAGAAGTGGATGTGGAAAGGGCAGGAGAGACTGGGAGCTTAAGCTTATAAATCTTGGTAGCATCTGACAGTTCATCCAGTCTCAGTGGAAACTGTTTGGGAACAGCGCTAAGCACTGGATCTCGGTGAATGGTCAGAGTCGGGTGGGAGAAGGCACCGTGGCTTTATTCAGATCTTCCCTTCAGTTGACTTCAGTAAGAGTGGACGAAAACCCTCTTGCAAAGAAGCACTTTTGCATCTTCCTCCAGACTTTGAGGGGTTTTGCCTTTTGATTTCTACTAATGGACAGTCTTTAAAATATTTTCCCCTGGAAAAGTATATTGATCTATGTGTTCCTTACTTATCGATGGGTGTTGCCATTAACTGTTAGATAAAGAAGCTCTGTTGTATCAGAACCACTAGAGGAATATTGTTACAGAACTGTATGGAAGTGGTGGTATAATTTAACTATGATTGCTCAGACAATCGTAGCAGGTTATTTTTATCAAAAGAATTGGTGCTGACTTGGAGTTGCTAACACTTATGGAAGGTCATTTTATGAAGCATAAATCATGGGTAAAACAAGTGTGTTAAAGGTGATGGTAGGATGGGATTCAATGTGAGCCTTACAGGCCAGGGGAGATTTCATAAATCAGACAACCAAGTAGATGGCTTCCTTGTGAACTGGTATGCATCTGGGATTAATTTAGGGACTAATGCCATTGCACAGTTGTGGCCTGATAGTACATTTCCCTTAAAGACATTTTTAAATAGGAAGCTGAGGATTCGACTCAATTTGTACAAGTTCCTGTTTCCTCTGAGAAATACTAAGGTTTTGCTCTAAAACTAAAAGATGCCCAAGCTGAAAGAGCCTTAGCTTTCAAACAAAATCAGTGCTTTCCATGGGAAACACCCACAGACTCTTTAAAGATATTTTTCTAGAGCCCTTCACACATCCTCCGCAAAACTACTCCTTTTTCTTCCTAAACAGCTCTATTGGCAGTGTAATTTCTTCAACTACCAAAACACGGGTTTGAAATGCAATTGCTAAACTGCTGTGCAACTTTGGACAAGGCATCTTTAATTTACTTTCTGTCAAATTCCAACACAGTGGGAAAAACCTGTTTCTTTTTCTCTTTTCACATTCTGAGTGAGAGTAACATAGTTCAGCTGGAAGGGACCTACAAGTCCCTACTAGTCCTCCTGCCTGACCGCTTCATGGCTGACCAAAAGTTCAAGCATGGTATTAAGGGCATTGTCCAAAAGCCTCTTCAACACTGACAGGCATGGGGCATCCACCACCTCTCCAGGAAGCCTGTTTCAGGGTGTGACCACCCTCTTGGGAAAGAAATGTCTCCTCACGTCAAGTCCAAACCTCCCCTGACAGTGTGGTAGCAAATGTCCCTTGGTGCCTTGGTAAGGAACGGTGAGGAAACCGTGCATGCTCTCTACATCTCTGCAGAGTTCCTGCAGAGGGAACCAAACCCCTGTCTTTCACCTCTGGCAGCACCACAACCAAAGGAACGTCTGTGGCCTAGATGCCCTCATTTACAGAGTCTGAAGGTACAGATCCATTTTGGCACCAACGCACAAAATGGCAAGGAGAGTACCTCTCTTAATCTCTCAGTACTCAAAATACTAAATCCTAAAGGAAAAGGAGACTTGCCAGGGTTTCAGATAAGATCTGAACATCTTCCCACAAACCGAGGTAGGCAAAGAACTCTCGGAAAGGTTCAAGTCACAGGTGAGCTGTGGAAGTTTCACCCATGGCTGAAGCGCCTTTGGTATCCCCTATAAACACGGCCAGTGGGTGTGTTTAATAGAAAGGCTGCACAGCTGGGTTTCAGTGGGACAAGGGGTTGTGACGGCAATAGCAGCAATGGGCTATTTTGACAGTTTGGAAGAGCTGTCTGTCCTTTGCCTGGCTGGCCTTTGGTCACGGATCCAAATGGTCCACGTCTGAATACCACCAACCTTTCCTTCCACCACACCGGGGTCACCTCCGCGCACTTGTTTCTCAAAGCCTGACTTACTTCCGTGGCGGGCTGTTGGCACCCACCATCCCAACCTATGGCTCTGGTTACACTTTGGCTTGCCTCCAGGCTGCGGCTGCCGAAATCACCCCCCTTACGCCCCACGAAAAGGGGTTGTGTCCAGCCACATCAAGTCCCTGCTCCTCCTGGCTGCGGGGCCACATAGGCTGTAGCTCTGGCGCAGAGAGGGGACGGCGAATAAGGGCGGTCTCTGCGCTGCACGCTTGGTTCCTGCCATGACCCGACAGAAGAGGAACAGCACCAGGCGTCTCCTTGCGAGCCGAGTGGCAGAGGAGGCGCCAGGGACACCCAGCAGCTGGGCCCAGGGCATGGCCGCCAAGGGCAGGGAGAGACCCCCGGGCCTCCTGGGCACAGCGACAGCCCGTGCAATGATTGCTGGAGGTGACTTGTCGGTACGACGCACGCCTCCCGCCGCCCCCTCAAGGGAAGGTGAACCTCCGGGGAGGAACGCAGTGCACACGTAAAGGATCGGTTCCGTGGTGGCTCCCTAAGCAACGTGACCTGCAACTTTGGACGTCAGCAACACCGGGGAAGCTTGGTACGCTGACTCTGAAAAGTAACACGGAGGGTGGAGCGGAGCCGAGACCCCGCGGCCAGGCTCTGTGATCGCAGGGGTAGGCAACCGGAACGATCGGAATGAGAGCGCTTGGTCCCTGCATTGAATCCACTGAAGCAAGGAGGTAAAATAACGGCGGTTCTGTCGAGCTAACGCCCTACACTTCTGGTTTCTATCACACGTGCCCACTTCTGGGGTACTCACACACAACAGCAGGTCTTTTGGGTGAACTCTGCTCATTATAATACCAAAACACACCTCCACCCCCAAAGGTACCCACCTCCAAGGTGCGACCACCCCCCCACTGAGCACATGCTCTGAATTTTCTCCAGCGTATACCTTTAAAAGCAAACCGAGAGAACTTTATACCAATCAAAGGAAAGGTATGTATGACTAGAGTCACTCAAGCTCCACCGAAAAACTCAGAAAACATAAAAGGGCTTAAGAGAGGAGAAATGTCAGGGAAGACACCATCACAGACAAGTCGGGAGGACATCGCTGACTTCTGGGATCAGTCGATGAGCTGAGCCTCTCTCCCCCCCCGCCACAGGGATGCCTATTGCATGAGATTCAAACACTCGGCTGTACCGAGTGCTTCCCCGGGAAACTTAGAATTCTTTAGAGCTCTTTTCTTTCATCATTTCATGCGCTTGTAGGCAACTGTATTGCCACCTGCACGTGCTTTGCAGACAGTCTATTTATCACGGGCAATCCAAAAGCACCTGTACCGTTGCTTTAATAAACTGCGCTGCTCATTCATCTAGTCGTGATGAAAAACAAAAGAAAAGAGAAAGCCCCAAACCCAAACGTAAAGGAGCCTCACCGCCGGAGGACGAGCTCTCCTCTCTCACAGCAGCCTGGGGGAACCACGGGCAGAAGAGGTGAAGCCAGCCCTGGGCTTGGGGTTTGAGGACTGCTCACCGCTTCCCCAGCCACCCTCCCTGGGTGGCAAACTGCTGCAGCACGTTGAAGGCAGAGAGCAGGGCCCAGCTCTGCACCACCAGCGCTTTGCCGGGACACAGGCAGCCTGAGCAGAGCCTGGACCTCCCCGTCCACCTCACCGCAGACAGCCAGAGCACACCCAGACACCCAGGCATCCTCCACGTGGAGGCCACTTCCCACCCCGGCTGGCCAACGCGACGGGCTGCCTACCTTCTTCAAGGACGTCAGCAGTTTGATGCTGACGAAGCCCATCTTGTTCTTCTGGACATGTTTCAGGAGGAAAGCATCCTTGGCCAGGTTCTCGTCAGAGAGCTGGAATTCCACCTGGGACACAACCCTCCTGACCAGCTGCCCGTCAGGGATGGCGTAGCTGCAGTCCAAGAGATCAGCCCCCAGAACATCGCTCGCATCGCAGAAGCTCCCGGCAAAGCAGCAGGGACGCGGGTGTGACTTGGTGGCCTTTGGGATGTGCAGCACCGCCCGGTCCCAGCCACAGCGGTGCAGATGGCAGAGTGTTGAGGAGCGGGGCGGCTCAGCTGCGCTCTGAAATGAAACGGAGTTTTATGGTTTTAGAAGCGCGCTTGCCTTCACACCCCCAGCATCGGTCCCTGCCACAAGTTACGCAGCAGATGGCCTTGCACAATCTTGCAGCCAGAGGTGCCTCACAAACAGAGTGCAATCTCTTTGATTAACAGGATACAGGCCAGGAGAGATCTTTGGCCTCCGGTTCACGGCAGTTGTCCCGACTCCCCAGGCCACACACTGTTCGCACAGCGGGAGCGAGAGGCCTGTGTCCTTGGTACCAGGGTGTCCTTGCTAGTGCCGAATCCTCCAAGCACGAGGAGGGGATGTACTAGCCCCATCCCTGGGGTCCCGTAGAGCGCAAACAGCCCCAGCACCCCGACACCGGACGTTGGGCAGAATCCAGTGCTTTTCTGGGAGCACGCGGCGGTGGGTACCGTCTCCTCCTGGGTGTCACGCACCCAGGGAAAGCGCCGCCCCCTCCGAGGGGGATCCAGAGCTGCTGCTTTTCCCATCAGGAGACTAAAAGACCTGACAGCACTACTGGAGCAAGGGCTGGGGGAAAGCGTGCCACCGAGCGACACCGCGTGACCTTCCTTTGCGCCCTCGAGGTCCTTTTTCCTATTTCTGCCTCGCTCCGGTCAACGCAGCGAACAGAAGCACGGGCAACAGTCACAAATGCATTTGCCATCTGGCGCAAGGAGGCTGCGGCTGCAGCTTGGTCCCCGCTCGGCTTGGCTGCATCAACTTGTTCTTCTTCCCCCACCGGAAAAATACTGTTGAAAGCAAAGAGGATTTGCACCCGCAGACCCCGGGAGCCACCTGTAGGCCCCAGGGGCACCCCAGCCTCCCTTAACCCTTTCCCTCCCCAGGACGAGCTGGGGAGGCTCTTGGGGGTGGGGCGGAACACAGGGAGCCTCCGCATTCCTTCCGGGGAGACGCCAAAGAGTCCTTGGCAGCCAACGGCCAGAAGGGACCATGGCGCGGCCACCAGTGCAGCTCCCACCGCGTGGGCCCTGGGGCCCCCCGGCGCCCCAGCTTTTCCAGCCCTTCGTGCTCCCCAAAACCTTCTACCCTCAAGGTAGGGACCGACCACAACCCCTGCAGGCCAGGGATGCTTTTGGGGACCAAGAGCGGAGGTGACCGCCGGCCATCACTCCTGTCTCTCTCTTTTAGGCTCAGCCAACCTGTGCCGCCTGCCCGCGTGGGAGCAGCCCTTCCCTGCAGCCCAGGCACCCCAGGCCCCCCAGGCACCACCAGCAGGTATGGCACCCCAGTCTGCTCTGGCACCTTCGCCATCCCCATCACACCCGTTCCCCCGGCACTTTTCGCATGGGGGTTCAGCAAGCCCCGGTGAGCATCCTTGCCCTCGCCTGGGCGGTGCGTGCCCAGGAAAGCTCATCTGCAGAGAATTCCCCAAATATTTGGGGCCACCTCTCCCATTTCACCTCCTAGACGCGAGCCTCCTCCCTGATTTGCAACCCCGTCCCACCGGCACAGCAGCTCACCCCATGGGGATCGCCCCAGCCACAAGCTCCCCACGCCCCTGGCCCAGAGCTGGGGGATGTCGGCCATCGGGGGCCGGCTCGGCGGGTGCCCCTGGAGAGTCCCCCCGGCCCAGCACGGCTCCCCCTCACCCACACAGGTCTGCAGAGGGCTCCATGTGGCTGCCTCTTCGATCCCCGGGTCTTTGGCATCCAGTGGACAACCACCCACCTGCCTCCACCGGCCACCGCCACGCTCGGCCAAGGCGCCGCTTCTCTGCTGGGTGCTGCCCTGTGGGGTCCCGGGGGCTGCGGGGCCCCCCTGGCCTGGACAGCCCCAGGGACCCCCCAGGGCCAACCACAATACCTCGCACCCTACAAAAATCAGAGGAGTGGGGTGGCCCCAGCCCCTCTGGAGCTGCCAGTGTCCATCCCCGGCTACCAGCACATCGAGGGGCAGTTGGCACAGATCAACATCCCCAGCACGGCCACCCCTGTGGGGGCACCCCTGGGCAGCGATGTCTCCCCCAGCCCCTGCGCTGCCACCCACAATCAAGCCACTGGGGACACCGCAGGCGACCTTGCAGTGTCCGAGGAGATGCTCCTGGAAGAGGCCCTAAGGCTCTTCGATTGCTCCCTGGATGGAGTGGGGGTCAGCCAGGATGGTCCCAGCAGCGGCCCCATGCCTGGGGACCCTGCTGGCACCAGCGGAGAGGGGAGAGGGATGGCCCCAGCCCCCCCAGCGATGCCAACACCCATCCCCGGCCACAAGGACATCGAGGGGCCGTTGGCCAAGATCAACACCTGTGGCATGGCCACCCATGTGGGGGCACCCCCAGGCAGTGACGTCCCCCCCAGCCCCTGCGCTGACCCCCACAATCAAGCCCTTGGGGAGCCTGTAGGTGAACTTGCAGCGTCTGAGAAAGTGCCTCTCCAAGAGGCCCTAGTGCTCTTTGGTTGCTCCCCGGATGGAGTGGGGGTCAACCAGGATGCTCCCAGCAGGAGCTCTATGCCCGGGGACACTGGTGGCACCGGAGCAGCCACCCCCAACCGCGACTTCAGCTCGCTCTCGCTGCCTGAGGAGCTGCTCACCCCTGACTACTGCATCCCCGAGCTCAGCAACATCATGCTGAGCCTAGAAATATTCAACATCATCAGGATGGAGCCCCAGGAGCTGTGAGAGGATGCCGGGATGGACCTGCCACCATCCCCACCTGCCACGGCAGGCAAGCGGAGGAAGAGGCAGGCGCAGAGCTCCTTGCCAACGCCACCCAGCAAGCGCAGGGCTCTTGCAGCCAACGTGGGGGTGTGTGTGGGGGGTGGGGATTAGACAGGGGTGAGAGGGATGGAGATGGGGGGAGTGGGGGGTGGGAGAGGAGGCGTGGGTATTTGTTGAAGGGGAGGTCGGGGAGGGGGGTAGGGAGGGGTTAGACCAGCTTGGATGGGACCTTTTCTCTTGTCTTTTCAACTAAAAGCTCCTTCTCCAGAACCGCTCCCTGCCTGTGTGGGAGGGGGAGGGAGAGCAGGGGGCACCAAAAAACAGCACCCGAGAGGTGCAAAAGCCCTGCTGAGCCCCAGATCCGAGCCGGGGAAAGCCCCGAGGGGAACCAAGCCACCCCCAGGGCCGAGTCACCACCAGCGGGGCAGGCAACGGTGGGGCGGCACACGGACGACTCCCCTCTCCCCTTCCCCAGGGGAAGCAGCCCTTTGGTGGGGAAGCCAGGACAGACAGGTCCCTGCAGGACTCACGGGCACGGCCCCACATAGAAAGCAGCATGCAGCCCCTGCGACAACGACAGACCTTGGGGGCCGGGGGGGACGCGGGCACACACGACAGCAAGGGCTCCAACACCTTCATCTTGAACCCCACCAGCGTCCCCTCCAGCGGGGACGGGGCTCGCTGCAGAGCCCTTCAAAGCCTCAAGACCATCACAGCCTTCCTCAGGTCCCACTGACCTCAGCCCCGGAGAGCCCAGCTTTGCCTCACTGACACAGCAAAATAACCCCAAATCACCCCAAGAATGGCGAGGGAGGGAGCTGCAGGCCAGGCAGGGACCCTCCTCCCCTTGTCTGCCTGCACCCATTTACACCCATTTACTAGCAAAACTCTCCCTGCAGGATGCAATTTGGTGGGAGCAAGATTTGTGGGTATGTCTGCACCCAAAACGCAGCAGTACGTGGCACCCTTTAACTGGTGTTCTTCCCAAGCCCATTCACCTTTGCAGAAAAAGGGATTGTCATCCTGCACATGGCACAAAGCAGGACACACGCAGCCCATGGTGGCTGAGAGGGTTATAAGGGAATAAAGGCACTGAGCTGGTAAATTCAGCCACCAGCACTTGAAATCAGACAGTGAGTCCCAACTCAAGAAGCGCTCGCTCTCCTCCCTGCCATCACGCCTCACCATCGAGCTATTCAAGCCGTGCCATTGTACCAGCTGTCCCAAGGGTGGCCCACAGCATCTGCCCAGCTTCGGCAGGCACCAAGGCCAACCCTTACACTTCCCCTGCCTGACCCTCCGACTCAGCTCCAGCCCTTCTGGGGCAGCCCGTGCAATTTGCCATGAGCTGCTGTTAACACTCACGGGCCCACTGACAGTACTGGATTTACTCCAGTTTATGTCAGGAACAGTGAGCTCACCCAGGACATTCGGATTCTTCCCATCCTCCCACCAACCTTATTCATAAACAGCGGTTGGTTTGGTTTTTTTTAAACATTACCATGAAATGCAGCAAGAGGTCAGCAGACTGCATCATCACACAGACGGTCCAGGAGATGAGACGCGGTGAGCCGGGAGGACAGAGTCAGCCCCTTCCACCGTTCAGCCCCTGGAAACACTTTGAGACAACCAGAGGGTCGGGCTGCTCCAATACAGCTCTCTCACTCCTGGCTCTGGAGCCTTCATCTCACATTCCCCACATCCCTTCAGCCTTTCTAATCACAGGCTTTAGGGTCCCTACATACGTCCGTGAGCAAATATTGATTTGCCTGCACTGCCTACAGATCATAATGTAACTCCACGCACCTTAAAGAAGCTCAGCGCACACTCCACGTTCTTACAGCTGCTTTGATTGCAATTCAGTCTCTAGTACATTACCCTTATTTATAATGCCAGGGCTTCAGCATGGTGCCTCAGGCACTCTAAAATTATTACAGGGCCCTTTTGACTTGCAATTCCCTTCCATTCAATTCCATTTTTAGTTGTCAGCAGAGACTCCCATTGACCAGCGGTGGAAGCCAACCGTGCGCAGGCAGACAGCACTACTGCATGTTAAGCCAATCCTATAGAAATTACTTGCACGCGGCTCAACGCGACGGGTCATCTCAGTTTGAATGAGAAACACCGGGTCTGGAAGAGCAGGTGGCAGAGTGCTCCTGGGTGCAGCTTCCTTGGAGAGATGAGACATCCAGGCTTGGAGCAGCACCAGGGGTGCTCAGCTGCAGCCCCTCGACAGTGCCATCCGTCCGGCTGATGCAGCCATCATTTAAAAAAACGGCGAAGGAAAGTGACTTTAACAATCAGAGCTCTGGTGAAATCAAACTTCAATTATTTACCAAATCTCACTTTTACAGTCACCTAGCAGCAAACCAGTTTCCACGGCTGGTACAAAATATTCAAACCATCAAAATATTTAGACATACCATACAGAATGTATGGAAATATGCTATCAGTTCCCCCCTTTCTGTTTGAGGCTACTAATTCTTTTAGTAGTCTCACTTGAACATAGCTTGTGTCACAGTTGCGCACAGCGTTCTTTATCTCCTTCCGTTCATTTATGCTAACATTAACAGGCTGTATTTAAGAGAAATGCTACTAACTTAGACAAATCTTTAAGTTGACAGCTTACTTAGCTGTATTTAGGAATACATGAACTAATCTACAACCATGCTGTTTTAGAAGAAGGTACCTTTCATATTCCTGGGTAAAAAAAACATTATATACAAAGATATTCTATGTAAATTTTATTTAATGGATATATCCTTTCAGCATTTTTTTTTTCAATATAATGACACCATTTCTTCAGCTAGAGAAAACAGTGAATTGCAGAACTACAAGAAATGGATTCCTGAGGATGACAGGGAGGTAAGTATTTTGTTGGCGAGTTATCGATGGGTTTATTTGCTTTTTTCTTATTTAATCTAGTGATGACTTTCCCCTTTGCCTGTTCTCAGCCAGGATTCACTCTAACAGCTGGTGACCAGGCAATCACACTCACTCAGTAAGTTATCAAACACCAGAGGCCTTCATTTGCATAGCCATGTTAATCTGCTGTTCACAGCACATCCTTCGGTTCACTTTTAATAAATAAATCCCACAAAGAAAATAGCAGAGGGGAAGGAAGGTTGCTGTGCTGCTTTCCAAAGCAAGCAGTAGCTCAGGCAGCCTCAGAAGGGATAGTTCTGCCCACTCTACTGAACAGAACAGCATCCTCCTCTGTGAGCACTACTGCTGCTTTCACGAATAGGCCCTCTGAAATAAGGTGCTCAGCATAAGGGTGAAGAATCAAGCCCCAAATCAGTTAACTGCTGGGCCAGTTCCTGGCTTTGCATTTCCCATGACAGTCAAAAGGAAAACGCATTCCTGCACTCTAGAGACAACATTTTTGATTTTCAGGCAAACTTTTTTCTCCTGTACCACCAGACCCTGGAGCCTGATGCATAGTTAGATGTTGAGGATTTCTTGGCTGGGCAAAGGCATGTGAGCAATCCAGCCGCTATGTGGGAACGAAGCATAAGTTTACAAAATACTGTGTCCTTGTGCGCTGGGAAAAAAGAAGATAAGAAGAGCCTGTCCTGACAAGCAACACCTGGATGCTGAAGAATGAGATAAGTAACTGCATCCACTGTGACCTTGGCAAGGTTTCATAGACAACTTTGAGAAAGTTCCCATGAGAAAATTGCGGAACCTACATAGCTGCAAACCACAAGTAGGTGTGTTTTAGTAACGAATAAACATTAGCAATGTACCAATCATATTAGGACTAGTAGGCATAATTATCGTAAGCTGTATAAATATGACCTATCTGTGCAAATAAAGTGAATCACTTCTATCACTCATATTGAGTCGTCTTCAGTGCATTCCTCTGCCGCTCGCAGTTAGACTTTTTCTAACCTTGACACATCACTGCTATTGCAAAAGCTCCAACAAATTCCTTTTGCTTTCTGTTCAAGGAAAGTTTCACCAATCTCCAGGAGAAAACAGCAGCCCCAGTTTAAATCCAGCCTGTGCCTTCTCTGCGCAGATAGTATGAAAGAAAAAACAAGAGGTGAAGTGTAAGCCAAAGTACCGCTGCTTTCCTAACCGACTAAAAGCACGAAGACCTCATCCTTGAAACAACACAGTAAATGACCCTGTGACAACAAGCACAATCCCACAGAGGTCACCAGATGCAGAAACACATCCTTCTTTCTCCAACACCTTTTCCCTTGGCCCCCCCTCCAAACAGCGCTCGTGCGGGCTCCAGATGTCTCCTACCTCGGAAGCACCTTCTGCCACAGCAGCAATGTTCTTCTGCAGAGTTCGACACCTCTGTCACCCCAACCTTAATCACAGGATGAATAAAGGGCCTGACAAAGTCTACAAGGGGTCCATCTTTCTCAGCCTTGTCCTCTTTTTTTAAGCTGCGGGGCTCTTGTCTGAATGACATTTTTCTAAGTACAGCTGGTAGATGAGTGTTGGAAATCGGTGCCAGGAGCTGAGGCTGGAAGAGAAGACAGGATTTTTGAGCTGGAAGGCGCGGGAGCCTGGGAGGGGGCAGAAGAGGGGCTCTGCAGCAGGGTGAGGGGCTCTGCAGTGAGGGGCTGCCAAACAGGGCGAGGCGCAAAGACGCCTGCGATGACGACTCGCTGGGCAAGTCTGTATTAGCGACTATAGTCTCCGAAATCACTCCCCTTCCACCTTCTGGAAGGAGCGGGGCGGGAAGATTCTCCCTGTGGGAAGCAGTCTGGGACAGGACGTGGGGGACACGTGGGGTTTGCGGAAGGGCTCTGAGCGAGCAGCAGAGGCTGCCGAGGCAGTGGTGCATCAGGAGCTCGGGGCAACAGGGGCAAGGCCTTTCCCTCCGTGCTGTGCCCCCACACTTACATCTGGACACCTGTGGCCAGGGCTACACTTGGGGCTGGAGTACGCAGGCAGGAGCCCTGCTGCCAGCTCACCCCCTGCTTACACACCTACCCCACGCACAGCACTGCTGCCTCCTTCTCCTGACCAAGGAAGCAACAGCCATAAGCTACCTCTCCAGCACGTGCAAGCAGGCCAGTACACTTTCAAATGCGTTTCCTCTAAAAACATCCCAGACAAAACAGATGCCAAGAGCGACAGTGTCATTCTCTGCCTCCAAAGAAGCGGGGTACTGCTGAGACTGTCCACTGCACACAGAGAGAGCGCTTTCCACCAGCCGTACCAACACACCCTCACCAGGTATTGCCTGTTGATTAATTACTTGCACTAGCTGATCTTCCCCACGTCGACTTTTGGAATGTTGGGCCATTATGGGACTTGGATTCCTCCCAGTACGAGGCAACAGCATCTTTTTAAAGAAATAAAAATAGCACTGCTAAATGGGTACAACTACCTCTCATATTACTAGAGTTACCACAGAACGCATCGTTGGTAGAATTCCACTCCGTCTGGGTGACTCACTCTCTCGATGATTTTTTGAGCCCTTACATCTTATCAGTTTACTGAAAAGGCAGCGGTTTTTTGGACAAAAGCCCAAATAAAATACTTCGCAGTCCATGTAATTCTCGGCCTTCCTATGTTCCTATAGGTCTGCTTCTCTAAAGCGGATAAATAAATCATGCGTTTGGTTTTCAAGTAATGCTATCAAATGCCAGACAGACATCATCTAACCCAAGAACCCATTAACTGACCCAAGCTTTGCTCCCCACGAGACCAAAGTTTTAACACACTCAAGATTTAAATGCATTTTATCAAAACTGGAACATACATACCTATGTATATATCTCATCCCTTCTGCTCTGAACAGCACCAGGGAAAAACTGAAAAAACTTAATTCCAATAATTTACTCCAGAGCTGTCTTGTGGCTCAACAGGCTGATTCACAGGTCAAAGAAACTCGCAACAAAATAGCAGCAGAGCTACTTTCATTCTCCGTTTCCCAAGAAAGAGTATTGCAGTTATGTTTGCCAATATTCACCGTTTACACCCATTAACCAAACTTCCCTATTATTTATAACTTCTTGGGGTATGATTTCATCGCTTTTACACATATGCCCCTCTGCCTCGCACTACAACCATGGATCCTACTTGAGGTTGCTCACCGAGTACAGTACGATTTCACCTTAGTACACTTAGAAATATCTTTGTGAATGATATTTCACAGCATGCTCTTGCATGTCCCCTTCAGTTAGTAAACCATCATTGATACGCTCTACGTATCTGTATTCCTAAAGTTGTCCTGTTTCTGTAAAACTGATCTTAAGTCAAGCTGTTATGCAGCTGTTCCATAATTAAATTGCATACCATAAAAGCTGACGTAGAAAGCATTACCACGTTGCAGAAGGTAAATATTCATAGATTAAGCTTGTTCTCTTTAGCTTGAAGAACTAGGCAAATTAGAGATCAGAACTTCTAAAATTAATCAAAACCTTGGCAGATGTATTAACAAAAATAAAGCTCAGTGTTTTAAAGAAAATAAAAAAGAGTCTGCTTTAGTGCAAGCTCTGCTAAAATTACCTGATGGATAGGTGCCTAACGTGCATCCTGTGCCAGACACTCTGTAGGCACAGAGACCTTTCTTATACACTTTCTTAATTACCTGCATTGCTTATCAATACTCACTCGTTCATATAGGCATAGTCATTTAAAGCAACTTACCTTAGTAGGGCTATTTTCATCACAGCTCGCTTTGAATACTGTCTCATTTTGGCAACATCAACTGGTCAATCCTTAGGTATACATCGGATTCCCACAGGTACCCACACATACAGAATCTGGCACTTGTGAGACAATGCCTGTGCAAAGGCTAACGAGGTGGGTAAAACAGTCTCATTTGGTGCATCCAGGATGGGTGCTGCATCCTCTGTCCACAGCGTGGACAAACACAGGACTAAGATGCACGCGATACAGTGAATTTACTGGGTGAGAAGGGAGAAAGCGGAAGAGGATTTGCCTTCTGAAACTGGACAGTACTCTTCTCAAGAGCAAGAGCTGCCGCTTTTATTAACTGTTTTCAAAAATCTGCAGCTAAGAGGACTCCTTTGAGCTGAGTACTTAACAGTCCTTCTCCACTTGTACATACTTGACAAATACAAGTGTATTGCCCCTTAGGGTGTGTTTTGGCTTGATGGGGGTTTTGTTTGTTTCTCCAGAAGAAATTACTAGGAAGTAGTAAATGTCAGCAGCTCTTCAAGTATGCTTGTGTGTTTCTGCATGGTTTGTAGCCCTGCCTCCAAAGGAAAAACACAGGCACACAGTTTAGCATTGAAAATACTTCACACTGTACTGATGGCTTCTTTTCTTCTGAATCTCAGTTTGTAATTGTTGGAAGCAAGTCTTCTAGTCATAAACTTAGGTGAGCTATTGGAAAAACCTGCTGTATATTATCTTTATACTGCTATCCACCAGCATGGAACTTACTGTCCTGTAACTACACACCTCAGATTATAAAATACATATGCACGTGTTCATTTCAAATGATCAGTTATTTACGTCATAGCTGAAGAAACATACCTCAACGTGAGAAAACAAGTATACACCTACTCACTCAACTGCAAGTTGTAAGCTTCACTGCAACACACCTTAGACTTTTAGTTTCTTTCCAGAGGTGAAGATGACAACAGAAAGGCTAGAGTCCAATGCTGTTTTCACCTACCCTGAATGTTATTTCAAGTTATTGTTCTGTGATTAATACAAAGATTACACAGTGATATGGCTTGAAAGGCTGACCATCTTTCACGCACTCTGCAGAGTGGGAGGTTTTGCACATGAATCATAGAGAAATGGGAATCAGCACAGGTAGATCAGTGATTTGTCTGTCACACGTATAACAAAGTGTTAAGAGGTTAACTTGCAATTTGTTTCATTTTTATCCTTACATCTCCACCACTGGTAAGCCAGTTGGGTGAGATCCTTCATTTCTGTAATTCCAACTGGTTTACACTGTACTCAAAATTTCCACCTCTAAACATGGGCCCACTCAAAACAAACAACAGATTTCAGGTTTTAAAAACACTTTTTTAGTTTTAAAACATCTCTAAGTTTTACAGCAGTCCAGTTGTATGTGCAACTCCTTGCCCGTAAATCCACCAGTCTGATGCTCATTTACATCATAGGTCTTTCACCGAGCACAATGTTCCTGAGGTGGGCACAATGCGATATGTGCCAGTGTAGACTCTTTTCCATTACCAGGGAAGGTAAAAAGATGCTTCAATATCACTGAAAATTCAGGCTGGATGGAAAAACACACAAGCAGAAAATGCTGATTTCAAAAATGCCAAGGCACATCCTTTCATTGCCCACATGGAAAAAACCCATAGACCAGGTATGGCTATGGAGATCTCTTCCTCCACCCCACTACTGCCTAAAAGGACAACGGGCAGATTTTTCACGCTGCTTGGGACCCACAAAGATCTATAATTTGCTATTATATTTCTGCATGCAGCCTCTGCATCGTGTGGGAGCAAAGAAATGCTCCTGCTGCCTTGCAGCCCTGCCACTCCACAACTCTCAGGACACCTCAGAGCTCTGCACATCCACATCGGTTCTCCTTGGGTGGACATTCCCAGAGGAATTATGCTGCTGTGAGCATGCAAAACTGCGTAATCCAAGCCACTTGAAGGAGATACAAAACAATTGTACATTTTCTCCTTAATAAACAGTCGCTCTGGACACAGAAGTCACAGACTGTCTCTGTTCGGCAGCACGTGGGATAGCGGCGCATCAGTCACATCCTACATTTTCTCTGTGTTGTTTCTTTCTTGTGCAACACTTGCAGATATCCACTGGGGAATATGGTAATCCCAAAACACTGCTGCCTCCATGCCTCCACAGTCCATGTGAATTTCTCAACTTGGGTCTTTTCATGTGTCTGATATTTACAGGGACAGAATCTCCGGCTTTGCTTGTCATCAATAATACATCTATCCTATGAAGAACAAGAAGACTGGGACACCAAAAAAAACCCCAAACCCAAATGACAGAGAAGTCCATTTCTCTTTCAACTGCCTGAAAAAACACTTTCCTCCTGGACCCCTGTGGATATACGCAAATAGAGAGAGAATGCAGCCTTTGAACAGTAACTGGCATAAATCTTTATCCTCTGATCATTCTCCCTCTGACTCATAAATCTCAATCCATCAAGAAAATAGTGCACAGCTCTCACAAAGCATGACATGCACCTAGAAGGGAGCCACAATTAAAAGAAGAGACAAGAGAGACAAATGATATGGGAGCCATTTCCTTAAGGAACAGAACATTTTTCCCTTCTTATTCGTCATAATGACTACCAGTAAATAACAGGAACAAGCAACAGGTTTGAATACAACACCGATGAATTTAACTTTAATGCAAGTAAAGTGCCTTATTACAAGTCTGGATTGAAAAAGATGTTGAGAAGGGTGGTTTTCAGAGAGACTGCTTACATTTTAGCGTTTAGCGAGACCTGAATCTGCAGTAGATGGGTACAAAAAACAATGAGAAAATGTCGTCTTTTTTTTTTTTTTTAACAAGTTAGGGCAAGTGAGAGTCATCTCTCATTTTTGTGTGTTCTTTAAAAAAAGAAGAAGAAAATCCAAATGAAAAAGGCAATAAACAAATACTGAGACCTGGGAGGGAAGGCGGGCTTTATTCTACCCCACGACTAGCCCTCGACTCCTGTTCTTCTGCGGTCATGGTCACAGCTCTCCCGCATAGCATCACCTCCCTCTCTGATTTTCAGACCTCACATACTAGCTTAGGGAGCTACAGCCAAGCTTCGGTGCTGCCCAGAGAGTGTCAAAACGTGAGAGGTGCTAAAGGAGTCCTGTAGGTCCCTCTCCACCAGCTCACTAGAGATGGGCTCTTGCTAGGACTCAGGCAAGGTAGGGGGAAGGCTGGCTCGTACCCCTTATTCCCACTGATGCCACCTTGACCCACATGATTGAGCCTCGTGGGCTGACTCCCAGCACGCGGTGCTGTGACTGAAGTTTTCGCATTTGGAGCGCTGCAGCATCCTCTCTATCCTGTCGATCAAATGGCCAGTCGCTGGCATGAGCAACAGTTTACATCACTCACAACCGAACCCGAAATACAGGAAGATTAGCTGCCAGGGCCATTTAAGACTCCCAAAGCAGAACAGAAGCAGATAAGGGAAGCAAAGCAAACCCTCCTTGGAAAGATAAAGAAACTTTGCAGCTGACACAGGAAAAGCAGCTATTAAGGTAAGCAGGGGTGTTACCAGTCTCAAGCTAGAAGTATTTTGAAAGGTGACAGCAATTAAGAACCCATGCAAGCCTTGAGCTTAAAAACACTCTGACCTTGAAGGAACTCAATGTGCCTTTCTGGTTCCCAGGACATATGGCCTCAGTAACAGATGATATATATCACTTCCTAGTTCAGTATAGCTACATAGGTATCCCGTAAGGCTTGTCTGCTACAGGACAGAGGGTCTTTGCCTCACCTGCTGACTCTTCAGCTGCCTGCTACCCTGGCTGATCACTTTGGAATCACTGCTGCCCCAAGCCCCCACGTGCTAGATGGAGCCAGCTGCACTACTCCACGATTCCAGACCAACTTCAGCTGTCACACAGGCCCTGGACCAGGATGGCAGGTTGCACTGAACATTTTGTCTCAGGCGAGCATCTCCACTCCTCCCTGGATGTCACCGTCACCTTGTACCATGGGATCTCTCCTGCCACAAGATCCAGCACAGCCATTACAACCCATAAGCACCACCGCAGTCATATACCCCAATCCAGTGTCCTGGGTCTTCGGACTCAAAAGAACAGCCCGTCTCTCCCGTACATCAAAACCAATCAAGTCTAGCAGAAATGATGACATCTTGGACACATCGAGTTTTCCGCTGGAACAGTGCCACCCTGGTGACTTGGTTCACTCCAGGCAGCAGTCTGGGGACAAACGCAGCAGTTTCTCTCTTACCCTCCAATATAAAGCACTTCCACAAACTTCTAGGTGGTATTGGGAGAACAGCACCCAAACTGTCTCTCGTTTCTCTGCTCCCTCTGCTGGGTGCCAGCCCAGCATTATCAAAATGCCTGCTTGGGTAGCGCTGCCAGGCAGCGGCACACAGAAGCTAAAGCAGGCTGTAAAGTTACTACACAGTCTCCCAAAGAGCTCAGTAATTACCACTGTTAATTCTTACCAAGAACAATACCACCACTACTCTTTACAGGGACCAAGCAGATCAAAAAGCAGATCCGGGAAGAGAGTTTCTGAGTTACAGGCTTCAGTGTCGGCAACCGCTGACATCTCCAGCCAACAACCAGATCACGCAGCCCGGACAAGGCCGTACGCCCACCACCTAATATTCCACACTGGCATCAGTCCACAGCCACTGCCAACCATTGTACGTACATGGATGCTGATCCACGCACAGCTATTCAAAAAGAAAGGCATCACAGCCCCTGTAATTGTGAACTTGCATCTTGGTGCAAAGAAAGACAGTGGATATATCGGGTTTGTTGCATAAAGTGTGGGCCAAGAAGCTAATCACTTCTATGTGTCTCATGATACTTTTTTCCCTTGTCAAAAGGGGATAATCCACCATTCTCCATAGTCCACTGTATTTTCAAATGTAATTCCAGTTGGGGCCTCCCCTGCCTTTACTAGGCAAACAGACTAAATGCCAGTGAGAATGGATTTTAAATCTACATTTTAAGCACTGGAGAAGTAGAACTAGTCAAGACACAAAATTACTTACAACTGCTCCCTCACTGCAATATTCCAAACAAGATGATACTACAAACTCTTTCAATTCTCTCTTTAGAAAGGTAATCAGCCTTGCATAGACCAATCTGGGGCTGGTTCTTGGTATCTTCAGAAAAGAGATAGTAAAATAATTGTATAAGACAATCAAGACCCTTCGGAACACTTCTTCATTAGGGAGGGATCGTGCACTAGACTTATGCCGGGTATAGAGAGGGGGTCGGTTTCATTTGGGTTTTGCTTTACATCTTAAAGATGGATTATTACCGCAGGAAAAGTACAACCAAAATGATTGAAATAGTCACATTCCTCCTTCCATAAGGTTTAAATGCATTTCAAGCTCATATCTGGAAGCGGAACAAAATCAAACATAGATCTCCTCCTAATTTTCCAAGCTACAGAACAATAAGTACCGCACAGTAGAAAACAAGATCTAATACAAGAGGTGGCAGCTGGGATTTCATGCTGCTTGTATGTATTCACGTAAACAGATATGCAATCACAAGCAAGCATCACTCCTTTGACACTGGAGAGGCATTCTCTTTCTAGCTGCGCATGGAAGGGATAGTTTCGCCATACACTGCTCCAACAGCAGTGAATCAGAACTAGCAAGGGAGTCGCTGCATTTTACAGTTCGTAGCAGTCACGTTCGAAAGCAAGGCCTGGTTTTTCTCTCTGTAAAACCAGTTCATGCAAGCCCAACGTGGCCCCACGCACCCCCTGAGATTCAGCCACCAGATTCCCAATTAAGACATGCTGAACCGGACAACTTGGAAAGTACAGTTCAGTCCCCAAAAGGCAACAGGGTAGCAAGATCTTCCACTAGCCTCTAGTAAACAAGAAACAAGGAAAGCCCATGCTTGCCAGGCAATCACTTACCCTCAGACACACCAGGCAAACTCTGTCTCGGAAGCACTTGAAGATCACCACCCACAGACGACCTTGATGAATCAAACATGCAGCCCATCATACAAAAGATGCTACTGCCTCCTAAGCCCCAGTTTGCACCATAATATCAACAAGATCCCAAACTCAGTCAAAACACCACAGTGTTTTTATTTTCTCGTGTCTTTAGACAGTAATTGCAACGTACCCTCTTCTCTTCCACTCCCCTGCACAGCTCAAGCGCACACGGGGCTTCCTTTCTTTATGAAACTAGACAATTAAAATTTACTTTGGAACAACAATTTGTTTGGATTCCCATCTATAAAAGCCTCCAAAAATGCCACACTGTACAGTAATTGCTCTACTGGTGAAATACAAAGGTTCGGTAATGTTTATAAAGACACTTAAACTGCATGAGCAAAACTATCTTGCTTAATGACATTTTCCAACCCTTCATGCTATGTACAAGCTCACTTCTTCCAAGAGTCACCCCTACTCACATGATCAAATCATGCCACTTGAAACGCTCTGACATTATTTGGGCATATAAAAAGGTTGAAATTATCGTGACGACGGCAACCTAAGGACTGCAGATACCCAGAATCTGGTATCAGAAGTGAAAGCTGAAAAAGAGTTAGATCTCTTGAAATTACACATTTTAAATACCAGAGACACAAAGTGTTTAAAAGCCATTCAATACCAGGGCTCACCATAAAACCATAAAACCATAGAAGGTTCTGAAACACTTGTCCTGAATCATTTCAATGGAAATATTAAAGGATGAAAACGCTCCATGGAATTACGGGATTCATTTATATAGACTGACAAACTCACTTTGTGGTAACATGTTTTTAAATGTCAAGCAGCATAAACAAGGTATCTGAAATTACCACCTAATACAATGACTTGAACTTCAGCGCCTTCAAAATCACAATTCTACGAAGACTGAAATAAGTTTGACAGACTGAGGTATAATCAAAATCACGGGAGTCAAGAGAAATTTATCCAAAGCAAAAACCATTTCATGCTTGCACACATGTATGTGTACTAGAAAAGAAAAGTAGAGCGTAGGTTTTCAACAACGACCAAAAAAAGGCTCGAAAAACACTTGGAAAAAATAAATTCTGCCACTCACTCCGCTTTTGCTGGGCACGCCAATTTTCACATTTTGGTCAAAGATCACTCGGCGTCTCCAGTTTACCTCACTTTGAGAAAATCATTTTCAGAAAACATGCCTCCAAGAAACATCGGACAACGGTACGTCCACACGATTAAATAAGAGGTAGGAAAACCCAGCAATAGATCTATCACACACTTTACAACAGCAGCGATCGCTTGCTTGCAAGCCCCTGGCCAGAATCCTTCTCCTTGGCAAAATAAATTAATGCTAGGCAGTTCTCAAGACATCACATCAACAGGAAAAGGGTTAGCTCTCCCTCGCATCAATAAAGCACATCATCTGACCTAAAGCGCAAGTCTTCACCACTAAACCACTTTCAGAAGAAACAGTGCCAACCTTCAAAGACATCTTCCTAGAGTGAGCTGTCTCTCCTGACCATTTTGACTAGTTACAGACTTTATATCTGTCTAGTTCTTCATCTTTTAGGAAGGCTAACGAGGTCAGAGAAGTAAAGGACAAGTCCAGCCAGTATTACTTATGGACCTCTTTTTTCACTGTTGTTCAGTACAGATACGCAGCACTGCGGAATCCTTCGGGACCGATTTCTCCCACCAAACCCACACTGCAGACTTCATCTTAAAAACATATCCTCTCAAGGATAAACAAAAGTAAGCTCATATCCGCCAGACCTGAAAGATGTTTTCACCAATGCCTCAGGACTGTCCACTGCTGCTAGTTCATCTGCTAAGCTTTCTTCAGGAGGTCTCGGGCCACTGATGATGGTCGGCTTTGGCCTTGCCTTGAGGTTGCCGGTCAGCCCACCGATAATGGGGTTCCACAAGCAGTTCTGTCATTTAAACCCTGCAAAACCAGACAGTCAGCAAAATACATTCATAGGCCTACTGCCCAGCCTCTCAGCAGTCTGCAAAACAAAGACGCTCTCTCATCTTTTTACCTTTGCATCACCACCAGTTTGGGATTAAGCCTGAAAACCCAAAATAAAGCTCCAAGTGGAAATAAGCACTAACTTTCAGCTCATTCCAAGTCCAAGACCACAATGCTTCCCATAAAAAGATTTGGTTACAGAACAGGGAGTTTTCACATCTCAGTAAAAACCATCCTCTCCACATCAACTTAGAGCTTAGCATGTGTTGGCGTACCTGTATTTGAAGCCAAAGAACTAACCAGAACACAAAGTACCAAATCAATACAATAGTAATCGTTGCGTTTCTTAGTGCTTAAATTACAGATTTGAGATATCACTGAAGGGCGCCTATCAAAAAAACATACTTCTTTTCTGCTGAAATTGCAACTTTTCCCAGCAGACATTCAAATGCCAAAAATATTTCTATGGATGGCCTTTTTACACTTACTTCCAAGAGTCACCAGGCGCCTCTTGCATGTCATTCAGAGAACCCATCCTCATCTGTAAGCCTAGCTCCACTGACAAAGTACAATTAGCACCCTTCAGTCAGATCTCCTCCCCACCCCTGAAGAACAGAAGACCTGACTTACAGCTCCTCAAATTCAAGGACAGGGAGGGATCACTCCCCGCTCGCGGTCACGGTCACAAGACAGGCTCAACCTGAGGAAGAAACCAAATCAACGTAACCTGCTACCCATCAAATCACAACAAGGCTACGAGGAAGCAAAACCCAGCCTGAGAACAGCTTCCCCCCGGGGAGCCCTCCCGCCTTCCCGCCTCAACTCCACTCACTCCCCGCTCTCTCCACCTCCTCCCCCCGGCGGCGCAGGGGAACAGGGGACGGGGACGGGGGCTGGGGTCGGTTCCTCACCCCTTGTCTCTGCCGCTCCTTCCTCCTCAGGGGGAGGAGGACTCCGCGCTCGGCCCCTGCTCCGCCGGGGGGTCCGTCCCTCCCGCGGGAGACAGCCCTTCACCAACTTCTCCAGCGTGGGTCCTTCCCGCGGGCTGCAGTTCCTCACAGACTCCTCCAGCGCGGGTCCCTTCCACAGGCAGGGTGCAGTCCTTCCGTCACAGACTGCTCCAGCGCGGGAGTCGCGGCCATTTTGGGGGACATCCGCTCCCCCGCTCCCCTCCACGGGCTGGGGGGGACAGCCTGCCGCCTCCCCGCGGGCTGCGGGGGCATCCCCTCCTCCTTCCCTGACCTCGGCATCCGCAGAGGGGTTCCTCTCACGTCCCACTCCCCCGACTCCCTCACGGGGCCTTCCCCTTCTGAAATCTCTTCTCCCCGAGGCGCTACCGCCGTCGCTGAGGGGCTCGGCCTGGGCCAGAGGCGGGTCCGGCTCCGAGCCGGGGGAGCTTCGAGCAGCTTCTCCCAGGAGACGGCCCTGCGGACCCTCCCCCGCCACACAAAGGAAAAAAAAAAAAAAAAAACCCGCCACACACACAAACAACCCCGAAACAGGGAGGGAGCAGATCCCGAGAAGAGCAGCCAAGGGCTGCAGCGGTGCTTACCTCAGTCAAGAGGCTTCTCTCAGCAGAGGGGCAGCAGGCCTCCATCTTACTGGATTCCAAAGGAGTAACTGTTATAAATGAATTTAGTCCCAAACAGGATTCCAATCAAAGTTAACAATTTATTCAATGAATAAAGGCAAGCAAACAGCGCTGGGCGCGCCGGGAGCTTCTGCTCTACCACAACGCGCGCCGCGAAAAACAAGACAGCTTCTTTTGTAGTCCAACGCTCGTTACATATTCATACTAGGAGTGTTCTTCTCCACCTCCTGGTTGTGGGGGTGCAGTAGTTCTCCCAGAAACTGGTCTCACCTTGCACAGCACCGGCTGCGGTCACCAGGACCCAAACAAGTTCACAACAGACACCTCCCCCTCAACAAATGCACACCACAAATGGCCCATCGAGATCCCAAGCACTGCAATCCCTGAGGCCAAACACACATCCAAATGCCTCAGTTCTCCTCCAGGATAGTTCACAACAAAACCGGCTCTGGGCTGGCAAAAAGAGAACGAACTATGCACGTATCATCTGTCTCCTCCCGGCCTGCGGTTAGACGAGGATCCACAAAATGGTTAAAGGTTACATAGACAGTGAGGGTCACATTTTATTATGCGGCCCTAGCATTGTTTATAGTGACACGAATCAGATGAACATATTTCACAGTAACAAAAGAGGATGGACTGGAGAGAGAAGCCATGGACTGAAGGAGGGATTTACTTAAGAAGAGGTCTTGTGAAATAAGAGATCCTTTGTCTGTACAAGGCATGCCTTGCTAACGACTGGGCCCCTGAAGGAGAACGAAAAGGCTGAGAAGAAGGGACCATCCTACCCCAGGAGGCGCCGAGAAGCTGAAAAGCTGCTAATAGGCACGAAGTCAGCAAAAATCTTGGATAACCGGAGGAAAGGTAAAGGCAGCAGGGGCAGATCAGACCACCAACTCAATTCACGACCAAAACACTTACACACACACCCCCCCCTTGGGCATGTGCTGTAGAAGAAAAGAACACTGGACCTTTAATTCGAAGTGGGGGAACTTCAACCCGATAGAAACTGTGCGAGATAAGCGACTCCCGGTAATAGTTTTGGGGAAGAACTTTGGAAATCGAATGTGTATAACTGAACTTGATAGCATATGTCCATACATTTCATGTGGTTCGTTCAAACTTTTATGTTTTTAATATTTTGTACCTTCTATGAAAACTGGTTTGCTGCTAGATGACTAAGTGAGATTTGATAAATGATCATGCATTAAAATCATGGCTGAAACAAGAGACAAAGGGTAACTGGGGAGATAATTACAAGAGTGTAGTCAAGGGACTAACTAGTAAATCTTCATAAGTTTTGCAGTTCTTTGCTCTTATGACTAGATGTTCCTGTACACTATGAGAACAATGCTGAAACTGACCACATGTGATTGAAGCTGCATTAAGCTTCAAGATCAAAGAACAAGGACAAGAATAAAGACTTCAAGGACAGCCAGCAAGAACTTCAATGGGTCGGTGGTCGCAAAAGCAGCCCTTCGACTCAAAGGGATCCTTCATTGTGCATGATCGGATGTAGGCAGTACTAAGATAATCAGTTGCGATCGTTTCTATGTATATGTACACTAATTCGATTAATATGCAATTACTTATTCTGTATAACCTGTTTGTGCTAAAGCTGTGGTGTGGACGCTACGTGGAACTATCCCCCGTGCATCCAGCACTGCAATAAAGAATGCCTGCTTTCTAAAACGCCAAAACGAGTCTTTGAGAGTTTCTTCGACCAGCTTTTCGGTGTCATTTTGGTGACCCAGATGGGACGAGGCTTCTGAGACTCGATGGACTTGGGATCGCAGGACCTCCAGCTGGCACTGAGATTTCTTGGGGAGACCCTTGATCCCTGTTCCCTGGGCTCACAAGCCAAGGCCACTGGTAAGATTTTATTTAAAGGCATTCTTTTGATTAACTTGGTTCTGGTATTCTGGTCTGGTACTCTTACCTGTAAGCCCGACTAAGAGAAGTCAGCAAGGAAGAAATATAAAAGGATCCTTAAAAATCTGGTATTCTGGTAGAAGTACTCCTCTGGTAAAGGGTATTCGTCTCGCTGGTTGAAGGCAAAGATACTCATTTGGTTTGGTCTCGGTAATTTGATTAAGGCTTTGGTATTTGACTATTGATTCTGGATATGACATTAGATCTCTGATTGATTCTGTTTGGTATTTTGACTTAGGCTCTGATATTTGACTTTCTGATTTTTGTATACTGAAGGTATTGATAATGGGAACAGGACAGTCAAGTGAACTCCATAAAAAATCACCTCTGCGGTGTGTTTTAAAACACTGGAAACAGCTGGGGGGGGGTCCCGGGTGGTAACGTCGCCGAAAACCGGAATAAAACTCCTTAACGGCAATGAGAAGTTAAGAAGCAGGCACTCCTTTATTGCAGCGCTGGGCACACAAGGGATCCCTCCACCTAGTGTGTGCACCTGTCTGGTTTGATCATGCAGGTTAAATACACACCTGTTATAGATATTCACTAGATGCCTGGGAAATGTCATACATAATCATCAACTGTCCGATAAATCATTAGCATATGTAAATGTCCTTTTATGCAGGCGTGGTGAAGTCTCTGGTGGTCTTCAGAAGCCCTCTGGTGGTCTTCCATAGTCTTCCTCACCTTGTCCGAGAGTTGACCTCTCTTATGGGATTCTGCGCAGTACGATTTTGCCATCATGTATTAGATTTACATGAAAGTACATTCAATGTTAATTCTTGAATTTAACGTTTCTAGTGATTGGCCCTCAGTCACACCACCTTATCAATATTCTTATACTAAAACATTCATTGGTTAATCTTACTTAATTCCACTAACTGGAATCTTGATCAAAGTGGGGTTTCTAAGCAACGGAACTAAGGTCCATAACAATCTCTCTTAGTTTCTTAAAACAAAACACTACAACCTAACAAATCTGTCAAAATTTCTATGGTTAACCGATCTTAGACAAGACTTATTCTTTTATGATTGCATACTGCACATTTTGTATGTTCCTTAGTTTCTATAGCTATTGTGAGCTTCAAACCCCTATTTTCTACAATTTTTACCCTTTTAACCAAACCTGACTTAAGAAAAATTTCAACTTTTATCAAGTATTGGTAACATTTCCCCCCTTTGAAAGTTTTGAAAATCACTTCAGTACTTTCACTGTAATTTATCAATTATTCACTATAAGCTAAAAGAAGCTCTGGGATTGTTTGTCCATTTTGATGTCAATAACTTGGATAATCATAGCTTTATGATTGATTTTCTTCTTCAAAACCCTGAATCAATTGTAAAACTAGATTATCCTGAATCAACATCCCAGGAGCGACTGATATCAAGATTAATAATTTAAGCAATAATCGCCTCATTTTGTTTACCTCACACTACTTATTCCTTTACCATGTCAATTCATGATTCTACTTTTATAATCTTACATCTGCTTTGTATCTTACGCTTACAGCAACTTATGAGGAAATATTCACAGCCTATACCACACAAGAGGATCAATGCCCCTGACAGTATCCCTAATAGTAACCCTAATATTATAAGCTTTACACAATTATTTTCCCAAGTACATAGCAACTTATCTATAAAGTTTCAGTTTTAAAGGACCAACTTCCTTAGACCTCCAATTCCCTGTTGGTGCTTTCTTTATTCTTGAATAATGAATCCATGCATCTGATTCAGCAATCTTGACAGCAGTGAAAGTAGTCAACAATATTTGAAAGGGTCCTTTCCAGCGTTCTTGTAGAGGTTCAGAAGCTCATGTCTTCACATAGACATAATCACCTGGTTGGAAGTCATGTACCGGATTTTCCAAAGACAGAGGTCTGCTCTAAACAACCGCACTCCGCAGCGCAGTTAAAGTTTTTCCTAAAGAAAGTAAATAGTCACACACATCTTGTTTTCCTTTTAAATGTATGCTCAAATTTGGTTCAGGAGATTCATAAGGTTTTCCATACAATAACTCATAAGGACTAATCAGTGTCCCACTCTTTGGTTGGACCCGAACTCGTAAAAGGGCTAATGGGAGTGCCTGAGGCCATTTCAAATTGGTTTCTTGACATATTTTACTAATTTGTCTTTTCAATGTTTGATTCATTCTTTCCACCTTTCCACTAGATTGTGGTCTCCAAGGTGTATGTAGATCCCATGTAATTCCCAAAATTCTACTAACACCCTGGACCACTTCTGCAACAAAATGGGAACCTCGATCAGAAGAGATTCCAATAGGTACTCCAAATCTCGGGATGATTTCTTGTAATAACCATTTAATGACCTCCTTGGCTTGGTTGGTCTGACAGGGAAAGGCTTCTGGCCATCCTGTAAAAGTATCAACCCCCACCAGAATGTATCGATACCCATTTTGTCGAGGTAACTCTGAAAAATCTATTTGCCAATAGTCCCCTGGTTCCATTCCTGATTTCAATATCCCCATTTGGACCTTTTTCTTTACTACTGGGTTGTTTTTCAAACATATTTCACATGTAGCAGTTGTCATTTTAGCTATTTCTAGCATTTTCACTGATACTACTTGCCTTCTCAAAAAGGTTACTAATGCTTCTGCTCCCCAATGACATTCTTTATGTTTTGTCTGCACTATTTCCCTCATTACAAATGGTGGGACCACTACTTGTCATTTTGATGTCACCCACCATCCTTCCAGATTTTTCCTTGCATTTAATAATTTCCCCAATTTCTCATCCTCTTCTGAATATTTAGGTTTTTCCTTTGGTAATGCAATAGTTCTTGTGGGAATCAATGCCAATTGTAAAGTATTCCTTTTGGCTGCTTCCCTAGCTGTTTTATCTGCTAATCTGTTCCCTACAATCTCTTTTGTGTTCCCTGATTGATGTGCTTTACAGTGCATGATTGCTACTGCACTAGGTTTCTGTACTGCTTGTAATAAATGCAAAATCTCCTCCTTATATTTAATGTTGGACCCCTGAGAGGATAATAATCCTCTCCCTTTCCATAAGATCCCGTGGACATGGACCACACCAAATGCGTATTTCGAATCAGTCCAGATGTTTACTTTCTTTTCTTTACTCAATTCTAGAGCCC
Organism: Buteo buteo; assembly: GCF_964188355.1. Lineage (NCBI taxonomy): Eukaryota > Metazoa > Chordata > Aves > Accipitriformes > Accipitridae > Buteo > Buteo buteo. Next base: position 17,412,384 of record NC_134196.1, read on the forward strand.
TTGTCAAAGCCACTAATTCCGCCTTCTGAGCTGAAGTTGTGCTCGGCAAGGTATTGGCTTCTATAACTGATTTTTCAGCTGTTACCGCATATCTTGCATAGCGAATTCCACTTTCAACGAAACTGCTACCATCTGTGTACAATTCCCAGTCTGGGTTGTCCATAGGTACATCCTTCAGATCCTCTTGACTGGAATATACATATTCAATGGTAGTCAGGCAATCATGTTCCAGTTGTCCTTTTTCCTGTACAGAACTCAGAAAGACTGCAGGATTAGTCAAATTAGTAGTTTTTAAAATCACATCATCTTGTGATATTTCATCATTCTGCTCAGGGATAGCCAATGGCCCCCCTTTTGCTCCAACACTGATATCACCATGTGTGGCACATATACCACCATCATTCTTCCCAAAGTCATTTTTCGAGCCTCCTGTATTATCATCACAGTGGCTGCTACCACTCTCAAACAAGCAGGCCAGCCTTTGCTTACAAAGTCCAATTGTTTGGAAAAATATCCAACCGGTCGCTTCCAACTTCCCATCTTCTGAGTCAGCACTCCCAGTGCAATGTGTTGTTTTTCATGTACAAATAACTGGAAGTCTTTAGTCAAATCCGGAAGTCCCAAGGCTGGTGCTGTCATCAGGGCCTGTTTTAAACTCTTGAAAGCCCTTTGCTGATCTGGACCCCATTCAAATGGTGGACCTTTAAGAGCTTCATACAATGGCTTAGCCAACAGACCATAGTTCATTATCCACAGCCGACACCACCCAGCCATTCCCAAAAAGGTTCTCAATTCATGGGTATTTCTCGGCTCCGGGATACTGCAAATTGCTTCTTTCCGCTCTGTTCCCAGCTGTCTTTGTCCTTGGGAGATTTCAAAACCCAGATATATTACAGTCTGCTTTGCTATTTGGGCCTTAGTTCTAGAGACTTTGTATCCACTTAGCCCCAAAAAGTTCAAAAGATCAGTTGTTACCTTTATACACGCTGGTCTCTCTTCCGTAGCTATCAGTATGTCGTCTACGTACTGAAGGAGCAAATGTCCAGGTTTGGGACCATCTTGTTTCCACATCTCAAGTTCTTTTGCTAATTGGCTCCCCAAAATTGTTGGGCTGTTCTTGAACTCTTGCAGCAGTCTTGTCCATGTCAATTGTGTTTTTCGTCCTGTGTTTGGATTTTCCCACTTGAAAGCAAATAATTTCCGACTTCCTTCTTCCAGGGGTATACAAAAGAAAGCATCCTTCAAATCAAGCACTGTAAACCACTGATGATTCTCCCCTAGAGCTGTTAACAGTGTATATGGATTGGCCACTACAGGGTGTATATCTTTCACTATCTGATTTATTGTTCTCAGATCCTGTACTAATCTGTATTCTCCTGATGGCTTTTTCACCGGTAAAATTGGAGTGTTATATTCAGATTCACATTCCTCTAAAATTCCATATTTCAAAAATTTATCAATTAATTTCTTGATTCCCAATCTAGCCTCAGGTTTAATTGGATATTGCTTTAATCTCACTGGCCTCACAGTCTCCTTCAGTTCCACCTTTACAGGTTGTGCCATTTTAGATTTTCCAGGTATTTCTGTGTTCCAAACTGTAGGGATCACAGCATCATCAACTTCTTGTGGCATCTCTTGAGTCTTAACCTTCTCCTGTATCATCAATATTTCTCCTGTCTTTGACTCCGGTATCTTTAAAAGAATTTCTCCTCCCTCAAAAACTATCTGTGCATTTAATTTGGATAACAGATCTCGACCCAACAAGGGTAGCGGACATTCTGGCACATACAAAAATTCATGTGTAATTGCCTTATTTCCAAATTTTAAATCAAGGGGTTGAAAGAACGGTCTATTTTCCTGTTTCCCAGTCGCTCCAATTATGGTTGCTGTTTTGTCTCCTAATTTCCCTTTATGAGTATTCAAAACAGAATATACTGCTCCTGTATCTACTAAAAATTCAACTTTATCATTTCCCAGCTTAATTGTAACCAGAGGTTCAGCTGGGCTCCCCTCCGGTCCCCTTCATTCATTCAAAGTCATCATTTTCACAGCCTCTTGCTGATTTGTTTGCAGCTGAGGACAGTCCTTTTTCCAATGTCCATTCTCTCTGCAATAAGCACACTGATTTATTCCTAAAGGTGCATTAGGGTCCTGGTCACCAAAGTTTTTAAAACCTCCTCTTCCTCGGGTTTGTCCTCTTCCTCTTACTGCACCCCCTGTTAAAACAGCTATTAACCTACATTCTCTAATCTTCTCTTTCTTTTCTTTTCTTTGTTCCTCCTCCTTTTCCCGATTATTGTAAACTTTCCATGCTGTTCCTAACATTTTATTCAGATTTCTTGAGTCCTCCCCCTCCAATTTTTGGAGCTTTCGCCTTATATCAGGTGCCGATTGTCCCATAAAAATCGAGGCCAGCTGTTGCTGTTCTGCCTCTGTTTCCAATTTTAAATCAGTATATTTTCGAGCAGTTTCCTTCAATTTTTCCAAAAACACAGAAGGAGATTCATTTTTATCTTGTTTTATCTCATATAATTTAGACCAATTCAGAGCTTTTGGCATTGCATGTTTCACTCCATACAATACCCACCTTTGGTACCGAGTTAACCTTCTCCTGTCTACAGGGTCATTTGGATCCCACTGCGGGTCTCCTGAAGGAAAACTCTCTTCCAAAGTTCCAGAGAGCATTTCATTCATATGTGGAACTCTTGTGCCCTGCAGTCTCCAGATATAGACAACCCAGACCACTTGTCCACTCCACATGCCCTTGCTTCATTCTTTTGACTGCACCCTCATTCCTCAAGTTTTTTTTATTATCTGCCCCAAGAAACAGCTTGCAACTCACGTCCATTATTCATCCTTCCCACTCTGATGCTTCCCTCCAGTTTGCAGTTCTGTAGTTAGAGGCCATTTCCTAACTGTACGCACACAGAGGGCTGCATCAAGGTTGCACAAGTATGCTGAGGGCTTGACTTTGCAAATTTAATGTCTTTTGCAAGTCTGTGGTCACATATGCCTGTTACACAGCAGAATTAATAAATAATCATGCTTTTCACTTTTTTACTTAGTGCCTTATAAGAACAATGGGAAGAACACCACATATCCCGTGCCGTCTCTCTCTCACCATTGTCTTTGCATGTGTACACCCCAGGCTACGTGAGTTGCAACCAGAGAAAGAGAAGACAGCAAAAGACTGCTACAGAGTGGCATGGCCTCTGCGGGTGGGACCAAAATCCAGACGCTTATCTGCACATGCTCCCCACACTCCTCTTGCCATGCTCAGCAGCAGCAATTCTTTCCTTCTCTCTTGGGAGTAGGAGACATGACATACAAGACATACATGACAGACTGCAGCCCAAGCCAGTGTGTGCTGTTTGCGTACCACTTTCAGCCCCAGTTCCAAGGCTCAGCGTGGCACCAGGAACTCACAACCAGCTGGGACAGCCCTGCCAGTCAAACAGAAGTGGTCCTGGGACCAAAATTCACTGCCACAGCTGAACATGTGGGGATGTCTGTGTACTGAAGGGTTCCTGCTTCTGCCTGAGGGATCGTTACACCATCCCTATGTGCCCTACTGCAACTGAGCAATGACTTATCTCCCCAGAGCAGAGCAAGCTACAGTATTTTACTCCAAAGTTTCCTCCTCTGCTGAATTTACCATACCGTTCATTTCCTCCAGCTCACTGCTGCAGATTCCCAAATCAAATATTGAGTGGAAAGACCAGAAAACATCTAGGTCATATAAAAAATTAAGTGCCACTTGTATAGTGCCATTAAAGTTCAGTGATACCTGTATGGAAAATACTCTTCACAATCACTACAACAAAATATTTTCTCTGCTGCTGCAAAATCCTAAACCAGCAGGGAGAAAGAATAAAGGGGAATTCTTAAAAAGACAGGGAGAATTAAGAGGAAAAAGTGTGGGGGAAATGAACATCAGTTAAACTTGTATAGCTAGCATTTTACACCCAAGCTTTTAGCAGGGGGGGGAAAAAAATTGCACTGAGACAAGGGCAAAGACTAATTACTAAGATTGTATATTGCTGGGACCTTCGCTGGGGACGAATGCGATAGGCAGCTTGGGCTTCGACTGGAGTTAAACGTGCCCATCAGTGATTCAGATAATTTTGTCCAAGAAGCAGCCATGGGTATCTGCTGAAAAGAGACACTTTTGCAGTTTGTGTTTGTTGCCTTTGCAGTCAGTTAATACAGAGATTTGCAGAATGATGAGATTTAATCTTTTCAGTGCCCCAATCCTAGCTAGAAAGGCATGCGTGGGAACAACTGGCTTTTTCAAAAAATATCATGGATTGTGTTATTAAGGTTTAAGCGCAGATTTTAGTTATTCGAAGTGGATTTCTTTTGCTAGAGAAAGGGGGAGTTCTCTGCTTGGCTACCAGTAGAGCATGTGCCCTTGAAAGATTAATGTTTGCCTGAGGAATTTCTACGTTCCTCAGCTGGAGGCTTTGCTGTCACACCACTGCTTCCGAAGTTCACTCCCCACGGTCAGCTTGAGGGCTTGCGGTACGTGGCATGTAGTACAGCCGGTGCCCCCACACTCCCAGCAGTTGCACAGGATCCCAGTCTCCATTGAGGTCATGCTCACCCAGCCACTGCGGAGCAATGCAACCTGTCTGGGAGCCACAGTGTGTGCTACAGCCCTGCAATATTCCTCTCTGGTATCAAGTGTCCCTGATGAAAATTCAGCTGGTGGTAGAATTTCCCTGTTTTCAACAGATGTCACGCTGATAAACCCAGTGAGGACTGTTTCTCCAAGAAGCTGACCTGCTGGTGACTATAGCGTACATTATATTACCTGGATAGCACTGTTCTTAAAACACTATTTAAGAGGACTGTGTTAACTTTCTGGGAAAGTAAAAAAATACACACACACTAGAGCAAAACTACTAGTGCCGGATGAAGAGCACCTGTCTTCTACTTAGGCTTTGTGGAAAAAGCAACAAACTTTTTTAGTGAGCAAGTGGAGAGATCAACCTACCAAGACTGCAATAATTAGCAAGTCCCTAAAAATACCCCAACATGAGTAATAATCCCTCATCCATTGATCTGAAGGATCTTACAAACCACCTGGTTCAGATGAAGAAACTGAGGAGCCTGAGCTAGGCAGTCTACCCAAAGTCACACAGTAACTGCAGCCTGGTACTGGATACCCAAGAGGCAGATTTACTCTGAAGTTTATTGCATCTTCTTTATATTTTGTTCTTCTTGAACATAGCATTTAGTTAGCAAAAAGGCATTTACTGCTCACTGGAAGGATACATGATTACTCAGCAACTTGCATCACTGCATGTTTTTACTGTTTATTTCAGTCGTGCAAGTTACAAGAGCTGTTGCTTTTGGCAAGTCAATAAAAAAGCTCCCATCGTGCACAGGTTCAGCCCCCACATTTGTCAAATCTATTAGAAGATAGATTCTGTCATTTACAGCACTTTTCATCTTGTGTAGCCCTAAACACCAGCAGCTGGATTGAGATTGCCTTTTCAAAGTTCACAAGGGACTTTTACTGCTGTCAGATCTAAGCAAGACTTAAAAACTATTGCTCAAAGCAAGATTTATTGGACGGCTAGCATCTGGTGACAAATGTTGAAGGAAGAACAAAATCCTTTGTATTGTGGGGTTTCTTGACCTGCCTGTTTATTAATGTTCATCTTTCCTCATAACTCAAAAGCACACCTTTGTGCTTCTGATGCACCCTATGGAAACAAATAAAATGCTGCTGCTGCTTCTGCTTGTCCACATCAGAAAAATCAGCTCATTAAAATGTTAGTGTGGAAGTTGCCAGTAACTACACTGCATTGCTTTCCCTATTCAAACTCAACTAACAAATCTCTACCAGCTCCACAAAAGAACTGATGTGTCTTCCAGGAGTTAAAAGATGACATATTTCTAATTTCTCTTCGTTTTCTATCTAAAAGCTCTGACTTCTGTCACAGACAGGGACACTATGCAAGAGTTTTTAACTACTGTCATTTCAGTGCAACTTCAAAATGCAAGTGAGGGACCCTGGTCTGCCACAGGTGCTGGAAGCTTACTATTGCTAGTGATGCCAGGTTTTCCCTGAATCTTTTCCAGCCCCAGTGTGCTGAAAAAAAACCCCCAAAGACTTCGAGAGATTCTTTCTGGCTGCCCTTATTCAGGCAACATTCAAAATGCATTTAAGAAGAGTTTTCTGCAAGACCACATATTTGGAATCCAAAAAGTAGTTAAAATCTGCTCCCTTGCTTGTACTTACTAGTTTCCCACACACATATTGAGACATTTGCACCTGGTTGCCAATGTGCAAGAACTTAGTTTAATGAGACACCAGAGGACTGTATGGGAGCAGTCCTCTGCGCAGCCTACCCTCTTCCTAACAGGACTGCTTGCTACCTTGTCGTCTGGGCCACGGCCTGAGCAGCCATTTCCCCCCTCCTAGACTCCAAGGACTGAATTTAGAAGACAAAGTTAAATCAGATCTTCTCAAAACAGCTAATAGGATTGGTGTGCTTCACCAACCTTGAAGTCCCTCTTGTTCTGTGAATATCTTACTGGGAATAATTCATCTAAATAACACCCTAGATCCAATCACAATTAATCCCTTTATATAACACAGGCACGTAGCAAAAGCTTCCATTATCTCTGTGTTCTTACATCAGTATCAGCCAGAATTGTATTGGTGCAGCACTTCAGTTCTGACTAGCACGCTGCTAACTGTGACTCTTAATTGGCTGCAATATTGCTGCTTTCCAGGTTTCCAATCTGCATGGGAGTCAAATTTGTATTTGTATCGGCGCATTAGGCATAATATTCCTCCACCAATCTCTTCAGTGATAGTCACAGACTCCACTTTGTTACAGATGCAAGTATCACAATATTTAGAAAACAATAACACCAAAAAAACCCCCACCCCAAACATTAATCAAAACGGGTCAGAATTCCCACCTGTTCTATGTGGATGGCTCTCACCCATACTCACATGTTTCTGTGAGCACCTCCCAGAGTAATCTATTGGCTAGAACCGTCTTAGAAGCAGCTAATTCGAAAGTAAGCCACATATACTACTTAGGGAAATAAAACTTACATTGCAACCAGAACGTGATTCAAGAACATAATATTATTCCCCATCAGGAACTGAAAAGAGCAGACACCTATCAGCAGCAACCAACACAACCTGAATTTTAAAACCTTGTTACCAGTTATTTTCAGGCAACCTGTTCTACAAAGACTTGCAGATGTATCTAATTTCTTCCCCCAAACTAATGCTACTGTTTTCAAAAGATGATACTGTGGCACCAGAGCCCTCTTTTGGGCCAGTATTCCACACACAGTTTGCAGGGGGACTCATTGTAAAGCTAAGCACCGGTACAAGGTTTTGCAAAACCAATTCCTCGCACGGGCAATCGGATGTGTGGTTTGGGGCAGCACCATTACACAGCAGGGTCTCCAGATGCACTGATACAAAATACAGTATAAGGAGTCCCCAGTCCTGATCTTTGTGAGAAATAAGCAGATCTCCGCTCAGAAATAAGACTGAGATCCGATTGTTAATTGTATAGTGGTATAAGCAAGTTTCCTCAACACACTTACAAATCCCTAATAACAAAGGACTTGAATTATTTGTAGTAATTATTGAGCAATTCATTATGAGCTAGCAAATAAGTTTAAAAAAAACCAAAAAAACCCCAAACAACTCGTTGGCCGCTACCAGGAAATTGGTCAACACAAAGAAATAAATTAATCAAAAATTATCCTATATGAATTATCTGGGTAGTCCTGGTAAATATATAGCCTCTTCCCAATTTTATTAGCTGCTGCCCAGCTCTCACACACAAAATGCCAGTGATTGCATGTGCAATAAATATTAATGGTTCATAAATTAAATAGCATTATTCTTCTTGACATAACACCATTTTGCAAGGCCCCATGGAAAAGGTACAGGCGGTTTGTTGAGCAAGCTCTGACAGAAGAAAAATATGCCTTTGTTTTCGCTTTTAAAAGTATTTGTCAGGATTTATAGGGTATATCCAGAAGGCAATTAAGGCGACATTTTACAGAAAGCTATCATATGCCCTCAAATAACAAACAGCAATAAAAGGGAAGTGTGATCGGTGAAAACAATTTGATTTATAGAATTACATTTCTAAAATGTAGATACTTTCAGTCTAAACAATTTGTTTAGGAGAAGCTTATGCATATAGATAACCCAGACTCTTCATAACGAGTAAGCTGCATTGTTCATATTATAGCAGTGCACTGCTACCAAGGCTTCCTTTTTGGGTGACAAAAGCAAGGCGGGCTCTGTCCCCTCAAATACCACTTCCTAGAAGACAGCAGCACCGGGGCACAAACACAAGCCAGAACAAGGCAGCGCACTGGGGCGTCTGCTGTCACACAGGCATCACTGCTAAAGGGAATTTCAAGGCTAGCCTAGGAGGCACCCAACCGAGTTGTCCTCCTGGGGTTACAAGGAACTTTGCCCACTCCTGGCAAGAAACATAAGGAAAGGTGAAGCAGGAGGGTGAAAAAGACTGGCATCATCTTCCGGGCAGAAACAAGAGTTAACAGCTTCATAGCCTCATGGGGCAGGCCTGGAAGGGTCTTAAAAAGTGAAGAACTACAGTGTATACGGGGAGGAAAGCAAGCCAGTGGAGAGAGGCAAGAAGAGTGATGAAGTACTTAAATTAACAAAGGCAAGAAGTGAATCTCAGGTGCAGCATTTTAAACAAATATAAATGTAGTGTGAGTGTTCTAAGTAACTCCAAACATGAGGTGATGAAACCTGAGTCAGAATTTTAGTTGTGTGGACACAGAGATGCTGCTGCACAGAACAGAACAGCAAAACACAGATGCCCTGGAAGTAGGGTGTGAGGACGACACACTGAAACAACACTCACATTGCAGGCTGAGCCGTGACAAAGACACTGGGTGGTCTTGTCTTCAGTGCCTGGAGAAGAAAAAAAAAAAAAAGAGAGAAAGTGACCTTTAGCAAGAAAGGGCAAGAGACTGAATTTTGTTAACTGAATTTCCAAAGAGTTGTCCAAAATGCTACAAGCTTAGCTTGCATTTGCTGAGTGCGCACAGATCCCTGAATCTGAGTCCATATATGAGATTTCCAGAGATAGCACATCACCAGAAAAAAGGAAAATGCCGTTAGACCTCCAGCAAAGGTCTGTCACTACTGAAGGCATTTCAGTGCAGAAATAAGGATAAACTGGGAAGTATCTATAATAAGACACCAGAAAGTAGTTCATTAAGCTTTAGGGCAAAAGAAGAGAGGATGGAGAGAGGGAAATGGACTGAAGGGTTATGGTTTATTTTAAGGTATAGGAGATTACAGTGAGATCATATTTTCTGTGGAGGAGTCTGCAAAATTATACTGGTTAAGAGAAAGGGTATGGAAGGAATTGCTAACTGAGAAGCCTGAGGGACTGGAGAGCATATAAAATGTGCTAAAGTGGGCTTTTTAGTCACTCAAAAAGTAAGCTTAGAGTTGCTAAAGTAAAGAGGATGGACATTTCTGATGATACAGGTAGACTGAAACTTAGCAACTCAGTCAAGGGAAACGCCGAGTTCTCTGCAACTCTGTCTGTTGTTAGGAAGGACCAAACTAGCTCCCTGTGGAAGGACCAAGTCACAGCAAATAAGTTTGATGCAGACAGTTTATAAGCTGTCCATTCCTCATTTGAGATGGGACCTGAACTGGTCGAGAAGTCTGTGGTTTGAGTGAGAGTAATACAGATATGGAGATACTGCTTCTTTCTTGTTCTCTCTCTCTTTAGTACACATGTAATATAAGATGGCATTTGCTTTGTCTCTCACAAATATCGATTCACTACAGACAAGCTGAGCTGGGAATCAGCACACTTGGGAATGTGTAAAGAAAAATAATTTCTCACCTTGGGGAAACAGAGGGGGATGTTAGGTGCAGAAAACATAGAGTGACAGAGAAGACACAGCGGTATATAGCTAAAGGATATCTCCTATCCAAGCTGAACTCACCAGCATATGCTCAACACTAGCAGGTACTTACGAAGGACACAACGCATTTTGCCCATTATTTGTAAGACTTCTGGTTGCTCTGGTCAGCAAGTAGGAGTTCAAGGCCTCATCCTTTCCTAGGGGGTTAATGAGAGGGCCTCAGCTGAGAAATTATCTGTGGAGGCACTAAGGAGCAGAAAGATCTTGTGCATATAGCAGTGCAAAACTAAAGGATATTCACACCTTCAGTTTTTATAAAGTAAAGCTATTTCTTCGGCTCAGTTAATTTCTTTACAGCATTTCAGAAACCTGTAGGACTGGAAGAGATACTGCCAGATCTGATGAAAAGAAATATTAAGTAATACTAAATGCTAGTTATTTGGACTTCATTTAGTTTCAGGAACTTGACAGTAAGTGACAGAGCTCTCCTGGGGGCTCTGCTTCTGCAGTTTTACCATGACCCCAAACTGGGCACCAGTGCTAGTACTTTAGCAGTTGATTCCTTCATAAATAGAATATTTCTGTTTGAATTCACTACCTGGATCAAAACAGTCATGTATATTCAGCATCCAAAGAATCCCATGTGCCCCTGTCATTTTTTTTTATGATCAGCAGAAAATATGATCTGTACATTGAAAGTAAAGGATATAAAAGTGCAGAACATCTGCTTGCTACAACCGCAACAACTGCCTGGCTCTGAACTGATGAAACATGGCAATATTCAGTAATTTATAGAGCAACAAAGACAAAACAATAGGAGGTTGCACTTCCATGACCAACAAGGCAATAAAACAAAAGAGGGGGGGGAATGTGTAGTCAGACCAAAAGTGACATAGATATTTCTGCTTCCTACAGTAAATAAAACATGCTGTGTCAGCTGGAAAAAAAAGCACTCCAGCAATGCTGTCCATCTTAAAAGAAAGGTAGCAGCAAGGGAAGGTCATCTGCCACAGCTGCAGCATGTTTAATGTGGAGTTGGTTCCTCTGAAGGAGCTGGTACCAAGACAGCCAGGGTCCAGCGAGCCACAGGAGCTGCTCCCCACAATAGCCTTGCTGGCAGCTCAAGGGCAGAGCTTGCAGCTGGACTTCTGAGAAACACAAAACTCAAACCACTGTTTTGGAAAACTACAAGAAGTTGCTTCCTCATATCACGGCATCGTATTTCTAGGCTACAGACTGACAGAGAAAAGAATTAACTTATTCCAATGTGTCCATGTTACACTGGTGATTTATTTCACTGTCTTTACCTCTACGCATGCCCTGCAAATGGAAGGATTTTTTTGTCCACACTAAGCACTGCTGTTTTATGTCTAGAAATGCTTTCCATCACACAGCCCAGAGAAAAGTCTATTGATTTTGGAGAGTTTCACCATTATACAAAAGCTGGACAACAAGTCACTATCAGTTTTGTTTAAGGAAAAATTTCAACACCAGTGCACGCAATTTCAGCATAAAGAAAAAACACATTAATATAGCAAATACCTTATGGTTTCTTCCAGCCAACAGAAGAGAGCTTGAGCCATGGTCTGTTCCACCACATCAGCCAGAAAGGTGCTTATTCCTCACAGCCAAGGACTAACAAATTATCAGAGAGCAACAAGCTGGCATCTTAAACTGCCCAGCCTTTCCTGCAGCCAAGACCTCACCACTCTGCAGATGGAACGTATTGTCCAAACTATGGCAGGGTTCACCAGGCTAATCTTTACTTTATCTAGGTAGTGATTTGCAGGCAGTGGAAAACAAACAAGCAAACAAATAATGAGATCACAAATTTCCTGAAGCTATGAGAAAAGTAGGTATTGTTTGCATAGTAATTACCCTGGTTCAATTACAGTAAGAAGAGTCTTAAAAGAAAAGTTGGTCTCCTTCTTCTGAGGGCAAAAATGAGTAAGAAACTACAATTATCTTCCCTACTTATTTCCATGAGAGTTGAAGTATTTCCTGTAGAAGATGAAAAAGACAGTACTTAGCATGAAAATAAGACATTTATTTTCAAGAGATATGGGAAATTCTACACACTACACCTCTAAAACCTTCTGTTCATTGCCCCTAATGTTCAATAATTTTTATCCAAAAGTAGTACTACTTCTTAGATAGACTATCAACTGCTCTCCAGTCACATCATTATATGCCAGGCGTGTTAATATAAACCTGCAGTCATTCTGCTGAGGTCCCTGTTCTAAAAGTGGTCTTGATTATTTTTCCATACTATCTTAGTGTAGTTTCACAGATGACACTGATAGTCCCCATTTACACAGTGAGAATAAATCCCTAAGATCATAACACTATGCATTTTGAAACCTGCAGATGACTTTCCCCAAGAAATTGCACAAATAAATCACCTGAAAGCAGTAACAGCGTAGGAAAATTCTACAGCTCCAGACAATGTGCAATCAGCCAGCGCACACTGTATATATTCCTTTGTCTTTATCACGTCTGACAAGTGTACAGTTTGACACTGACAACAGAGACTGTCTGTTCATCAGGAACAGGGCAGAATTTATAGAAATACCTCTTGAAAGAAAGCACTCCAGCTGGAGTGCCAAATCTCCATGTCAGCTCCAGACTGGTAATAATTTCTGCTCTATTTTCCTATAAAGCAGCCTTTTCTTAGAAGAATATTCAAAGAGCTTTTGGAGCTGAGTGTAAATGCTTCAGCTATAATACATCTACTAAAATGACATAGTGCAACTACAGGGAGAACAAGCACAGATGATTCAGGATGTAGCAAAGTATATAGAACTGCCTTTTGCCTCTAAATTACCATGTTAAAAATGGTTTAGGTCAACTGGATGGCTGCCTAGCAAAATTTGCTGCTGAAACGGTCCAGTTTCTAAGTCAGAGGAGCCAGATTCTGATCACATGCACGCTGACATGCTATTGAGAAAATATTAACTATGTCAGTGAAGGAAGTGTCAGGTTTTTATTGAGTCCAAGGGATGAGAAATCACTGCCACTGTCAATGGCACAAACCCCCCATTTTTACTGTTGCTGCCTGCTGTGGGACTACAAATTCAACAGCTCAGCTGAGAGGCCAAGCACTATGCTGCACTTTCATATTCATTGCAGTGATAGCTCCCAGACGTTATCTGTACAGCATAGAAAAACTCACAGCCCTAATGTGCATTATAGTTACAACCTTTACAGGTAACAGCTTTCCCAACAGGTGATGCAAAAGTGCAACTCTGCTGCTTGGGATATTTTGTTGTTGCATCTTCAGGAGGCCATAGGGAGGACTGTCCTGCCTTCACATGCCAATACTGCCATGCGTAGAGTCCTCCTGAATCTGAATCTGGTGGACTCCACAAATGCAAAATGGCAAAAGGGTTTTTACCTGGGAACAAGTGTACTGCTCGCAGCAGTGAGGCAAGTGGAAGGCTGTGGAAACCCCTCTGGAGAGGATCTGACTCTTGGGAAGCAGCTTAGCACCCAGGTTATTTCTTTGTGCGGTTCTCTATGGCACAGGTCATAGGTCTTACATACATGTGGGACCACAAAGGGGATTTGCCCTTTTGCAATGCCAGAAGGAGTGGCAAACTGAGAGAAGGCAGGAGAGGATGCTCAACTCCACTAGCTTTGCACCACAAGGGCTTTCTGTGGCAAGTCTTTCCCTCTGCTGTCCTGATAATGAGCAGCAAGCTCTGCTTCGTCAAATTCGAACAGAGTCGAACAGGAGGTGCTGACAGAAGAATAAATACGCATGCTCTGGGTCAAATCCTGAGAAGTCACCATACTAGGAGCGGTACAGGGGAATGCGGCAGCCCGCCAATAAAGGAAATGACATACTGGGCAAACCAGAGGACCATTTAAAATACTCAAACCCAAACTATTGGCAGACATCCTGCAGGCAAGGTCAGATGGCATTTGCAAGGCAGCAGGGAGGAACAGCCTCTGCAGCTGTAACCGTTCAAGCAGAGGGCAGGAACCACCCTGGGGGACGCAGCACAGCCCTCCACATCTGCCACCATGGCCCCTGTGAATAGCTACCCCCAAAAACTGTATCTTTATGGCTACTGACACTGACAGATGGCAAAGCAGGAAATTATTGGCCTTGGGACCTGAGCTCAGACTGATGCATGAAAAAAACCTGCAGAAAATCACCTTATACAGCTGGAATTGGAATCGATAACTTATCAACACTACGGAGAAGGGGGGGGAAAATCCCAGTTCTCTCTGGCCTAGTGGTTCTGCTTACTAACTAGGGCTATTCTGTAGCAGTCAATATTTTTGCAAACTGGACGTAATTCATGCACAAGTACAACATGGATTGAGGGTGGCTGAGGAGAAAGGGAGATAACAGAACAAAACCTTTGCCTGGACAGTATTTGGATTTGGAGAAGTTCTGAAGCACCTCCGTCAGATGACACAATTTCTTCCTCTATGACAGCCCAGAAAAAAAATGGTGTCACAAGGTCACCATGAATTGTACTCCCAAGGGGAAAAACAAAGGTTGTCATCATCAATGGTAGGTGAGACTAGGAAAATATTAAGTGCTGCCTTTGTGTGTTGCAATTGTTATTATACCTTCCCAATATGTAATTTGATTTCTAGAAGCAAGTATTACATAGTGTCTGTTTTGAGAAGAAATTTTCTGGCATACTTCAAAAACGCAAAATTCACAGAGAATTGTTTTTTAAAGAAGTTAATGTGTCTGAAAACTCTGTTTCATTTACAGTCTAAAGGAAAAACATAAATACCTTATCAACCCTTAAATTGCATGCAATTTGATGCACCAGTATCAAGTTAAAAATGAATAATTCCATGCCTAAAGGAAACAACTCTCACTTCATGTTGAGGGTCATTTATGTGAGTTGTGCGTATTTATCCAGATGAGGAGAAAAGTATAATACACACTCGCATTGCGGGGTGGGGGTGGGGGGATTAAAAAAATAATAACTCTATTTTTGTAATTCTATTGAGTTTTCATATTGTCACGCAGACAAATTGGTTCTATATTCCTGAGCCATGCTGCATTATGCCAGGGGAGGAAGGCACATCCCTGCTTCACTAAATTGTGGGGGAGTAGACTCAGTGGAATGAAGAAAGAAAGAAAAAAAAAAAAAAAAGCTGATGAACACAATCCATTCTCAGCTGAAGTTGTGGGTGGGCTCCAGGATATTTTGGTAACTCACTTGCACAATATACTGCTGCAATGTGCAAAAAAGAAACAATGCCAGCGTGCTGCACACACCACAGTTTTAACCTCCTGTAAACCGAGTCACACACCTTGGCCACACGGTGTTCATCTGGATGGAAGATGCAACAAGTGAGCCGGGGTGCCCCATCCTGCTGCCAGCAGCAGGCTGACCCCCCCGCCATGGGACGGCAGGCAGCACACCCCCAGGCTTCTCCACATGCAACCCCAATTGTAGCAGCACAGGGAGTTGCCACCCTTCCTCGCCAGCACCAAACCATGGGGGACACCGATGAGGCTCTGTACACCCACAGCCTAGCTCAGGTGCTTGCTCCGCATCTCTCCAATGCCCAAATCACGGCTGGCAGTGGCCCAGGGCTGGCCCTAGGAGAAGTCCAGCTCCCAGGACAGGCCCTTGGCTCCCACAGCCAGCACCAAAATTGCACCCAGGGAACTTGCTCCCTACACAAACAGATGCACTCACTGAAAATATAAACCCATCTCCCTGCCTGCCCTGGATGCTCCAAGTTACTCCTAGAGAGGTCCAAAAGCCCACAAAACCCCATCTCCCGCCCAGGTATTAATACAGACTCTCTTGTACACACGTTTGATAATTTTCTGCAGTGAACAGTGGAACACGCATTGCAAAACGTAAAGGTGAAATAAAAGAAAATAGCATTTCTCTAATGGTGAAAAAGCGGACAGCCAAAGGCTGTAAATTGCTTTACAAGGTCCCACCAGGCATGACGGGTTGCTGCTGTCTTTTCTCAGAACTTAACTCCTCTTTCCTCTGTGAGCCTATAGGCAAGGAAGCAGGTTTTAAGGCAAATCAGAGACCTTCTGCCACCCTCATTCATGCAAGGGACCCCCTCTCCCCTCAGCTGGACCAGTTAGAAGGAATTTATCCGGCTACTAAGTGCAGGTTCAAGGTCCCTTAATATGTTATTTCTTACCTTGTGATAGGCATTTGTCATGGTTTAACCCTAGCCAGCAACTATGCACCACGTGGCTGCTCACTCACTCCCCCCCCCCCACCCAGTGGGATGGGGGAGAAAATTGGGAAAAGAAGTAAAACTCATGGGTTGAGATAAGAACGGTTTAATAGAACAGAAAAGAAGAAACTAATAATGATAATGATAACACTAATAAAATGACAACAGTAGTAAAAGGATTGGAATATACAAATGATGCACAGTGCAATTGCTCACCACCTGCCGACCGATGCCCAGTTAGTCCCCAAGCGGCGATCCCCCCACCCCCACTCCCCCCAGTTCCTATACTAGATGTGACGTCCCATGCTATGGAATATTCCTTTGGCCAGTTTGGGTCAGCTGCCCTGCCTGTGTCCCCTCCCAACTTCTTGTGTCCCTCCAGCTTTCTTGCTGGCTGGGCATGAGAAGCTGAAAAATCCTTGACTTTAGTCTAAACACTCCTTGGCAACAACTGAAAACATCAGTGTGTTATCAACATTCTTTGCATACTGAACTCAAAACATAGCACTGTACCAGCTACTAGGAAGACAATTAACTCTATCCCAGCTGAAACCAGGACAGCATTTTTCTCCACATCCTGAGTATTCAAAGAAAGCTAGGTAAATCCGACTTAAGACCAAAATTCACCTCTGAGCTCAGAGCAAGATTATCACGCTATTAGGATTCATTCTGGGGACCATTACACATACTGAGAAAAAAAGTGGCTATACAAGAGCAGAGTGCTCTCAACCTTCTCATCTCAGTGAACTTCAGCTATGAGAGAAGAATGGCCCAACATTGACAGAGAAGAGACAGTACAATAGAAAGGTGTCCAAACACAAAACTCTGTTCCAAAGTTTCTATGATGGTTTTGTTCAGCCCTGTGGAAAATACGCATATATCTGGTTTTGCTGATTTTATTTTCTTTGACATTTGAAACTTATAACAAATTGGACTCAATTTAATACAAGAATTTCTAAGCACGTACATGTGGCATTTCTTTCCAAGTAATTTTCTTCTATTATTATCAGAATAACTCATTACGTACGTGACAAAGTCTCTGTGTCAGTACATTCTAAACCTTACAAGAACAGGATTGTACCAGAATTAGGTATTCCGTATCAAATGCATCTTCGACAGACTCAAGTAAATGAGGAACAAAAGTTTAAGGCTGTCTGAAACTAAGTGCAGTTGTCAGCTGCTGTTTTTCAAACAAGCCATGTAGTACTCACATCCTTGGAAAAGCAGTGATACAGAGCCAGAGAAATTAACTGTATCCCAGGGGCTTGAGATTGAACGCTAAAAAAAATAAAAAATAAAAAATTACGTGGTTCTTCCTATATAGAGATTCAAGAAGGTAGTGGAAAAAAAATTATTAAATGCTTGTTTGGGGAAATTTTTTGAACCAGAAAATTGCGTAGAAGATAGCTCAAAACAGTGAAAATTATTAGCATAATAAAAACAAAAACGTGCATATGGTACAGTCAGTTAACAATAGAATTTCATAATTGCACCACCATAGTTACTCTTAGCAAATACCAGCTCTAGACTCAACAAAAGAGCTCTTCCTTCTCCCACTGACTCGAACATAGCTACACACATGAATTTATCTAGTTATCTATCCTAAGTTTGTATAATTTTGGAAAAAAAAAAAGGGAACCCAACACACACACACACACAGAAACCCACCCTCCATCTGCAAGGTCAGATCAGAGAGCCAAAGGGTGCCCCACACAACAGAGCATCTCTGCCCCCATGCTCCCCCTGGCTGCCCCAGAGCCAGCTCCGCTTCCCAGCCCTGCTGTGCTCTGTGGCAGCATGCCAGCCTTGAGCAAGTATTGAACAGGACCTGAGTATTCAGTATCTTTTGGTTTCAGCTCATCTATAAAATGATGACAAAAAGCAGACTTTTTGTTGGGGGGAATTTTCAGCTGGATCAGGCCTATAACGTAGTACTGCAAAAAAGCCAAGCAACCGGAGGGGGGGGGGGGGCAGGGGGGGGGGACATGACAACCCAACAAAAAAAAAAACCAACAAAAAAACCCCAAACACCACACCAACCCAGCCACTATGTATTCAGTAAGAGTACTACATGTATATGCCATCGCTTCTGAGAGGAGTGCAGGCAGAGGAGATCATCATCCGTGTTGGGCTGCAGGTTTCTCTCTGTTCTGAGCACCTCACCACATGCAACGTGTGCATGAAAAGGCATGGTGTGAAATGGAAAACCCTGCATAACAACATAGTGGCTTGGTTGATACAGCTTAACAATTGGCCATGAAAACAAACAAACAAAAAGACAGGACTGTACTTGAGAAATACCTGTTTGCTAACTTAATTCTTATCATACAGTCAGATCAGTCAACTGCAAACACAGTTACAGATATCTGTAATAAAATATTAATAGCTCTTGTATACTGCTTCCACAAGGTAATGTAGTGAAAAATGAATGTTGCTAACACACTTCCACATTTTCTCTTCTGTTACGGCTGAAAGCTTACACTGGAGAAAGCCAGTTTACTGCAGCATTATTCCTTTTTTCTTCCAGGAGGTATTTTTCCTTTAAACCTTAGAGAATAATTAAAATTCCTCACACAGGACAATGGTAAATAAGATTAGGGCATGCATTTCAAATGTAGCATACTAATGGCATTTTTGGACCTCATAATAAATCATCTCTATTCTCTGCAAGTAGTAGAGAAAATGGATAAAATATCTGAAATATACATCCCAATATATGAGTCCCATAACTTCACTCTTATCTTTCCATGTCTCTGACTTGCCCAGACATCTTGGCATTGTAGACAGAATATTAGCTTTTTTTATACATCACACAACAACCCAATAATCTCATTAACTGCAAATACTGTAGGAATGCAGCAGCCTGCTGATACCCACAAAACCATTTCAGCTTTTGCCAGGGCCAGTTGTCAGCAATAAGCAGCCAAACATACATTGCTCTATCTGATTCACTTTATCATTTCATTTTACAGCTTCTGTTTAGCACTGAGCTGATAGAAGAGAAATGTTTTAACATTCAATATGAGGACTGCTTATGTCAATACACTGAAGCTGCTTTGGTTTTGTACCTAACCTTTGGATGATCTCATCTCTTCCATAGGTTTCTGACATTTATGTTTGTTCTGAGTAGCTGCAGTTTACCCTACTGCAAACAGTAGGATCATGACTGGATATTTCCCTTATCTGATAGGTTTTCTCTCAGCTTGCTTTTCTTTTTCCTTCCATATAACATCAGCAGAAACCATTGCAGTGTTTTCCACCTCCCCTGGGCTATATCACACTGTATCTATTGAGACAACTACAAACCTTGTTTCCTGGTTTGGGGCAAATCCATTTCTCCTGATTCAACTTTGAGTTCAGGTAAATCTCAGCCCTCTGTTAAACCCTGGGAGGGTGAAATGGCCATGTGTATGCTATGCCTGATAAACACTGTCCTAGTTTGCAAGAAATCCTGCTGGTTTTGCACATTAGACATTTCTTAATATTTCTTTCCTCTAGGAAATCATTTTGGCTAAACAAGGATAACAAATTAGTTTGTCTTCTAGTTTTCACAACTAGTAGAAATGAAAAGAGGAATAAAAGATTAAGGAATATGGAGTGTGGGTGCTTTTATTTTCAGGAAATTGCATAGATAAAAGAGAATTTTTTTCTTCCAACAGACATTCTCCAAATCCCCTTTAAGTTCAATTTTCTGCTGTACTTCCCAGATAAGCATTCAGTACTTCTTGGTTTTAGCTCATGCAATCAATATAAATCAGAAAATTGTTACCCTCTGAATGCTAACTAACACATTTTCTCTTTTCTCTTCAATAACTTCAGGCTAGAGCAGGTACTCCTCACGCGGGTTGCTGTTTGCGGTCTTCAAAGATGAAATCTTTATCATGGACTTTTGTTACTTTACAATCTTTACTATTGACTTTCAAGTTCCTGTGACAATGGAAAGGCTGTCACTTTGAGGCCAGCCTTCAAAAAACTTCAGCTTATTTACAGCAGCATGAGCTGAGCGTGCCAGCTGACTCGTGCCTTATTTCTGTGTCTGTGGGAAGGCTCCTTTTCTGCACCAGATGCACCACCAGCATCACACCAGCCATCACAGCCTGAGGGCAAGCGCAGACCCCCATGGGGTTGGCATTAGTGCTGGCTCAGCTCCCTAAACCTACTGCCAAGTAGGCAGCTGGAAGCTGTGAAGTTTAGTCAGAAATTTTGATGGAAAATGCCAAAAAGATAACTAAAAGCTGCCGAGGCTTTTCTTACATCAAGGACTCAGAAGTTCCACTTACAGAAAGCTTAGAAGTGAGATCAGCAATTCAGGGAGCTGGAGAATTTGATTATATGATAGCTCAGTTATTGTGATTGTAATGGCAACTCCATCTGAGGCTACAACCACTTCCCAGGTCAACTCAGCTGTTCAGGATGTATCTGGTCTGGAGGATCTTGTTTAGAAATAGCTGTTAACTCTTTTGGGGAAGATTTCCACGGCAAGCCAGCAAAATCAGTGATACAACAATATTAACAAATCTCACTCACACAAAAATCCAGTTAAATGGAGAAATAAATGCACACTCATTTCCCAAAGTACAGCACACGTGAAGTCCTCCCCTAATGGATGAGCACCAAAGTGGGTGCCTGAATCATTCCAATGACTTTCTAGCAGAAAGTATCATTGTATGCAGGACTTGGTCACCATTTTCAGTTCAGCACTTGGAAAAAAGCAGTAACCTGCTTTGAAGGGGAGTCAATCCATTAATTAATAATGGGAGACAAATTAAAATACGGTAGCATTAAAACAGTATGAGAAGGAAGGTGTGACTGAGGTACTGTTCACCTAGACACAGGCAGCTCCCACACAAGCACAGAATTACAAACAGGCTAAGGTGACAGCCACACAAGTACACCCTTACCCCACTGCCCAGGGCACTGCACCTCTGGGGGTGTCCCCACAACACTGTGCCTCCAGTGGTGCTCACAAGCTATTTCAGATTCAGCAAACCCCATACACTCCTCCTGCAGCAATTCAGCATTTTTTTGGACCCCAAAACGACTTGACATTACTCTTGAAGCTATCCAGCTCTCCAGAAGCTCTTAAAAAACAGACACTCCACAAGCACAAAAACCCCTCCAGATTTCCTCAGTCAGCCACAACTTTTCCAGTTTGTGACACAGCCTTACTCATCGTCTAGCTACAGCACGTTTTTACAGCTACAATCCATTTAGCTACAAAATATGGGTCCAAGCCACTTCCAGATTTTTCCCCCCAGAGGAAAACCTTCTCATTTAACCCACTTCTCAGCTTATCCTTCCGACAACATAGCCACACTGCTTATTAGAAGGAGCAGAAAAGACAGGAATGAAGAAAACAGACAGAAATAACTCTTTTTCTTCCAGAAATTTCAAATGCTATCATTCTCTTATTGCTAGGCATCCTGCTCACCTCCTCCTCCATGCAAGTGTGAGCACCAGCAAGGGTACAGGTCTCAGAGGTATTGCACATAGTGCTGCTTTATAGCTGTCGTTTCTGATTAAAAGCTGCAGGTGTACTCCACTCGAGCGAGGCTGGATCTCTCTCCGGGACTGCCGTCAGTCCGCATAAGGCCCCTACATAAAACAAAAAGAAAAAAAAAAATGAAACGCTGCAGCTCTTTGTGTTCATCTGGCTCAGCAATGAACATCTAAATATAAAATGTTTATTGTCACTTAAGGTGAGCTCTGTGTCCCAAGCCAACGAGTTGGCATCCTGCAAAGCCAGGCATATATTTGCAATTGTTGCCATCCAATAGTTTGCATTGTTATGAACTAGATTTAATGGTTACACTCTGTATCTATTACCCATTTAAATTACTCTTCCAGCATGTGAATATTAAACACTGGAAAAGGCAGATGAATGCCTGTACAAAACTACAGTAAGAAAAGAAAGATTCTAACAAAATGTTTAATAGAAACAAGTGGCACCCTGACTCCAGTGATGTTTCACTCCTCTCTGCTGAGCCCAGAACTGGATGACATTGTTCCAAACTTGTTAGCGTAGAATCATAGAATAGTTTGGCTTAGAAGGGGCCTTCAAATGTCATCTAGTCCAACCCGCCCCCCCCCACAATGAGCACAGGCATCTTCAACTAGGTCAGGTTGCTCAGAGCCCTGTCCAACCTGACCTTGAAGTTTCCAGGGATGGGGCATCTACCACCTCTCTGGGCAACCTGTGCCAGTGTTTCACTACTCTCACTGTAAAAAATTTCTTCCTTATATCTAGTCTGAATCTACCCTTTTTTAGTGTAAAACCATTACCCCTTGTCCTATTGCAACACTCTCTACTATAAAGTCTGTCCCCAGTATGCCAGTAAAGAAAACATTTCCATCCTTACTATTGTCCTGTTTGAGTCTTGATTTATGAGATCTAAATTTTACACATGAAAGCATTCTTAAGAAAATCATACAAATTAGTCCCTCTGACCTAAATGGCAATAGGAAAAAAAATAAATAAATAAAAAAAAATCACATCACCAAGCTGCTTTTGATAACTTTTTTCCCCACAAAAACTTTCCTGCAGACCAGGTGTTCTTCCATGTTTATTTTCAAATCTTTCTTCCGTCTTTCAAACTTAAGGGGAAGAGATTCAACATTTTTGAGCATGATTCCAAGTGCCATGAAGAATTATTGCACTGGGGAGAAAGGAGGACTTTCCGCTCAAATTTTATTTTCTTAATTTGGTTGGTTGTTTTGGTTTTTTTTTAAATCTCATGCCCAGGACATGGACATCTTTCCATAGACTATTTCTAAAGATGAGTGCTTGGAAAAGTCCTGTCATCAGGACACTGCAGCGGTGTTCAGATCATTCTGCACTGGAGAGTCCAACATCACCAAAAACTTCCTGAGAAATTTTGAAGGAAGAAAAAAAATCTCTATTTTGAAGGAAAAAAAAAATTATCTCTATTTTGAAGGAAAAAAAAAATTATCTCTATTTTGAAGGAAAAAAAAATTATCTCTATTTTGAAGGAAAAAAAAAATTATCTCTATTTTGAAGGAAAAAAAAATTATCTCTATTTTGAAGGAAAAAAAAAATTATCTCTATTTTGAAGGAAAAAAAAAATTATCTCTATTTTGAAGGAAAAAAAAAATTATCTCTATTTTGAAGGAAAAAAAATAATCTCTATTTTGAAGGAAAAAAAAATAATCTCTATTTTGAAGGAAAAAAAATTCTCTATTTTGAAGGGAAAAAAATTCTCTATTTTGAAGGGAAAAAAATTCTCTATTTTGAAGGGAAAAAAATTCTCTATTTTGAAGGGAAAAAATAATCTCTATTTTGAAGGGAAAAAAATTCTCTATTTTGAAGGAAAAAAAATCTCTATTTTGAAGGAAAAAAAATCTCTATTTTGAAGGAAAAAAAAAAATCTCTATTTTGAAGGAAAAAAAAATATCTCTATTTTGATTTTAAAAGACACCATTGTCAGGAACAATTATCCCTCATTTTTCTCATTCTCTTCTTTTGCTATAGCTTCTGGGAGGGAGCTATCCAGCTGTCATTTCCTCCTTAGCATGACACTGCATTTCTTTGTTGCAGCCAGCTCTAGGAAGTCATTTGGACAGTTAGTGTCCAGCCTGTAGAGGACAAGTCCAAGTCTCCCCACCAAGTGACACTGTAAGGACATCATGCTGCCATGGTCCATCCTCACCATGCAAGGAAGAAAAACAAGCCAAAAACGTTTTACTAGTTCGGGTTCCCCTGAAGACAGGGAAGGGGGCCAAGATTGTGCAAAGTTAATCGTGCCAGGGTGCGTGTACGAGGGGTCCCCGTACACGAGGGTATGACAGTCCCTTGGTACAAGACCTGGGCACAAATGTCCTTCATAGCACTGGGGTGGGAGGGAACAGTCATCATTCAAGCACATCCCTGCGTGGCTCCTTTGGACTGTACCCCTGATCCCTCCTATGTACCTGAACTGCTCGTCTGGATTTCTACAGCAGCTGTTGACACCCTTCCTTGGCCTCCTCCCAGCAGAGCTTCCCTGCTCCTGCAGGGCTGGCTGGCAGAAAGGGCCACAGGACCTCCTGCCATCTTCCAAAGCAACAATCCCCGTAAAATGTAATGGATCCCAGAGGTGTTCAGTGGCAGCAGGAAGAAGCAAACAAAAAAACAAAACAAAAAACCCCAAGAACTTTCTAGCATGAACAACTGAAAAAAGATCCTTTGAATCACCAGATCTTCTCTGCTGCCCATAGTCAGTTCTCCTAAACTCCCCTAAAAAAAAACACAAACCACAAACCAAACCAAAAGAAAGAGGAAAAAAAAAAAAAACACAAACCACAAAACCAAAACAAAAAAACCCCAGTGAACAAAGATCCTCACATTCAGCCTCCGGTGAATAAGGGCAGGGAATGAATTATGGGATAGCAGATCCTTCACAGACCAAGCCTGCCTGCTCTCTGCTCTCATTTTATTGCGCAGCATCTGCCTGCTGCTCCTGGCCCAGCAGTAGCCACTGCCACGATGCTACCTGTCATCGGAGAAGGGTGGCAGCTTCTCATAGGGCTTAGAGGCACAGTCTGACACATCATGAAAGTCATTCCCTTTCTTAGTCACTAATTGAAGTTGGTATTGCAATTTTCCTCTCTGACCTTTGGATTCTTGCAGCACGGGCATTACTGTAAAAATCTCCCAGCATTGTAGTCTGACCATTACAGGCTCTTATTTCCCATAACCTGCTCCCAGTGCAGCCCACTGACAATCCTCCCGATGCGGCAAACGCCAGAAACATCTGTGGTAGCAGATTCCCCCCAAGTTAAGGGAGAAGCTGGAGAGTGGATCAGCCTGGTTTGGTGAGAGCCCCTGCTAAATATTGCTAAATGCTTCTCTTCCCTGTCCCTCTGCTCCTGCCCTTGTGGGTGCTGTGGTCCCAAGAAATCTTCAGACAAGGGGTTTCACAAACCCTGGCCCTGGCTACAGCCCAGTCCCAGGGAGCTGCAGGAACACCCCAGACAAATGTGTGTGTGTGTGCACACACCATCCTCAGGCACTGGGACCACCGAGGTCCCCAAACACTGTGGTCCTCCCTCGCAGGTGCTGGGTAAAAGGGTGTTTTAAGGTGATTCCAACCAGTCTTGCACGAAGGAAACAGCCTGGAAAACAGCCTAAACATTTATGTAAACACCATGGAGAAGGGGTGCATGGGTATATACAGAGAGATTTTAATCTTCAGCTTTTCCAAAAGAAATAAGCACCGAAAACAAACAAAACCCACCCCAATTAGATGAGGGGTAAGCTTTCAACACCTCTGATTTGACCACACCACCTAAAAATAACCGACAACCATCACACTCTAGTGATCGTCATAAAAAAAATTGTATTGAAGGCCTCCCCAGTACTAAGTTCCAATCAGATAGTTCAGAAACTCAGATTAAAAATAGACAGAACTCCACTTTTTGTTCTGAAACAAGTGCAATCATTTAAACTACTGTTAATAATATGTCATTGCCAGGTAGTTGCCCTCACAAGATATCTGACACCTAATCTATTACCATCTGCTTATATTCAACTAAAAATGAGATGCAACAGCATTTAAAGCTATACAGAGCTCTTTCAGCTGGATAAAAAAGCATGAACACATTTTCTTCACTCCTCTCAGTCTGGCTCATACCTCAAGGTCTGCATAGGTTGCAGAGGGTGATTTTTAAATTCCTACAGTCTTCTCAGAGTTTAAGCTTTAAGTTAACACGAAAAGATAGATTTGAGCTTCCAACACTGCAAGATACCGCTGTAATATGGCATCAACAGTCATGCCATTTTAATCAACAATGTTCCTATTCAGTGAAGCACATTTCTGATCTTCAGCCAAATCATGCAAGAGAAAATTGCATTCATACTCCCTGGTACTGCTGCTTCTCAGTAATCCATTACTGCATTGAAGCAGGTCAAAAAACCTGTCTCAAAGACACTTCTGCTATCAGATCTTCAGAGGAGGGGCAGAAGGGGCAAAAAGCAGCACATCTCCAGCCCACAGTCCCACCAGGGCTCCTTTACTCACAACTAGGGACACTCATGGACCTCAGCAAAAATGGGACAGTGGTGAAACACACTCCCAGAAGGCAAGCCTTCTTGCCTCCCCCGAAAAATGAAGCCAGACCTGCCTAAAGCTGAAAACAAGGCTGTAGAAAACATTATTCTCTGCAAACCGCAGAGAGCCGTGCTCTGCAGAGGGAAAGCTCCCATCTAGCTGCCTGCACAGGCACGTACCTGGGACAGAGAGCAGAAATCACAATTTGGCATCTCAGACAGGGACACAAGAACCCCCTTCCCTGCCTGCTACTGATATTCAGCACGATACCGAGATGATGAAGAGTCAGGCAATGTCCGAGATTCTGATTCATCTCTGATAATCAGAAAGTAGCTTTACCTGCACCCTGGGACCAGCAAGCAGCCAGCTCCTTCAGCACCTAGACATTTTGTTGGCAGTGAAAAGCTTCATAATCTTAAGCCTTTACTTCCAATTCAAATACTTCATTTACAAACAGCAAATAATATTAAAGTGCTGTTAGTACTGGGCAGATAAACATCTAGTATCTTTGGAAGAGAGGCAATCCACAATCTGAAGGAAATACAGCATGGCTTCTTCTGCCTTTTTATTTATTTTATACTTAATGCATTATTATCATCCTACAATATGTGTACTATTTTGGTTCAGTAATTAGGTTTCTTCTCACAGTTGCATCCAGGAAGACAATCTCTTCTGGAAGTTGTCTTTTCTGTCGGTGAATAATTAAAGGAGTATTTTTGGCAGGACATTTTTCTCTCTTCCATCATCTTGGGTTTTGGTTTGGTTTGGTTCTTTTATGCCTAAGCTCTTGTTTCCAGCTTTTGTATCCACCTGTGTTTGCACTGTGCTTAGTCAACACCAAAGCCCAGACATCACATATTTGCAGTCTTGGCAAGTTTTATGAGTCCTGACAACTGTGTAGCTGAATTTCTCACTAATCTTTCAGCAGGACCATAACCCTCAGAACCTCTAAAAGAACTTTTACCCCTAAATTCTTGTGTGCCATGCGCCCATCGACTGAATAGCACTCCACAAAGCACTGTTAAATCTTTCAATTTCCAGGAAGTACATGCAAATTTTATGCCACATTTGAGAAAAGAAAATCAGCTCAGTAGTAGAGACAAAACAGAGAATTGGTCAGATGACACGAGTGATTTAAGGTTTCAGCAGATCACTAACTGCACTCAAGTCAAAATCTCAATGAAAGCAAAGATAAATCTCTTTTTGGACTTATTAGCAAGTGTGTCACCAAAACAAGAGTTCTCAAACCAAATCCCTAAACCTCAAAAGTGTTTTGGAAAATGTATTTTTCCCCCCCCTCTCAATGTTGCTTCTTTACTTACAGTTGTGTCTCATTTTTTTAGCTTTCCCCTCTACCACAGGATCACAACCCTAAGAGATGCCAATACCCTGACACAGATTTCCCCAAGAGCTTTGGCATTAGCACCAAATGCCACAATGCCAGTAAAGTCATGAGAGTCAGCAGAACCGATAAGCAGTGGAGATCCCTTAAATTACCTTTTCCTGGCACCCTGAACTGCCTTTCCACACAGAGAATGAACTGGGGCGACAGCTGGGGTCGACAGGTGGCGACTATTCCTGCAACTCCATCCCGACTCTTGCTTGATTTCTGCCTTTGGCTTCCCGAGGGCAGGCAGATGTTCGGCCACTGCCAGGGAAGCAGAGCTTCCTCACGCGTAATGGTGACCTGGGAAGAGAAGCACCACAACCCTCAATGCCCACCCTTCATCCTTGTCTCCCTGAGCGACGGACCTCCCCTCCCACGGCATTCCTGCGAGCAGTCCTGTCCCATTCCCTGCCCGCTGCAGACCACCCACCTGCAATTAGCAAGGGCGGGCACCAAATGAACTCCTCCTGGAGCCTTGCACAAGTGCTTCCACTTCAAGAAGCACAAGAAGAAGCGGGAGGGCAAGACGGGTTCCCGCCGAGCCCCCCTCGTCCAAATGCCTGCCGCTGGAGAACGCCCAGCTCAGCCGCTTGCCCTGCGCCTGGCACACTCAGCTCCCAGGACTGCCGGAGCCCTCGGCACTGCAGGTGCCTAGAGGAAACTCCTGGCCCCAGGAGAAGGCCCCACCTTCTTCTCCCATGGGTCAGCACAGCTGGGGAGGGCTGCCAGTCTCCTCCCTTCAGGCGGTGCTGCCTCGGAGGATCGCTCCCCTCGGCTGCCACTGTGCCCTGCTTTGGGGCCCGCCCTTCCCTGAGGCGATGTTTCCTCCGATTGGCTGCATGAGATCGCTCCTCCCATCCAGTGATGGGTCAGGCGGCTCATCAGTCATCTCTGCTTTGCTCTTGCCAGCTGTGATTGGTGGAGCGGGCATGCCCCGCCTCCAACCAACACCCCCCCCCCCACACACACCCGGCAGGGAGCCCGGCTTTTTCCCCTCTTGCCACCTCTCCTGCAGGCCTCGAAGCTTGACTGGTGGGTTACCTATCGATCACATGCCTTGCCCCCGCCTCCTCAAATGCGATTGGCTGTCCTGGGCCCACTGACTCCCCAGGGACTGCTGGGTGGAGGTTGCCAGGCAACGAACTCCACCTTTAGGGCTGAGAGCCTCAGCATGGAGCTGTGGGCCCTGAGGAAAGGCTGGGGGTCATCAAAGGCGGGTTTGGACCCGAAAACCGAGGATTTCGGCCCGAAACAGGAGGCTCTGGGCACTACAAAGGATAGGCGCGATGCTACAGCTGACGCTGGGGACCCTGCGAAGGAGGGGAACCTCTTGGTTCCTCTGCCCTTTGCCCCAGGGTGCCGTGTATGGGGCAGGACTCTGGACTCGGGGAGAGGGAAACTTCCCCTGGGTCACGGGCAAGGCTGTGCCAGCCCAGAGCACGCAGGAGGTTGCCACCTCTGAAGACCGGGACGAAGGAAGACTGGCCAGCTTGGCCCTTGCCGGTGCCCCTGCCACAGCAGGAGCCCCCCTCAGCCTGCTGTTCAACCCAGAAAGGGGCTCCGTTCCCGCTTACATCCTCACCTTTACCAAGGAACACCTTTAGGAAGGACTGGGCAAGGCGGAAGCACGTGCTTCCTTTGAGCGAACTTTGCAGAGCGTTCCGTTTGGGTCACGCGCGTGTGGTGGGGCCCCCGGGACAGGGGGCTGAGGCTCACGTGGGCTCGCAGCCGGGCCAGCGTGCACAGCGGCCCAAGGGACAAAACCACGTCTCTGCTGGTGGCCTCCCTGTGTGGAGCTGCCCCTGCCCCCTGCAGATGTGCGGAGGCTCGCTGGGGGTGAGGAACAGCACCAGTGGGGCCTGGGTTAACGGGCAGGGGTCCGATGGGCCAGCCAGATGCTACTCTCCGTCCCTCTGCTCGGCCCCTGTGCCGCTGCTGACCCTTTAAGGTCCCCCCGCCATTCCCCACTCGTCCCCCAGTGCCCCCCTTCCGCCCCCTGCCCACACACCTGTAACCTCCTGTGACCCCCTCGGTTCCCCCCAGTGCCCCCTACTCCCCCCAGTGTGTCACTGGGCAGTGCTGTGGGGGGTCCCAGCGTGTTGGGACACCGGGAGGGCGAAGCCTGCTGTGGCGATACGGTCGGGGCTCTCACCCTTCCGATTCTCCCCCGCCATCCCCCTGGGGGGCAGGGAGCGAGCGGCTGTGTGGTGCTCAGCCACCGGCCAGGCTTAAACCACCACAACCTGTGAGCAAAAGAGTTACCTACCCACGGACGGACGGACAGGGAGAGTGCTCATCCTTCCTCCTCCCTCAGGGTGCAGGCATCCCCTGTATCACACCGGGGCGCACAAAAGCCTCAGCAGTCCGGCTGCTGTTGGAGCCCCTTCCAAAGCTTTTTGGGGCGAGCTGACGCATTCCTACCGCCCAGCACGGCGGTTGGGTTTATACCGTTGCCATGAGCGAGGGGATTCTGCAGAAACTGCCCGGCACTCGCTGTGCAAGGGTGATGGCCGCAGGGAGCAGCAAGCTGCAGGTGACGGTGGCTGCATACGGACCTTCAGCCCTTCCTGGCCACCATGTCTGCCTACATCTTGCCCTCGCTCGGAGCTCATGGGGCTGCTCCTCCAAGGTAGCCCAAACGCACCAGGACGTGGTCCTGGGCAACCTGCTCTAAGGGAGCCTGCTTGAGCAGAGGGCTTGGACGACCTCCACAGCTCCCTTCCAACCTCCACCCTCCTGTGCAACTCTGTACCTTGCTTTCACTCCTAAAGCACCTGAACCCAGCCCTCATGCGCGCCGGCAAGGATGCTGGGACAAGGCACAATCCCAAACTCCTCCCCGAGGGGTCATCCTCAAACAGCAGCTGCCCGCTCCAGAACAGCCGATGGCGGACACAGTCAGAAGAGAGAAAAACCGTTTTATTGAGAACATTAACTGCGGTGGGGGGCGGGCCCAGGGCTCACAGGGGTTCAGCCAGTAACAGGAAAACGGCACCTACAAGGACAGAGTCAGAGAGCGCTGCTGAATGCACAGCGGCAGGAAGAGGCAGGGTTTGGTTGCCCTCTCTCTGGGGAACACCGTTGACGAGGAATTGCTCATAGCCCAGAAGAGAGCGAGCTACGGCTGGCATTGCCGAGGGGAGGGCTCTGGCGCCTTACCCCCACGGGGAATGCCCTTAGAGAGCTGTGCGCGCGCAGAGATGCACAGGGCCCCTGTGCCACGCAGCAGGGCTCGATGGGGAGCCCCTGGGGAGCGGCCACGGGGTTCTTGCCAGACCCTGCGCAGCACCATCCCTCGCCGTGCCTTGCCAGCGGGTTGGCCTGACTTAGAGCAGTGCTGAGAGTTGGATGGGCAGCAGAGCCTGGTACACACCTGGGCTTCTTGACCTGCCGGACCTTCCTGCATCTTTTCCGTTTGCGATCCCCCAATCTGTTTTCTCTCTTCCTCCTCTTGTTTTCGGCACAGCTTTCACTCTCCTCTCCCCAGGCCTCTTTCCTCCGTCGGTTTCTTCTCTTTTCCTTGTCCTGGGGAGAGCCTGCAAACCTTTCCATCCCACAGTGTGCTTAGATAGGTAAGGCCATGATGCAGTGGAGACAGTTCTGATTTTAACCCAAAGTGACTCGTTTTACCTTCTTTCCTCTGAAAGGCTGCCCAGTTGTTGCGGACGTAGCAGGGGCTCTGCCGTGCTCTCGAGGGTGGCTGGAGGCAAAGCTGGAGGTGCCTAAACCAGAAATGTTGGAGTTAAGGGGTGGCAAGGGACGGCCTGGAGTAGTAAGGGACTGCTTGCCAGATTGCCACCTTAGCTCTCTGGGGAAGATGCTGCTTTGCATCATCCACATTTTGCACAGTCCACCCGCCCCAAAACACACTTGATGAAACTGTGATGAAGTAGGATCTGAGCAAAAGCCCTCTCAAGTTGACAGCTACTCCCCGCTGTCTTTTTGTAGGTATTTGGATGGATTAAGCACATGCCTAATGCATTTGAGAAAGGACCTTCCCAGTTTTCTGTACAATGTACGATTCCGGTGGGGAGGAGGAGGAACAACCCCAAACACACAAGCCATCGGCTGGCCGGAGGAGGCCCAGCAGCTACTTGGCCTCCTCAGAAACTACCCTCCTACCTGAGAGACGCTGTCACGGTGCTTGTGGAGCAGAGCTGACGTACCTCTGTCGTTTTGGACTCTGCCACCGTGTCTCCCCCAGCTCCTTTGAGGATGTCCAGAGAGGGGGATGCATGCAGAATGGCTTCTGCCTGGTGGCCCTGGTCTCCTCTGCCTGCAGGGCCACTTTGCTCTTCCAAAGGCAGGTCTAGAAAGCAAAACCATGTGCAGCAGTGACGCCTTGGAAGTAAGGCACGCCTAAAGCAAAACCCACCCCAAGCCCTACACCGTTTTTCTTCTTGACGTTGAGGTTTCTGGTATCCCGAGCCCCAGCCTGGGACAGCCCTCAGTTCCTCCTCATACCTGTGGCTCCGTCCATGGGGGCTGGCGACTCGCCGGCTGATGGACAGGAGCGGCCAGCCACCTCCTCCCCAACAATGTCGCCGCAATTTTCAATCATAAACTCCACCAGCGTGTTCACCTGCACAAATCAAAGCCTTGGTCTCAACCCAGCTGCCTGAAGTTGTCCCAAGCAGCCTTTCCCACTCCCGACCCTTGCCTCTGCACAGACGGCTGTGGCTGCGGGGCTGCCTTTGCAGGCAGCCACCCCACCGGCATTTGCTCAAGGGAGGAGGCAGCCAGGGACCTCTGAGCAGCCAAGCTCGGATGGGCCGGCAAGGCTGCAGCCGGCTTGCCAACACAGCGCACCTTCTCGGTCACCTCCAGCATGGCCTGGAGCGGGAGCAGGTCCTCGTTGGGTGGGCTCAGCAGGTTTGGCCCAAGGCAGATGGCCAGGTTGCTGGTGGTCATCCTGCTGGTGGCTGCGCTGTGGCCGATGTGCTGGAGCAGCGAGAGTAGCCGCTTGAGGAGGAGGAGGTTGGCTGCAGGCAACTTCTTGGCCACCCTGAGGGAACGGGAACTCAACGTTAATAGAGCAGATGTTGCCCACAGCCATCCCCCAGGCTTGCCCAAGGCAGGGGGGAGCCAGCAGCTGAGTTGTGCAGCTTCCCAGGTGCTCTCAGCCAGCGGTCGGTGCTCCTGCAGCTCAGGAAGGAAGCACGGCGTTCCTTCCCAGCTCCTGATTTCCCCCAAGCCCAGGCAAGGGAAGGCTCCCTCTCCATGCCCTTTCCCCGAAACCTAAGCCCACCCCAGCAACAGCAAGCTGCCAGAAGACGCAGCTTTTTAAGGAGACCGTCCCTTTGCAGGCAAGTCCCAGGCCTCTACCCGTCCCTGCTCAACAGGCGGGCTGCTGCCTGCACTTACGCTTTCAGCTCGGAGAGCTTCTCCTCCTTGCCGGTCCTCTCCATGGCTTGCATCCAGTCCTCGTAGAGGTTGTTGACGAGCAGCTTGTCGGGGATGCTTCGGAGGAAGTCCTACAATGCCAAGGGCTCCGGGTGAGCCTTTGAAGTTTCCAGGCCGGCCAGGAGCTCCTCCAGGCGCAGGTCAGAAGCGCTCACCTTCAAGACGGCGGCCAGCAGGAGCGCAGGCTGGCTTCCCAGGTCGACGCGTGCGCCGCGGTCCAGGGCCTCCCGCAGCTCCCGAAGTTCGGTCCCGCCGGCGGCTCTGCGGAATATCCCCTCCGTCGACGGTCCTTCCCGGCGCAGGACAGCCAGCAGCTCCTGCAGGAGGGGCAGGAGGACAGTTGCTTGGCCGAGGAGCTGCCTTCCAACAGCGGTGGCCAGAGCACTGCCCCAGAGCGAGCTCCTTGCTGGGGGTGAAGAGCCCAAGCCACCATCCCCGCAGCTCCTGGGGACGCCCTGTGGAGCAGCCGGAGGGAGGGCTCCCACCGCCTCTAGGGAGCATCTGGAGGGCTGGGGACCCCCCGGCCAGGCTGGCTTACCTGGATGGGCCGGGGCAGGGAGCCGTCCTCCCCACAGAGGGCTGCCAGGGGCTGTCCAAAAAGCGCCCTGCCACAGCCGGAGCCCGCCTGCCCTGGCGCCTGGGCAGCGGCCGGGGTCCTCCACAGAGCAAAGGGCC
Source organism: Buteo buteo (assembly GCF_964188355.1). NCBI lineage: Eukaryota > Metazoa > Chordata > Aves > Accipitriformes > Accipitridae > Buteo > Buteo buteo. Next base: position 17,445,995 of record NC_134196.1, read on the forward strand.
AGGGCAGCCCCATCCTCCTCCTGCTCCTCCTGCTGTTTCCTCCTGCTGCAAAGGAAAACAGAGCAAGAGCCCGTCAATGGAGACTGCCAGGCCGCTGCTCCCGGAGCCTGCCCTGCCTGCAGCGCGGTGCTGAGCAGTGAGGACGAGCAGGGAGCCAGCAGCTGGAACCGCGGCTCCAGCTCAGCGGCTCCATCTCGCAGGCTCCTGAGAGCCGGCGTGCCACCGGGACAGCCTGTCCCAGCCCTCGCCCTGCCCTCCTCCAAGCCGTGGGCAGCAGCAGAGGCTCCGTGTCCCCGCAGAACCACGTCCAGCGGCCGCTGCCCAGCGGGTGTCTGTGCTCGTCCAGGTGATGTCCTGCCTTGGGGTGCCGCACCTGCATGGCGACACTCAAGGGACAAGTGAGCACAGCTCAACCATTCGCAGGAGGTTGCCTTCCTTTCCAAAACTCACCTGGTGAGCGGCAAAGTCCGCCTCCCTTGTTCCCAGATGGGGCTGTCGGTGGCCCTTGCTTGGGATGATCCTGCAAAAATGAGATTGCGCTTAGAGAGCATCCCCGCAGCAGAAAGGGCCGCCGGCGAGCTGCCGCCCGGCACCAGCAGCCTGAGCTCAGCAGAGCTGGGACCCTGTGCCCTGTGGGGCTCTCTGCCCTGCATGGCAGGATTCCCCCCAGTGCCACCAGTGAGGATGTGCTGGCATTCCTGGTGGCTCCCCAACCCTCTCCACTCCCCGAGTGGCACCATGAGACCCTCCCCACAACCTCTCCCCACTTGCCGCACATGCCGGCACAGCCAGAGGTGGGCGAAAGGCAGCCGTTCTCACCTCTGCCGGGCCCTCGATCAGCCTCTCCAGGCTCCCGGCGCTGAATGTCCTCCACTGGGCAAGAGAGAAGGAGCGGAGGAAGGTGAGCAGCGATGCCTCTGCCGCTTGCTCGGCTGGAGGACCAGGGCTCGGGGACAGAGCCCAGATTGGGGAGACACTCACGGCGTGGCGGCGGCTCAGCTGCTTCTCCAGGGGTTTGAGGGAGGGGAGATGGGTCACCCGGGCTTGCTTTGCTCCTTCTGGTGTCCTGTGGACCGGGAAGGGACAGGGAGAGAGCTGGCTGAGCCCCGAGCTGCCCCTTCTCTCCTGTCAGGCAGCTCTCCCCGAGAGCTCCTGGCAGCTGCGAGGGCACCTCTCCCCAGCTGGGGAGCTGTGTTCTCCCATCAGGCTGCGCCTGGAGCATCCCCCTTTGGCTTACCCCAGCAGCGTGCCCACCCACAGCTCCTTCAGCGCCTGGGAGCTGCAGAAAGAGAGGAGAACCAGCGTCAGGCCCCGCTGCTTCAAAGCCCGTGGGCAGAGGCGTGTTTCTGTGTAGCCCTGCGCCGTGGGGAAGGACAGAGGGGCAGGACGAAGAAGCCCCGTGGGGCAGGACAGGGACTCTGCCCAAGCCCTGGCTCCCTGTGTCCTGCCAGAGCAGGACTTTTGCCCTTCTCTTCTGGGCACGGTTGGGAACCTCTCCCACCCAGCCACGGGATGTGGCACCACGACTCACCCAAAGGCGACAACGCATGAGCCGGTGGGCCAGACGAGGATGAGGATGTCCTCGTCGCCGCCTTCCTCCTCCTCTTTTTCCTCCCCTGCTGCCTCCTTTCTGCTGCTCAGCACCCACAGCTGGTCCAGGGCCAGGCGGAGCTGTGGGCGCAGGCTGGTGCCGCGTCTGCAGAGAGCAGAGAGGAGAGGCAGGCGGTGAGCTGGGGGTGTCCTCCTCGGGGTCCCCCCGGGCCGAGCCCTGTCCCCCACCTGCCCTTGGGACAGACATCGATGGGCGCATCCAGCACCAAGGGGCCGGGGCCTGGGGCTGGGGCCGGGGTGTCCCGGGGCTGGGGCCAGGGCCAGGGCTGGGGGAAAGGCAGCTGGGCTCTGAGGGTCTTACTGCAACTTGGCGATCACCAGTTCCTCCTGGAGGAGGAGAAGGCGTCTCTCGCTCCTCTTGCGGCCCCGGGTCAGCCGCACGTCCGCGCTCAGCACCGCCTCGGCGTCGGCGAGAGCCTCCCTGCAGAGCAGAGAGCGGCGGGCATGAGAAAGGCCGCTGCCACCGCGGGTCCCGGCCGTGCCCCCGAGGCACAGGGAGAGCTCACCTGGAGCCGCAGCAGCAGTTGGCCTGGCCCATCCTGCCCGGGAGAGGAGGACCCTCGCCGTGGACCGAGGACGCGGGCCAGTCGGCGACAGCGGGGATGGGAGGCGAGGTGCCGGTGCCGGTTCGGTGCCGCTCGGTCAGATCCTGCCTCCTCCCAGCGCTCCTGCGTGCCAGCACAGCTCCGTGCTGCTGTCTCTGGCGGCCGTGGGCTCCAACTGACCAACATTCCGAGCCCAGCGACCAACATTCTAAGCCCAACGACCAACATTCTAAGCCCAACGACCAACATTCTAAGCCCAACGGAAAGTGGGAGGGGCACTGGGGGGAGAGTTCTTTCCAATATGGCCGTCTCTGCCTGGCACTGGGGAGCCCAGGGCTCGACAGAGCAGAGGGGAAGGGCTTGGGACTTCTGCGGTCTTTCTTGCTAGGACCTTCATGCCCCAGAACTGTGCATTTCCCTAAGCCACTGTGTCTTAGTCACAAGTGTGTGGCTATCCCTGGATTCCCCTTGCTTGTCTATGTAGCACCCTTCCCATTCCCGCCCTTCATGCACATCTCCCTGTGCCACTGCGATGAGGATTAGAATTGTGTGGGTTTTCTCTAGCCAAAGCAGTGGTCAAATTGGGGAGGCTCTCTCTTGGCATGGGACAGTGAGAAAGAAGATGACCATGCTGATAGGGTGCAGATACAGTTTCCAACTTGGTAACGGTAACTTGGTGTTTTGTGCTTTCTGCATTGCTCTGTGTGCCTCAACACTTCACACTGCAAGAGAAAGGGAATGTCATGGTCTGGACCCAGACACCAATATGGACCTCCCTCCCCACGAGAGGGAGAGTCTGTGCAGCATCACACTTTTGCTCTGCCCTCATTAAGACGAAAACCACTTTCACCCTAGACGATTCGTCCCTGAGAAAGACAGCTCTCAGACCATGCAACACTAGCTGGGACAAACATCCTCTCCTGGATAGTGGCATTAAGATAGGCTGTGTATTTTGAACCGTCTGAAGGTCATTGAAGAATGGCCTTGTGAGAAGGTAATCTTGGTGAAGCTGTCGACGGGGCTTCTACGGACATGGGCTCACACACTAACAGACATAGCCATGTGCCACTTATTCTCTTGATCAGCTAAAATATATGATCCATTCGTGAATTGATCTCTTCCTGAATAAACCTCAAACTTCTAAAACAATGACCTAACCAGCTTGAAAAGGCCCCAGGACAGAAACTGAAGCCATAGTCTTAATGGTCACTTTCCTGAAGAGAGATACTGACTTTACAACCTCACTCTGGTTATAATCACAGGATTTATCTTTGCTGCTGCTGCTGCTTTCTCCTCTGAGGCTGGGATTTTGTTAGAGCTATTTTAGACCAGGTCCATGTGATGCAATGCTGACTCTGGTCAGGACTATTCCATGCTCCTGTCTAGAGGCTGCTGCTCACTGTTTGGAGGGAGGAAGGGAGCCTAAAACTTCCTATTTTATCACAAAACTGTCTTTTTATTGGTAGCCCAAAATATTATTGTTTTATGATCTTCTCCAAATAGAAAAATCCCTTACATAAGTCATTTCACCTGCAGCTGGTACCACTTTCACAGCCCTCTCGATCCTCTTCTGTGAGTGCATTACAGGTACAAGCACGTGGCCATCCCGTGGGGTAGCATGTGAGCAGACAACAGAGGGCTGAAGTCTTTGAAGTGGTTTGTTGGCAGGCAAAACAAGCAGGAGAGGCTTTCCAAGCGCTCATGGTGCTGCAGTCAGAAAAGCGTGTCAAGAAAATGTGTGGAGATGAGCTGCACGGTGAGCGTGGGGCTGCCTGTTCCCGTCATACCCAGAAAAGTTACTGTAATTTGTGGTTCTCCTATTCTGGGCCAGTGGGATGAAGCTGGGGTATAACCTTGAGAACTTAACTGGTCGGGAACACAGAGGAAGCAGTCAAGCACAGAATCTGAGAGAAGTGTAGTCCTGAGCATGTCCTTTATCAAGGTGCCTTGAAGACATTCTCATAGTACAGCACACAAAAAAAGAATTGGGCAGCACGTGGAAGAAGACTCAGAAGAATGCCAATACTACTGCAACTTACCATAAGAAAAGTTGCAATTTCAGCATTTCTTTCTGTTCTCTGTTCATTCTAGCACTGTTCAAGACAATCTGGAATGTCCAAGAAGTGACTGTGTCTGGTCCCGCAGTTAGATGAAATCTCCCAGCTGTAAAAACAGCTGCTGCTGCCTATTTATCACACAAAAACATGATTTCTTGATGGTAAGTCTAGTTCCATGTTGCTCTTTGCCAATGTCAGCAGATGTTGATGTTAATATATACAGCATCAGGAGCAACAGAAGGAATCACTGTGGCAGCTGTATTTTTTCCTCTGCAATGAAGGGCATTCCTGCCTTTTATTTGGACTTTGTCTTCAGAAGTAGAAGCAATGCACTACAGTGTACAGGTTAACATCACTTCAGTAGGCTTTTGTGAGTAAATAACAGTCCCATAAGCTCTAACGACATGAGAAATGTGGGATGTGAACTAAATACGATAAACTACTGAGTACAGGTTTTTTTGGTAAAGTACTTACACATCCATGAAGGAAAAAACCAAAATGAAAACACCATGTTTTGGGATACAACTGACATTTTCCAGCAGGAAAAATTCACTGTGTGCAGCAGAGTTCCTGCTAGGATAGCAACAGTGCACACTGCGGTTATTCTTTGGACAGTTCATGCTAGCTCATCCTACAGAATGGCCGTCTTGCCAGGATGATTCTGAGTAAGAAGTTTTACTGCCTGCATGCTCTGTTAAGTTAGCCCATATTTGGGGTTTTCTGTTTGTTTTGGTTTTTTTTCTTGATGTTTGCTTGCTGTTGTGTTGCATTACAAGTTACAGGAGCCTTACATTGAAGGGAAAGAAAAACAATGTTAATGTATGAAGCCCTTTTTGTTACTCTAGTGAGCACTTACTTATGCCACTAATCCCATGAAGTTGCTTGCATAATTATGCAGCCAAGTTAGAAGTTACCCACATGAGTCAATTTACTCATGAAGGTACATCATTGCTAAGGATGATGTTGTTGTTCCAAACAAGGCAAGACAGTTTGCTTTCTCTCTCAGCACCTGCTCCTCAATAAATAGAAGAGGGCTGATCTGGAGTGAGAATTGCAATACAAACACCCAACTACCTGGAGTTTTGTTCTGCAGAACTAATGTTAAAATCGGGACTCATTCTAATTGGGGTCTGTCAAACAAATAGAAAGATAAGCCTTGCTTTTGTAAGACAAACATGAAAGAGGTTGATTATCAGGCCCGATTTCCCTTAGATAGTTCACTGCATCCCAGGTTACATACATCTTTTCACTTAGAAGTCTGGAGGTGAAGTGAATGCTGCGTGTGCTTTTTTGTTTATTTATTTTTTGTTCTGTACAAAACAATCATCTCATGTGGAACCTTGCAGATGGCTTTGCAATAGATTGTAGTGGGTATATACCCCCTTACTCTAGTCTCACTTCTAGATTTCAAGTTAATTGTTCTTTTGTATTCAGAAGGAGAAAGCTTGTTCAAATACCAACTGCAATTGCCGGGAAACTGGCAGGCAGGCCTGTTGCTTTCTTTGGAGGAAAAAAAAGCAGCTAATTCTTGTATTCACAGGCAAAACATTCATAGCTTTTTAGTAGGTGATTTTTAAACTATAAAGACGTTAGAATTAGGTGAACACATCTTTGTTTTAATGTGCCTCACTCAACACTTTGTATTGTTATGTGTGAGGGATACATTTTTCATGGTCAAATTTCAGCTATGTTGCATGTAAATATAGCAGCATTTGTAAAAGCTGAGAAACACAGCATGTTCAAAGTTTCGTACAGATATGTGATGGTAACCTACCTTAATTGTCATTTTAATCAGTAAGTACATCCTCACGTATCATTCCTGAAGCAAGTGAAGTGAGGTGACAGTTAAATAACTCAGGCAATTAGACATGAAACACTGTGAAGTTTTCAGGTGGCTGCTTTTGTTTCATAAACCAAAATATCAGAAATCCATATACCCAGTCAACAAGATTTGATATAGCAGTTATTTATAGTTTATAAAGGGAAAATGGGGTTTATATGGAATATACACTTTAAGTGAATTCAAGGCACAAAAAGTTTAAAAAAAATTAGCAGAGGAGCTATAGGTATGTTACCGATGGATAAACAGAAAGAACATACATAGGTTTTTCCCCTTCATTTCTGAAGGAAGAAAACAGCTACAGTGAAAAGAAGGATGCACCGAACTAACTTACAACCAAGGGAATGTGGAATAAAGCAGCAGGAAAAAAACGGCTTTGTGAGACAGGGGTAGCAATCATCTTAAATGCCTAAGTATTTGTATGTGTTCCCTACTTTTTGTGGGTAATCGCTCATAGTGTAATAGTGTGTGTTCAAAATTCTATTCATCTTGTACTTGCATTTCACATTTTAAAAATTCATAAGCAAGACGTTTTTTATTGTTCTCCTGCAGTAGAGATGAAATCCAGAGGCTTACAAAAGTCAGGAATCTCAGCAGGAAAGAAGAAAAAGATCATTTGGTTGTAGTCTTTAAAACTAGAGTTATTCACTAAAGCCTTTTTATAAGACAAGCATCTAGAACACTTTTGTTTCACGGGAAAATACTAAAATCGGTAGAAGAATGGAAGTCTTTCAAGAAGGAAAGAAAAAAGGTGGTGTTGATGTTACCCAGCAAAAATTGTGATTTCTATCTTGGATCTTGTGGTGTTTGGTAGGGTGTTTTAGTCCTGGTTTTTGTATTGCTCAAAGTCTGTGAAAAAGCTATCATCTTATCTTGAGATACAGGCTGAAAATATATTGGCTATTGTAAAATCTCTCTTACCTCATTACATGTGGGATTGGAGGTATGGGTCTGATTTGCATTTCATGAATGTTTGGGGTTCTTTGTGTCAGGACAATATCTCACAAGGCCTTTCATGCTGAGTGCAGAAGGGAACCTGACTCACAGGTTCCTGCCCCACGGGGCTTCATCGTCCTGCCCCTTTGTCCTTGTCCTCATCCTCGTCCTCGTCCTCGCCCTCGCCCTCGTCCTCCCCCAGGCAGGCGGCCATGAGGCCTGCGGGGGCCGGGGCCGGGCCGGGGACGGTGTCCCTGCAGGGTCAGGCAGCAGGAAGGAGCGCCCCGGGGCATGCTGGGAGCTGTAGTCCTGGGGCACGGGGCTGCCGGGGGCCCTGGTGGTTCCCGGGGCATGCTGGGAGCTGTAGTCCTGGGGCACGGGGCTGCCGGGCGGCCATGTTGGTCTCTGCAGTCTCTGCTCCAGCTGCGGCCCGGCTGAGGTGAGGGCTGGGGCTGCCCGTGAGGCGAGCGAGGCCCTTGGGCGGGCGTGGGGGTGTGGGAGCCGGGCCCGGCTGAGGGAAGGAGAGAAGGGGCAGGGTGAGGGGGGTCGCAGTCCTGGGTTTGTGGGTTTCACACAGACTCCCTCTTCAGAAAACACAGCCTCTGTGTGGGTCAGCGGTCCCTGCAGAGCTTTAGTATTTGTAGCCGGTTTTATAAATACACAGCGGGCTCACACGGTGCTGTGCTTCTTGTAAACTGAATCGCTGGATTCAGCATGCCCCGGGAACCACCAGGGCCCCCGGCAGCCCCGTGCCCCAGGACTACAGCTCCCAGCATGCCCCGGGGCGCTCCTTCCTGCTGCCTGACCCTGCAGGGACACCGTCCCCGGCCCGGCCCCGCCCCCCACAGGCCCCATGGCCGCCTGCCCCGGGGAGGACGAGGACGAGGACGAGGACGAGGACAAGGACAAGGACAAAGAGGAGGAGGAGGAGGAGAAGAAGAAGAACTGACGTGCGGAAAACAGACTCCACAATCAGTGAGATTGTAAAGTAGGTATGTTTATTCAGCGCTGGGCAGCACGGGGGGTAGTCCCACCAAAGTCGTGCGTGCCGTCGGGCCTAATTGTGCAGGTTAAGTACATGTTCTACATAGGTATTCATTAGATTTCCGAGAAATGTTGTACATATTCATTAGTTTTCTGGGAAGCTATTAGCATATGCAGATGTCTTTTACGCAGGCGCATTGAAGGTCTCTGGTGGTCTTCCATAGTCTTGTCCGCTATTTGACCCGCCTCAGGTGATTCTGCGCAGTATGGTCTTTTACATATGTTGATACATCAGTGCTCGTTAGTGCTCTTATTATCTAAGTTCTCATTAGTAGTGTAAAACCATATGGTTAGTTTAAGCTAAATTATCTACAAGGACGAGAACAAAGGCAGGAGTTCTTCTCTTTTCTGGCCCTATCTATTCAAGCAAGGTCTCTACTTGTGCCTTCTTAACAAGATCATAAATACATCAAACATTTAATTAAGTTTTGTGATTGTTCATGGTTCCTTCTTGCTCATCACTCCCAAGTAGCAGTCTCTGACAGGCTTAATCCTTGATGAACACCAGTCTTTGGTATGTAAAGTTACAGAGAGACAATCATTAAGCAATTAGCAGTTCATTCTCTATGTCAGAAGAAAGAGAGAAAGAGAAAGAGGAGGAGAAGGGGGGACAGAGCGGTGGACAGAGGTGGGACAGGGAGCAGGAGAGAGGGACGGAGGGGAAGGGTGAGAGGAGAAAGGCACGGAAGAGAGAAAGAAAGGGAGAGGCAGGGACAGAGAGCAAGGGAAGGACAGGAAACAGCCCAGAGAGCCTGAGAAACAGAGGGATGCGGATCAGGACAAGGAGGGGGAGAAGGACAGAACAGCCGTGGTCTCCAGGATGAAGATGGCGGGGGAGCAGAAGGGGGTGGGGAGCAGGATGGAGGCCCAGAGAGAAGAGAGAAGGCCCAGCCAGCTGAGCAGGGGATACAGGCAGGAACGAGGAGACAGGCTGCAGGAGAGAGAGGAATGAGGAAATACAGACAGGGAGTGAGACAGAGAAAGAAAGAGAAAGAAGAAAATAGTGGAGAAAGGGAGGAAATAAAAAGTGGGGGCAGGGAGCCAGACAGAGCGTGATGGGGAGAGACCAAAAATAGCAATTCTGGGCAACTGCCCCCATTTCTTGAGCACTCCCCAGGAACTGCATTACCGGGAGCCTCGAGGAACGTGCTGCCTGCCAAAGCCCTGTCCTGGTCCCAGTCCTGTGCCCTAATATTGGTGATGAGCATTGCCTTGCATAGTGGCCAGGACTAAGGGCAAAACAGGACAGCTGGGGGGGGGAAGGGGGAAATTCACCCAGCTGGTTTTGGGTTGGGTTTTTTTTGCTTGATGTTTTTGCTTTTAGAAAGAATACTGTTTAAGCTCTAAATACAAACTGCAAGGAAAAAGGAACCAGGCATACCAGTCTGGACACATTTAAAGCCTGAACCCATTCAACAGCTGCACCAACCACCACTCGCTCCTGCTGCACATGCTCCACCGCCTGCCTGCAAGTACAGGCAGCCGCCCTGTTTCTGGAGTGTTCCCCAGGCACGGCAGCACCAGGTGGCTCAAAAAAACATGCTGCCTGCAAAAAACTTGAGTACAGCTGAATTCTGGTCAATTTTTCCTCTTTTTAGGCTGGGTTAAAGACTCACCCATTGGGAGATGGCTCAGGACCATGCCGGGGCCAGTGGCACTGCTTCCTGCTGGGCCCCACCACCAGCTGCTGGCTGCCCTGGGCTTCCCCCTGTTCTCTCCAGCTCTGCTTTCTGCCAGCACTGGGGGCACCCCAGAACAGCCTGCCTGCTCCCCACAGCCCCACTGCCGTCCACGTCTGCAGCTCATGCATGGTGTCCACATGCCACAGCTGATTTAGGGGGTGGCAGGTTTCTCTTGTGGCAGCCTGGGAATGGGGGCAAAGCAAACCCCATCCCTCCCTTTTGATCTTTGTCCCCAGGGAGACCCAGTGGAGATGTACCGTGCGCTGGAGAGCGTCCTTCAGGGAGGTGAGAGCCGATTGCAGAGCAGCGCTGAGAGCTGCCTGACAGCAAAGGCGCCCGGTGGCCACAGAGGAGCCCAGGTGAGCTGGTTCTCTCGGAGGCCAGCAAAGCAGCCTTCCTCTGCCCCTGGTTTTGTGAGATACGGAGCAGTGCAGAGATGTTTCTCAGGCATCCAGGCCTGAGGAGGGTTTCCCAGTGCCCCCGTGAGAGATCGTGGTCCCAGGCAGCATCTCCCCCTAGAGCCAAGGCCGTATCTAGCCCCCTGGAGCCGGGTACGGCTGCCCTGAGGGGTCTCACAGGGAGGACGGGGTCATCTGCCTGCTGGCTCTGACACAGAAATGATGAGCTGAAGCCCCGTGGCCATGGTTGGCCGGTTCAGCGTCTCCGAGTGCCTTTCTCCCATGGAGCATTTAAGCCAGGCACTTTTTTGGAGTGTGATGGATGATGTGAAGGTGGATGCTGGTGATGTCCTGGTAGCTCTGTCCCACTCCCACTTCAAAGTTGTGATGTCTGAGATCTGGGGCCACCTGCAGGCTCTGGCAGAGATGTCCAGGGAGTTTGTATTCCGTTTGTGATATCTTAGGGCTACAATGAGTTCAGGTTATGGTATGCTAGCATTGCAGTGTGCTAGGGCTATGGGATGGCAGGATTACAGGATGTCAGAGTTTAAGCGCATTAGGATTAAAGCATGTTACTGTTACGGACTGGCTGTGGGTTTGTTGGCCCTGGGTTCTTGGAGTTATGTTATTTTTGCCTTGTCTTGTGTCCTGGGTGGTCTTTTTTTTTTTTTTTTTTTTTTTTTTGAGATTCCTTTTTTAACTTGTTTGCATTTTCAGGGTTTGGATAGGGGCCTTTGGTTTGTGTATGTTTCTTCTGGCTGTTTTTTTTTACTGTTCTGGTGGTTTGTCTGAAGGAGGCTTTAGGAACTCCCTTCCCAAGTCCAGCTGAAGCTCAAGAGGTTTTCTGCCAGTGGAGTTGCTGTGGCACTTGCATCACTTCGCAAGGTCTCTAACTTTCCTTGGGATCACCTTAGTTTCTGCTCTGTAGGAGGTTGCTGGCAAGCACTGAATTCGCACAGCCTGTGCTCCTGTTGAATCGTCTTGTTGCTTTTTGTCACAAAGCAGTTTGTCAGAAAATGTCTAGTGAACGAGGCTTGTGGTGATAGTTCGCTATCTGGATGTTCAGAAACAGGAGAGAGATGTAAGTTAACGTTTTTAAGCTGGATGGAAACAGCAGCTTGAATTTATTAAATGTCTCGGCACACGTCAGAGTAGCTCTGATAGCATCCTTTGCCTTCTAGCAACACTGGGTAAGATCATGAATCTTTAGTCCCGTGCTAGGTTTTCACCTGCAAACAATTCCATGTACTTCTTCCTGCATCTGCTTTTGTCCCTGTAAAAGCAACAGCTGGTCTCTGGGTCTTTTGCTTTGTAGTCAATGATACTATTTTGTAGTTTAGTTCATCTGCATTTCTCTCTTTCTCTCTGTCCTGTGAGAATTAAGTCTATCGCAGCTGAACCCAGGACACTCTCTCACTCCCTCTGTTTTGGATAGCTGAATAATCTAGTAACCTGTTAAGTAGAAGATTAACCAGGCGCCTATTCCTGTACTAAAGAATGCAGTGTAGGAGTGAAAGGCAGAAGCGTCTCACCAGGACACATGTAAAACTGCAATGTCATTGACAGTTTGGGCCGTGTTTGGCAGTGGTGGTTGCTGTAGTCCTGTGCTAGCTTAGTGCTTCTAGCTCAAACTCGGTGCAAAGGTTGCCTGTGAGTTTCTTGCTTGGTTCTGCCTGTGCCTTTGTCTGGCATGGGGTCAATGTTGTTGGCTGGTGTGTGGCTTCATGCCTTATCTGGTAGGCTGATTTGTCTGCTTTGGGAAGATTTTGAGCTGTTGAACAGGTGGGACTGAGAGCAGGGAAGGCATCTGCCTTTGGGCTCTTGTGTGATTTTGTTAGCGCAAGGACACTGACTACTTTTTGGCTTATCCCTGTTGTTCAGTCGAGGTACCTCAGCCTCCAAGAAAGGGAGAAGTCTGAAGGCAGCATCCTCCCCAGCAAGCTTTGTTCTAGGCGTCAGTCTGCCTGATGTCCACTGTGGAACTGACGCCTGTGAAGAATGATGACGAGAGGTGCTGGGACTGCTTTCTCGAGAAAGAGCTACAGGCTGAGCCTTGGGCCACAGAAGTCCAAGCTCCCAGGGATAGGCTTGCACAGGCTATGTAGAAGACGGACCACTGTGGATCTGGATCGGGGTGAGAGCCCATTGCCTTTACTTGAGATCCACTGTCTTCCCATTGCTGATATGAGGCGTGGTGGGGTTGAAACCGAGTAAATCCCTGAACTGAGATCTGGGGGGGCCACTCCTGTGGTACCAAGGACTCCACCAGAAGCTCATGTCACAGTGCCCTTTCTTCAGCACACAGCTCGGCCTCGTGAGACTAGAGAATGTCCTGTTGCCTGTCTTTGTCCCATCCGATTCAGGGACTTCTCCTTCCAGGTCAGATGGCTTCTCAAGTTCTCAGACTAATCCTTTCCTGGGAACTTTTGAGATACTTGCTAGGCAGCCTGTTTTCTCTTGAACGGACTGATCCAGCAGAATTGTGCTCATGAAACCACAAATCTGGGATTTGAGGGCTTGTTGCACTCAGAAATAAAGCAGGCTGCATCAGTGTGACACTAGGGATTGTTTTGCACAATGAAAGCTAAAGTGAGGCCATACATC